>NC_137681.1:33749222-34381722 GCF_963989245.1 Nansenia antarctica | reverse complement strand
CCCTCACTCCCTCCCTCACTCCCTCACTCCCTCCCTCCCTCCCTCCCTCACTCCTTCCCTCACTCCCTCCCTCCCTCCCTCCAACCCTCCCTCCTTTCCACCCACTAGCCCATTGTGTCACAGATAACACAGTCAGTCAGTCAGTCAGTCAGTCACTCCCTCACTCCCTCCCTCCCTCCCTCCCTCCCTCCATCCTTCCCTCCCTCCCTCACTCAGTCACTCACGTCACTCCCTCCCTCCCTCCCTCCCTCCCTGGTGCAGTACCTGTATACACCAGGAGGGGGCTGGGGGATGATGAAGCTCTTCTCCAGGTCCCTGAGGACGTCGTTCAGCATGCGGACGTGGGAGGGGTCGCGCTCCTTGGGGTCGTTGGCGGGGCGCATGGCCTCTGACTGCAGGAAGGCATAGCTCTCTCTCAGGGACGCCGTCGCCGCCAGGAGCCCCGGCGTGCTCTGGGGGTCGTCTGAGGAAACAGCCAATCACAAACAGTCGTCTGAGGAAACAGCCAATCACAAACAGTCGTCTGAGGAAACAGCCAATCACAAACAGCCGTCTGAGGAAACAGCCAATCACAAACAGTCGTCTGAGGAAACAGCCAATCACAAACAGTCGTCTGAGGAAACAGCCAATCACAAACAGTCGTCTGAGGATACAGCCAATCACAAACAGAAAATCACAAACAGTCGTCTGAGGAAACAGCCAATCACAAACTGTCGTCTGAGGAAACAGCCAATCACAAACAGTCGTCTGAGGAAACAGCCAATCACAAACAGTCGTCTGAGGAAACAGCCAATCACAAACAGTCGTCTGAGGAAACAGCCAATCACAAACAGTCGTCTGAGAAAACAGCCAATCACAAACAGTCGTCTGAGGAAACAGCCAATCACAAACAGTCGTCTGAGGAAACAGCCAATCACAAACAGTCGTCTGAGGAAACAGCCAATCACAAACAGTCGTCTGAGGAAACAGCCAATCACAAACAGTCGTCTGAGGAAACAGCCAATCACAAACAGTCGTCTGAGGAAACAGCCAATCACACACAGTCGTCTGAGGATACAGCCAATCACAAACAGCCAATCACAAACAGTCGTCTGAGGAAACAGCCAATCACAAACTGTCGTCTGAGGAAACAGCCAATCACAAACAGTCGTCTGAGGAAACAGCCAATCACAAACAGTCGTCTGAGGAAACAGCCAATCACAAACAGTCGTCTGAGGAAACAGCCAATCACAAACAGTCGTCTGAGGAAACAACCAATCACAAACAGTCGTCTGAGGAAACAGCCAATCACAAACAGCCAATCACAAACAGTCGTCTGAGGAAACAGCCAATCACAAACAGTCGTCTGAGGAAACAGCCAATCACAAACAGCCGTCTGAGGAAACAGCCAATCACAAACAGTCGTCTGAGGAAACAGCCAATCACAAACAGTCGTCTGAGGAAACAGCCAATCACAAACAGCCGTCTGAGGAAACAGCCAATCACAAACAGTCATCTGAGGAAACAGCCAATCACAAACAGTCGTCTGAGGAAACAGCCAATCACAAACAGTCGTCTGAGGAAACAGCCAATCACAAACAGTCGTCTGAGGAAACAGCCAATCACAAACAGTCGTCTGAGGAAACAGCCAATCACAAACAGCCGTCTGAGGAAACATCCAATCACAAACAGTCGTCTGAGGAAACAGACAATCACAAACAGCCAATCACAAACAGTCGTCTGAGGAAACAGCCAATCACAAACTGTCGTCTGAGGAAACAGCCAATCACAAACAGTCGTCTGAGGAAACAGCCAATCACAAACAGTCGTCTGAGGAAACAGCCAATCACAAACAGTCGTCTGAGGAAACAGCCAATCACAAACAGTCGTCTGAGGAAACAGCCAATCACAAACAGCCAATCACAAACAGTCGTCTGAGGAAACAGCCAATCACAAACTGTCGTCTGAGGAAACAGGCAATCACAAACAGTCGTCTGAGGAAACAGCCAATCACAAACAGTCGTCTGAGGAAACAGCCAATCACAAACAGTCGTCTGAGGAAAGAGCCAATCACAAACAGTCGTCTGAGAAAACAGCCAATCACAAACAGACGTTTGAGGAAACAGCCAATCACAAACAGTCGTCTGAGGAAACAGCCAATCACAAACAGTCGTCTGAGGAAACAGCCAATCACAAACAGCCGTCTGAGGAAACAGCCAATCACAAACAGTCGTCTGAGGAAACAGCCAATCACAAACAGTCGTCTGAGGAAACAGCCAATCACAAGCAGTCGTCTGAGGAAACAGCCAATCACAAACAGTCGTCTGAGGAAACAGCCAATCACAAACAGTCGTCTGAGGAAACAGCCAATCACAAACAGTCGTCTGAGGAAACAGCCAATCACAAACAGCCGTCTGAGGAAACATCCAATCACAAACAGTCGTCTGAGGAAACAGCCAATCACAAACAGCCAATCACAAACAGCCAATCACAAACAGTCGTCTGAGGAAACAGCCAATCACAAACTGTCGTCTGAGGAAACAGCCAATCACAAACAGTCGTCTGAGGAAACAGCCAATCACAAACAGTCGTCTGAGGAAACAGCCAATCACAAACAGCCGTCTGAGGAAACATCCAATCACAAACAGTCGTCTGAGGAAACAGCCAATCACAAACAGCCAATCACAAACAGTCGTCTGAGGAAACAGCCAATCACAAACAGTCGTCTGAGGAAACAGCCAATCACAAACAGTCGTCTGAGGAAACAGCCAATCACAAACAGTCGTCTGAGGAAACAGCCAATCACAAACAGCCGTCTGAGGAAACATCCAATCACAAACAGTCGTCTGAGGAAACAGCCAATCACAAACAGCCAATCACAAACAGTCGTCTGAGGAAACAGCCAATCACAAACTGTCGTCTGAGGAAACAGCCAATCACAAACAGTCGTCTGAGGAAACAGCCAATCACAAACAGTCGTCTGAGGAAACAGCCAATTACAAACAGTCATCTGAGGAAACAGCCAATCACAAATAGTCGTCTGAGGAAACAGCCAATCACAAACAGTCGTCTGAGGAAACAGCCAATCACAAACAGCCAATCACAAACAGTCGTCTGAGGAAACAGCCAATCACAAACTGTCGTCTGAGGAAACAGGCAATCACAAACAGTCGTCTGAGGAAACAGCCAATCACAAACAGTCGTCTGAGGAAAGAGCCAATCACAAACAGTCGTCTGAGAAAACAGCCAATCACAAACAGACGTTTGAGGAAACAGCCAATCACAAACAGCCGTCTGAGGAAACAGCCAATCACAAACAGTCGTCTGAGGAAACAGCCAATCCCAAACAGCCGTTTGAGGAAACAGCCAATCACAAACAGCCGTCTGAGGAAACAGCCAATCACAAACAGTCGTCTGAGGAAACAGCCAATCACAAACAGTCGTCTGAGGAAACAGCCAATCACAAACAGTCGTCTGAGGAAACTGCCAATCACAAACAGCCGTCTGAGGAAACATCCAATCACAAACAGTCGTCTGAGGAAACAGCCAATCACAAACAGTCGTCTGAGGAAACAGCCAATCACAAACTGTCGTCTGAGGAAACAGCCAATCACAAACAGTCGTCTGAGGAAACAGCCAATCACAAACAGTCGTCTGAGAAAAGAGCCAATCACAAACAGTCGTCTGAGAAAACAGCCAATCACAAACAGACGTTTGAGGAAACAGCCAATCACAAACAGTCGTCTGAGGAAACAGCCAATCACAAACAGTCGTCTGAGGAAACAGCCAATCACAAACAGTCGTCTGAGGAAACAGCCAATCACAAACAGTCGTCTGAGTAAACAGCCAATCACAAACAGCCGTCTGAGGAAACAGCCAATCACAAACAGTCGTCTGAGGAAACAGCCAATCACAAACAGCCGTCTGAGGAAACAGCCAATCACAAACAGCCGTCTGAGGAAACAGCCAATCACAAACAGTCGTCTGAGGAAACAGCCAATCACAAACAGTCGTCTGAGGAAACAGCCAATCACAAACAGTCGTCTGAGGAAACAGCCAATCACAAACAGCCGTCTGAGGAAACATCCAATCACAAACAGCCAATCACAAACAGTCGTCTGAGGAAACAGCCAATCACAAACAGTCGTCTGAGGAAACAGCCAATCACAAACAGTCGTCTGAGGAAACAGCCAATCACAAACAGTCGTCTGAGGAAACAGCCAATCACAAACAGTCGTCTGAGGAAACAGCCAATCACAAACAGCCAATCACAAACATTCGTCTGAGGAAACAGCCAATCACAAACTGTCGTCTGGGGAAACAGCCAATCACAAACAGTCGTCTGAGGAAACAGCCAATCACAAACAGTCGTCTGAGGAAACAGCCAATCACAAACAGCCGTCTGAGGAAACAGCCAATCACAAACAGTCGTCTGAGGAAACAGCCAATCACAAACAGTCGTCTGAGGAAACAGCCAATCACAAACAGTCGTCTGAGGATACAGCCAATCACAAACAGAAAATCACAAACAGTCGTCTGAGGAAACAGCCAATCACAAACTGTCGTCTGAGGAAACAGCCAATCACAAACAGTCGTCTGAGGAAACAGCCAATCACAAACAGTCGTCTGAGGAAACAGCCAATCACAAACAGTCGTCTGAGGAAACAGCCAATCACAAACAGTCGTGTGAGAAAACAGCCAATCACAAACAGTCGTCTGAGGAAACAGCCAATCACAAACAGTCGTCTGAGGAAACAGCCAATCACAAACAGTCGTCTGAGGAAACAGCCAATCACAAACAGTCGTCTGAGGAAACAGCCAATCACAAACAGTCGTCTGAGGAAACAGCCAATCACAAACAGTCGTCTGAGGAAACAACCAATCACAAACAGTCGTCTGAGGAAACAGCCAATCACAAACAGCCAATCACAAACAGTCGTCTGAGGAAACAGCCAATCACAAACAGTCGTCTGAGGAAACAGCCAATCACAAACAGCCGTCTGAGGAAACAGCCAATCACAAACAGTCGTCTGAGGAAACAGCCAATCACAAACAGTCGTCTGAGGAAACAGCCAATCACAAACAGCCGTCTGAGGAAACAGCCAATCACAAACAGTCATCTGAGGAAACAGCCAATCACAAACAGTCGTCTGAGGAAACAGCCAATCACAAACAGTCGTCTGAGGAAACAGCCAATCACAAACAGTCGTCTGAGGAAACAGCCAATCACAAACAGTCGTCTGAGGAAACAGCCAATCACAAACAGCCGTCTGAGGAAACATCCAATCACAAACAGTCGTCTGAGGAAACAGCCAATCACAAACAGCCAATCACAAACAGTCGTCTGAGGAAACAGCCAATCACAAACTGTCGTCTGAGGAAACAGCCAATCACAAACAGTCGTCTGAGGAAACAGCCAATCACAAACAGTCGTCTGAGGAAACAGCCAATCACAAACAGTCGTCTGAGGAAACAGCCAATCACAAATAGTCGTCTGAGGAAACAGCCAATCACAAACAGTCGTCTGAGGAAACAGCCAATCACAAACAGCCAATCACAAACAGTCGTCTGAGGAAACAGCCAATCACAAACTGTCGTCTGAGGAAACAGGCAATCACAAACAGTCGTCTGAGGAAACAGCCAATCACAAACAGTCGTCTGAGGAAACAGCCAATCACAAACAGTCGTCTGAGGAAACAGCCAATCACAAACAGCCGTCTGAGGAAACATCCAATCACAAACAGTCGTCTGAGGAAACAGCCAATCACAAACAGCCAATCACAAACAGTCATCTGAGGAAACAGCCAATCACAAACAGTCGTCTGAGGAAACAGCCAATCACAAACAGCCGTCTGAGGAAACATCCAATCACAAACAGTCGTCTGAGGAAACAGCCAATCACAAACAGCCAATCACAAACAGTCGTCTGAGAAAACAGCCAATCACAAACTGTCGTCTGAGGAAACAGCCAATCACAAACAGTCGTCTGAGGAAACAGCCAATCACAAACAGTCGTCTGAGGAAACAGCCAATCACAAACAGCCGTCTGAGGAAACATCCAATCACAAACAGTCGTCTGAGGAAACAGCCAATCACAAACAGCCAATCACAAACAGTCGTCTGAGGAAACAGCCAATCACAAACTGTCGTCTGAGGAAACAGCCAATCACAAACAGTCGTCTGAGGAAACAGCCAATCACAAACAGTCGTCTGAGGAAACAGCCAATTACAAACAGTCGTCTGAGGAAACAGCCAATCACAAATAGTCGTCTGAGGAAACAGCCAATCACAAACAGTCGTCTGAGGAAACAGCCAATCACAAACAGCCAATCACAAACAGTCGTCTGAGGAAACAGCCAATCACAAACTGTCGTCTGAGGAAACAGGCAATCACAAACAGTCGTCTGAGGAAACAGCCAATCACAAACAGTCGTCTGAGGAAACAGCCAATCACAAACAGTCGTCTGAGGAAACAGCCAATCACAAACAGTCGTCTGAGGAAACAGCCAATCACAAACAGTCGTCTGAGTAAACAGCCAATCACAAACAGCCGTCTGAGGAAACAGCCAATCACAAACAGTCGTCTGAGGAAACAGCCAATCCCAAACAGCCGTCTGAGGAAACAGCCAATCACAAACAGCCGTCTGAGGAAACAGCCAATCACAAACAGTCGTCTGAGGAAACAGCCAATCACAAACAGTCGTCTGAGGAAACAGCCAATCACAAACAGTCGTCTGAGGAAACTGCCAATCACAAACAGCCGTCTGAGGAAACATCCAATCACAAACAGTCGTCTGAGGAAACAGCCAATCACAAACAGTCGTCTGAGGAAACAGCCAATCACAAACTGTCGTCTGAGGAAACAGCCAATCACAAACAGTCGTCTGAGGAAACAGCCAATCACAAACAGTCGTCTGAGGAAAGAGCCAATCACAAACAGTCGTCTGAGAAAACAGCCAATCACAAACAGACGTTTGAGGAAACAGCCAATCACAAACAGTCGTCTGAGGAAACAGCCAATCACAAACAGTCGTCTGAGGAAACAGCCAATCACAAACAGTCATCTGAGGAAACAGCCAATCACAAACAGTCGTCTGAGTAAACAGCCAATCACAAACAGCCGTCTGAGGAAACAGCCAATCACAAACAGTCGTCTGAGGAAACAGCCAATCACAAACAGCCGTCTGAGGAAACAGCCAATCACAAACAGCCGTCTGAGGAAACAGCCAATCACAAACAGTCGTCTGAGGAAACAGCCAATCACAAACAGTCGTCTGAGGAAACAGCCAATCACAAACAGTCGTCTGAGGAAACAGCCAATCACAAACAGCCGTCTGAGGAAACATCCAATCACAAACAGCCAATCACAAACAGTCGTCTGAGGAAACAGCCAATCACAAACAGTCGTCTGAGGAAACAGCCAATCACAAACAGTCGTCTGAGGAAACAGCCAATCACAAACAGTCGTCTGAGGAAACAGCCAATCACAAACAGTCGTCTGAGGAAACAGCCAATCACAAACAGCCAATCACAAACATTCGTCTGAGGAAACAGCCAATCACAAACTGTCGTCTGGGGAAACAGCCAATCACAAACAGTCGTCTGAGGAAACAGCCAATCACAAACAGTCGTCTGAGGAAACAGCCAATCACAAACAGCCGTCTGAGGAAACAGCCAATCACAAACAGTCGTCTGAGGAAACAGCCAATCACAAACAGTCGTCTGAGGAAACAGCCAATCACAAACAGTCGTCTGAGGATACAGCCAATCACAAACAGAAAATCACAAACAGTCGTCTGAGGAAACAGCCAATCACAAACTGTCGTCTGAGGAAACAGCCAATCACAAACAGTCGTCTGAGGAAACAGCCAATCACAAACAGTCGTCTGAGGAAACAGCCAATCACAAACAGTCGTCTGAGGAAACAGCCAATCACAAACAGTCGTCTGAGAAAACAGCCAATCACAAACAGTCGTCTGAGGAAACAGCCAATCACAAACAGTCGTCTGAGGAAACAGCCAATCACAAACAGCCGTCTGAGGAAACATCCAATCACAAACAGCCAATCACAAACAGTCGTCTGAGGAAACAGCCAATCACAAACAGTCGTCTGAGGAAACAGCCAATCACAAACAGTCGTCTGAGGAAACAGCCAATCACAAACAGTCGTCTGAGGAAACAGCCAATCACAAACAGTCGTCTGAGGAAACAGCCAATCACAAACAGCCAATCACAAACATTCGTCTGAGGAAACAGCCAATCACAAACTGTCGTCTGGGGAAACAGCCAATCACAAACAGTCGTCTGAGGAAACAGCCAATCACAAACAGTCGTCTGAGGAAACAGCCAATCACAAACAGCCGTCTGAGGAAACAGCCAATCACAAACAGTCGTCTGAGGAAACAGCCAATCACAAACAGTCGTCTGAGGAAACAGCCAATCACAAACAGTCGTCTGAGGATACAGCCAATCACAAACAGAAAATCACAAACAGTCGTCTGAGGAAACAGCCAATCACAAACTGTCGTCTGAGGAAACAGCCAATCACAAACAGTCGTCTGAGGAAACAGCCAATCACAAACAGTCGTCTGAGGAAACAGCCAATCACAAACAGTCGTCTGAGGAAACAGCCAATCACAAACAGTCGTCTGAGAAAACAGCCAATCACAAACAGTCGTCTGATAAAACAGCCAATCACAAACAGTCGTCTGAGGAAACAGCCAATCACAAACAGTCGTCTGAGGAAACAGCCAATCACAAACAGTCGTCTGAGGAAACAGCCAATCACAAACAGCCAATCACAAACAGTTGTCTGAGGAAACAGCCAATCACAAACAGTCGTCTGAGGAAACAGCCAATCACAAACAGCTGTCTGAGGAAACAGCCAATCACAAACAGTCGTCTGAGGAAACAGCCAATCACAAACAGTCGTCTGAGGAAACAGCCAATCACAAATAGTCGTCTGAGGAAACATCCAATCACAAACAGTCGTCTGAGGAAACAGCCAATCACAAACAGCCAATCACAAACAGTCGTCTGAGGAAACAGCCAATCACAAACAGTCGTCTGAGGAAACAGCCAATCACAAACAGCCGTCTGAGGAAACAGCCAATCACAAACAGTCGTCTAAGGAAACAGCCAATCACAAACAGTCGTCTGAGGAAACAGCCAATCACAAACAGTCGTCTGAGGAAACAGCCAATCACAAACAGTCGTCTGAGGAAACAGCCAATCACAAACAGCCAATCACAAACAGTCGTCTGAGGAAACAGCCAATCACAAACAGTCGTCTGAGGAAACAGCCAATCACAAACAGCCGTCTGAGGAAACAGCCAATCACAAACAGTCGTCTGAGGAAACAGCCAATCACAAACAGTCGTCTGAGGAAACAGCCAATCACAAACAGTCGTCTGAGGAAACAGCCAATCACAAACAGTCGTCTGAGAAAACTGCCAATCACAAACAGTCGTATGAGGAAACAGCCAATCACAAACAGTCGTCTGACGAAACAGTCAATCACAAACAGTCGTCTGAGGAAACAGCCAATCACAAACAGCCGTCTAAGGAAACATCCAATCACAAACAGCCATCTGAGGAAACAGCCAATCACAAACAGTCGTCTGAGGAAACAGCCAATCACAAACAGTCATCTGAGGAAACAGCCAATCACAAACAGTCGTCTGAGGAAACAGCCAATCACAAACAGTCGTCTGAGGAAACAGCCAATCACAAACAGTCGTCTGAGGAAACAGCCAATCACAAACAGCCAATCACAAACATTCGTCTGAGGAAACAGCCAATCACAAACTGTCGTCTGGGGAAACAGCCAATCACAAACAGTCGTCTGAGGAAACAGCCAATCACAAACAGTCGTCTGAGGAAACAGCCAATCACAAACAGCCGTCTGAGGAAACAGCCAATCACAAACAGTCGTCTGAGGAAACAGCCAATCACAAACAGTCGTCTGAGGAAACAGCCAATCACAAACAGCCAATCACAAACATTCGTCTGAGGAAACAGCCAATCACAAACTGTCGTCTGGGGAAACAGCCAATCACAAACAGTCGTCTGAGGAAACAGCCAATCACAAACAGTCGTCTGAGGAAACAGCCAATCACAAACAGCCGTCTGAGGAAACAGCCAATCACAAACAGTCGTCTGAGGAAACAGCCAATCACAAACAGTCGTCTGAGGAAACAGCCAATCACAAACAGTCGTCTGAGGAAACAGCCAATCACAAACAGTCGTCTGAGGAAACAGCCAATCACAAACAGTCGTCTGAGGAAACAGCCAATCACAAACAGCCAATCACAAACATTCGTCTGAGGAAACAGCCAATCACAAACTGTCGTCTGGGGAAACAGCCAATCACAAACAGTCGTCTGAGGAAACAGCCAATCACAAACAGTCGTCTGAGGAAACAGCCAATCACAAACAGCCGTCTGAGGAAACAGCCAATCACAAACAGTCGTCTGAGGAAACAGCCAATCACAAACAGCCAATCACAAACATTCGTCTGAGGAAACAGCCAATCACAAACTGTCGTCTGGGGAAACAGCCAATCACAAACAGTCGTCTGAGGAAACAGCCAATCACAAACAGTCGTCTGAGGAAACAGCCAATCACAAACAGTCGTCTGAGGAAACAGCCAATCACAAACAGTCGTCTGAGGAAACAGCCAATCACAAACAGTCGTCTGAGGAAACAGCCAATCACAAACAGCCAATCACAAACATTCGTCTGAGGAAACAGCCAATCACAAACTGTCGTCTGGGGAAACAGCCAATCACAAACAGTCGTCTGAGGAAACAGCCAATCACAAACAGTCGTCTGAGGAAACAGCCAATCACAAACAGCCGTCTGAGGAAACAGCCAATCACAAACAGTCGTCTGAGGAAACAGCCAATCACAAACAGTCGTCTGAGGAAACAGCCAATCACAAACAGTCGTCTGAGGAAACAGCCAATCACAAACAGTCGTCTGATAAAACTGCCAATCACAAACAGTCGTATGAGGAAACAGCCAATCACAAACAGTCGTCTGACGAAACAGTCAATCACAAACAGTCGTCTGAGGAAACAGCCAATCACAAACAGCCGTCTGAGGAAACATCCAATCACAAACAGCCATCTGAGGAAACAGCCAATCACAAACAGTCGTCTGAGGAAACAGCCAATCACAAACAGTCATCTGAGGAAACAGCCAATCACAAACAGTCGTCTGAGGAAACAGCCAATCACAAACAGTCGTCTGAGGAAACAGCCAATCACAAACAGTCGTCTGAGGAAACAGCCAATCACAAACAGCCGTCTCAGGAAACAGCCAATCACAAACAGCCGTCTGAGGAAACAGCCAATCACAAACAGTTGTCTGAGGAAACAGCCAATCACAAACAGTCGTCTGAGGAAACAGCCAATCACAAACAGTCGTCTGAGGAAACAGCCAATCACAAACAGTCGTCTGAGGAAACAGCCAATCACAAACAGCCGTCTGAGGAAACATCCAATCACAAACAGCCAATCACAAACAGTCGTCTGAGGAAACAGCCAATCACAAACTGTCGTCTGAGGATACAGCCAATCACAAACAGCCAATCACAAACAGTCGTCTGAGGAAACAGCCAATCTCAAACAGTCGTCTGAGGAAACAGCCAATCTAAAACAGTCGTCTGAGGAAACAGCCAATCACAAACAGTCGTCTGAGGAAACAGCCAATCACAAACAGTCGTCTGAGGAAACAGCCAATCACAAACAGTCGTCTGAGAAAACAGCCAATCACAAACAGTCGTCTGAGGAAACAGCCAATCACAAACAGTCGTCTGAGGAAACAGCCAATCACAAACAGTCGTCTGAGGAAACAGCCAATCACAAACAGTCGTCTGAGGAAACAGCCAATCACAAACAGTCGTCTGAGGAAACAGCCAACCACAAACAGTCGTCTGAGGATACAGCCAATCACAAACAGCCAATCACAAACTGTCGTCTGAGGAAACAGCCAATCACAAACAGTCGTCTGAGAAAACAGCCAATCACAAACAGTCGTCTGAGGAAACAGCCAATCACAAACAGTCGTCTGAGGAAACAGCCAATCACAAACAGTCGTCTGAGGAAACAGCCAATCACAAACAGTCGTCTGAGGAAACAGCCAATCACAAACAGTCGTCTGAGGAAACAGCCAATCACAAACAGTCGTCTGAGGAAACAGCCAATCACAAACTGTCGTCTGAGGAAACAGCCAATCACAAACAGTCGTCTGAGGAAACAGCCAATCACAAACAGTCGTCTGAGGAAACAGCCAATCACAAACAGTCGTCTGAGGAAACAGCCAATCACAAACAGTCGTCTGAGGAAACAGCCAATCACAAACAGCCAATCACAAACATTCGTCTGAGGAAACAGCCAATCACAAACTGTCGTCTGGGGAAACAGCCAATCACAAACAGTCGTCTGAGGAAACAGCCAATCACAAACAGTCGTCTGAGGAAACAGCCAATCACAAACAGCCGTCTGAGGAAACAGCCAATCACAAACAGTCGTCTGAGGAAACAGCCAATCACAAACAGTCGTCTGAGGAAACAGCCAATCACAAACAGCCAATCACAAACATTCGTCTGAGGAAACAGCCAATCACAAACTGTCGTCTGGGGAAACAGCCAATCACAAACAGTCGTCTGAGGAAACAGCCAATCACAAACAGTCGTCTGAGGAAACAGCCAATCACAAACAGCCGTCTGAGGAAACAGCCAATCACAAACAGTCGTCTGAGGAAACAGCCAATCACAAACAGTCGTCTGAGGAAACAGCCAATCACAAACAGTCGTCTGAGGAAACAGCCAATCACAAACAGTCGTCTGAGGAAACAGCCAATCACAAACAGTCGTCTGAGGAAACAGCCAATCACAAACAGCCAATCACAAACATTCGTCTGAGGAAACAGCCAATCACAAACTGTCGTCTGGGGAAACAGCCAATCACAAACAGTCGTCTGAGGAAACAGCCAATCACAAACAGTCGTCTGAGGAAACAGCCAATCACAAACAGTCGTCTGAGGAAACAGCCAATCACAAACAGTCGTCTGAGGAAACAGCCAATCACAAACAGTCGTCTGAGGAAACAGCCAATCACAAACAGCCAATCACAAACATTCGTCTGAGGAAACAGCCAATCACAAACTGTCGTCTGGGGAAACAGCCAATCACAAACAGTCGTCTGAGGAAACAGCCAATCACAAACAGTCGTCTGAGGAAACAGCCAATCACAAACAGCCGTCTGAGGAAACAGCCAATCACAAACAGTCGTCTGAGGAAACAGCCAATCACAAACAGTCGTCTGAGGAAACAGCCAATCACAAACAGTCGTCTGAGGAAACAGCCAATCACAAACTGTCGTCTGGGGAAACAGCCAATCACAAACAGTCGTCTGAGGAAACAGCCAATCACAAACTGTCGTCTGGGGAAACAGCCAATCACAAACAGTCGTCTGAGGAAACAGCCAATCACAAACAGCCAATCACAAACATTCGTCTGAGGAAACAGCCAATCACAAACTGTCGTCTGGGGAAACAGCCAATCACAAACAGTCGTCTGAGGAAACAGCCAATCACAAACAGTCGTCTGAGGAAACAGCCAATCACAAACAGTCGTCTGAGAAAACAGCCAATCACAAACAGTCGTCTGAGGAAACAGCCAATCACAAACAGTCGTCTGAGGAAACAGCCAATCACAAACAGTCGTCTGAGGAAACAGCCAATCACAAACAGTCATCTGAGGAAACAGCCAATCACAAACAGTCGTCTGAGGAAACAGCCAATCACAAACAGTCGTCTGAGGATACAGCCAATCACAAACAGCCAATCACAAACAGTCGTCTGAGGAAACAGCCAATCACAAACTGTCGTCTGAGGAAACAGCCAATCACAAACAGTCGTCTGAGGAAACAGCCAATCACAAACAGTCGTCTGAGGAAACAGCCAATCACAAACAGCCAATCACAAACATTCGTCTGAGGAAACAGCCAATCACAAACTGTCGTCTGGGGAAACAGCCAATCACAAACAGTCATCTGAGGAAACAGCCAATCACAAACAGTCGTCTGAGGAAACAGCCAATCACAAACAGCCGTCTGAGGAAACAGCCAATCACAAACAGTCGTCTGAGGAAACAGCCAATCACAAACAGTCGTCTGAGGAAACAGCCAATCACAAACAGTCGTCTGAGGATACAGCCAATCACAAACAGAAAATCACAAACAGTCGTCTGAGGAAACAGCCAATCACAAACTGTCGTCTGAGGAAACAGCCAATCACAAACAGTCGTCTGAGGAAACAGCCAATCACAAACAGTCGTCTGAGGAAACAGCCAATCACAAACAGTCGTCTGAGGAAACAGCCAATCACAAACAGTCGTCTGAGAAAACAGCCAATCACAAACAGTCGTCTGAGGAAACAGCCAATCACAAACAGTCGTCTGAGGAAACAGCCAATCACAAACAGTCGTCTGAGGAAACAGCCAATCACAAACAGTCGTCTGAGGAAACAGCCAATCACAAACAGTCGTCTGAGGAAACAGCCAATCACAAACAGTCGTCTGAGGATACAGCCAATCACAAACAGCCAATCACAAACAGTCGTCTGAGGAAACAGCCAATCACAAACTGTCGTCTGAGGAAACAGCCGATCACAAACAGTCGTCTGAGGAAACAGCCAATCACAAACAGCCAGTCACAAACAGTCGTCTGAGGAAACAGCCAATCACAAACAGTCGTCTGAGGATACAGCCAATCACAAACAGCCAATCACAAACAGCCGTCTGAGGAAACATCCAATCACAAACAGCCGTCTGAGGAAACAGCCAATCACAAACAGTCGTCTGAGGAAACAGCCAATCACAAACAGTCGTCTGAGGAAACAGCCAATCACAAACAGTCGTCTGAGGAAACAGCCAATCACAAACAGTCGTCTGAGGAAACAGCCAATCACAAACAGTCGTCTGAGGATACAGCCAATCACAAACAGTCGTCTGAGGAAACAGCCAATCACAAACTGTCGTCTGAGGAAACAGCCAATCACAAACAGTCGTCTGAGGAAACAGCCAATCACAAACAGTCGTCTGAGGAAACAGCCAATCACAAACAGCCGTCTGAGGAAACAGCCAATCACAAACAGTCATCTGAGGAAACAGCCAATCACAAACAGTCGTCTGAGGAAACAACCAATCACAAACAGTCGTCTGAGGAAACAACCAATCACAAACAGTCGTCTGAGGAAACAGCCAATCACAAACAGCCAATCACAAACAGTCGTCTGAGGAAACAGCCAATCACAAACAGTCGTCTGAGGAAACAGCCAATCACAAACAGCCGTCTGAGGAAACAGCCAATCACAAACAGTCGTCTGAGGAAACAGCCAATCACAAACAGTCGTCTGAGGAAACAGCCAATCACAAACAGCCGTCTGAGGAAACAGCCAATCACAAACAGTCATCTGAGGAAACAGCCAATCACAAACAGTCGTCTGAGGAAACAGCCAATCACAAACAGTCGTCTGAGGAAACAGCCAATCACAAACAGTCGTCTGAGGAAACAGCCAATCACAAACAGTCGTCTGAGGAAACAGCCAATCACAAACAGCCGTCTGAGGAAACATCCAATCACAAACAGTCGTCTGAGGAAACAGCCAATCACAAACAGCCAATCACAAACAGTCGTCTGAGGAAACAGCCAATCACAAACTGTCGTCTGAGGAAACAGCCAATCACAAACAGTCGTCTGAGGAAACAGCCAATCACAAACAGTCGTCTGAGGAAACAGCCAATCACAAACAGTCGTCTGAGGAAACAGCCAATCACAA
The DNA here is from genome assembly GCF_963989245.1 of Nansenia antarctica. NCBI lineage: Eukaryota > Metazoa > Chordata > Actinopteri > Argentiniformes > Microstomatidae > Nansenia > Nansenia antarctica. The sequence continues at coordinate 34,365,897 of NC_137681.1, read as the reverse complement.
ATAGTCGTCTGAGGAAACAGCCAATCACAAACAGTCGTCTGAGGAAACAGCCAATCACAAACAGCCAATCACAAACAGTCGTCTGAGGAAACAGCCAATCACAAACTGTCGTCTGAGGAAACAGGCAATCACAAACAGTCGTCTGAGGAAACAGCCAATCACAAACAGTCGTCTGAGGAAACAGCCAATCACAAACAGTCGTCTGAGGAAACAGCCAATCACAAACAGTCGTCTGAGGAAAGAGCCAATCACAAACAGTCGTCTGAGAAAACAGCCAATCACAAACAGACGTTTGAGGAAACAGCCAATCACAAACAGTCGTCTGAGGAAACAGCCAATCACAAACAGTCGTCTGAGGAAACAGCCAATCACAAACAGCCGTCTGAGGAAACAGCCAATCACAAACAGTCGTCTGAGGAAACAGCCAATCACAAACAGTCGTCTGAGGAAACAGCCAATCACAAGCAGTCGTCTGAGGAAACAGCCAATCACAAACAGTCGTCTGAGGAAACAGCCAATCACAAACAGTCGTCTGAGGAAACAGCCAATCACAAACAGTCGTCTGAGGAAACAGCCAATCACAAACAGCCGTCTGAGGAAACATCCAATCACAAACAGTCGTCTGAGGAAACAGCCAATCACAAACAGCCAATCACAAACAGTCGTCTGAGGAAACAGCCAATCACAAACTGTCGTCTGAGGAAACAGCCAATCACAAACAGTCGTCTGAGGAAACAGCCAATCACAAACAGTCGTCTGAGGAAACAGCCAATCACAAACAGCCGTCTGAGGAAACATCCAATCACAAACAGTCGTCTGAGGAAACAGCCAATCACAAACAGCCAATCACAAACAGTCGTCTGAGGAAACAGCCAATCACAAACAGTCGTCTGAGGAAACAGCCAATCACAAACAGTCGTCTGAGGAAACAGCCAATCACAAACAGCCGTCTGAGGAAACATCCAATCACAAACAGTCGTCTGAGGAAACAGCCAATCACAAACAGCCAATCACAAACAGTCGTCTGAGAAAACAGCCAATCACAAACTGTCGTCTGAGGAAACAGCCAATCACAAACAGTCGTCTGAGGAAACAGCCAATCACAAACAGTCGTCTGAGGAAACAGCCAATCACAAACAGCCGTCTGAGGAAACATCCAATCACAAACAGTCGTCTGAGGAAACAGCCAATCACAAACAGCCAATCACAAACAGTCGTCTGAGGAAACAGCCAATCACAAACTGTCGTCTGAGGAAACAGCCAATCACAAACAGTCGTCTGAGGAAACAGCCAATCACAAACAGTCGTCTGAGGAAACAGCCAATTACAAACAGTCGTCTGAGGAAACAGCCAATCACAAATAGTCGTCTGAGGAAACAGCCAATCACAAACAGTCGTCTGAGGAAACAGCCAATCACAAACAGCCAATCACAAACAGTCGTCTGAGGAAACAGCCAATCACAAACTGTCGTCTGAGGAAACAGGCAATCACAAACAGTCGTCTGAGGAAACAGCCAATCACAAACAGTCGTCTGAGGAAACAGCCAATCACAAACAGTCGTCTGAGGAAACAGCCAATCACAAACAGTCGTCTGAGGAAACAGCCAATCACAAACAGTCGTCTGAGTAAACAGCCAATCACAAACAGCCGTCTGAGGAAACAGCCAATCACAAACAGTCGTCTGAGGAAACAGCCAATCCCAAACAGCCGTCTGAGGAAACAGCCAATCACAAACAGCCGTCTGAGGAAACAGCCAATCACAAACAGTCGTCTGAGGAAACAGCCAATCACAAACAGTCGTCTGAGGAAACAGCCAATCACAAACAGTCGTCTGAGGAAACTGCCAATCACAAACAGCCGTCTGAGGAAACATCCAATCACAAACAGTCGTCTGAGGAAACAGCCAATCACAAACAGTCGTCTGAGGAAACAGCCAATCACAAACTGTCGTCTGAGGAAACAGCCAATCACAAACAGTCGTCTGAGGAAACAGCCAATCACAAACAGTCGTCTGAGGAAAGAGCCAATCACAAACAGTCGTCTGAGAAAACAGCCAATCACAAACAGACGTTTGAGGAAACAGCCAATCACAAACAGTCGTCTGAGGAAACAGCCAATCACAAACAGTCGTCTGAGGAAACAGCCAATCACAAACAGTCGTCTGAGGAAACAGCCAATCACAAACAGTCGTCTGAGTAAACAGCCAATCACAAACAGCCGTCTGAGGAAACAGCCAATCACAAACAGTCGTCTGAGGAAACAGCCAATCACAAACAGCCGTCTGAGGAAACAGCCAATCACAAACAGCCGTCTGAGGAAACAGCCAATCACAAACAGTCGTCTGAGGAAACAGCCAATCACAAACAGTCGTCTGAGGAAACAGCCAATCACAAACAGTCGTCTGAGGAAACAGCCAATCACAAACAGCCGTCTGAGGAAACATCCAATCACAAACAGCCAATCACAAACAGTCGTCTGAGGAAACAGCCAATCACAAACAGTCGTCTGAGGAAACAGCCAATCACAAACAGTCGTCTGAGGAAACAGCCAATCACAAACAGTCGTCTGAGGAAACAGCCAATCACAAACAGCCAATCACAAACATTCGTCTGAGGAAACAGCCAATCACAAACTGTCGTCTGGGGAAACAGCCAATCACAAACAGTCATCTGAGGAAACAGCCAATCACAAACAGTCGTCTGAGGAAACAGCCAATCACAAACAGCCGTCTGAGGAAACAGCCAATCACAAACAGTCGTCTGAGGAAACAGCCAATCACAAACAGTCGTCTGAGGAAACAGCCAATCACAAACAGTCGTCTGAGGATACAGCCAATCACAAACAGAAAATCACAAACAGTCGTCTGAGGAAACAGCCAATCACAAACTGTCGTCTGAGGAAACAGCCAATCACAAACAGTCGTCTGAGGAAACAGCCAATCACAAACAGTCGTCTGAGGAAACAGCCAATCACAAACAGTCGTCTGAGGAAACAGCCAATCACAAACAGTCGTCTGAGGAAACAGCCAATCACAAACAGTCGTCTGAGGAAACAGCCAATCACAAACAGTCGTCTGAGGATACAGCCAATCACAAACAGAAAATCACAAACAGTCGTCTGAGGAAACAGCCAATCACAAACTGTCGTCTGAGGAAACAGCCAATCACAAACAGTCGTCTGAGGAAACAGCCAATCACAAACAGTCGTCTGAGGAAACAGCCAATCACAAACAGTCGTCTGAGGAAACAGCCAATCACAAACAGTCGTCTGAGGAAACATCCAATCACAAACAGTCGTCTGAGGAAACAGCCAATCACAAACAGTCGTCTGAGGAAACAGCCAATCACAAACTGTCGTCTGAGGAAACAGCCAATCACAAACAGTCGTCTGAGGAAACAGCCAATCACAAACAGCCGTCTGAGGAAACAGCCAATCACAAACAGTCATCTGAGGAAACAGCCAATCACAAACAGTCGTCTGAGGAAACAACCAATCACAAACAGTCGTCTGAGGAAACAACCAATCACAAACAGTCGTCTGAGGAAACAGCCAATCACAAACAGCCAATCACAAACAGTCGTCTGAGGAAACAGCCAATCACAAACAGTCGTCTGAGGAAACAGCCAATCACAAACAGCCGTCTGAGGAAACAGCCAATCACAAACAGTCGTCTGAGGAAACAGCCAATCACAAACAGTCGTCTGAGGAAACAGCCAATCACAAACAGCCGTCTGAGGAAACAGCCAATCACAAACAGTCATCTGAGGAAACAGCCAATCACAAACAGTCGTCTGAGGAAACAGCCAATCACAAACAGTCGTCTGAGGAAACAGCCAATCACAAACAGTCGTCTGAGGAAACAGCCAATCACAAACAGTCGTCTGAGGAAACAGCCAATCACAAACAGCCGTCTGAGGAAACATCCAATCACAAACAGTCGTCTGAGGAAACAGCCAATCACAAACAGCCAATCACAAACAGTCGTCTGAGGAAACAGCCAATCACAAACTGTCGTCTGAGGAAACAGGCAATCACAAACAGTCGTCTGAGGAAACAGCCAATCACAAACAGTCGTCTGAGGAAACAGCCAATCACAAACAGTCGTCTGAGGAAACAGCCAATCACAAACAGTCGTCTGAGGAAAGAGCCAATCACAAACAGTCGTCTGAGAAAACAGCCAATCACAAACAGACGTTTGAGGAAACAGCCAATCACAAACAGTCGTCTGAGGAAACAGCCAATCACAAACAGTCGTCTGAGGAAACAGCCAATCACAAACAGCCGTCTGAGGAAACAGCCAATCACAAACAGTCGTCTGAGGAAACAGCCAATCACAAACAGTCGTCTGAGGAAACAGCCAATCACAAGCAGTCGTCTGAGGAAACAGCCAATCACAAACAGTCGTCTGAGGAAACAGCCAATCACAAACAGTCGTCTGAGGAAACAGCCAATCACAAACAGTCGTCTGAGGAAACAGCCAATCACAAACAGCCGTCTGAGGAAACATCCAATCACAAACAGTCGTCTGAGGAAACAGCCAATCACAAACAGCCAATCACAAACAGTCGTCTGAGGAAACAGCCAATCACAAACTGTCGTCTGAGGAAACAGCCAATCACAAACAGTCGTCTGAGGAAACAGCCAATCACAAACAGTCGTCTGAGGAAACAGCCAATCACAAACAGCCGTCTGAGGAAACATCCAATCACAAACAGTCGTCTGAGGAAACAGCCAATCACAAACAGCCAATCACAAACAGTCGTCTGAGGAAACAGCCAATCACAAACAGTCGTCTGAGGAAACAGCCAATCACAAACAGTCGTCTGAGGAAACAGCCAATCACAAACAGCCGTCTGAGGAAACATCCAATCACAAACAGTCGTCTGAGGAAACAGCCAATCACAAACAGCCAATCACAAACAGTCGTCTGAGAAAACAGCCAATCACAAACTGTCGTCTGAGGAAACAGCCAATCACAAACAGTCGTCTGAGGAAACAGCCAATCACAAACAGTCGTCTGAGGAAACAGCCAATCACAAACAGCCGTCTGAGGAAACATCCAATCACAAACAGTCGTCTGAGGAAACAGCCAATCACAAACAGCCAATCACAAACAGTCGTCTGAGGAAACAGCCAATCACAAACTGTCGTCTGAGGAAACAGCCAATCACAAACAGTCGTCTGAGGAAACAGCCAATCACAAACAGTCGTCTGAGGAAACAGCCAATTACAAACAGTCGTCTGAGGAAACAGCCAATCACAAATAGTCGTCTGAGGAAACAGCCAATCACAAACAGTCGTCTGAGGAAACAGCCAATCACAAACAGCCAATCACAAACAGTCGTCTGAGGAAACAGCCAATCACAAACTGTCGTCTGAGGAAACAGGCAATCACAAACAGTCGTCTGAGGAAACAGCCAATCACAAACAGTCGTCTGAGGAAACAGCCAATCACAAACAGTCGTCTGAGGAAACAGCCAATCACAAACAGTCGTCTGAGGAAACAGCCAATCACAAACAGTCGTCTGAGTAAACAGCCAATCACAAACAGCCGTCTGAGGAAACAGCCAATCACAAACAGTCGTCTGAGGAAACAGCCAATCCCAAACAGCCGTCTGAGGAAACAGCCAATCACAAACAGCCGTCTGAGGAAACAGCCAATCACAAACAGTCGTCTGAGGAAACAGCCAATCACAAACAGTCGTCTGAGGAAACAGCCAATCACAAACAGTCGTCTGAGGAAACTGCCAATCACAAACAGCCGTCTGAGGAAACATCCAATCACAAACAGTCGTCTGAGGAAACAGCCAATCACAAACAGTCGTCTGAGGAAACAGCCAATCACAAACTGTCGTCTGAGGAAACAGCCAATCACAAACAGTCGTCTGAGGAAACAGCCAATCACAAACAGTCGTCTGAGGAAAGAGCCAATCACAAACAGTCGTCTGAGAAAACAGCCAATCACAAACAGACGTTTGAGGAAACAGCCAATCACAAACAGTCGTCTGAGGAAACAGCCAATCACAAACAGTCGTCTGAGGAAACAGCCAATCACAAACAGTCGTCTGAGGAAACAGCCAATCACAAACAGTCGTCTGAGTAAACAGCCAATCACAAACAGCCGTCTGAGGAAACAGCCAATCACAAACAGTCGTCTGAGGAAACAGCCAATCACAAACAGCCGTCTGAGGAAACAGCCAATCACAAACAGCCGTCTGAGGAAACAGCCAATCACAAACAGTCGTCTGAGGAAACAGCCAATCACAAACAGTCGTCTGAGGAAACAGCCAATCACAAACAGTCGTCTGAGGAAACAGCCAATCACAAACAGCCGTCTGAGGAAACATCCAATCACAAACAGCCAATCACAAACAGTCGTCTGAGGAAACAGCCAATCACAAACAGTCGTCTGAGGAAACAGCCAATCACAAACAGTCGTCTGAGGAAACAGCCAATCACAAACAGTCGTCTGAGGAAACAGCCAATCACAAACAGCCAATCACAAACATTCGTCTGAGGAAACAGCCAATCACAAACTGTCGTCTGGGGAAACAGCCAATCACAAACAGTCATCTGAGGAAACAGCCAATCACAAACAGTCGTCTGAGGAAACAGCCAATCACAAACAGCCGTCTGAGGAAACAGCCAATCACAAACAGTCGTCTGAGGAAACAGCCAATCACAAACAGTCGTCTGAGGAAACAGCCAATCACAAACAGTCGTCTGAGGATACAGCCAATCACAAACAGAAAATCACAAACAGTCGTCTGAGGAAACAGCCAATCACAAACTGTCGTCTGAGGAAACAGCCAATCACAAACAGTCGTCTGAGGAAACAGCCAATCACAAACAGTCGTCTGAGGAAACAGCCAATCACAAACAGTCGTCTGAGGAAACAGCCAATCACAAACAGTCGTCTGAGGAAACAGCCAATCACAAACAGTCGTCTGAGGAAACAGCCAATCACAAACAGTCGTCTGAGGATACAGCCAATCACAAACAGAAAATCACAAACAGTCGTCTGAGGAAACAGCCAATCACAAACTGTCGTCTGAGGAAACAGCCAATCACAAACAGTCGTCTGAGGAAACAGCCAATCACAAACAGTCGTCTGAGGAAACAGCCAATCACAAACAGTCGTCTGAGGAAACAGCCAATCACAAACAGTCGTCTGAGGAAACAGCCAATCACAAACAGCCGTCTGAGGAAACAGCCAATCACAAACAGTCGTCTGAGGAAACAGCCAATCACAAACAGTCGTCTGAGGAAACAGCCAATCACAAACAGCCGTCTGAGGAAACAGCCAATCACAAACAGTCATCTGAGGAAACAGCCAATCACAAACAGTCGTCTGAGGAAACAGCCAATCACAAACAGTCGTCTGAGGAAACAGCCAATCACAAACAGTCGTCTGAGGAAACAGCCAATCACAAACAGTCGTCTGAGGAAACAGCCAATCACAAACAGCCGTCTGAGGAAACATCCAATCACAAACAGTCGTCTGAGGAAACAGCCAATCACAAACAGCCAATCACAAACAGTCGTCTGAGGAAACAGCCAATCACAAACTGTCGTCTGAGGAAACAGCCAATCACAAACAGTCGTCTGAGGAAACAGCCAATCACAAACAGTCGTCTGAGGAAACAGCCAATCACAAACAGTCGTCTGAGGAAACAGCCAATCACAAATAGTCGTCTGAGGAAACAGCCAATCACAAACAGTCGTCTGAGGAAACAGCCAATCACAAACAGCCAATCACAAACAGTCGTCTGAGGAAACAGCCAATCACAAACTGTCGTCTGAGGAAACAGGCAATCACAAACAGTCGTCTGAGGAAACAGCCAATCACAAACAGTCGTCTGAGGAAACAGCCAATCACAAACAGTCTTCTGAGGAAAGAGCCAATCACAAACAGTCGTCTGAGAAAACAGCCAATCACAAACAGACGTTTGAGGAAACAGCCAATCACAAACAGTCGTCTGAGGAAACAGCCAATCACAAACAGTCGTCTGAGGAAACAGCCAATCACAAACAGCCGTCTGAGGAAACAGCCAATCACAAACAGTCGTCTGAGGAAACAGCCAATCACAAACAGTCGTCTGAGGAAACAGCCAATCACAAGCAGTCGTCTGAGGAAACAGCCAATCACAAACAGTCGTCTGAGGAAACAGCCAATCACAAACAGTCGTCTGAGGAAACAGCCAATCACAAACAGTCGTCTGAGGAAACAGCCAATCACAAACAGCCGTCTGAGGAAACATCCAATCACAAACAGTCGTCTGAGGAAACAGCCAATCACAAACAGCCAATCACAAACAGTCGTCTGAGGAAACAGCCAATCACAAACTGTCGTCTGAGGAAACAGCCAATCACAAACAGTCGTCTGAGGAAACAGCCAATCACAAACAGTCGTCTGAGGAAACAGCCAATCACAAACAGCCGTCTGAGGAAACATCCAATCACAAACAGTCGTCTGAGGAAACAGCCAATCACAAACAGCCAATCACAAACAGTCGTCTGAGGAAACAGCCAATCACAAACAGTCGTCTGAGGAAACAGCCAATCACAAACAGTCGTCTGAGGAAACAGCCAATCACAAACAGCCGTCTGAGGAAACATCCAATCACAAACAGTCGTCTGAGGAAACAGCCAATCACAAACAGCCAATCACAAACAGTCGTCTGAGAAAACAGCCAATCACAAACTGTCGTCTGAGGAAACAGCCAATCACAAACAGCCGTCTGAGGAAACATCCAATCACAAACAGTCGTCTGAGGAAACAGCCAATCACAAACAGCCAATCACAAACAGTCGTCTGAGGAAAGAGCCAATCACAAACTGTCGTCTGAGGAAACAGCCAATCACAAACAGTCGTCTGAGGAAACAGCCAATCACAAACAGTCGTCTGAGGAAACAGCCAATTACAAACAGTCGTCTGAGGAAACAGCCAATCACAAATAGTCGTCTGAGGAAACAGCCAATCACAAACAGTCGTCTGAGGAAACAGCCAATCACAAACAGCCAATCACAAACAGTCGTCTGAGGAAACAGCCAATCACAAACTGTCGTCTGAGGAAACAGGCAATCACAAACAGTCGTCTGAGGAAACAGCCAATCACAAACAGTCGTCTGAGGAAACAGCCAATCACAAACAGTCGTCTGAGGAAACAGCCAATCACAAACAGTCGTCTGAGGAAACAGCCAATCACAAACAGTCGTCTGAGTAAACAGCCAATCACAAACAGCCGTCTGAGGAAACAGCCAATCACAAACAGTCGTCTGAGGAAACAGCCAATCCCAAACAGCCGTCTGAGGAAACAGCCAATCACAAACAGCCGTCTGAGGAAACAGCCAATCACAAACAGTCGTCTGAGGAAACAGCCAATCACAAACAGTCGTCTGAGGAAACAGCCAATCACAAACAGTCGTCTGAGGAAACAGCCAATCACAAACAGTCGTCTGAGGAAACAGCCAATCACAAACAGTCGTCTGAGGAAACAGCCAATCACAAACAGTCGTCTGAGTAAACAGCCAATCACAAACAGCCGTCTGAGGAAACAGCCAATCACAAACAGTCGTCTGAGGAAACAGCCAATCCCAAACAGCCGTCTGAGGAAACAGCCAATCACAAACAGCCGTCTGAGGAAACAGCCAATCACAAACAGTCGTCTGAGGAAACAGCCAATCACAAACAGTCGTCTGAGGAAACAGCCAATCACAAACAGTCGTCTGAGGAAACTGCCAATCACAAACAGCCGTCTGAGGAAACATCCAATCACAAACAGTCGTCTGAGGAAACAGCCAATCACAAACAGTCGTCTGAGGAAACAGCCAATCACAAACTGTCGTCTGAGGAAACAGCCAATCACAAACAGTCGTCTGAGGAAACAGCCAATCACAAACAGCCGTCTGAGGAAAGAGCCAATCACAAACAGTCGTCTGAGAAAACAGCCAATCACAAACAGACGTTTGAGGAAACAGCCAATCACAAACAGTCGTCTGAGGAAACAGCCAATCACAAACTGTCGTCTGAGGAAACAGCCAATCACAAACAGTCGTCTGAGGAAACAGCCAATCACAAACAGTCGTCTGAGGAAAGAGCCAATCACAAACAGTCGTCTGAGAAAACAGCCAATCACAAACAGACGTTTGAGGAAACAGCCAATCACAAACAGTCGTCTGAGGAAACAGCCAATCACAAACAGTCGTCTGAGGAAACAGCCAATCACAAACAGTCGTCTGAGGAAACAGCCAATCACAAACAGTCGTCTGAGTAAACAGCCAATCACAAACAGCCGTCTGAGGAAACAGCCAATCACAAACAGTCGTCTGAGGAAACAGCCAATCACAAACAGCCGTCTGAGGAAACAGCCAATCACAAACAGCCGTCTGAGGAAACAACCAATCACAAACAGTCGTCTGAGGAAACAGCCAATCACAAACAGTCGTCTGAGGAAACAGCCAATCACAAACAGTCGTCTGAGGAAACAGCCAATCACAAACAGCCGTCTGAGGAAACATCCAATCACAAACAGCCAATCACAAACAGTCGTCTGAGGAAACAGCCAATCACAAACAGTCGTCTGAGGAAACAGCCAATCACAAACAGTCGTCTGAGGAAACAGCCAATCACAAACAGTCGTCTGAGGAAACAGCCAATCACAAACAGTCGTCTGAGGAAACAGCCAATCACAAACAGTCGTCTGAGGAAACAGCCAATCACAAACAGTCGTCTGAGGAAACAGCCAATCACAAACAGCCGTCTGAGGAAACAGCCAATCACAAACAGTCATCTGAGGAAACAGCCAATCACAAACAGTCGTCTGAGGAAACAGCCAATCACAAACAGTCGTCTGAGGAAACAGCCAATCACAAACAGTCGTCTGAGGAAACAGCCAATCACAAACAGTCGTCTGAGGAAACAGCCAATCACAAACAGCCGTCTGAGGAAACATCCAATCACAAACAGTCGTCTGAGGAAACAGCCAATCACAAACAGCCAATCACAAACAGTCGTCTGAGGAAACAGCCAATCACAAACTGTCGTCTGAGGAAACAGCCAATCACAAACAGTCGTCTGAGGAAACAGCCAATCACAAACAGTCGTCTGAGGAAACAGCCAATCACAAACAGTCGTCTGAGGAAACAGCCAATCACAAATAGTCGTCTGAGGAAACAGCCAATCACAAACAGTCGTCTGAGGAAACAGCCAATCACAAACAGCCAATCACAAACAGTCGTCTGAGGAAACAGCCAATCACAAACTGTCGTCTGAGGAAACAGGCAATCACAAACAGTCGTCTGAGGAAACAGCCAATCACAAACAGTCGTCTGAGGAAACAGCCAATCACAAACAGTCGTCTGAGGAAAGAGCCAATCACAAACAGTCGTCTGAGAAAACAGCCAATCACAAACAGACGTTTGAGGAAACAGCCAATCACAAACAGTCGTCTGAGGAAACAGCCAATCACAAACAGTCGTCTGAGGAAACAGCCAATCACAAACAGCCGTCTGAGGAAACAGCCAATCACAAACAGTCGTCTGAGGAAACAGCCAATCACAAACAGTCGTCTGAGGAAACAGCCAATCACAAGCAGTCGTCTGAGGAAACAGCCAATCACAAACAGTCGTCTGAGGAAACAGCCAATCACAAACAGTCGTCTGAGGAAACAGCCAATCACAAACAGTCGTCTGAGGAAACAGCCAATCACAAACAGCCGTCTGAGGAAACATCCAATCACAAACAGTCGTCTGAGGAAACAGCCAATCACAAACAGCCAATCACAAACAGTCGTCTGAGGAAACAGCCAATCACAAACTGTCGTCTGAGGAAACAGCCAATCACAAACAGTCGTCTGAGGAAACAGCCAATCACAAACAGTCGTCTGAGGAAACAGCCAATCACAAACAGCCGTCTGAGGAAACATCCAATCACAAACAGTCGTCTGAGGAAACAGCCAATCACAAACAGCCAATCACAAACAGTCGTCTGAGGAAACAGCCAATCACAAACAGTCGTCTGAGGAAACAGCCAATCACAAACAGTCGTCTGAGGAAACAGCCAATCACAAACAGCCGTCTGAGGAAACATCCAATCACAAACAGTCGTCTGAGGAAACAGCCAATCACAAACAGCCAATCACAAACAGTCGTCTGAGAAAACAGCCAATCACAAACTGTCGTCTGAGGAAACAGCCAATCACAAACAGCCGTCTGAGGAAACATCCAATCACAAACAGTCGTCTGAGGAAACAGCCAATCACAAACAGCCAATCACAAACAGTCGTCTGAGGAAACAGCCAATCACAAACTGTCGTCTGAGGAAACAGCCAATCACAAACAGTCGTCTGAGGAAACAGCCAATCACAAACAGTCGTCTGAGGAAACAGCCAATTACAAACAGTCGTCTGAGGAAACAGCCAATCACAAATAGTCGTCTGAGGAAACAGCCAATCACAAACAGTCGTCTGAGGAAACAGCCAATCACAAACAGCCAATCACAAACAGTCGTCTGAGGAAACAGCCAATCACAAACTGTCGTCTGAGGAAACAGGCAATCACAAACAGTCGTCTGAGGAAACAGCCAATCACAAACAGTCGTCTGAGGAAACAGCCAATCACAAACAGTCGTCTGAGGAAACAGCCAATCACAAACAGTCGTCTGAGGAAACAGCCAATCACAAACAGTCGTCTGAGTAAACAGCCAATCACAAACAGCCGTCTGAGGAAACAGCCAATCACAAACAGTCGTCTGAGGAAACAGCCAATCCCAAACAGCCGTCTGAGGAAACAGCCAATCACAAACAGCCGTCTGAGGAAACAGCCAATCACAAACAGTCGTCTGAGGAAACAGCCAATCACAAACAGTCGTCTGAGGAAACAGCCAATCACAAACAGTCGTCTGAGGAAACAGCCAATCACAAACAGTCGTCTGAGGAAACAGCCAATCACAAACAGTCGTCTGAGGAAACAGCCAATCACAAACAGTCGTCTGAGTAAACAGCCAATCACAAACAGCCGTCTGAGGAAACAGCCAATCACAAACAGTCGTCTGAGGAAACAGCCAATCCCAAACAGCCGTCTGAGGAAACAGCCAATCACAAACAGCCGTCTGAGGAAACAGCCAATCACAAACAGTCGTCTGAGGAAACAGCCAATCACAAACAGTCGTCTGAGGAAACAGCCAATCACAAACAGTCGTCTGAGGAAACTGCCAATCACAAACAGCCGTCTGAGGAAACATCCAATCACAAACAGTCGTCTGAGGAAACAGCCAATCACAAACAGTCGTCTGAGGAAACAGCCAATCACAAACTGTCGTCTGAGGAAACAGCCAATCACAAACAGTCGTCTGAGGAAACAGCCAATCACAAACAGTCGTCTGAGGAAAGAGCCAATCACAAACAGTCGTCTGAGAAAACAGCCAATCACAAACAGACGTTTGAGGAAACAGCCAATCACAAACAGTCGTCTGAGGAAACAGCCAATCACAAACAGTCGTCTGAGGAAACAGCCAATCACAAACAGTCGTCTGAGGAAACAGCCAATCACAAACAGTCGTCTGAGTAAACAGCCAATCACAAACAGCCGTCTGAGGAAACAGCCAATCACAAACAGTCGTCTGAGGAAACAGCCAATCACAAACAGCCGTCTGAGGAAACAGCCAATCACAAACAGCCGTCTGAGGAAACAACCAATCACAAACAGTCGTCTGAGGAAACAGCCAATCACAAACAGTCGTCTGAGGAAACAGCCAATCACAAACAGTCGTCTGAGGAAACAGCCAATCACAAACAGCCGTCTGAGGAAACATCCAATCACAAACAGCCAATCACAAACAGTCGTCTGAGGAAACAGCCAATCACAAACAGTCGTCTGAGGAAACAGCCAATCACAAACAGTCGTCTGAGGAAACAGCCAATCACAAACAGTCGTCTGAGGAAACAGCCAATCACAAACAGTCGTCTGAGGAAACAGCCAATCACAAACAGCCAATCACAAACATTCGTCTGAGGAAACAGCCAATCACAAACTGTCGTCTGGGGAAACAGCCAATCACAAACAGTCGTCTGAGGAAACAGCCAATCACAAACAGTCGTCTGAGGAAACAGCCAATCACAAACAGCCGTCTGAGGAAACAGCCAATCACAAACAGTCGTCTGAGGAAACAGCCAATCACAAACAGTCGTCTGAGGAAACAGCCAATCACAAACAGTCGTCTGAGGATACAGCCAATCACAAACAGAAAATCACAAACAGTCGTCTGAGGAAACAGCCAATCACAAACTGTCGTCTGAGGAAACAGCCAATCACAAACAGTCGTCTGAGGAAACAGCCAATCACAAACAGTCGTCTGAGGAAACAGCCAATCACAAACAGTCGTCTGAGGAAACAGCCAATCACAAACAGTCGTCTGAGAAAACAGCCAATCACAAACAGTCGTCTGAGGAAACAGCCAATCACAAACAGTCGTCTGAGGAAACAGCCAATCACAAACAGCCGTCTGAGGAAACATCCAATCACAAACAGCCAATCACAAACAGTCGTCTGAGGAAACAGCCAATCACAAACAGTCGTCTGAGGAAACAGCCAATCACAAACAGTCGTCTGAGAAAACAGCCAATCACAAACAGTCGTCTGAGGAAACAGCCAATCACAAACAGTCGTCTGAGGAAACAGCCAATCACAAACAGCCGTCTGAGGAAACATCCAATCACAAACAGCCAATCACAAACAGTCGTCTGAGGAAACAGCCAATCACAAACAGTCGTCTGAGGAAACAGCCAATCACAAACAGTCGTCTGAGGAAACAGCCAATCACAAACAGTCGTCTGAGGAAACAGCCAATCACAAACAGTCGTCTGAGGAAACAGCCAATCACAAACAGCCAATCACAAACATTCGTCTGAGGAAACAGCCAATCACAAACTGTCGTCTGGGGAAACAGCCAATCACAAACAGTCGTCTGAGGAAACAGCCAATCACAAACAGTCGTCTGAGGAAACAGCCAATCACAAACAACCGTCTGAGGAAACAGCCAATCACAAACAGTCGTCTGAGGAAACAGCCAATCACAAACAGTCGTCTGAGGAAACAGCCAATCACAAACAGTCGTCTGAGGATACAGCCAATCACAAACAGAAAATCACAAACAGTCGTCTGAGGAAACAGCCAATCACAAACTGTCGTCTGAGGAAACAGCCAATCACAAACAGTCGTCTGAGGAAACAGCCAATCACAAACAGTCGTCTGAGGAAACAGCCAATCACAAACAGTCGTCTGAGGAAACAGCCAATCACAAACAGTCGTCTGAGGAAACAGCCAATCACAAACAGTCGTCTGAGAAAACAGCCAATCACAAACAGTCGTCTGATAAAACAGCCAATCACAAACAGTCGTCTGAGGAAACAGCCAATCACAAACAGTCGTCTGAGGAAACAGCCAATCACAAACAGTCGTCTGAGGAAACAGCCAATCACAAACAGCCAATCACAAACAGTCGTCTGAGGAAACAGCCAATCACAAACAGTCGTCTGAGGAAACAGCCAATCACAAACAGCCGTCTGAGGAAACAGCCAATCACAAACAGTCGTCTGAGGAAACAGCCAATCACAAACAGTCGTCTGAGGAAACAGCCAATCACAAACAGTCGTCTGAGGAAACAGCCAATCACAAACAGTCGTCTGAGGAAACAGCCAATCACAAACAGCCAATCACAAACAGTCGTCTGAGGAAACAGCCAATCACAAACAGTCGTCTGAGGAAACAGCCAATCACAAACAGCCGTCTGAGGAAACAGCCAATCACAAACAGTCGTCTAAGGAAACAGCCAATCACAAACAGTCGTCTGAGGAAACAGCCAATCACAAACAGTCGTCTGAGGAAACAGCCAATCACAAACAGTCGTCTGAGGAAACAGCCAATCACAAACAGCCAATCACAAACAGTCGTCTGAGGAAACAGCCAATCACAAACAGTCGTCTGAGGAAACAGCCAATCACAAACAGCCGTCTGAGGAAACAGCCAATCACAAACAGTCGTCTGAGGAAACAGCCAATCACAAACAGTCGTCTGAGGAAACAGCCAATCACAAACAGTCGTCTGAGGAAACAGCCAATCACAAACAGTCGTCTGAGAAAACTGCCAATCACAAACAGTCGTATGAGGAAACAGCCAATCACAAACAGTCGTCTGACGAAACAGTCAAGCACAAACAGTCGTCTGAGGAAACAGCCAATCACAAACAGCCGTCTGAGGAAACATCCAATCACAAACAGCCATCTGAGGAAACAGCCAATCACAAACAGTCGTCTGAGGAAACAGCCAATCACAAACAGTCATCTGAGGAAACAGCCAATCACAAACAGTCGTCTGAGGAAACAGCCAATCACAAACAGTCGTCTGAGGAAACAGCCAATCACAAACAGTCGTCTGAGGAAACAGCCAATCACAAACAGCCGTCTCAGGAAACAGCCAATCACAAACAGCCGTCTGAGGAAACAGCCAATCACAAACAGTTGTCTGAGGAAACAGCCAATCACAAACAGTCGTCTGAGGAAACAGCCAATCACAAACAGTCGTCTGAGGAAACAGCCAATCACAAACAGTCGTCTGAGGAAACAGCCAATCACAAACAGCCGTCTGAGGAAACATCCAATCACAAACAGCCAATCACAAACAGTCGTCTGAGGAAACAGCCAATCACAAACTGTCGTCTGAGGATACAGCCAATCACAAACAGCCAATCACAAACAGTCGTCTGAGGAAACAGCCAATCACAAACTGTCGTCTGAGGAAACAGCCAATCTCAAACAGTCGTCTGAGGAAACAGCCAATCACAAACAGTCGTCTGAGGAAACAGCCAATCACAAACAGTCGTCTGAGGAAACAGCCAATCACAAACAGTCGTCTGAGAAAACAGCCAATCACAAACAGTCGTCTGAGGAAACAGCCAATCACAAACAGTCGTCTGAGGAAACAGCCAATCACAAACAGTCGTCTGAGGAAACAGCCAATCACAAACAGTCGTCTGAGGAAACAGCCAATCACAAACAGTCGTCTGAGGAAACAGCCAACCACAAACAGTCGTCTGAGGATACAGCCAATCACAAACAGCCAATCACAAACTGTCGTCTGAGGAAACAGCCAATCACAAACAGTCGTCTGAGAAAACAGCCAATCACAAACAGTCGTCTGAGGAAACAGCCAATCACAAACAGTCGTCTGAGGAAACAGCCAATCACAAACAGTCGTCTGAGGAAACAGCCAATCACAAACAGTCGTCTGAGGAAACAGCCAATCACAAACAGTCGTCTGAGGAAACAGCCAATCACAAACAGTCATCTGAGGAAACAGCCAATCACAAACAGCCAATCACAAACATTCGTCTGAGGAAACAGCCAATCACAAACTGTCGTCTGGGGAAACAGCCAATCACAAACAGTCGTCTGAGGAAACAGCCAATCACAAACAGTCGTCTGAGGAAACAGCCAATCACAAACAGCCGTCTGAGGAAACAGCCAATCACAAACAGTCGTCTGAGGAAACAGCCAATCACAAACAGTCGTCTGAGGAAACAGCCAATCACAAACAGCCAATCACAAACATTCGTCTGAGGAAACAGCCAATCACAAACTGTCGTCTGGGGAAACAGCCAATCACAAACAGTCGTCTGAGGAAACAGCCAATCACAAACAGTCGTCTGAGGAAACAGCCAATCACAAACAGCCGTCTGAGGAAACAGCCAATCACAAACAGTCGTCTGAGGAAACAGCCAATCACAAACAGTCGTCTGAGGAAACAGCCAATCACAAACAGTCGTCTGAGGAAACAGCCAATCACAAACAGCCGTCTGAGGAAACATCCAATCACAAACAGCCAATCACAAACAGTCATCTGAGGAAACAGCCAATCACAAACTGTCGTCTGAGGATACAGCCAATCACAAACAGCCAATCACAAACAGCCGTCTGAGGAAACATCCAATCACAAACAGCCAATCACAAACAGTCGTCTGAGGAAACAGCCAATCACAAACAGTCGTCTGAGGAAACAGCCAATCACAAACAGTCGTCTGAGGAAACAGCCAATCACAAACAGTCGTCTGAGGAAACAGCCAATCACAAACAGTCGTCTGAGGAAACAGCCAATCACAAACAGCCAATCACAAACATTCGTCTGAGGAAACAGCCAATCACAAACTGTCGTCTGGGGAAACAGCCAATCACAAACAGTCATCTGAGGAAACAGCCAATCACAAACAGTCGTCTGAGGAAACAGCCAATCACAAACAGCCGTCTGAGGAAACAGCCAATCACAAACAGTCGTCTGAGGAAACAGCCAATCACAAACAGTCGTCTGAGGAAACAGCCAATCACAAACAGTCGTCTGAGGATACAGCCAATCACAAACAGAAAATCACAAACAGTCGTCTGAGGAAACAGCCAATCACAAACTGTCGTCTGAGGAAACAGCCAATCACAAACAGTCGTCTGAGGAAACAGCCAATCACAAACAGTCGTCTGAGGAAACAGCCAATCACAAACAGTCGTCTGAGGAAACAGCCAATCACAAACAGTCGTCTGAGAAAACAGCCAATCACAAACAGTCGTCTGAGGAAACAGCCAATCACAAACAGTCGTCTGAGGAAACAGCCAATCACAAACAGTCGTCTGAGGAAACAGCCAATCACAAACAGTCGTCTGAGGAAACAGCCAATCACAAACAGTCGTCTGAGGAAACAGCCAATCACAAACAGTCGTCTGAGGAAACAGCCAATCACAAACAGTCGTCTGAGGAAACAGCCAATCACAAACTGTCGTCTGAGGAAACAGCCGATCACAAACAGTCGTCTGAGGAAACAGCCAATCACAAACAGCCAGTCACAAACAGTCGTCTGAGGAAACAGCCAATCACAAACAGTCGTCTGAGGATACAGCCAATCACAAACAGCCAATCACAAACAGCCGTCTGAGGAAACATCCAATCACAAACAGCCGTCTGAGGAAACAGCCAATCACAAACAGTCGTCTGAGGAAACAGCCAATCACAAACAGTCGTCTGAGGAAACAGCCAATCACAAACAGTCGTCTGAGGAAACAGCCAATCACAAACAGTCGTCTGAGGAAACAGCCAATCACAAACAGTCGTCTGAGGATACAGCCAATCACAAACAGTCGTCTGAGGAAACAGCCAATCACAAACTGTCGTCTGAGGAAACAGCCAATCACAAACAGTCGTCTGAGGAAACAGCCAATCACAAACAGTCGTCTGAGGAAACAACCAATCACAAACAGTCGTCTGAGGAAACAGCCAATCACAAACAGCCAATCACAAACAGTCGTCTGAGGAAACAGCCAATCACAAACAGTCGTCTGAGGAAACAGCCAATCACAAACAGCCGTCTGAGGAAACAGCCAATCACAAACAGTCGTCTGAGGAAACAGCCAATCACAAACAGTCGTCTGAGGAAACAGCCAATCACAAACAGCCGTCTGAGGAAACAGCCAATCACAAACAGTCATCTGAGGAAACAGCCAATCACAAACAGTCGTCTGAGGAAACAGCCAATCACAAACAGTCGTCTGAGGAAACAGCCAATCACAAACAGTCGTCTGAGGAAACAGCCAATCACAAACAGTCGTCTGAGGAAACAGCCAATCACAAACAGCCGTCTGAGGAAACATCCAATCACAAACAGTCGTCTGAGGAAACAGCCAATCACAAACAGCCAATCACAAACAGTCGTCTGAGGAAACAGCCAATCACAAACTGTCGTCTGAGGAAACAGCCAATCACAAACAGTCGTCTGAGGAAACAGCCAATCACAAACAGTCGTCTGAGGAAACAGCCAATCACAAACAGTCGTCTGAGGAAACAGCCAATCACAAATAGTCGTCTGAGGAAACAGCCAATCACAAACAGTCGTCTGAGGAAACAGCCAATCACAAACAGCCAATCACAAACAGTCGTCTGAGGAAACAGCCAATCACAAACTGTCGTCTGAGGAAACAGGCAATCACAAACAGTCGTCTGAGGAAACAGCCAATCACAAACAGTCGTCTGAGGAAACAGCCAATCACAAACAGTCGTCTGAGGAAAGAGCCAATCACAAACAGTCGTCTGAGAAAACAGCCAATCACAAACAGACGTTTGAGGAAACAGCCAATCACAAACAGTCGTCTGAGGAAACAGCCAATCACAAACAGTCGTCTGAGGAAACAGCCAATCACAAACAGCCGTCTGAGGAAACAGCCAATCACAAACAGTCGTCTGAGGAAACAGCCAATCACAAACAGTCGTCTGAGGAAACAGCCAATCACAAGCAGTCGTCTGAGGAAACAGCCAATCACAAACAGTCGTCTGAGGAAACAGCCAATCACAAACAGTCGTCTGAGGAAACAGCCAATCACAAACAGTCGTCTGAGGAAACAGCCAATCACAAACAGCCGTCTGAGGAAACATCCAATCACAAACAGTCGTCTGAGGAAACAGCCAATCACAAACAGCCAATCACAAACAGTCGTCTGAGGAAACAGCCAATCACAAACTGTCGTCTGAGGAAACAGCCAATCACAAACAGTCGTCTGAGGAAACAGCCAATCACAAACAGTCGTCTGAGGAAACAGCCAATCACAAACAGCCGTCTGAGGAAACATCCAATCACAAACAGTCGTCTGAGGAAACAGCCAATCACAAACAGCCAATCACAAACAGTCGTCTGAGGAAACAGCCAATCACAAACAGTCGTCTGAGGAAACAGCCAATCACAAACAGTCGTCTGAGGAAACAGCCAATCACAAACAGCCGTCAGAGGAAACATCCAA
Organism: Nansenia antarctica; assembly: GCF_963989245.1. Lineage (NCBI taxonomy): Eukaryota > Metazoa > Chordata > Actinopteri > Argentiniformes > Microstomatidae > Nansenia > Nansenia antarctica. The sequence continues at coordinate 34,345,071 of NC_137681.1, read as the reverse complement.
TCACAAACAGTCGTCTGAGGAAACAGCCAATCACAAACAGCCAATCACAAACAGTCGTCTGAGAAAACAGCCAATCACAAACTGTCGTCTGAGGAAACAGCCAATCACAAACAGTCGTCTGAGGAAACAGCCAATCACAAACAGTCGTCTGAGGAAACAGCCAATCACAAACAGCCGTCTGAGGAAACATCCAATCACAAACAGTCGTCTGAGGAAACAGCCAATCACAAACAGCCAATCACAAACAGTCGTCTGAGGAAACAGCCAATCACAAACTGTCGTCTGAGGAAACAGCCAATCACAAACAGTCGTCTGAGGAAACAGCCAATCACAAATAGTCGTCTGAGGAAACAGCCAATTACAAACAGTCGTCTGAGGAAACAGCCAATCACAAATAGTCGTCTGAGGAAACAGCCAATCACAAACAGTCGTCTGAGGAAACAGCCAATCACAAACAGCCAATCACAAACAGTCGTCTGAGGAAACAGCCAATCACAAACTGTCGTCTGAGGAAACAGGCAATCACAAACAGTCGTCTGAGGAAACAGCCAATCACAAACAGTCGTCTGAGGAAACAGCCAATCACAAACAGTCGTCTGAGGAAACAGCCAATCACAAACAGTCGTCTGAGGATACAGCCAATCACAAACAGAAAATCACAAACAGTCGTCTGAGGAAACAGCCAATCACAAACTGTCGTCTGAGGAAACAGCCAATCACAAACAGTCGTCTGAGGAAACAGCCAATCACAAACAGTCGTCTGAGGAAACAGCCAATCACAAACAGTCGTCTGAGGAAACAGCCAATCACAAACAGTCGTCTGAGAAAACAGCCAATCACAAACAGTCGTCTGAGGAAACAGCCAATCACAAACAGTCGTCTGAGGAAACAGCCAATCACAAACAGCCGTCTGAGGAAACAGCCAATCACAAACAGCCAATCACAAACAGTCGTCTGAGGAAACAGCCAATCACAAACAGTCGTCTGAGGAAACAGCCAATCACAAACAGTCGTCTGAGAAAACAGCCAATCACAAACAGTCGTCTGAGGAAACAGCCAATCACAAACAGTCGTCTGAGGAAACAGCCAATCACAAACAGCCGTCTGAGGAAACATCCAATCACAAACAGCCAATCACAAACAGTCGTCTGAGGAAACAGCCAATCACAAACAGTCGTCTGAGGAAACAGCCAATCACAAACAGTCGTCTGAGGAAACAGCCAATCACAAACAGTCGTCTGAGGAAACAGCCAATCACAAACAGTCGTCTGAGGAAACAGCCAATCACAAACAGCCAATCACAAACATTCGTCTGAGGAAACAGCCAATCACAAACTGTCGTCTGGGGAAACAGCCAATCACAAACAGTCGTCTGAGGAAACAGCCAATCACAAACAGTCGTCTGAGGAAACAGCCAATCACAAACAACCGTCTGAGGAAACAGCCAATCACAAACAGTCGTCTGAGGAAACAGCCAATCACAAACAGTCGTCTGAGGAAACAGCCAATCACAAACAGTCGTCTGAGGATACAGCCAATCACAAACAGAAAATCACAAACAGTCGTCTGAGGAAACAGCCAATCACAAACTGTCGTCTGAGGAAACAGCCAATCACAAACAGTCGTCTGAGGAAACAGCCAATCACAAACAGTCGTCTGAGGAAACAGCCAATCACAAACAGTCGTCTGAGGAAACAGCCAATCACAAACAGTCGTCTGAGGAAACAGCCAATCACAAACAGTCGTCTGAGAAAACAGCCAATCACAAACAGTCGTCTGATAAAACAGCCAATCACAAACAGTCGTCTGAGGAAACAGCCAATCACAAACAGTCGTCTGAGGAAACAGCCAATCACAAACAGTCGTCTGAGGAAACAGCCAATCACAAACAGCCAATCACAAACAGTCGTCTGAGGAAACAGCCAATCACAAACAGTCGTCTGAGGAAACAGCCAATCACAAACAGCCGTCTGAGGAAACAGCCAATCACAAACAGTCGTCTGAGGAAACAGCCAATCACAAACAGTCGTCTGAGGAAACAGCCAATCACAAACAGTCGTCTGAGGAAACAGCCAATCACAAACAGTCGTCTGAGGAAACAGCCAATCACAAACAGCCAATCACAAACAGTCGTCTGAGGAAACAGCCAATCACAAACAGTCGTCTGAGGAAACAGCCAATCACAAACAGCCGTCTGAGGAAACAGCCAATCACAAACAGTCGTCTAAGGAAACAGCCAATCACAAACAGTCGTCTGAGGAAACAGCCAATCACAAACAGTCGTCTGAGGAAACAGCCAATCACAAACAGTCGTCTGAGGAAACAGCCAATCACAAACAGCCAATCACAAACAGTCGTCTGAGGAAACAGCCAATCACAAACAGTCGTCTGAGGAAACAGCCAATCACAAACAGCCGTCTGAGGAAACAGCCAATCACAAACAGTCGTCTGAGGAAACAGCCAATCACAAACAGTCGTCTGAGGAAACAGCCAATCACAAACAGTCGTCTGAGGAAACAGCCAATCACAAACAGTCGTCTGAGAAAACTGCCAATCACAAACAGTCGTATGAGGAAACAGCCAATCACAAACAGTCGTCTGACGAAACAGTCAAGCACAAACAGTCGTCTGAGGAAACAGCCAATCACAAACAGCCGTCTGAGGAAACATCCAATCACAAACAGCCATCTGAGGAAACAGCCAATCACAAACAGTCGTCTGAGGAAACAGCCAATCACAAACAGTCATCTGAGGAAACAGCCAATCACAAACAGTCGTCTGAGGAAACAGCCAATCACAAACAGTCGTCTGAGGAAACAGCCAATCACAAACAGTCGTCTGAGGAAACAGCCAATCACAAACAGCCGTCTCAGGAAACAGCCAATCACAAACAGCCGTCTGAGGAAACAGCCAATCACAAACAGTTGTCTGAGGAAACAGCCAATCACAAACAGTCGTCTGAGGAAACAGCCAATCACAAACAGTCGTCTGAGGAAACAGCCAATCACAAACAGTCGTCTGAGGAAACAGCCAATCACAAACAGCCGTCTGAGGAAACATCCAATCACAAACAGCCAATCACAAACAGTCGTCTGAGGAAACAGCCAATCACAAACTGTCGTCTGAGGATACAGCCAATCACAAACAGCCAATCACAAACAGTCGTCTGAGGAAACAGCCAATCACAAACTGTCGTCTGAGGAAACAGCCAATCTCAAACAGTCGTCTGAGGAAACAGCCAATCACAAACAGTCGTCTGAGGAAACAGCCAATCACAAACAGTCGTCTGAGGAAACAGCCAATCACAAACAGTCGTCTGAGAAAACAGCCAATCACAAACAGTCGTCTGAGGAAACAGCCAATCACAAACAGTCGTCTGAGGAAACAGCCAATCACAAACAGTCGTCTGAGGAAACAGCCAATCACAAACAGTCGTCTGAGAAAACAGCCAATCACAAACAGTCGTCTGAGGAAACAGCCAATCACAAACAGTCGTCTGAGGAAACAGCCAATCACAAACAGTCGTCTGAGGAAACAGCCAATCACAAACAGTCGTCTGAGGAAACAGCCAATCACAAACAGTCGTCTGAGGAAACAGCCAATCACAAACAGTCGTCTGAGGAAACAGCCAATCACAAACAGCCAATCACAAACATTCGTCTGAGGAAACAGCCAATCACAAACTGTCGTCTGGGGAAACAGCCAATCACAAACAGTCGTCTGAGGAAACAGCCAATCACAAACAGTCGTCTGAGGAAACAGCCAATCACAAACAGCCGTCTGAGGAAACAGCCAATCACAAACAGTCGTCTGAGGAAACAGCCAATCACAAACAGTCGTCTGAGGAAACAGCCAATCACAAACAGCCAATCACAAACATTCGTCTGAGGAAACAGCCAATCACAAACTGTCGTCTGGGGAAACAGCCAATCACAAACAGTCGTCTGAGGAAACAGCCAATCACAAACAGTCGTCTGAGGAAACAGCCAATCACAAACAGCCGTCTGAGGAAACAGCCAATCACAAACAGTCGTCTGAGGAAACAGCCAATCACAAACAGTCGTCTGAGGAAACAGCCAATCACAAACAGTCGTCTGAGGAAACAGCCAATCACAAACAGCCGTCTGAGGAAACATCCAATCACAAACAGCCAATCACAAACAGTCATCTGAGGAAACAGCCAATCACAAACTGTCGTCTGAGGATACAGCCAATCACAAACAGCCAATCACAAACAGCCGTCTGAGGAAACATCCAATCACAAACAGCCAATCACAAACAGTCGTCTGAGGAAACAGCCAATCACAAACAGTCGTCTGAGGAAACAGCCAATCACAAACAGTCGTCTGAGGAAACAGCCAATCACAAACAGTCGTCTGAGGAAACAGCCAATCACAAACAGTCGTCTGAGGAAACAGCCAATCACAAACAGCCAATCACAAACATTCGTCTGAGGAAACAGCCAATCACAAACAGCCGTCTGAGGAAACAGCCAATCACAAACAGTCGTCTGAGGAAACAGCCAATCACAAACAGTCGTCTGAGGAAACAGCCAATCACAAACAGTCGTCTGAGGATACAGCCAATCACAAACAGAAAATCACAAACAGTCGTCTGAGGAAACAGCCAATCACAAACTGTCGTCTGAGGAAACAGCCAATCACAAACAGTCGTCTGAGGAAACAGCCAATCACAAACAGTCGTCTGAGGAAACAGCCAATCACAAACAGTCGTCTGAGGAAACAGCCAATCACAAACAGTCGTCTGAGAAAACAGCCAATCACAAACAGTCGTCTGAGGAAACAGCCAATCACAAACAGTCGTCTGAGGAAACAGCCAATCACAAACAGTCGTCTGAGGAAACAGCCAATCACAAACAGTCGTCTGAGGAAACAGCCAATCACAAACAGTCGTCTGAGGAAACAGCCAATCACAAACAGTCGTCTGAGGAAACAGCCAATCACAAACAGTCGTCTGAGGAAACAGCCAATCACAAACTGTCGTCTGAGGAAACAGCCGATCACAAACAGTCGTCTGAGGAAACAGCCAATCACAAACAGCCAGTCACAAACAGTCGTCTGAGGAAACAGCCAATCACAAACAGTCGTCTGAGGATACAGCCAATCACAAACAGCCAATCACAAACAGCCGTCTGAGGAAACATCCAATCACAAACAGCCGTCTGAGGAAACAGCCAATCACAAACAGTCGTCTGAGGAAACAGCCAATCACAAACAGTCGTCTGAGGAAACAGCCAATCACAAACAGTCGTCTGAGGAAACAGCCAATCACAAACAGTCGTCTGAGGAAACAGCCAATCACAAACAGTCGTCTGAGGATACAGCCAATCACAAACAGTCGTCTGAGGAAACAGCCAATCACAAACTGTCGTCTGAGGAAACAGCCAATCACAAACAGTCGTCTGAGGAAACAGCCAATCACAAACAGTCGTCTGAGGAAACAACCAATCACAAACAGTCGTCTGAGGAAACAGCCAATCACAAACAGCCAATCACAAACAGTCGTCTGAGGAAACAGCCAATCACAAACAGTCGTCTGAGGAAACAGCCAATCACAAACAGCCGTCTGAGGAAACAGCCAATCACAAACAGTCGTCTGAGGAAACAGCCAATCACAAACAGTCGTCTGAGGAAACAGCCAATCACAAACAGCCGTCTGAGGAAACAGCCAATCACAAACAGTCATCTGAGGAAACAGCCAATCACAAACAGTCGTCTGAGGAAACAGCCAATCACAAACAGTCGTCTGAGGAAACAGCCAATCACAAACAGTCGTCTGAGGAAACAGCCAATCACAAACAGTCGTCTGAGGAAACAGCCAATCACAAACAGCCGTCTGAGGAAACATCCAATCACAAACAGTCGTCTGAGGAAACAGCCAATCACAAACAGCCAATCACAAACAGTCGTCTGAGGAAACAGCCAATCACAAACTGTCGTCTGAGGAAACAGCCAATCACAAACAGTCGTCTGAGGAAACAGCCAATCACAAACAGTCGTCTGAGGAAACAGCCAATCACAAACAGTCGTCTGAGGAAACAGCCAATCACAAATAGTCGTCTGAGGAAACAGCCAATCACAAACAGTCGTCTGAGGAAACAGCCAATCACAAACAGCCAATCACAAACAGTCGTCTGAGGAAACAGCCAATAACAAACTGTCGTCTGAGGAAACAGGCAATCACAAACAGTCGTCTGAGGAAACAGCCAATCACAAACAGTCGTCTGAGGAAACAGCCAATCACAAACAGTCGTCTGAGGAAAGAGCCAATCACAAACAGTCGTCTGAGAAAACAGCCAATCACAAACAGACGTTTGAGGAAACAGCCAATCACAAACAGTCGTCTGAGGAAACAGCCAATCACAAACAGTCGTCTGAGGAAACAGCCAATCACAAACAGCCGTCTGAGGAAACAGCCAATCACAAACAGTCGTCTGAGGAAACAGCCAATCACAAACAGTCGTCTGAGGAAACAGCCAATCACAAGCAGTCGTCTGAGGAAACAGCCAATCACAAACAGTCGTCTGAGGAAACAGCCAATCACAAACAGTCGTCTGAGGAAACAGCCAATCACAAACAGTCGTCTGAGGAAACAGCCAATCACAAACAGCCGTCTGAGGAAACATCCAATCACAAACAGTCGTCTGAGGAAACAGCCAATCACAAACAGCCAATCACAAACAGTCGTCTGAGGAAACAGCCAATCACAAACTGTCGTCGGAGGAAACAGCCAATCACAAACAGTCGTCTGAGGAAACAGCCAATCACAAACAGTCGTCTGAGGAAACAGCCAATCACAAACAGCCGTCTGAGGAAACATCCAATCACAAACAGTCGTCTGAGGAAACAGCCAATCACAAACAGCCAATCACAAACAGTCGTCTGAGGAAACAGCCAATCACAAACAGTCGTCTGAGGAAACAGCCAATCACAAACAGTCGTCTGAGGAAACAGCCAATCACAAACAGCCGTCAGAGGAAACATCCAATCACAAACAGTCGTCTGAGGAAACAGCCAATCACAAACAGCCAATCACAAACAGTCGTCTGAGAAAACAGCCAATCACAAACTGTCGTCTGAGGAAACAGCCAATCACAAACAGTCGTCTGAGGAAACAGCCAATCACAAACAGTCGTCTGAGGAAACAGCCAATCACAAACAGCCGTCTGAGGAAACATCCAATCACAAACAGTCGTCTGAGGAAACAGCCAATCACAAACAGCCAATCACAAACAGTCGTCTGAGGAAACAGCCAATCACAAACTGTCGTCTGAGGAAACAGCCAATCACAAACAGTCGTCTGAGGAAACAGCCAATCACAAATAGTCGTCTGAGGAAACAGCCAATTACAAACAGTCGTCTGAGGAAACAGCCAATCACAAATAGTCGTCTGAGGAAACAGCCAATCACAAACAGTCGTCTGAGGAAACAGCCAATCACAAACAGCCAATCACAAACAGTCGTCTGAGGAAACAGCCAATCACAAACAGTCGTCTGAGGAAACAGCCAATCACAAACAGTCGTCTGAGGAAACAGCCAATCACAAACAGTCGTCTGAGGAAACAGCCAATCACAAACAGTCGTCTGAGGAAACAGCCAATCACAAACAGTCGTCTGAGTAAACAGCCAATCACAAACAGCCGTCTGAGGAAACAGCCAATCACAAACAGTCGTCTGAGGAAACAGCCAATCCCAAACAGCCGTCTGAGGAAACAGCCAATCACAAACAGCCGTCTGAGGAAACAGCCAATCACAAACAGTCGTCTGAGGAAACAGCCAATCACAAACAGTCGTCTGAGGAAACAGCCAATCACAAACAGTCGTCTGAGGAAACTGCCAATCACAAACAGCCGTCTGAGGAAACATCCAATCACAAACAGTCGTCTGAGGAAACAGCCAATCACAAACAGTCGTCTGAGGAAACAGCCAATCACAAACTGTCGTCTGAGGAAACAGCCAATCACAAACAGTCGTCTGAGGAAACAGCCAATCACAAACAGTCGTCTGAGGAAAGAGCCAATCACAAACAGTCGTCTGAGAAAACAGCCAATCACAAACAGACGTTTGAGGAAACAGCCAATCACAAACAGTCGTCTGAGGAAACAGCCAATCACAAACAGTCGTCTGAGGAAACAGCCAATCACAAACAGTCGTCTGAGGAAACAGCCAATCACAAACAGTCGTCTGAGTAAACAGCCAATCACAAACAGCCGTCTGAGGAAACAGCCAATCACAAACAGTCGTCTGAGGAAACAGCCAATCACAAACAGCCGTCTGAGGAAACAGCCAATCACAAACAGCCGTCTGAGGAAACAGCCAATCACAAACAGTCGTCTGAGGAAACAGCCAATCACAAACAGTCGTCTGAGGAAACAGCCAATCACAAACAGTCGTCTGAGGAAACAGCCAATCACAAACAGCCGTCTGAGGAAACATCCAATCACAAACAGCCAATCACAAACAGTCGTCTGAGGAAACAGCCAATCACAAACAGTCGTCTGAGGAAACAGCCAATCACAAACAGTCGTCTGAGGAAACAGCCAATCACAAACAGTCGTCTGAGGAAACAGCCAATCACAAACAGTCGTCTGAGGAAACAGCCAATCACAAACAGCCAATCACAAACATTCGTCTGAGGAAACAGCCAATCACAAACTGTCGTCTGGGGAAACAGCCAATCACAAACAGTCGTCTGAGGAAACAGCCAATCACAAACAGTCGTCTGAGGAAACAGCCAATCACAAACAGCCGTCTGAGGAAACAGCCAATCACAAACAGTCGTCTGAGGAAACAGCCAATCACAAACAGTCGTCTGAGGAAACAGCCAATCACAAACAGTCGTCTGAGGATACAGCCAATCACAAACAGAAAATCACAAACAGTCGTCTGAGGAAACAGCCAATCACAAACTGTCGTCTGAGGAAACAGCCAATCACAAACAGTCGTCTGAGGAAACAGCCAATCACAAACAGTCGTCTGAGGAAACAGCCAATCACAAACAGTCGTCTGAGGAAACAGCCAATCACAAACAGTCGTCTGAGAAAACAGCCAATCACAAACAGTCGTCTGAGGAAACAGCCAATCACAAACAGTCGTCTGAGGAAACAGCCAATCACAAACAGCCGTCTGAGGAAACATCCAATCACAAACAGCCAATCACAAACAGTCGTCTGAGGAAACAGCCAATCACAAACAGTCGTCTGAGGAAACAGCCAATCACAAACAGTCGTCTGAGGAAACAGCCAATCACAAACAGTCGTCTGAGGAAACAGCCAATCACAAACAGTCGTCTGAGAAAACAGCCAATCACAAACAGTCGTCTGAGGAAACAGCCAATCACAAACAGTCGTCTGAGGAAACAGCCAATCACAAACAGCCGTCTGAGGAAACATCCAATCACAAACAGCCAATCACAAACAGTCGTCTGAGGAAACAGCCAATCACAAACAGTCGTCTGAGGAAACAGCCAATCACAAACAGTCGTCTGAGGAAACAGCCAATCACAAACAGTCGTCTGAGGAAACAGCCAATCACAAACAGTCGTCTGAGGAAACAGCCAATCACAAACAGCCAATCACAAACATTCGTCTGAGGAAACAGCCAATCACAAACTGTCGTCTGGGGAAACAGCCAATCACAAACAGTCGTCTGAGGAAACAGCCAATCACAAACAGTCGTCTGAGGAAACAGCCAATCACAAACAGCCGTCTGAGGAAACAGCCAATCACAAACAGTCGTCTGAGGAAACAGCCAATCACAAACAGTCATCTGAGGAAACAGCCAATCACAAACAGTCGTCTGAGGATACAGCCAATCACAAACAGAAAATCACAAACAGTCGTCTGAGGAAACAGCCAATCACAAACTGTCGTCTGAGGAAACAGCCAATCACAAACAGTCGTCTGAGGAAACAGCCAATCACAAACAGTCGTCTGAGGAAAGAGCCAATCACAAACAGTCGTCTGAGGAAACAGCCAATCACAAACAGTCGTCTGAGAAAACAGCCAATCACAAACAGTCGTCTGATAAAACAGCCAATCACAAACAGTCGTCTGAGGAAACAGCCAATCACAAACAGTCGTCTGAGGAAACAGCCAATCACAAACAGTCGTCTGAGGAAACAGCCAATCACAAACAGCCAATCACAAACAGTCGTCTGAGGAAACAGCCAATCACAAACAGTCGTCTGAGGAAACAGCCAATCACAAACAGCCGTCTGAGGAAACAGCCAATCACAAATAGTCGTCTGAGGAAACAGCCAATCACAAACAGTCGTCTGAGGAAACAGCCAATCACAAACAGTCGTCTGAGGAAACAGCCAATCACAAACAGTCGTCTGAGGAAACAGCCAATCACAAACAGCCAATCACAAACAGTCGTCTGAGGAAACAGCCAATCACAAACAGTCGTCTGAGGAAACAGCCAATCACAAACAGCCGTCTGAGGAAACAGCCAATCACAAACAGTCGTCTAAGGAAACAGCCAATCACAAACAGTCGTCTGAGGAAACAGCCAATCACAAACAGTCGTCTGAGGAAACAGCCAATCACAAACAGTCGTCTGAGGAAACAGCCAATCACAAACAGCCAATCACAAACAGTCGTCTGAGGAAACAGCCAATCACAAACAGTCGTCTGAGGAAACAGCCAATCACAAACAGCCGTCTGAGGAAACAGCCAATCACAAACAGTCGTCTGATGAAACAGCCAATCACAAACAGTCGTCTGAGGAAACAGCCAATCACAAACAGTCGTCTGAGGAAACAGCCAATCACAAACAGTCGTCTGAGAAAACTGCCAATCACAAACAGTCGTATGAGGAAACAGCCAATCACAAACAGTCGTCTGACGAAACAGTCAAGCACAAACAGTCGTCTGAGGAAACAGCCAATCACAAACAGCCGTCTGAGGAAACATCCAATCACAAACAGCCATCTGAGGAAACAGCCAATCACAAACAGTCGTCTGAGGAAACAGCCAATCACAAACAGTCGTCTGAGGAAACAGCCAATCACAAACAGTCGTCTGAGTAAACAGCCAATCACAAACAGCCGTCTGAGGAAACAGCCAATCACAAACAGTCGTCTGAGGAAACAGCCAATCCCAAACAGCCGTCTGAGGAAACAGCCAATCACAAACAGCCGTCTGAGGAAACAGCCAATCACAAACAGTCGTCTGAGGAAACAGCCAATCACAAACAGTCGTCTGAGGAAACAGCCAATCACAAACAGTCGTCTGAGGAAACTGCCAATCACAAACAGCCGTCTGAGGAAACATCCAATCACAAACAGTCGTCTGAGGAAACAGCCAATCACAAACAGTCGTCTGAGGAAACAGCCAATCACAAACTGTCGTCTGAGGAAACAGCCAATCACAAACAGTCGTCTGAGGAAACAGCCAATCACAAACAGTCGTCTGAGGAAAGAGCCAATCACAAACAGTCGTCTGAGAAAACAGCCAATCACAAACAGACGTTTGAGGAAACAGCCAATCAGAAACAGTCGTCTGAGGAAACAGCCAATCACAAACAGTCGTCTGAGGAAACAGCCAATCACAAACAGTCGTCTGAGGAAACAGCCAATCACAAACAGTCGTCTGAGTAAACAGCCAATCACAAACAGCCGTCTGAGGAAACAGCCAATCACAAACAGTCGTCTGAGGAAACAGCCAATCACAAACAGCCGTCTGAGGAAACAGCCAATCACAAACAGCCGTCTGAGGAAACAGCCAATCACAAACAGTCGTCTGAGGAAACAGCCAATCACAAACAGTCGTCTGAGGAAACAGCCAATCACAAACAGTCGTCTGAGGAAACAGCCAATCACAAACAGCCGTCTGAGGAAACATCCAATCACAAACAGCCAATCACAAACAGTCGTCTGAGGAAACAGCCAATCACAAACAGTCGTCTGAGGAAACAGCCAATCACAAACAGTCGTCTGAGGAAACAGCCAATCACAAACAGTCGTCTGAGGAAACAGCCAATCACAAACAGTCGTCTGAGGAAACAGCCAATCACAAACAGCCAATCACAAACATTCGTCTGAGGAAACAGCCAATCACAAACTGTCGTCTGGGGAAACAGCCAATCACAAACAGTCGTCTGAGGAAACAGCCAATCACAAACAGTCGTCTGAGGAAACAGCCAATCACAAACAGCCAATCACAAACAGTCGTCTGAGGAAACAGCCAATCACAAACAGTCGTCTGAGGAAACAGCCAATCACAAACAGCCGTCTGAGGAAACAGCCAATCACAAACAGTCGTCTAAGGAAACAGCCAATCACAAACAGTCGTCTGAGGAAACAGCCAATCACAAACAGTCGTCTGAGGAAACAGCCAATCACAAACAGTCGTCTGAGGAAACAGCCAATCACAAACAGCCAATCACAAACAGTCGTCTGAGGAAACAGCCAATCACAAACAGTCGTCTGAGGAAACAGCCAATCACAAACAGCCGTCTGAGGAAACAGCCAATCACAAACAGTCGTCTGAGGAAACAGCCAATCACAAACAGTCGTCTGAGGAAACAGCCAATCACAAACAGTCGTCTGAGGAAACAGCCAATCACAAACAGTCGTCTGAGAAAACTGCCAATCACAAACAGTCGTATGAGGAAACAGCCAATCACAAACAGTCGTCTGACGAAACAGTCAAGCACAAACAGTCGTCTGAGGAAACAGCCAATCACAAACAGCCGTCTGAGGAAACATCCAATCACAAACAGCCATCTGAGGAAACAGCCAATCACAAACAGTCGTCTGAGGAAACAGCCAATCACAAACAGTCGTCTGAGGAAACAGCCAATCACAAACAGTCGTCTGAGTAAACAGCCAATCACAAACAGCCGTCTGAGGAAACAGCCAATCACAAACAGTCGTCTGAGGAAACAGCCAATCCCAAACAGCCGTCTGAGGAAACAGCCAATCACAAACAGCCGTCTGAGGAAACAGCCAATCACAAACAGTCGTCTGAGGAAACAGCCAATCACAAACAGTCGTCTGAGGAAACAGCCAATCACAAACAGTCGTCTGAGGAAACTGCCAATCACAAACAGCCGTCTGAGGAAACATCCAATCACAAACAGTCGTCTGAGGAAACAGCCAATCACAAACAGTCGTCTGAGGAAACAGCCAATCACAAACTGTCGTCTGAGGAAACAGCCAATCACAAACAGTCGTCTGAGGAAACAGCCAATCACAAACAGTCGTCTGAGGAAAGAGCCAATCACAAACAGTCGTCTGAGAAAACAGCCAATCACAAACAGACGTTTGAGGAAACAGCCAATCACAAACAGTCGTCTGAGGAAACAGCCAATCACAAACAGTCGTCTGAGGAAACAGCCAATCACAAACAGTCGTCTGAGGAAACAGCCAATCACAAACAGTCGTCTGAGTAAACAGCCAATCACAAACAGCCGTCTGAGGAAACAGCCAATCACAAACAGTCGTCTGAGGAAACAGCCAATCACAAACAGCCGTCTGAGGAAACAGCCAATCACAAACAGCCGTCTGAGGAAACAGCCAATCACAAACAGTCGTCTGAGGAAACAGCCAATCACAAACAGTCGTCTGAGGAAACAGCCAATCACAAACAGTCGTCTGAGGAAACAGCCAATCACAAACAGCCGTCTGAGGAAACATCCAATCACAAACAGCCAATCACAAACAGTCGTCTGAGGAAACAGCCAATCACAAACAGTCGTCTGAGGAAACAGCCAATCACAAACAGTCGTCTGAGGAAACAGCCAATCACAAACAGTCGTCTGAGGAAACAGCCAATCACAAACAGTCGTCTGAGGAAACAGCCAATCACAAACAGCCAATCACAAACATTCGTCTGAGGAAACAGCCAATCACAAACTGTCGTCTGGGGAAACAGCCAATCACAAACAGTCGTCTGAGGAAACAGCCAATCACAAACAGTCGTCTGAGGAAACAGCCAATCACAAACAGCCGTCTGAGGAAACAGCCAATCACAAACAGTCGTCTGAGGAAACAGCCAATCACAAACAGTCGTCTGAGGAAACAGCCAATCACAAACAGTCGTCTGAGGATACAGCCAATCACAAACAGAAAATCACAAACAGTCGTCTGAGGAAACAGCCAATCACAAACTGTCGTCTGAGGAAACAGCCAATCACAAACAGTCGTCTGAGGAAACAGCCAATCACAAACAGTCGTCTGAGGAAACAGCCAATCACAAACAGTCGTCTGAGGAAACAGCCAATCACAAACAGTCGTCTGAGAAAACAGCCAATCACAAACAGTCGTCTGAGGAAACAGCCAATCACAAACAGTCGTCTGAGGAAACAGCCAATCACAAACAGCCGTCTGAGGAAACATCCAATCACAAACAGCCAATCACAAACAGTCGTCTGAGGAAACAGCCAATCACAAACAGTCGTCTGAGGAAACAGCCAATCACAAACAGTCGTCTGAGGAAACAGCCAATCACAAACAGTCGTCTGAGGAAACAGCCAATCACAAACAGTCGTCTGAGAAAACAGCCAATCACAAACAGTCGTCTGAGGAAACAGCCAATCACAAACAGTCGTCTGAGGAAACAGCCAATCACAAACAGCCGTCTGAGGAAACATCCAATCACAAACAGCCAATCACAAACAGTCGTCTGAGGAAACAGCCAATCACAAACAGTCGTCTGAGGAAACAGCCAATCACAAACAGTCGTCTGAGGAAACAGCCAATCACAAACAGTCGTCTGAGGAAACAGCCAATCACAAACAGTCGTCTGAGGAAACAGCCAATCACAAACAGCCAATCACAAACATTCGTCTGAGGAAACAGCCAATCACAAACTGTCGTCTGGGGAAACAGCCAATCACAAACAGTCGTCTGAGGAAACAGCCAATCACAAACAGTCGTCTGAGGAAACAGCCAATCACAAACAGCCGTCTGAGGAAACAGCCAATCACAAACAGTCGTCTGAGGAAACAGCCAATCACAAACAGTCGTCTGAGGAAACAGCCAATCACAAACAGTCGTCTGAGGATACAGCCAATCACAAACAGAAAATCACAAACAGTCGTCTGAGGAAACAGCCAATCACAAACTGTCGTCTGAGGAAACAGCCAATCACAAACAGTCGTCTGAGGAAACAGCCAATCACAAACAGTCGTCTGAGGAAACAGCCAATCACAAACAGTCGTCTGAGGAAACAGCCAATCACAAACAGTCGTCTGAGAAAACAGCCAATCACAAACAGTCGTCTGATAAAACAGCCAATCACAAACAGTCGTCTGAGGAAACAGCCAATCACAAACAGTCGTCTGAGGAAACAGCCAATCACAAACAGTCGTCTGAGGAAACAGCCAATCACAAACAGCCAATCACAAACAGTCGTCTGAGGAAACAGCCAATCACAAACAGTCGTCTGAGGAAACAGCCAATCACAAACAGCCGTCTGAGGAAACAGCCAATCACAAATAGTCGTCTGAGGAAACAGCCAATCACAAACAGTCGTCTGAGGAAACAGCCAATCACAAACAGTCGTCTGAGGAAACAGCCAATCACAAACAGTCGTCTGAGGAAACAGCCAATCACAAACAGCCAATCACAAACAGTCGTCTGAGGAAACAGCCAATCACAAACAGTCGTCTGAGGAAACAGCCAATCACAAACAGCCGTCTGAGGAAACAGCCAATCACAAACAGTCGTCTAAGGAAACAGCCAATCACAAACAGTCGTCTGAGGAAACAGCCAATCACAAACAGTCGTCTGAGGAAACAGCCAATCACAAACAGTCGTCTGAGGAAACAGCCAATCACAAACAGCCAATCACAAACAGTCGTCTGAGGAAACAGCCAATCACAAACAGTCGTCTGAGGAAACAGCCAATCACAAACAGCCATCTGAGGAAACAGCCAATCACAAACAGTCGTCTGAGGAAACAGCCAATCACAAACAGTCGTCTGAGGAAACAGCCAATCACAAACAGTCGTCTGAGGAAACAGCCAATCACAAACAGTCGTCTGAGAAAACTGCCAATCACAAACAGTCGTATGAGGAAACAGCCAATCACAAACAGTCGTCTGACGAAACAGTCAAGCACAAACAGTCGTCTGAGGAAACAGCCAATCACAAACAGCCGTCTGAGGAAACATCCAATCACAAACAGCCATCTGAGGAAACAGCCAATCACAAACAGTCGTCTGAGGAAACAGCCAATCACAAACAGTCATCTGAGGAAACAGCCAATCACAAACAGTCGTCTGAGGAAACAGCCAATCACAAACAGTCGTCTGAGGAAACAGCCAATCACAAACAGTCGTCTGAGGAAACAGCCAATCACAAACAGCCGTCTCAGGAAACAGCCAATCACAAACAGCCGTCTGAGGAAACAGCCAATCACAAACAGTTGTCTGAGGAAACAGCCAATCACAAACAGTCGTCTGAGGAAACAGCCAATCACAAACAGTCGTCTGAGGAAACAGCCAATCACAAACAGTCGTCTGAGGAAACAGCCAATCACAAACAGCCGTCTGAGGAAACATCCAATCACAAACAGCCAATCACAAACAGTCGTCTGAGGAAACAGCCAATCACAAACTGTCGTCTGAGGATACAGCCAATCACAAACAGCCAATCACAAACAGTCGTCTGAGGAAACAGCCAATCACAAACTGTCGTCTGAGGAAACAGCCAATCTCAAACAGTCGTCTGAGGAAACAGCCAATCACAAACAGTCGTCTGAGGAAACAGCCAATCACAAACAGTCGTCTGAGGAAACAGCCAATCACAAACAGTCGTCTGAGAAAACAGCCAATCACAAACAGTCGTCTGAGGAAACAGCCAATCACAAACAGTCGTCTGAGGAAACAGCCAATCACAAACAGTCGTCTGAGGAAACAGCCAATCACAAACAGTCGTCTGAGGAAACAGCCAATCACAAACAGTCGTCTGAGGAAACAGCCAACCACAAACAGTCGTCTGAGGATACAGCCAATCACAAACAGCCAATCACAAACTGTCGTCTGAGGAAACAGCCAATCACAAACAGTCGTCTGAGAAAACAGCCAATCACAAACAGTCGTCTGAGGAAACAGCCAATCACAAACAGTCGTCTGAGGAAACAGCCAATCACAAACAGTCGTCTGAGGAAACAGCCAATCACAAACAGTCGTCTGAGGAAACAGCCAATCACAAACAGTCGTCTGAGGAAACAGCCAATCACAAACAGTCGTCTGAGGAAACAGCCAATCACAAACTGTCGTCTGAGGAAACAGCCAATCACAAACAGTCGTCTGAGGAAACAGCCAATCACAAACAGTCGTCTGAGGAAACAGCCAATCACAAACAGTCGTCTGAGGAAACAGCCAATCACAAACAGTCGTCTGAGGAAACAGCCAATCACAAACAGCCAATCACAAACATTCGTCTGAGGAAACAGCCAATCACAAACTGTCGTCTGGGGAAACAGCCAATCACAAACAGTCGTCTGAGGAAACAGCCAATCACAAACAGTCGTCTGAGGAAACAGCCAATCACAAACAGCCGTCTGAGGAAACAGCCAATCACAAACAGCCAATCACAAACAGTCGTCTGAGGAAACAGCCAATCACAAACAGTCGTCTGAGGAAACAGCCAATCACAAACAGCCGTCTGAGGAAACAGCCAATCACAAACAGTCGTCTGAGGAAACAGCCAATCACAAACAGTCGTCTGAGGAAACAGCCAATCACAAACAGTCGTCTGAGGAAACAGCCAATCACAAACAGTCGTCTGAGAAAACTGCCAATCACAAACAGTCGTATGAGGAAACAGCCAATCACAAACAGTCGTCTGACGAAACAGTCAAGCACAAACAGTCGTCTGAGGAAACAGCCAATCACAAACAGCCGTCTGAGGAAACATCCAATCACAAACAGCCATCTGAGGAAACAGCCAATCACAAACAGTCGTCTGAGGAAACAGCCAATCACAAACAGTCATCTGAGGAAACAGCCAATCACAAACAGTCGTCTGAGGAAACAGCCAATCACAAACAGTCGTCTGAGGAAACAGCCAATCACAAACAGTCGTCTGAGGAAACAGCCAATCACAAACAGCCGTCTCAGGAAACAGCCAATCACAAACAGCCGTCTGAGGAAACAGCCAATCACAAACAGTTGTCTGAGGAAACAGCCAATCACAAACAGTCGTCTGAGGAAACAGCCAATCACAAACAGTCGTCTGAGGAAACAGCCAATCACAAACAGTCGTCTGAGGAAACAGCCAATCACAAACAGCCGTCTGAGGAAACATCCAATCACAAACAGCCAATCACAAACAGTCGTCTGAGGAAACAGCCAATCACAAACTGTCGTCTGAGGATACAGCCAATCACAAACAGCCAATCACAAACAGTCGTCTGAGGAAACAGCCAATCACAAACTGTCGTCTGAGGAAACAGCCAATCTCAAACAGTCGTCTGAGGAAACAGCCAATCACAAACAGTCGTCTGAGGAAACAGCCAATCACAAACAGTCGTCTGAGGAAACAGCCAATCACAAACAGTCGTCTGAGAAAACAGCCAATCACAAACAGTCGTCTGAGGAAACAGCCAATCACAAACAGTCGTCTGAGGAAACAGCCAATCACAAACAGTCGTCTGAGGAAACAGCCAATCACAAACAGTCGTCTGAGGAAACAGCCAATCACAAACAGTCGTCTGAGGAAACAGCCAATCACAAACAGTCGTCTGAGAAAACAGCCAATCACAAACAGTCGTCTGAGGAAACAGCCAATCACAAACAGTCGTCTGAGGAAACAGCCAATCACAAACAGTCGTCTGAGGAAACAGCCAATCACAAACAGTCGTCTGAGGAAACAGCCAATCACAAACAGTCGTCTGAGGAAACAGCCAACCACAAACAGTCGTCTGAGGATACAGCCAATCACAAACAGCCAATCACAAACTGTCGTCTGAGGAAACAGCCAATCACAAACAGTCGTCTGAGAAAACAGCCAATCACAAACAGTCGTCTGAGGAAACAGCCAATCACAAACAGTCGTCTGAGGAAACAGCCAATCACAAACAGTCGTCTGAGGAAACAGCCAATCACAAACAGTCGTCTGAGGAAACAGCCAATCACAAACAGTCGTCTGAGGAAACAGCCAATCACAAACAGTCGTCTGAGGAAACAGCCAATCACAAACTGTCGTCTGAGGAAACAGCCAATCACAAACAGTCGTCTGAGGAAACAGCCAATCACAAACAGTCGTCTGAGGAAACAGCCAATCACAAACAGTCGTCTGAGGAAACAGCCAATCACAAACAGTCGTCTGAGGAAACAGCCAATCACAAACAGCCAATCACAAACATTCGTCTGAGGAAACAGCCAATCACAAACTGTCGTCTGGGGAAACAGCCAATCACAAACAGTCGTCTGAGGAAACAGCCAATCACAAACAGTCGTCTGAGGAAACAGCCAATCACAAACAGCCGTCTGAGGAAACAGCCAATCACAAACAGCCAATCACAAACAGTCGTCTGAGGAAACAGCCAATCACAAACAGTCGTCTGAGGAAACAGCCAATCACAAACAGCCGTCTGAGGAAACAGCCAATCACAAACAGTCGTCTGAGGAAACAGCCAATCACAAACAGTCGTCTGAGGAAACAGCCAATCACAAACAGTCGTCTGAGGAAACAGCCAATCACAAACAGTCGTCTGAGAAAACTGCCAATCACAAACAGTCGTATGAGGAAACAGCCAATCACAAACAGTCGTCTGACGAAACAGTCAAGCACAAACAGTCGTCTGAGGAAACAGCCAATCACAAACAGCCGTCTGAGGAAACATCCAATCACAAACAGCCATCTGAGGAAACAGCCAATCACAAACAGTCGTCTGAGGAAACAGCCAATCACAAACAGTCATCTGAGGAAACAGCCAATCACAAACAGTCGTCTGAGGAAACAGCCAATCACAAACAGTCGTCTGAGGAAACAGCCAATCACAAACAGTCGTCTGAGGAAACAGCCAATCACAAACAGCCGTCTCAGGAAACAGCCAATCACAAACAGCCGTCTGAGGAAACAGCCAATCACAAACAGTTGTCTGAGGAAACAGCCAATCACAAACAGTCGTCTGAGGAAACAGCCAATCACAAACAGTCGTCTGAGGAAACAGCCAATCACAAACAGTCGTCTGAGGAAACAGCCAATCACAAACAGCCGTCTGAGGAAACATCCAATCACAAACAGCCAATCACAAACAGTCGTCTGAGGAAACAGCCAATCACAAACTGTCGTCTGAGGATACAGCCAATCACAAACAGCCAATCACAAACAGTCGTCTGAGGAAACAGCCAATCACAAACTGTCGTCTGAGGAAACAGCCAATCTCAAACAGTCGTCTGAGGAAACAGCCAATCACAAACAGTCGTCTGAGGAAACAGCCAATCACAAACAGTCGTCTGAGGAAACAGCCAATCACAAACAGTCGTCTGAGAAAACAGCCAATCACAAACAGTCGTCTGAGGAAACAGCCAATCACAAACAGTCGTCTGAGGAAACAGCCAATCACAAACAGTCGTCTGAGGAAACAGCCAATCACAAACAGTCGTCTGAGGAAACAGCCAATCACAAACAGTCGTCTGAGGAAACAGCCAACCACAAACAGTCGTCTGAGGATACAGCCAATCACAAACAGCCAATCACAAACTGTCGTCTGAGGAAACAGCCAATCACAAACAGTCGTCTGAGAAAACAGCCAATCACAAACAGTCGTCTGAGGAAACAGCCAATCACAAACAGTCGTCTGAGGAAACAGCCAATCACAAACAGTCGTCTGAGGAAACAGCCAATCACAAACAGTCGTCTGAGGAAACAGCCAATCACAAACAGTCGTCTGAGGAAACAGCCAATCACAAACAGTCGTCTGAGGAAACAGCCAATCACAAACTGTCGTCTGAGGAAACAGCCAATCACAAACAGTCGTCTGAGGAAACAGCCAATCACAAACAGTCGTCTGAGGAAACAGCCAATCACAAACAGTCGTCTGAGGAAACAGCCAATCACAAACAGTCGTCTGAGGAAACAGCCAATCACAAACAGCCAATCACAAACATTCGTCTGAGGAAACAGCCAATCACAAACTGTCGTCTGGGGAAACAGCCAATCACAAACAGTCGTCTGAGGAAACAGCCAATCACAAACAGTCGTCTGAGGAAACAGCCAATCACAAACAGCCGTCTGAGGAAACAGCCAATCACAAACAGCCAATCACAAACAGTCGTCTGAGGAAACAGCCAATCACAAACAGTCGTCTGAGGAAACAGCCAATCACAAACAGCCGTCTGAGGAAACAGCCAATCACAAACAGTCGTCTGAGGAAACAGCCAATCACAAACAGTCGTCTGAGGAAACAGCCAATCACAAACAGTCGTCTGAGGAAACAGCCAATCACAAACAGTCGTCTGAGAAAACTGCCAATCACAAACAGTCGTATGAGGAAACAGCCAATCACAAACAGTCGTCTGACGAAACAGTCAAGCACAAACAGTCGTCTGAGGAAACAGCCAATCACAAACAGCCGTCTGAGGAAACATCCAATCACAAACAGCCATCTGAGGAAACAGCCAATCACAAACAGTCGTCTGAGGAAACAGCCAATCACAAACAGTCATCTGAGGAAACAGCCAATCACAAACAGTCGTCTGAGGAAACAGCCAATCACAAACAGTCGTCTGAGGAAACAGCCAATCACAAACAGTCGTCTGAGGAAACAGCCAATCACAAACAGCCGTCTCAGGAAACAGCCAATCACAAACAGCCGTCTGAGGAAACAGCCAATCACAAACAGTCGTCTGAGGAAACAGCCAATCACAAACAGTCGTCTGAGGAAACAGCCAATCACAAACAGCCGTCTCAGGAAACAGCCAATCACAAACATTCGTCTGAGGAAACAGCCAATCACAAACTGTCGTCTGGGGAAACAGCCAATCACAAACAGTCGTCTGAGGAAACAGCCAATCACAAACAGTCGTCTGAGGAAACAGCCAATCACAAACAGCCGTCTGAGGAAACAGCCAATCACAAACAGTCGTCTGAGGAAACAGCCAATCACAAACAGTCGTCTGAGGAAACAGCCAATCACAAACAGCCAATCACAAACATTCGTCTGAGGAAACAGCCAATCACAAACTGTCGTCTGGGGAAACAGCCAATCACAAACAGTCGTCTGAGGAAACAGCCAATCACAAACAGTCGTCTGAGGAAACAGCCAATCACAAACAGCCGTCTGAGGAAACAGCCAATCACAAACAGTCGTCTGAGGAAACAGCCAATCACAAACAGTCGTCTGAGGAAACAGCCAATCACAAACAGTCGTCTGAGGAAACAGCCAATCACAAACAGTCGTCTGAGGAAACAGCCAATCACAAACAGTCGTCTGAGGAAACAGCCAATCACAAACAGTCGTCTGAGGAAACAGCCAATCACAAACAGCCAATCACAAACATTCGTCTGAGGAAACAGCCAATCACAAACTGTCGTCTGGGGAAACAGCCAATCACAAACAGTCGTCTGAGGAAACAGCCAATCACAAACAGTCGTCTGAGGAAACAGCCAATCACAAACAGCCGTCTGAGGAAACAGCCAATCACAAACAGCCAATCACAAACAGTCGTCTGAGGAAACAGCCAATCACAAACAGTCGTCTGAGGAAACAGCCAATCACAAACAGCCGTCTGAGGAAACAGCCAATCACAAACAGTCGTCTGAGGAAACAGCCAATCACAAACAGTCGTCTGAGGAAACAGCCAATCACAAACAGTCGTCTGAGGAAACAGCCAATCACAAACAGTCGTCTGAGAAAACTGCCAATCACAAACAGTCGTATGAGGAAACAGCCAATCACAAACAGTCGTCTGACGAAACAGTCAAGCACAAACAGTCGTCTGAGGAAACAGCCAATCACAAACAGCCGTCTGAGGAAACATCCAATCACAAACAGCCATCTGAGGAAACAGCCAATCACAAACAGTCGTCTGAGGAAACAGCCAATCACAAACAGTCATCTGAGGAAACAGCCAATCACAAACAGTCGTCTGAGGAAACAGCCAATCACAAACAGTCGTCTGAGGAAACAGCCAATCACAAACAGTCGTCTGAGGAAACAGCCAATCACAAACAGCCGTCTCAGGAAACAGCCAATCACAAACAGCCGTCTGAGGAAACAGCCAATCACAAACAGTTGTCTGAGGAAACAGCCAATCACAAACAGTCGTCTGAGGAAACAGCCAATCACAAACAGTCGTCTGAGGAAACAGCCAATCACAAACAGTCGTCTGAGGAAACAGCCAATCACAAACAGCCGTCTGAGGAAACATCCAATCACAAACAGCCAATCACAAACAGTCGTCTGAGGAAACAGCCAATCACAAACTGTCGTCTGAGGATACAGCCAATCACAAACAGCCAATCACAAACAGTCGTCTGAGGAAACAGCCAATCACAAACTGTCGTCTGAGGAAACAGCCAATCTCAAACAGTCGTCTGAGGAAACAGCCAATCACAAACAGTCGTCTGAGGAAACAGCCAATCACAAACAGTCGTCTGAGGAAACAGCCAATCACAAACAGTCGTCTGAGAAAACAGCCAATCACAAACAGTCGTCTGAGGAAACAGCCAATCACAAACAGTCGTCTGAGGAAACAGCCAATCACAAACAGTCGTCTGAGGAAACAGCCAATCACAAACAGTCGTCTGAGGAAACAGCCAATCACAAACAGTCGTCTGAGGAAACAGCCAACCACAAACAGTCGTCTGAGGATACAGCCAATCACAAACAGCCAATCACAAACTGTCGTCTGAGGAAACAGCCAATCACAAACAGTCGTCTGAGAAAACAGCCAATCACAAACAGTCGTCTGAGGAAACAGCCAATCACAAACAGTCGTCTGAGGAAACAGCCAATCACAAACAGTCGTCTGAGGAAACAGCCAATCACAAACAGTCGTCTGAGGAAACAGCCAATCACAAACAGTCGTCTGAGGAAACAGCCAATCACAAACAGTCGTCTGAGGAAACAGCCAATCACAAACTGTCGTCTGAGGAAACAGCCAATCACAAACAGTCGTCTGAGGAAACAGCCAATCACAAACAGTCGTCTGAGGAAACAGCCAATCACAAACAGTCGTCTGAGGAAACAGCCAATCACAAACAGTCGTCTGAGGAAACAGCCAATCACAAACAGCCAATCACAAACATTCGTCTGAGGAAACAGCCAATCACAAACTGTCGTCTGGGGAAACAGCCAATCACAAACAGTCGTCTGAGGAAACAGCCAATCACAAACAGTCGTCTGAGGAAACAGCCAATCACAAACAGCCGTCTGAGGAAACAGCCAATCACAAACAGCCAATCACAAACAGTCGTCTGAGGAAACAGCCAATCACAAACAGTCGTCTGAGGAAACAGCCAATCACAAACAGCCGTCTGAGGAAACAGCCAATCACAAACAGTCGTCTGAGGAAACAGCCAATCACAAACAGTCGTCTGAGGAAACAGCCAATCACAAACAGTCGTCTGAGGAAACAGCCAATCACAAACAGTCGTCTGAGAAAACTGCCAATCACAAACAGTCGTATGAGGAAACAGCCAATCACAAACAGTCGTCTGACGAAACAGTCAAGCACAAACAGTCGTCTGAGGAAACAGCCAATCACAAACAGCCGTCTGAGGAAACATCCAATCACAAACAGCCATCTGAGGAAACAGCCAATCACAAACAGTCGTCTGAGGAAACAGCCAATCACAAACAGTCATCTGAGGAAACAGCCAATCACAAACAGTCGTCTGAGGAAACAGCCAATCACAAACAGTCGTCTGAGGAAACAGCCAATCACAAACAGTCGTCTGAGGAAACAGCCAATCACAAACAGCCGTCTCAGGAAACAGCCAATCACAAACAGCCGTCTGAGGAAACAGCCAATCACAAACAGTTGTCTGAGGAAACAGCCAATCACAAACAGTCGTCTGAGGAAACAGCCAATCACAAACAGTCGTCTGAGGAAACAGCCAATCACAAACAGTCGTCTGAGGAAACAGCCAATCACAAACAGCCGTCTGAGGAAACATCCAATCACAAACAGCCAATCACAAACAGTCGTCTGAGGAAACAGCCAATCACAAACTGTCGTCTGAGGATACAGCCAATCACAAACAGCCAATCACAAACAGTCGTCTGAGGAAACAGCCAATCACAAACTGTCGTCTGAGGAAACAGCCAATCTCAAACAGTCGTCTGAGGAAACAGCCAATCACAAACAGTCGTCTGAGGAAACAGCCAATCACAAACAGTCGTCTGAGGAAACAGCCAATCACAAACAGTCGTCTGAGAAAACAGCCAATCACAAACAGTCGTCTGAGGAAACAGCCAATCACAAACAGTCGTCTGAGGAAACAGCCAATCACAAACAGTCGTCTGAGGAAACAGCCAATCACAAACAGTCGTCTGAGGAAACAGCCAATCACAAACAGTCGTCTGAGGAAACAGCCAACCACAAACAGTCGTCTGAGGATACAGCCAATCACAAACAGCCAATCACAAACTGTCGTCTGAGGAAACAGCCAATCACAAACAGTCGTCTGAGAAAACAGCCAATCACAAACAGTCGTCTGAGGAAACAGCCAATCACAAACAGTCGTCTGAGGAAACAGCCAATCACAAACAGTCGTCTGAGGAAACAGCCAATCACAAACAGTCGTCTGAGGAAACAGCCAATCACAAACAGTCGTCTGAGGAAACAGCCAATCACAAACAGTCGTCTGAGGAAACAGCCAATCACAAACTGTCGTCTGAGGAAACAGCCAATCACAAACAGTCGTCTGAGGAAACAGCCAATCACAAACAGTCGTCTGAGGAAACAGCCAATCACAAACAGTCGTCTGAGGAAACAGCCAATCACAAACAGTCGTCTGAGGAAACAGCCAATCACAAACAGCCAATCACAAACATTCGTCTGAGGAAACAGCCAATCACAAACTGTCGTCTGGGGAAACAGCCAATCACAAACAGTCGTCTGAGGAAACAGCCAATCACAAACAGTCGTCTGAGGAAACAGCCAATCACAAACAGCCGTCTGAGGAAACAGCCAATCACAAACAGTCGTCTGAGGAAACAGCCAATCACAAACAGTCGTCTGAGGAAACAGCCAATCACAAACAGCCAATCACAAACATTCGTCTGAGGAAACAGCCAATCACAAACTGTCGTCTGGGGAAACAGCCAATCACAAACAGTCGTCTGAGGAAACAGCCAATCACAAACAGTCGTCTGAGGAAACAGCCAATCACAAACAGCCGTCTGAGGAAACAGCCAATCACAAACAGTCGTCTGAGGAAACAGCCAATCACAAACAGTCGTCTGAGGAAACAGCCAATCACAAACAGTCGTCTGAGGAAACAGCCAATCACAAACAGCCGTCTGAGGAAACATCCAATCACAAACAGCCAATCACAAACAGTCGTCTGAGGAAACAGCCAATCACAAACTGTCGTCTGAGGATACAGCCAATCACAAACAGCCAATCACAAACAGTCGTCTGAGGAAACAGCCAATCACAAACAGCCGTCTGAGGAAACATCCAATCACAAACAGCCAATCACAAACAGTCGTCTGAGGAAACAGCCAATCACAAACTGTCGTCTGAGGATACAGCCAATCACAAACAGCCAATCACAAACAGTCGTCTGAGGAAACAGCCAATCACAAACTGTCGTCTGAGGAAACAGCCAATCTCAAACAGTCGTCTGAGGAAACAGCCAATCACAAACAGTCGTCTGAGGAAACAGCCAATCACAAACAGTCGTCTGAGGAAACAGCCAATCACAAACAGTCGTCTGAGAAAACAGCCAATCACAAACAGTCGTCTGAGGAAACAGCCAATCACAAACAGTCGTCTGAGGAAACAGCCAATCACAAACAGTCGTCTGAGGAAACAGCCAATCACAAACAGTCGTCTGAGGAAACAGCCAATCACAAACAGTCGTCTGAGGAAACAGCCAACCACAAACAGTCGTCTGAGGATACAGCCAATCACAAACAGCCAATCACAAACTGTCGTCTGAGGAAACAGCCAATCACAAACAGTCGTCTGAGAAAACAGCCAATCACAAACAGTCGTCTGAGGAAACAGCCAATCACAAACAGTCGTCTGAGGAAACAGCCAATCACAAACAGTCGTCTGAGGAAACAGCCAATCACAAACAGTCGTCTGAGGAAACAGCCAATCACAAACAGTCGTCTGAGGAAACAGCCAATCACAAACAGTCGTCTGAGGAAACAGCCAATCACAAACTGTCGTCTGAGGAAACAGCCAATCACAAACAGTCGTCTGAGGAAACAGCCAATCACAAACAGTCGTCTGAGGAAACAGCCAATCACAAACAGTCGTCTGAGGAAACAGCCAATCACAAACAGTCGTCTGAGGAAACAGCCAATCACAAACAGCCAATCACAAACATTCGTCTGAGGAAACAGCCAATCACAAACTGTCGTCTGGGGAAACAGCCAATCACAAACAGTCGTCTGAGGAAACAGCCAATCACAAACAGTCGTCTGAGGAAACAGCCAATCACAAACAGCCGTCTGAGGAAACAGCCAATCACAAACAGTCGTCTGAGGAAACAGCCAATCACAAACAGTCGTCTGAGGAAACAGCCAATCACAAACAGCCAATCACAAACATTCGTCTGAGGAAACAGCCAATCACAAACTGTCGTCTGGGGAAACAGCCAATCACAAACAGTCGTCTGAGGAAACAGCCAATCACAAACAGTCGTCTGAGGAAACAGCTAATCACAAACAGCCGTCTGAGGAAACAGCCAATCACAAACAGTCGTCTGAGGAAACAGCCAATCACAAACAGTCGTCTGAGGAAACAGCCAATCACAAACAGTCGTCTGAGGAAACAGCCAATCACAAATAGTCGTCTGAGGAAACAGCCAATCACAAACAGTCGTCTGAGGAAACAGCCAATCACAAACAGCCAATCACAAACAGTCGTCTGAGGAAACAGCCAATCACAAACTGTCGTCTGAGGAAACAGGCAATCACAAACAGTCGTCTGAGGAAACAGCCAATCACAAACAGTCGTCTGAGGAAACAGCCAATCACAAACAGTCGTCTGAGGAAAGAGCCAATCACAAACAGTCGTCTGAGAAAACAGCCAATCACAAACAGACGTTTGAGGAAACAGCCAATCACAAACAGTCGTCTGAGGAAACAGCCAATCACAAACAGCCGTCTGAGGAAACAGCCAATCACAAACAGCCAATCACAAACAGTCGTCTGAGGAAACAGCCAATCACAAACAGTCGTCTGAGGAAACAGCCAATCACAAGCAGTCGTCTGAGGAAACAGCCAATCACAAACAGTCGTCTGAGGAAACAGCCAATCACAAACAGTCGTCTGAGGAAACAGCCAATCACAAACAGTCGTCTGAGGAAACAGCCAATCACAAACAGCCGTCTGAGGAAACATCCAATCACAAACAGTCGTCTGAGGAAACAGCCAATCACAAACAGCCAATCACAAACAGTCGTCTGAGGAAACAGCCAATCACAAACTGTCGTCTGAGGAAACAGCCAATCACAAACAGTCGTCTGAGGAAACAGCCAATCACAAACAGTCGTCTGAGGAAACAGCCAATCACAAACAGCCGTCTGAGGAAACATCCAATCACAAACAGTCGTCTGAGGAAACAGCCAATCACAAACAGCCAATCACAAACAGTCGTCTGAGGAAACAGCCAATCACAAACAGTCGTCTGAGGAAACAGCCAATCACAAACAGTCGTCTGAGGAAACAGCCAATCACAAACAGCCGTCTGAGGAAACATCCAATCACAAACAGTCGTCTGAGGAAACAGCCAATCACAAACAGTCGTCTGAGAAAACAGCCAATCACAAACTGTCGTCTGAGGAAACAGCCAATCACAAACAGTCGTCTGAGGAAACAGCCAATCACAAACAGTCGTCTGAGGAAACAGCCAATCACAAACAGCCAATCACAAACAGTCGTCTGAGGAAACAGCCAATCACAAACTGTCGTCTGAGGAAACAGCCAATCACAAACAGTCGTCTGAGGAAACAGCCAATCACAAACAGTCGTCTGAGGAAACAGCCAATTACAAACAGTCGTCTGAGGAAACAGCCAATCACAAATAGTCGTCTGAGGAAACAGCCAATCACAAACAGTCGTCTGAGGAAACAGCCAATCACAAACAGCCAATCACAAACAGTCGTCTGAGGAAACAGCCAATCACAAACTGTCGTCTGAGGAAACAGGCAATCACAAACAGTCGTCTGAGGAAACAGCCAATCACAAACAGTCGTCTGAGGAAACAGCCAATCACAAACAGTCGTCTGAGGAAACAGCCAATCACAAACAGTCGTCTGAGGAAACAGCCAATCACAAACAGTCGTCTGAGTAAACAGCCTATCACAAACAGCCGTCTGAGGAAACAGCCAATCACAAACAGTCGTCTGAGGAAACAGCCAATCCCAAACAGCCGTCTGAGGAAACAGCCAATCACAAACAGCCGTCTGAGGAAACAGCCAATCACAAACAGTCGTCTGAGGAAACAGCCAATCACAAACAGTCGTCTGAGGAAACAGCCAATCACAAACAGTCGTCTGAGGAAACTGCCAATCACAAACAGCCGTCTGAGGAAACATCCAATCACAAACAGTCGTCTGAGGAAACAGCCAATCACAAACAGTCGTCTGAGGAAACAGCCAATCACAAACTGTCGTCTGAGGAAACAGCCAATCACAAACAGTCGTCTGAGGAAACAGCCAATCACAAACAGTCGTCTGAGGAAAGAGCCAATCACAAACAGTCGTCTGAGAAAACAGCCAATCACAAACAGACGTTTGAGGAAACAGCCAATCACAAACAGTCGTCTGAGGAAACAGCCAATCACAAACAGTCGTCTGAGGAAACAGCCAATCACAAACAGTCGTCTGAGGAAACAGCCAATCACAAACAGTCGTCTGAGTAAACAGCCAATCACAAACAGCCGTCTGAGGAAACAGCCAATCACAAACAGTCGTCTGAGGAAACAGCCAATCACAAACAGCCGTCTGAGGAAACAGCCAATCACAAACAGCCGTCTGAGGAAACAGCCAATCACAAACAGTCGTCTGAGGAAACAGCCAATCACAAACAGCCGTCTGAGGAAACAGCCAATCACAAACAGTCGTCTGAGGAAACAGCCAATCACAAACAGCCGTCTGAGGAAACATCCAATCACAAACAGTCGTCTGAGGAAACAGCCAATCACAAACAGCCAATCACAAACAGTCGTCTGAGAAAACAGCCAATCACAAACTGTCGTCTGAGGAAACAGCCAATCACAAACAGTCGTCTGAGGAAACAGCCAATCACAAACAGTCGTCTGAGGAAACAGCCAATCACAAACAGCCGTCTGAGGAAACATCCAATCACAAACAGTCGTCTGAGGAAACAGCCAATCACAAACAGCCAATCACAAACAGTCGTCTGAGGAAACAGCCAATCACAAACTGTCGTCTGAGGAAACAGCCAATCACAAACAGTCGTCTGAGGAAACAGCCAATCACAAACAGTCGTCTGAGGAAACAGCCAATTACAAACAGTCGTCTGAGGAAACAGCCAATCACAAATAGTCGTCTGAGGAAACAGCCAATCACAAACAGTCGTCTGAGGAAACAGCCAATCACAAACAGCCAATCACAAACAGTCGTCTGAGGAAACAGCCAATCACAAACTGTCGTCTGAGGAAACAGGCAATCACAAACAGTCGTCTGAGGAAACAGCCAATCACAAACAGTCGTCTGAGGAAACAGCCAATCACAAACAGTCGTCTGAGGAAACAGCCAATCACAAACAGTCGTCTGAGGAAACAGCCAATCACAAACAGTCGTCTGAGTAAACAGCCTATCACAAACAGCCGTCTGAGGAAACAGCCAATCACAAACAGTCGTCTGAGGAAACAGCCAATCCCAAACAGCCGTCTGAGGAAACAGCCAATCACAAACAGCCGTCTGAGGAAACAGCCAATCACAAACAGTCGTCTGAGGAAACAGCCAATCACAAACAGTCGTCTGAGGAAACAGCCAATCACAAACAGTCGTCTGAGGAAACTGCCAATCACAAACAGCCGTCTGAGGAAACATCCAATCACAAAGAGTCGTCTGAGGAAACAGCCAATCACAAACAGTCGTCTGAGGAAACAGCCAATCACAAACTGTCGTCTGAGGAAACAGCCAATCACAAACAGTCGTCTGAGGAAACAGCCAATCACAAACAGTCGTCTGAGGAAAGAGCCAATCACAAACAGTCGTCTGAGAAAACAGCCAATCACAAACAGACGTTTGAGGAAACAGCCAATCACAAACAGTCGTCTGAGGAAACAGCCAATCACAAACAGTCGTCTGAGGAAACAGCCAATCACAAACAGTCGTCTGAGGAAACAGCCAATCACAAACAGTCGTCTGAGTAAACAGCCAATCACAAACAGCCGTCTGAGGAAACAGCCAATCACAAACAGTCGTCTGAGGAAACAGCCAATCACAAACAGCCGTCTGAGGAAACAGCCAATCACAAACAGCCGTCTGAGGAAACAGCCAATCACAAACAGTCGTCTGAGGAAACAGCCAATCACAAACAGTCGTCTGAGGAAACAGCCAATCACAAACAGTCGTCTGAGGAAACAGCCAATCACAAACAGCCGTCTGAGGAAACATCCAATCACAAACAGCCAATCACAAACAGTCGTCTGAGGAAACAGCCAATCACAAACAGTCGTCTGAGGAAACAGCCAATCACAAACAGTCGTCTGAGGAAACAGCCAATCACAAACAGTCATCTGAGGAAACAGCCAATCACAAACAGTCGTCTGAGGAAACAGCCAATCACAAACAGCCAATCACAAACATTCGTCTGAGGAAACAGCCAATCACAAACTGTCGTCTGGGGAAACAGCCAATCACAAACAGTCGTCTGAGGAAACAGCCAATCACAAACAGTCGTCTGAGGAAACAGCCAATCACAAACAGCCGTCTGAGGAAACAGCCAATCACAAACAGTCGTCTGAGGAAACAGCCAATCACAAACAGTCGTCTGAGGAAACAGCCAATCACAAACAGTCGTCTGAGGATACAGCCAATCACAAACAGAAAATCACAAACAGTCGTCTGAGGAAACAGCCAATCACAAACTGTCGTCTGAGGAAACAGCCAATCACAAACAGTCGTCTGAGGAAACAGCCAATCACAAACAGTCGTCTGAGGAAACAGCCAATCACAAACAGTCGTCTGAGGAAACAGCCAATCACAAACAGTCGTCTGAGAAAACAGCCAATCACAAACAGTCGTCTGAGGAAACAGCCAATCACAAACAGTCGTCTGAGGAAACAGCCAATCACAAACAGCCGTCTGAGGAAACATCCAATCACAAACAGCCAATCACAAACAGTCGTCTGAGGAAACAGCCAATCACAAACAGTCGTCTGAGGAAACAGCCAATCACAAACAGTCGTCTGAGGAAACAGCCAATCACAAACAGTCGTCTGAGGAAACAGCCAATCACAAACAGTCGTCTGAGGAAACAGCCAATCACAAACAGCCAATCACAAACATTCGTCTGAGGAAACAGCCAATCACAAACTGTCGTCTGGGGAAACAGCCAATCACAAACAGTCGTCTGAGGAAACAGCCAATCACAAACAGTCGTCTGAGGAAACAGCCAATCACAAACAGCCGTCTGAGGAAACAGCCAATCACAAACAGTCGTCTGAGGAAACAGCCAATCACAAACAGTCGTCTGAGGAAACAGCCAATCACAAACAGTCGTCTGAGGATACAGCCAATCACAAACAGAAAATCACAAACAGTCGTCTGAGGAAACAGCCAATCACAAACTGTCGTCTGAGGAAACAGCCAATCACAAACAGTCGTCTGAGGAAACAGCCAATCACAAACAGTCGTCTGAGGAAACAGCCAATCACAAACAGTCGTCTGAGGAAACAGCCAATCACAAACAGTCGTCTGAGAAAACAGCCAATCACAAACAGTCGTCTGATAAAACAGCCAATCACAAACAGTCGTCTGAGGAAACAGCCAATCACAAACAGTCGTCTGAGGAAACAGCCAATCACAAACAGTCGTCTGAGGAAACAGCCAATCACAAACAGCCGTCTGAGGAAACAGCCAATCACAAACAGTCGTCTGAGGAAACAGCCAATCACAAACAGTCGTCTGAGGAAACAGCCAATCACAAACAGTCGTCTGAGGAAACAGCCAATCACAAACAGTCGTCTGAGGAAACAGCCAATCACAAACAGCCAATCACAAACAGTCGTCTGAGGAAACAGCCAATCACAAACAGTCGTCTGAGGAAACAGCCAATCACAAACAGCCGTCTGAGGAAACAGCCAATCACAAACAGTCGTCTAAGGAAACAGCCAATCACAAACAGTCGTCTGAGGAAACAGCCAATCACAAACAGTCGTCTGAGGAAACAGCCAATCACAAACAGTCGTCTGAGGAAACAGCCAATCACAAACAGCCAATCACAAACAGTCGTCTGAGGAAACAGCCAATCACAAACAGTCGTCTGAGGAAACAGCCAATCACAAACAGCCGTCTGAGGAAACAGCCAATCACAAACAGTCGTCTGAGGAAACAGCCAATCACAAACAGTCGTCTGAGGAAACAGCCAATCACAAACAGTCGTCTGAGGAAACAGCCAATCACAAACAGTCGTCTGAGAAAACTGCCAATCACAAACAGTCGTATGAGGAAACAGCCAATCACAAACAGTCGTCTGACGAAACAGTCAAGCACAAACAGTCGTCTGAGGAAACAGCCAATCACAAACAGCCGTCTGAGGAAACATCCAATCACAAACAGCCATCTGAGGAAACAGCCAATCACAAACAGTCGTCTGAGGAAACAGCCAATCACAAACAGTCATCTGAGGAAACAGCCAATCACAAACAGTCGTCTGAGGAAACAGCCAATCACAAACAGTCGTCTGAGGAAACAGCCAATCACAAACAGTCGTCTGAGGAAACAGCCAATCACAAACAGCCGTCTCAGGAAACAGCCAATCACAAACAGCCGTCTGAGGAAACAGCCAATCACAAACAGTTGTCTGAGGAAACAGCCAATCACAAACAGTCGTCTGAGGAAACAGCCAATCACAAACAGTCGTCTGAGGAAACAGCCAATCACAAACAGTCGTCTGAGGAAACAGCCAATCACAAACAGCCGTCTGAGGAAACATCCAATCACAAACAGCCAATCACAAACAGTCGTCTGAGGAAACAGCCAATCACAAACTGTCGTCTGAGGATACAGCCAATCACAAACAGCCAATCACAAACAGTCGTCTGAGGAAACAGCCAATCACAAACTGTCGTCTGAGGAAACAGCCAATCTCAAACAGTCGTCTGAGGAAACAGCCAATCACAAACAGTCGTCTGAGGAAACAGCCAATCACAAACAGTCGTCTGAGGAAACAGCCAATCACAAACAGTCGTCTGAGAAAACAGCCAATCACAAACAGTCGTCTGAGGAAACAGCCAAACACAAACAGTCGTCTGAGGAAACAGCCAATCACAAACAGTCGTCTGAGGAAACAGCCAATCACAAACAGTCGTCTGAGGAAACAGCCAATCACAAACAGTCGTCTGAGGAAACAGCCAACCACAAACAGTCGTCTGAGGATACAGCCAATCACAAACAGCCAATCACAAACTGTCATCTGAGGAAACAGCCAATCACAAACAGTCGTCTGAGAAAACAGCCAATCACAAACAGTCGTCTGAGGAAACAGCCAATCACAAACAGTCGTCTGAGGAAACAGCCAATCACAAACAGTCGTCTGAGGAAACAGCCAATCACAAACAGTCGTCTGAGGAAACAGCCAATCACAAACAGTCGTCTGAGGAAACAGCCAATCACAAACAGTCGTCTGAGGAAACAGCCAATCACAAACAGTCGTCTGAGGAAACAGCCAACCACAAACAGTCGTCTGAGGATACAGCCAATCACAAACAGCCAATCACAAACTGTCGTCTGAGGAAACAGCCAATCACAAACAGTCGTCTGAGAAAACAGCCAATCACAAACAGTCGTCTGAGGAAACAGCCAATCACAAACAGTCGTCTGAGGAAACAGCCAATCACAAACAGTCGTCTGAGGAAACAGCCAATCACAAACAGTCGTCTGAGGAAACAGCCAATCACAAACAGTCGTCTGAGGAAACAGCCAATCACAAACAGTCGTCTGAGGAAACAGCCAATCACAAACTGTCGTCTGAGGAAACAGCCAATCACAAACAGTCGTCTGAGGAAACAGCCAATCACAAACAGTCGTCTGAGGAAACAGCCAATCACAAACAGTCGTCTGAGGAAACAGCCAATCACAAACAGTCGTCTGAGGAAACAGCCAATCACAAACAGCCAATCACAAACATTCGTCTGAGGAAACAGCCAATCACAAACTGTCGTCTGGGGAAACAGCCAATCACAAACAGTCGTCTGAGGAAACAGCCAATCACAAACAGTCGTCTGAGGAAACAGCCAATCACAAACAGCCGTCTGAGGAAACAGCCAATCACAAACAGTCGTCTGAGGAAACAGCCAATCACAAACAGTCGTCTGAGGAAACAGCCAATCACAAACAGCCAATCACAAACATTCGTCTGAGGAAACAGCCAATCACAAACTGTCGTCTGGGGAAACAGCCAATCACAAACAGTCGTCTGAGGAAACAGCCAATCACAAACAGTCGTCTGAGGAAACAGCCAATCACAAACAGCCGTCTGAGGAAACAGCCAATCACAAACAGTCGTCTGAGGAAACAGCCAATCACAAACAGCCAATCACAAACAGTCGTCTGAGGAAACAGCCAATCACAAACTGTCGTCTGAGGAAACAGGCAATCACAAACAGTCGTCTGAGGAAACAGCCAATCACAAACAGTCGTCTGAGGAAACAGCCAATCACAAACAGTCGTCTGAGGAAAGAGCCAATCACAAACAGTCGTCTGAGAAAACAGCCAATCACAAACAGACGTTTGAGGAAACAGCCAATCACAAACTGTCGTCTGGGGAAACAGCCAATCACAAACAGTCGTCTGAGGAAACAGCCAATCACAAACAGTCGTCTGAGGAAACAGCCAATCACAAATAGTCGTCTGAGGAAACAGCCAATCACAAACAGTCGTCTGAGGAAACAGCCAATCACAAACAGCCAATCACAAACAGTCGTCTGAGGAAACAGCCAATCACAAACTGTCGTCTGAGGAAACAGGCAATCACAAACAGTCGTCTGAGGAAACAGCCAATCACAAACAGTCGTCTGAGGAAACAGCCAATCACAAACAGTCGTCTGAGGAAAGAGCCAATCACAAACAGTCGTCTGAGAAAACAGCCAATCACAAACAGACGTTTGAGGAAACAGCCAATCACAAACAGTCGTCTGAGGAAACAGCCAATCACAAACAGTCGTCTGAGGAAACAGCCAATCACAAACAGCCGTCTGAGGAAACAGCCAATCACAAACAGTCGTCTGAGGAAACAGCCAATCACAAACAGTCGTCTGAGGAAACAGCCAATCACAAACAGTCGTCTGAGGAAACAGCCAATCACAAACAGTCGTCTGAGAAAACAGCCAATCACAAACAGTCGTCTGAGGAAACAGCCAATCACAAACAGTCGTCTGAGGAAACAGCCAATCACAAACAGCCGTCTGAGGAAACATCCAATCACAAACAGCCAATCACAAACAGTCGTCTGAGGAAACAGCCAATCACAAACAGTCGTCTGAGGAAACAGCCAATCACAAACAGTCGTCTGAGGAAACAGCCAATCACAAACAGTCGTCTGAGGAAACAGCCAATCACAAACAGTCGTCTGAGGAAACAGCCAATCACAAACAGCCAATCACAAACATTCGTCTGAGGAAACAGCCAATCACAAACTGTCGTCTGGGGAAACAGCCAATCACAAACAGTCGTCTGAGGAAACAGCCAATCACAAACAGTCGTCTGAGGAAACAGCCAATCACAAACAGCCGTCTGAGGAAACAGCCAATCACAAACAGTCGTCTGAGGAAACAGCCAATCACAAACAGTCGTCTGAGGAAACAGCCAATCACAAACAGTCGTCTGAGGATACAGCCAATCACAAACAGAAAATCACAAACAGTCGTCTGAGGAAACAGCCAATCACAAACTGTCGTCTGAGGAAACAGCCAATCACAAACAGTCGTCTGAGGAAACAGCCAATCACAAACAGTCGTCTGAGGAAACAGCCAATCACAAACAGCCGTCTGAGGAAACATCCAATCACAAACAGCCAATCACAAACAGTCGTCTGAGGAAACAGCCAATCACAAACAGTCGTCTGAGGAAACAGCCAATCACAAACAGTCGTCTGAGGAAACAGCCAATCACAAACAGTCGTCTGAGGAAACAGCCAATCACAAACAGTCGTCTGAGGAAACAGCCAATCACAAACAGCCAATCACAAACATTCGTCTGAGGAAACAGCCAATCACAAACTGTCGTCTGGGGAAACAGCCAATCACAAACAGTCGTCTGAGGAAACAGCCAATCACAAACAGTCGTCTGAGGAAACAGCCAATCACAAACAGCCGTCTGAGGAAACAGCCAATCACAAACAGTCGTCTGAGGAAACAGCCAATCACAAACAGTCGTCTGAGGAAACAGCCAATCACAAACAGTCGTCTGAGGATACAGCCAATCACAAACAGAAAATCACAAACAGTCGTCTGAGGAAACAGCCAATCACAAACTGTCGTCTGAGGAAACAGCCAATCACAAACAGTCGTCTGAGGAAACAGCCAATCACAAACAGTCGTCTGAGGAAACAGCCAATCACAAACAGTCGTCTGAGGAAACAGCCAATCACAAACAGTCGTCTGAGAAAACAGCCAATCACAAACAGTCGTCTGATAAAACAGCCAATCACAAACAGTCGTCTGAGGAAACAGCCAATCACAAACAGTCGTCTGAGGAAACAGCCAATCACAAACAGTCGTCTGAGGAAACAGCCAATCACAAACAGCCGTCTGAGGAAACAGCCAATCACAAACAGTCGTCTGAGGAAACAGCCAATCACAAACAGTCGTCTGAGGAAACAGCCAATCACAAACAGTCGTCTGAGGAAACAGCCAATCACAAACAGTCGTCTGAGGAAACAGCCAATCACAAACAGCCAATCACAAACAGTCGTCTGAGGAAACAGCCAATCACAAACAGTCGTCTGAGGAAACAGCCAATCACAAACAGCCGTCTGAGGAAACAGCCAATCACAAACAGTCGTCTAAGGAAACAGCCAATCACAAACAGTCGTCTGAGGAAACAGCCAATCACAAACAGTCGTCTGAGGAAACAGCCAATCACAAACAGTCGTCTGAGGAAACAGCCAATCACAAACAGCCAATCACAAACAGTCGTCTGAGGAAACAGCCAATCACAAACAGTCGTCTGAGGAAACAGCCAATCACAAACAGCCGTCTGAGGAAACAGCCAATAACAAACAGTCGTCTGAGGAAACAGACAATCACAAACAGTCGTCTGAGGAAACAGCCAATCACAAACAGTCGTCTGAGGAAACAGCCAATCACAAACAGTCGTCTGAGAAAACTGCCAATCACAAACAGTCGTATGAGGAAACAGCCAATCACAAACAGTCGTCTGACGAAACAGTCAAGCACAAACAGTCGTCTGAGGAAACAGCCAATCACAAACAGCCGTCTGAGGAAACATCCAATCACAAACAGCCATCTGAGGAAACAGCCAATCACAAACAGTCATCTGAGGAAACAGCCAATCACAAACAGTCATCTGAGGAAACAGCCAATCACAAACAGTCGTCTGAGGAAACAGCCAATCACAAACAGTCGTCTGAGGAAACAGCCAATCACAAACAGTCGTCTGAGGAAACAGCCAATCACAAACAGCCGTCTCAGGAAACAGCCAATCACAAACAGCCGTCTGAGGAAACAGCCAATCACAAACAGTTGTCTGAGGAAACAGCCAATCACAAACAGTCGTCTGAGGAAACAGCCAATCACAAACAGTCGTCTGAGGAAACAGCCAATCACAAACAGTCGTCTGAGGAAACAGCCAATCACAAACAGCCGTCTGAGGAAACATCCAATCACAAACAGCCAATCACAAACAGTCGTCTGAGGAAACAGCCAATCACAAACTGTCGTCTGAGGATACAGCCAATCACAAACAGCCAATCACAAACAGTCGTCTGAGGAAACAGCCAATCACAAACTGTCGTCTGAGGAAACAGCCAATCTCAAACAGTCGTCTGAGGAAACAGCCAATCACAAACAGTCGTCTGAGGAAACAGCCAATCACAAACAGTCGTCTGAGGAAACAGCCAATCACAAACAGTCGTCTGAGAAAACAGCCAATCACAAACAGTCGTCTGAGGAAACAGCCAATCACAAACAGTCGTCTGAGGAAACAGCCAATCACAAACAGTCGTCTGAGGAAACAGCCAATCACAAACAGTCGTCTGAGGAAACAGCCAATCACAAACAGTCGTCTGAGGAAACAGCCAACCACAAACAGTCGTCTGAGGATACAGCCAATCACAAACAGCCAATCACAAACTGTCATCTGAGGAAACAGCCAATCACAAACAGTCGTCTGAGAAAACAGCCAATCACAAACAGTCGTCTGAGGAAACAGCCAATCACAAACAGTCGTCTGAGGAAACAGCCAATCACAAACAGTCGTCTGAGGAAACAGCCAATCACAAACAGTCGTCTGAGGAAACAGCCAATAACAAACAGTCGTCTGAGGAAACAGCCAATCACAAACAGTCGTCTGAGGAAACAGCCAATCACAAACAGTCGTCTGAGGAAACAGCCAACCACAAACAGTCGTCTGAGGATACAGCCAATCACAAACAGCCAATCACAAACTGTCGTCTGAGGAAACAGCCAATCACAAACAGTCGTCTGAGAAAACAGCCAATCACAAACAGTCGTCTGAGGAAACAGCCAATCACAAACAGTCGTCTGAGGAAACAGCCAATCACAAACAGTCGTCTGAGGAAACAGCCAATCACAAACAGTCGTCTGAGGAAACAGCCAATCACAAACAGTCGTCTGAGGAAACAGCCAATCACAAACAGTCGTCTGAGGAAACAGCCAATCACAAACTGTCGTCTGAGGAAACAGCCAATCACAAACAGTCGTCTGAGGAAACAGCCAATCACAAACAGTCGTCTGAGGAAACAGCCAATCACAAACAGTCGTCTGAGGAAACAGCCAATCACAAACAGTCGTCTGAGGAAACAGCCAATCACAAACAGCCAATCACAAACATTCGTCTGAGGAAACAGCCAATCACAAACTGTCGTCTGGGGAAACAGCCAATCACAAACAGTCGTCTGAGGAAACAGCCAATCACAAACAGTCGTCTGAGGAAACAGCCAATCACAAACAGCCGTCTGAGGAAACAGCCAATCACAAACAGTCGTCTGAGGAAACAGCCAATCACAAACAGTCGTCTGAGGAAACAGCCAATCACAAACAGCCAATCACAAACATTCGTCTGAGGAAACAGCCAATCACAAACTGTCGTCTGGGGAAACAGCCAATCACAAACAGTCGTCTGAGGAAACAGCCAATCACAAACAGTCGTCTGAGGAAACAGCCAATCACAAACAGCCGTCTGAGGAAACAGCCAATCACAAACAGTCGTCTGAGGAAACAGCCAATCACAAACAGTCGTCTGAGGAAACAGCCAATCACAAACAGTCGTCTGAGGAAACAGCCAATCACAAATAGTCGTCTGAGGAAACAGCCAATCACAAACAGTCGTCTGAGGAAACAGCCAATCACAAACAGCCAATCACAAACAGTCGTCTGAGGAAACAGCCAATCACAAACTGTCGTCTGAGGAAACAGGCAATCACAAACAGTCGTCTGAGGAAACAGCCAATCACAAACAGTCGTCTGAGGAAACAGCCAATCACAAACAGTCGTCTGAGGAAAGAGCCAATCACAAACAGTCGTCTGAGAAAACAGCCAATCACAAACAGACGTTTGAGGAAACAGCCAATCACAAACAGTCGTCTGAGGAAACAGCCAATCACAAACAGTCGTCTGAGGAAACAGCCAATCACAAACAGCCGTCTGAGGAAACAGCCAATCACAAACAGTCGTCTGAGGAAACAGCCAATCACAAACAGTCGTCTGAGGAAACAGCCAATCACAAGCAGTCGTCTGAGGAAACAGCCAATCACAAACAGTCGTCTGAGGAAACAGCCAATCACAAACAGTCGTCTGAGGAAACAGCCAATCACAAACAGTCGTCTGAGGAAACAGCCAATCACAAACAGCCGTCTGAGGAAACATCCAATCACAAACAGTCGTCTGAGGAAACAGCCAATCACAAACAGCCAATCACAAACAGTCGTCTGAGGAAACAGCCAATCACAAACTGTCGTCTGAGGAAACAGCCAATCACAAACAGTCGTCTGAGGAAACAGCCAATCACAAACAGTCGTCTGAGGAAACAGCCAATCACAAACAGCCGTCTGAGGAAACATCCAATCACAAACAGTCGTCTGAGGAAACAGCCAATCACAAACAGCCAATCACAAACAGTCGTCTGAGGAAACAGCCAATCACAAACAGTCGTCTGAGGAAACAGCCAATCACAAACAGTCGTCTGAGGAAACAGCCAATCACAAACAGCCGTCTGAGGAAACATCCAATCACAAACACTCGTCTGAGGAAACAGCCAATCACAAACAGCCAATCACAAACAGTCGTCTGAGAAAACAGCCAATCACAAACTGTCGTCTGAGGAAACAGCCAATCACAAACAGTCGTCTGAGGAAACAGCCAATCACAAACAGTCGTCTGAGGAAACAGCCAATCACAAACAGCCGTCTGAGGAAACATCCAATCACAAACAGTCGTCTGAGGAAACAGCCAATCACAAACAGCCAATCACAAACAGTCGTCTGAGGAAACAGCCAATCACAAACAGTCGTCTGAGGAAACAGCCAATCACAAACTGTCGTCTGAGGAAACAGCCAATCACAAACAGTCGTCTGAGGAAACAGCCAATCACAAACAGTCGTCTGAGGAAACAGCCAATTACAAACAGTCGTCTGAGGAAACAGCCAATCACAAATAGTCGTCTGAGGAAACAGCCAATCACAAACAGTCGTCTGAGGAAACAGCCAATCACAAACAGCCAATCACAAACAGTCGTCTGAGGAAACAGCCAATCACAAACTGTCGTCTGAGGAAACAGGCAATCACAAACAGTCGTCTGAGGAAACAGCCAATCACAAACAGTCGTCTGAGGAAACAGCCAATCACAAACAGTCGTCTGAGGAAACAGCCAATCACAAACAGTCGTCTGAGGAAACAGCCAATCACAAACAGTCGTCTGAGTAAACAGCCTATCACAAACAGCCGTCTGAGGAAACAGCCAATCACAAACAGTCGTCTGAGGAAACAGCCAATCCCAAACAGCCGTCTGAGGAAACAGCCAATCACAAACAGCCGTCTGAGGAAACAGCCAATCACAAACAGTCGTCTGAGGAAACAGCCAATCACAAACAGTCGTCTGAGGAAACAGCCAATCACAAACAGTCGTCTGAGGAAACTGCCAATCACAAACAGCCGTCTGAGGAAACATCCAATCACAAACAGTCGTCTGAGGAAACAGCCAATCACAAACAGTCGTCTGAGGAAACAGCCAATCACAAACTGTCGTCTGAGGAAACAGCCAATCACAAACAGTCGTCTGAGGAAACAGCCAATCACAAACAGTCGTCTGAGGAAAGAGCCAATCACAAACAGTCGTCTGAGAAAACAGCCAATCACAAACAGACGTTTGAGGAAACAGCCAATCACAAACAGTCGTCTGAGGAAACAGCCAATCACAAACAGTCGTCTGAGGAAACAGCCAATCACAAACAGTCGTCTGAGGAAACAGCCAATCACAAACAGTCGTCTGAGTAAACAGCCAATCACAAACAGCCGTCTGAGGAAACAGCCAATCACAAACAGTCGTCTGAGGAAACAGCCAATCACAAACAGCCGTCTGAGGAAACAGCCAATCACAAACAGCCGTCTGAGGAAACAGCCAATCACAAACAGTCGTCTGAGGAAACAGCCAATCACAAACAGTCGTCTGAGGAAACAGCCAATCACAAACAGTCGTCTGAGGAAACAGCCAATCACAAACAGCCGTCTGAGGAAACATCCAATCACAAACAGCCAATCACAAACAGTCGTCTGAGGAAACAGCCAATCACAAACAGTCGTCTGAGGAAACAGCCAATCACAAACAGTCGTCTGAGGAAACAGCCAATCACAAACAGTCGTCTGAGGAAACAGCCAATCACAAACAGTCGTCTGAGGAAACAGCCAATCACAAACAGCCAATCACAAACATTCGTCTGAGGAAACAGCCAATCACAAACTGTCGTCTGGGGAAACAGCCAATCACAAACAGTCGTCTGAGGAAACAGCCAATCACAAACAGTCGTCTGAGGAAACAGCCAATCACAAACAGCCGTCTGAGGAAACAGCCAATCACAAACAGTCGTCTGAGGAAACAGCCAATCACAAACAGTCGTCTGAGAAAACAGCCAATCACAAACAGTCGTCTGAGGATACAGCCAATCACAAACAGAAAATCACAAACAGTCGTCTGAGGAAACAGCCAATCACAAACTGTCGTCTGAGGAAACAGCCAATCACAAACAGTCGTCTGAGGAAACAGCCAATCACAAACAGTCGTCTGAGGAAACAGCCAATCACAAACAGTCGTCTGAGGAAACAGCCAATCACAAACAGTCGTCTGAGAAAACAGCCAATCACAAACAGTCGTCTGAGGAAACAGCCAATCACAAACAGTCGTCTGAGGAAACAGCCAATCACAAACAGTCGTCTGAGGAAACAGCCAATCACAAACAGCCAATCACAAACAGTCGTCTGAGGAAACAGCCAATCACAAACAGTCGTCTGAGGAAACAGCCAATCACAAACAGTCGTCTGAGGAAACAGCCAATCACAAACAGTCGTCTGAGGAAACAGCCAATCACAAACAGTCGTCTGAGGAAACAGCCAATCACAAACAGCCAATCACAAACATTCGTCTGAGGAAACAGCCAATCACAAACTGTCGTCTGGGGAAACAGCCAATCACAAACAGTCGTCTGAGGAAACAGCCAATCACAAACAGTCGTCTGAGGAAACAGCCAATCACAAACAGCCGTCTGAGAAAACAGCCAATCACAAACAGTCGTCTGAGGAAACAGCCAATCACAAACAGTCGTCTGAGGAAACAGCCAATCACAAACAGTCGTCTGAGGATACAGCCAATCACCAACAGAAAA
Source organism: Nansenia antarctica (assembly GCF_963989245.1). NCBI lineage: Eukaryota > Metazoa > Chordata > Actinopteri > Argentiniformes > Microstomatidae > Nansenia > Nansenia antarctica. Next base: position 34,300,631 of record NC_137681.1, on the reverse strand, counting down.
TCACAAACAGTCGTCTGAGGAAACAGCCAATCACAAACTGTCGTCTGAGGAAACAGCCAATCACAAACAGTCGTCTGAGGAAACAGCCAATCACAAACAGTCGTCTGAGGAAACAGCCAATCACAAACAGTCGTCTGAGGAAACAGCCAATCACAAACAGTCGTCTGAGAAAACAGCCAATCACAAACAGTCGTCTGATAAAACAGCCAATCACAAACAGTCGTCTGAGGAAACAGCCAATCACAAACAGTCGTCTGAGGAAACAGCCAATCACAAACAGTCGTCTGAGGAAACAGCCAATCACAAACAGCCAATCACAAACAGTCGTCTGAGGAAACAGCCAATCACAAACAGTCGTCTGAGGAAACAGCCAATCACAAACAGCCGTCTGAGGAAACAGCCAATCACAAACAGTCGTCTGAGGAAACAGCCAATCACAAACAGTCGTCTGAGGAAACAGCCAATCACAAACAGTCGTCTGAGGAAACAGCCAATCACAAACAGTCGTCTGAGGAAACAGCCAATCACAAACAGCCGTCTCAGGAAACAGCCAATCACAAACAGCCGTCTGAGGAAACAGCCAATCACAAACAGTCGTCTGAGGAAACAGCCAATCACAAACAGTCGTCTGAGGATACAGCCAATCACAAACAGAAAATCACAAACAGTCGTCTGAGGAAACAGCCAATCACAAACTGTCGTCTGAGGAAACAGCCAATCACAAACAGTCGTCTGAGGAAACAGCCAATCACAAACAGTCGTCTGAGGAAACAGCCAATCACAAACAGTCGTCTGAGGAAACAGCCAATCACAAACAGTCGTCTGAGAAAACAGCCAATCACAAACAGTCGTCTGAGGAAACAGCCAATCACAAACAGTCGTCTGAGGAAACAGCCAATCACAAACAGCCGTCTGAGGAAACATCCAATCACAAACAGCCAATCACAAACAGTCGTCTGAGGAAACAGCCAATCACAAACAGTCGTCTGAGGAAACAGCCAATCACAAACAGTCGTCTGAGGAAACAGCCAATCACAAACAGTCGTCTGAGGAAACAGCCAATCACAAACAGTCGTCTGAGGAAACAGCCAATCACAAACAGCCAATCACAAACATTCGTCTGAGGAAACAGCCAATCACAAACTGTCGTCTGGGGAAACAGCCAATCACAAACAGTCGTCTGAGGAAACAGCCAATCACAAACAGTCGTCTGAGGAAACAGCCAATCACAAACAGCCGTCTGAGGAAACAGCCAATCACAAACAGTCGTCTGAGGAAACAGCCAATCACAAACAGTCGTCTGAGGAAACAGCCAATCACAAACAGTCGTCTGAGGATACAGCCAATCACAAACAGAAAATCACAAACAGTCGTCTGAGGAAACAGCCAATCACAAACTGTCGTCTGAGGAAACAGCCAATCACAAACAGTCGTCTGAGGAAACAGCCAATCACAAACAGTCGTCTGAGGAAACAGCCAATCACAAACAGTCGTCTGAGGAAACAGCCAATCACAAACAGTCGTCTGAGAAAACAGCCAATCACAAACAGTCGTCTGATAAAACAGCCAATCACAAACAGTCGTCTGAGGAAACAGCCAATCACAAACAGTCGTCTGAGGAAACAGCCAATCACAAACAGTCGTCTGAGGAAACAGCCAATCACAAACAGCCAATCACAAACAGTCGTCTGAGGAAACAGCCAATCACAAACAGTCGTCTGAGGAAACAGCCAATCACAAACAGCCGTCTGAGGAAACAGCCAATCACAAACAGTCGTCTGAGGAAACAGCCAATCACAAACAGTCGTCTGAGGAAACAGCCAATCACAAACAGTCGTCTGAGGAAACAGCCAATCACAAACAGTCGTCTGAGGAAACAGCCAATCACAAACAGCCAATCACAAACAGTCGTCTGAGGAAACAGCCAATCACAAACAGTCGTCTGAGGAAACAGCCAATCACAAACAGCCGTCTGAGGAAACAGCCAATCACAAACAGTCGTCTAAGGAAACAGCCAATCACAAACAGTCGTCTGAGGAAACAGCCAATCACAAACAGTCGTCTGAGGAAACAGCCAATCACAAACAGTCGTCTGAGGAAACAGCCAATCACAAACAGCCAATCACAAACAGTCGTCTGAGGAAACAGCCAATCACAAACAGTCGTCTGAGGAAACAGCCAATCACAAACAGCCGTCTGAGGAAACAGCCAATCACAAACAGTCGTCTGAGGAAACAGCCAATCACAAACAGTCGTCTGAGGAAACAGCCAATCACAAACAGTCGTCTGAGGAAACAGCCAATCACAAACAGTCGTCTGAGGAAACAGCCAATCACAAACAGCCGTCTCAGGAAACAGCCAATCACAAACAGCCGTCTGAGGAAACAGCCAATCACAAACAGTTGTCTGAGGAAACAGCCAATCACAAACAGTCGTCTGAGGAAACAGCCAATCACAAACAGTCGTCTGAGGAAACAGCCAATCACAAACAGTCGTCTGAGGAAACAGCCAATCACAAACAGCCGTCTGAGGAAACATCCAATCACAAACAGCCAATCACAAACAGTCGTCTGAGGAAACAGCCAATCACAAACTGTCGTCTGAGGATACAGCCAATCACAAACAGCCAATCACAAACAGTCGTCTGAGGAAACAGCCAATCACAAACTGTCGTCTGAGGAAACAGCCAATCTCAAACAGTCGTCTGAGGAAACAGCCAATCACAAACAGTCGTCTGAGGAAACAGCCAATCACAAACAGTCGTCTGAGGAAACAGCCAATCACAAACAGTCGTCTGAGAAAACAGCCAATCACAAACAGTCGTCTGAGGAAACAGCCAATCACAAACAGTCGTCTGAGGAAACAGCCAATCACAAACAGTCGTCTGAGGAAACAGCCAATCACAAACAGTCGTCTGAGGAAACAGCCAATCACAAACAGTCGTCTGAGGAAACAGCCAATCACAAACAGTCGTCTGAGGAAACAGCCAATCACAAACAGCCAATCACAAACATTCGTCTGAGGAAACAGCCAATCACAAACTGTCGTCTGGGGAAACAGCCAATCACAAACAGTCGTCTGAGGAAACAGCCAATCACAAACAGTCGTCTGAGGAAACAGCCAATCACAAACAGCCGTCTGAGGAAACAGCCAATCACAAACAGTCGTCTGAGGAAACAGCCAATCACAAACAGTCGTCTGAGGAAACAGCCAATCACAAACAGTCGTCTGAGGATACAGCCAATCACAAACAGAAAATCACAAACAGTCGTCTGAGGAAACAGCCAATCACAAACTGTCGTCTGAGGAAACAGCCAATCACAAACAGTCGTCTGAGGAAACAGCCAATCACAAACAGTCGTCTGAGGAAACAGCCAATCACAAACAGTCGTCTGAGGAAACAGCCAATCACAAACAGTCGTCTGAGAAAACAGCCAATCACAAACAGTCGTCTGATAAAACAGCCAATCACAAACAGTCGTCTGAGGAAACAGCCAATCACAAACAGTCGTCTGAGGAAACAGCCAATCACAAACAGTCGTCTGAGGAAACAGCCAATCACAAACAGCCAATCACAAACAGTCGTCTGAGGAAACAGCCAATCACAAACAGTCGTCTGAGGAAACAGCCAATCACAAACAGCCGTCTGAGGAAACAGCCAATCACAAACAGTCGTCTGAGGAAACAGCCAATCACAAACAGTCGTCTGAGGAAACAGCCAATCACAAACAGTCGTCTGAGGAAACAGCCAATCACAAACAGTCGTCTGAGGAAACAGCCAATCACAAACAGCCAATCACAAACAGTCGTCTGAGGAAACAGCCAATCACAAACAGTCGTCTGAGGAAACAGCCAATCACAAACAGCCGTCTGAGGAAACAGCCAATCACAAACAGTCGTCTAAGGAAACAGCCAATCACAAACAGTCGTCTGAGGAAACAGCCAATCACAAACAGTCGTCTGAGGAAACAGCCAATCACAAACAGTCGTCTGAGGAAACAGCCAATCACAAACAGCCAATCACAAACAGTCGTCTGAGGAAACAGCCAATCACAAACAGTCGTCTGAGGAAACAGCCAATCACAAACAGCCGTCTGAGGAAACAGCCAATCACAAACAGTCGTCTGAGGAAACAGCCAATCACAAACAGTCGTCTGAGGAAACAGCCAATCACAAACAGTCGTCTGAGGAAACAGCCAATCACAAACAGTCGTCTGAGGAAACAGCCAATCACAAACAGCCGTCTCAGGAAACAGCCAATCACAAACAGCCGTCTGAGGAAACAGCCAATCACAAACAGTTGTCTGAGGAAACAGCCAATCACAAACAGTCGTCTGAGGAAACAGCCAATCACAAACAGTCGTCTGAGGAAACAGCCAATCACAAACAGTCGTCTGAGGAAACAGCCAATCACAAACAGCCGTCTGAGGAAACATCCAATCACAAACAGCCAATCACAAACAGTCGTCTGAGGAAACAGCCAATCACAAACTGTCGTCTGAGGATACAGCCAATCACAAACAGCCAATCACAAACAGTCGTCTGAGGAAACAGCCAATCACAAACTGTCGTCTGAGGAAACAGCCAATCTCAAACAGTCGTCTGAGGAAACAGCCAATCACAAACAGTCGTCTGAGGAAACAGCCAATCACAAACAGTCGTCTGAGGAAACAGCCAATCACAAACAGTCGTCTGAGAAAACAGCCAATCACAAACAGTCGTCTGAGGAAACAGCCAATCACAAACAGTCGTCTGAGGAAACAGCCAATCACAAACAGTCGTCTGAGGAAACAGCCAATCACAAACAGTCGTCTGAGGAAACAGCCAATCACAAACAGTCGTCTGAGGAAACAGCCAACCACAAACAGTCGTCTGAGGATACAGCCAATCACAAACAGCCAATCACAAACTGTCGTCTGAGGAAACAGCCAATCACAAACAGTCGTCTGAGAAAACAGCCAATCACAAACAGTCGTCTGAGGAAACAGCCAATCACAAACAGTCGTCTGAGGAAACAGCCAATCACAAACAGTCGTCTGAGGAAACAGCCAATCACAAACAGTCGTCTGAGGAAACAGCCAATCACAAACAGTCGTCTGAGGAAACAGCCAATCACAAACAGTCGTCTGAGGAAACAGCCAATCACAAACTGTCGTCTGAGGAAACAGCCAATCACAAACAGTCGTCTGAGGAAACAGCCAATCACAAACAGTCGTCTGAGGAAACAGCCAATCACAAACAGTCGTCTGAGGAAACAGCCAATCACAAACAGTCGTCTGAGGAAACAGCCAATCACAAACAGTCGTCTGAGGAAACAGCCAATCACAAACTGTCGTCTGGGGAAACAGCCAATCACAAACAGTCGTCTGAGGAAACAGCCAATCACAAACAGTCGTCTGAGGAAACAGCCAATCACAAACAGCCGTCTGAGGAAACAGCCAATCACAAACAGTCGTCTGAGGAAACAGCCAATCACAAACAGTCGTCTGAGGAAACAGCCAATCACAAACAGTCGTCTGAGGAAACAGCCAATCACAAACAGTCGTCTGAGGAAACAGCCAATCACAAACAGCCGTCTGAGGAAACAGCCAATCACAAACAGTCGTCTGAGGAAACAGCCAATCACAAACAGTCGTCTGAGGAAACAGCCAATCACAAACAGCCAATCACAAACATTCGTCTGAGGAAACAGCCAATCACAAACTGTCGTCTGGGGAAACAGCCAATCACAAACAGTCGTCTGAGGAAACAGCCAATCACAAACAGTCGTCTGAGGAAACAGCCAATCACAAACAGCCGTCTGAGGAAACAGCCAATCACAAACAGTCGTCTGAGGAAACAGCCAATCACAAACAGTCGTCTGAGGAAACAGCCAATCACAAACAGTCGTCTGAGGAAACAGCCAATCACAAACAGTCGTCTGAGGAAACAGCCAATCACAAACAGTCGTCTGAGGAAACAGCCAATCACAAACAGTCGTCTGAGGAAACAGCCAATCACAAACAGCCAATCACAAACATTCGTCTGAGGAAACAGCCAATCACAAACTGTCGTCTGGGGAAACAGCCAATCACAAACAGTCGTCTGAGGAAACAGCCAATCACAAACAGTCATCTGAGGAAACAGCCAATCACAAACAGCCGTCTGAGGAAACAGCCAATCACAAACAGTCGTCTGAGGAAACAGCCAATCACAAACAGCCAATCACAAACATTCGTCTGAGGAAACAGCCAATCACAAACTGTCGTCTGGGGAAACAGCCAATCACAAACAGTCGTCTGAGGAAACAGCCAATCACAAACAGTCGTCTGAGGAAACAGCCAATCACAAACAGCCGTCTGAGGAAACAGCCAATCACAAACAGTCGTCTGAGGAAACAGCCAATCACAAACAGTCGTCTGAGGAAACAGCCAATCACAAACAGTCGTCTGAGGAAACAGCCAATCACAAACAGTCGTCTGAGGAAACAGCCAATCACAAACAGCCGTCTGAGGAAACAGCCAATCACAAACAGTCGTCTGAGGAAACAGCCAATCACAAACAGTCGTCTGAGGAAACAGCCAATCACAAACAGCCAATCACAAACATTCGTCTGAGGAAACAGCCAATCACAAACTGTCGTCTGGGGAAACAGCCAATCACAAACAGTCGTCTGAGGAAACAGCCAATCACAAACAGTCGTCTGAGGAAACAGCCAATCACAAACAGCCGTCTGAGGAAACAGCCAATCACAAACAGTCGTCTGAGGAAACAGCCAATCACAAACAGTCGTCTGAGGAAACAGCCAATCACAAACAGTCGTCTGAGGAAACAGCCAATCACAAACAGTCGTCTGAGGAAACAGCCAATCACAAACAGTCGTCTGAGGAAACAGCCAATCACAAACAGCCAATCACAAACATTCGTCTGAGGAAACAGCCAATCACAAACTGTCGTCTGGGGAAACAGCCAATCACAAACAGTCGTCTGAGGAAACAGCCAATCACAAACAGTCATCTGAGGAAACAGCCAATCACAAACAGCCGTCTGAGGAAACAGCCAATCACAAACAGTCGTCTGAGGAAACAGCCAATCACAAACAGCCAATCACAAACATTCGTCTGAGGAAACAGCCAATCACAAACTGTCGTCTGGGGAAACAGCCAATCACAAACAGTCGTCTGAGGAAACAGCCAATCACAAACAGTCGTCTGAGGAAACAGCCAATCACAAACAGTCGTCTGAGGAAACAGCCAATCACAAACAGTCGTCTGAGGAAACAGCCAATCACAAACAGTCGTCTGAGGAAACAGCCAATCACAAACAGCCAATCACAAACATTCGTCTGAGGAAACAGCCAATCACAAACTGTCGTCTGGGGAAACAGCCAATCACAAACAGTCGTCTGAGGAAACAGCCAATCACAAACATTCGTCTGAGGAAACAGCCAATCACAAACTGTCGTCTGGGGAAACAGCCAATCACAAACAGTCGTCTGAGGAAACAGCCAATCACAAACAGTCGTCTGAGGAAACAGCCAATCACAAACAGCCGTCTGAGGAAACAGCCAATCACAAACAGTCGTCTGAGGAAACAGCCAATCACAAACAGCCAATCACAAACATTCGTCTGAGGAAACAGCCAATCACAAACTGTCGTCTGGGGAAACAGCCAATCACAAACAGTCGTCTGAGGAAACAGCCAATCACAAACAGCCGTCTGAGGAAACATCCAATCACAAACAGCCAATCACAAACAGTCGTCTGAGGAAACAGCCAATCACAAACTGTCGTCTGAGGATACAGCCAATCACAAACAGTCGTCTGAGGAAACAGCCAATCACAAACAGTCGTCTGAGGAAACAGCCAATCACAAACAGTCGTCTGAGGAAACAGCCAATCACAAACAGCCGTCTCAGGAAACAGCCAATCACAAACAGCCGTCTGAGGAAACAGCCAATCACAAACAGTCGTCTGAGGAAACAGCCAATCACAAACAGTCGTCTGAGGATACAGCCAATCACAAACAGAAAATCACAAACAGTCGTCTGAGGAAACAGCCAATCACAAACAGTCGTCTGAGGATACAGCCAATCACAAACAGAAAATCACAAACAGTCGTCTGAGGAAACAGCCAATCACAAACTGTCGTCTGAGGAAACAGCCAATCACAAACAGTCGTCTGAGGAAACAGCCAATCACAAACAGTCGTCTGAGGAAACAGCCAATCACAAACAGTCGTCTGAGGAAACAGCCAATCACAAACAGTCGTCTGAGAAAACAGCCAATCACAAACAGTCGTCTGATAAAACAGCCAATCACAAACAGTCGTCTGAGGAAACAGCCAATCACAAACAGTCGTCTGAGGAAACAGCCAATCACAAACAGTCGTCTGAGGAAACAGCCAATCACAAACAGCCAATCACAAACAGTCGTCTGAGGAAACAGCCAATCACAAACAGTCGTCTGAGGAAACAGCCAATCACAAACAGCCGTCTGAGGAAACAGCCAATCACAAACAGTCGTCTGAGGAAACAGCCAATCACAAACAGTCGTCTGAGGAAACAGCCAATCACAAACAGTCGTCTGAGGAAACAGCCAATCACAAACAGTCGTCTGAGGAAACAGCCAATCACAAACAGCCAATCACAAACAGTCGTCTGAGGAAACAGCCAATCACAAACAGTCGTCTGAGGAAACAGCCAATCACAAACAGCCGTCTGAGGAAACAGCCAATCACAAACAGTCGTCTAAGGAAACAGCCAATCACAAACAGTCGTCTGAGGAAACAGCCAATCACAAACAGTCGTCTGAGGAAACAGCCAATCACAAACAGTCGTCTGAGGAAACAGCCAATCACAAACAGCCAATCACAAACAGTCGTCTGAGGAAACAGCCAATCACAAACAGTCGTCTGAGGAAACAGCCAATCACAAACAGCCGTCTGAGGAAACAGCCAATCACAAACAGTCGTCTGAGGAAACAGCCAATCACAAACAGTCGTCTGAGGAAACAGCCAATCACAAACAGTCGTCTGAGGAAACAGCCAATCACAAACAGTCGTCTGAGGAAACAGCCAATCACAAACAGCCGTCTCAGGAAACAGCCAATCACAAACAGCCGTCTGAGGAAACAGCCAATCACAAACAGTCGTCTGAGGAAACAGCCAATCACAAACAGTCGTCTGAGGATACAGCCAATCACAAACAGAAAATCACAAACAGTCGTCTGAGGAAACAGCCAATCACAAACTGTCGTCTGAGGAAACAGCCAATCACAAACAGTCGTCTGAGGAAACAGCCAATCACAAACAGTCGTCTGAGGAAACAGCCAATCACAAACAGTCGTCTGAGGAAACAGCCAATCACAAACAGTCGTCTGAGAAAACAGCCAATCACAAACAGTCGTCTGAGGAAACAGCCAATCACAAACAGTCGTCTGAGGAAACAGCCAATCACAAACAGCCGTCTGAGGAAACATCCAATCACAAACAGCCAATCACAAACAGTCGTCTGAGGAAACAGCCAATCACAAACAGTCGTCTGAGGAAACAGCCAATCACAAACAGTCGTCTGAGGAAACAGCCAATCACAAACAGTCGTCTGAGGAAACAGCCAATCACAAACAGTCGTCTGAGGAAACAGCCAATCACAAACAGCCAATCACAAACATTCGTCTGAGGAAACAGCCAATCACAAACTGTCGTCTGGGGAAACAGCCAATCACAAACAGTCGTCTGAGGAAACAGCCAATCACAAACAGTCGTCTGAGGAAACAGCCAATCACAAACAGCCGTCTGAGGAAACAGCCAATCACAAACAGTCGTCTGAGGAAACAGCCAATCACAAACAGTCGTCTGAGGAAACAGCCAATCACAAACAGTCGTCTGAGGATACAGCCAATCACAAACAGAAAATCACAAACAGTCGTCTGAGGAAACAGCCAATCACAAACTGTCGTCTGAGGAAACAGCCAATCACAAACAGTCGTCTGAGGAAACAGCCAATCACAAACAGTCGTCTGAGGAAACAGCCAATCACAAACAGTCGTCTGAGGAAACAGCCAATCACAAACAGTCGTCTGAGAAAACAGCCAATCACAAACAGTCGTCTGATAAAACAGCCAATCACAAACAGTCGTCTGAGGAAACAGCCAATCACAAACAGTCGTCTGAGGAAACAGCCAATCACAAACAGTCGTCTGAGGAAACAGCCAATCACAAACAGCCAATCACAAACAGTCGTCTGAGGAAACAGCCAATCACAAACAGTCGTCTGAGGAAACAGCCAATCACAAACAGCCGTCTGAGGAAACAGCCAATCACAAACAGTCGTCTGAGGAAACAGCCAATCACAAACAGTCGTCTGAGGAAACAGCCAATCACAAACAGTCGTCTGAGGAAACAGCCAATCACAAACAGTCGTCTGAGGAAACAGCCAATCACAAACAGCCAATCACAAACAGTCGTCTGAGGAAACAGCCAATCACAAACAGCCGTCTGAGGAAACAGCCAATCACAAACAGTCGTCTAAGGAAACAGCCAATCACAAACAGTCGTCTGAGGAAACAGCCAATCACAAACAGTCGTCTGAGGAAACAGCCAATCACAAACAGTCGTCTGAGGAAACAGCCAATCACAAACAGCCAATCACAAACAGTCGTCTGAGGAAACAGCCAATCACAAACAGTCGTCTGAGGAAACAGCCAATCACAAACAGCCGTCTGAGGAAACAGCCAATCACAAACAGTCGTCTGAGGAAACAGCCAATCACAAACAGTCGTCTGAGGAAACAGCCAATCACAAACAGTCGTCTGAGGAAACAGCCAATCACAAACAGTCGTCTGAGGAAACAGCCAATCACAAACAGCCGTCTCAGGAAACAGCCAATCACAAACAGCCGTCTGAGGAAACAGCCAATCACAAACAGTTGTCTGAGGAAACAGCCAATCACAAACAGTCGTCTGAGGAAACAGCCAATCACAAACAGTCGTCTGAGGAAACAGCCAATCACAAACAGTCGTCTGAGGAAACAGCCAATCACAAACAGCCGTCTGAGGAAACATCCAATCACAAACAGCCAATCACAAACAGTCGTCTGAGGAAACAGCCAATCACAAACTGTCGTCTGAGGATACAGCCAATCACAAACAGCCAATCACAAACAGTCGTCTGAGGAAACAGCCAATCACAAACTGTCGTCTGAGGAAACAGCCAATCTCAAACAGTCGTCTGAGGAAACAGCCAATCACAAACAGTCGTCTGAGGAAACAGCCAATCACAAACAGTCGTCTGAGGAAACAGCCAATCACAAACAGTCGTCTGAGAAAACAGCCAATCACAAACAGTCGTCTGAGGAAACAGCCAATCACAAACAGTCGTCTGAGGAAACAGCCAATCACAAACAGTCGTCTGAGGAAACAGCCAATCACAAACAGTCGTCTGAGGAAACAGCCAATCACAAACAGTCGTCTGAGGAAACAGCCAACCACAAACAGTCGTCTGAGGATACAGCCAATCACAAACAGCCAATCACAAACTGTCGTCTGAGGAAACAGCCAATCACAAACAGTCGTCTGAGAAAACAGCCAATCACAAACAGTCGTCTGAGGAAACAGCCAATCACAAACAGTCGTCTGAGGAAACAGCCAATCACAAACAGTCGTCTGAGGAAACAGCCAATCACAAACAGTCGTCTGAGGAAACAGCCAATCACAAACAGTCGTCTGAGGAAACAGCCAATCACAAACAGTCGTCTGAGGAAACAGCCAATCACAAACTGTCGTCTGAGGAAACAGCCAATCACAAACAGTCGTCTGAGGAAACAGCCAATCACAAACAGTCGTCTGAGGAAACAGCCAATCACAAACAGTCGTCTGAGGAAACAGCCAATCACAAACAGTCGTCTGAGGAAACAGCCAATCACAAACAGTCGTCTGAGGAAACAGCCAATCACAAACTGTCGTCTGGGGAAACAGCCAATCACAAACAGTCGTCTGAGGAAACAGCCAATCACAAACAGTCGTCTGAGGAAACAGCCAATCACAAACAGCCGTCTGAGGAAACAGCCAATCACAAACAGTCGTCTGAGGAAACAGCCAATCACAAACAGTCGTCTGAGGAAACAGCCAATCACAAACAGTCGTCTGAGGAAACAGCCAATCACAAACAGTCGTCTGAGGAAACAGCCAATCACAAACAGCCGTCTGAGGAAACAGCCAATCACAAACAGTCGTCTGAGGAAACAGCCAATCACAAACAGTCGTCTGAGGAAACAGCCAATCACAAACAGCCAATCACAAACATTCGTCTGAGGAAACAGCCAATCACAAACTGTCGTCTGGGGAAACAGCCAATCACAAACAGTCGTCTGAGGAAACAGCCAATCACAAACAGTCGTCTGAGGAAACAGCCAATCACAAACAGCCGTCTGAGGAAACAGCCAATCACAAACAGTCGTCTGAGGAAACAGCCAATCACAAACAGTCGTCTGAGGAAACAGCCAATCACAAACAGTCGTCTGAGGAAACAGCCAATCACAAACAGTCGTCTGAGGAAACAGCCAATCACAAACAGTCGTCTGAGGAAACAGCCAATCACAAACAGCCAATCACAAACATTCGTCTGAGGAAACAGCCAATCACAAACTGTCGTCTGGGGAAACAGCCAATCACAAACAGTCGTCTGAGGAAACAGCCAATCACAAACAGTCATCTGAGGAAACAGCCAATCACAAACAGCCGTCTGAGGAAACAGCCAATCACAAACAGTCGTCTGAGGAAACAGCCAATCACAAACAGCCAATCACAAACTGTCGTCTGGGGAAACAGCCAATCACAAACAGTCGTCTGAGGAAACAGCCAATCACAAACAGTCGTCTGAGGAAACAGCCAATCACAAACAGCCGTCTGAGGAAACAGCCAATCACAAACAGTCGTCTGAGGAAACAGCCAATCACAAACAGTCGTCTGAGGAAACAGCCAATCACAAACAGTCGTCTGAGGAAACAGCCAATCACAAACAGTCGTCTGAGGAAACAGCCAATCACAAACAGCCGTCTGAGGAAACAGCCAATCACAAACAGTCGTCTGAGGAAACAGCCAATCACAAACAGTCGTCTGAGGAAACAGCCAATCACAAACAGCCAATCACAAACATTCGTCTGAGAAACAGCCAATCACAAACTGTCGTCTGGGGAAACAGCCAATCACAAACAGTCGTCTGAGGAAACAGCCAATCACAAACAGTCGTCTGAGGAAACAGCCAATCACAAACAGCCGTCTGAGGAAACAGCCAATCACAAACAGTCGTCTGAGGAAACAGCCAATCACAAACAGTCGTCTGAGGAAACAGCCAATCACAAACAGTCGTCTGAGGAAACAGCCAATCACAAACAGTCGTCTGAGGAAACAGCCAATCACAAACAGTCGTCTGAGGAAACAGCCAATCACAAACAGCCAATCACAAACATTCGTCTGAGGAAACAGCCAATCACAAACTGTCGTCTGGGGAAACAGCCAATCACAAACAGTCGTCTGAGGAAACAGCCAATCACAAACAGTCATCTGAGGAAACAGCCAATCACAAACAGCCGTCTGAGGAAACAGCCAATCACAAACAGTCGTCTGAGGAAACAGCCAATCACAAACAGTCGTCTGAGGAAACAGCCAATCACAAACAGCCAATCACAAACATTCGTCTGAGAAACAGCCAATCACAAACTGTCGTCTGGGGAAACAGCCAATCACAAACAGTCGTCTGAGGAAACAGCCAATCACAAACAGTCGTCTGAGGAAACAGCCAATCACAAACAGCCGTCTGAGGAAACAGCCAATCACAAACAGTCGTCTGAGGAAACAGCCAATCACAAACAGTCGTCTGAGGAAACAGCCAATCACAAACAGTCGTCTGAGGAAACAGCCAATCACAAACAGTCGTCTGAGGAAACAGCCAATCACAAACAGTCGTCTGAGGAAACAGCCAATCACAAACAGCCAATCACAAACATTCGTCTGAGGAAACAGCCAATCACAAACTGTCGTCTGGGGAAACAGCCAATCACAAACAGTCGTCTGAGGAAACAGCCAATCACAAACAGTCATCTGAGGAAACAGCCAATCACAAACAGCCGTCTGAGGAAACAGCCAATCACAAACAGTCGTCTGAGGAAACAGCCAATCACAAACAGCCAATCACAAACATTCGTCTGAGGAAACAGCCAATCACAAACTGTCGTCTGGGGAAACAGCCAATCACAAACAGTCGTCTGAGGAAACAGCCAATCACAAACAGTCGTCTGAGGAAACAGCCAATCACAAACAGTCGTCTGAGGAAACAGCCAATCACAAACAGTCGTCTGAGGAAACAGCCAATCACAAACAGCCAATCACAAACATTCGTCTGAGGAAACAGCCAATCACAAACTGTCGTCTGGGGAAACAGCCAATCACAAACAGTCGTCTGAGGAAACAGCCAATCACAAACAGTCGTCTGAGGAAACAGCCAATCACAAACAGCCGTCTGAGGAAACAGCCAATCACAAACAGTCGTCTGAGGAAACAGCCAATCACAAACAGCCAATCACAAACATTCGTCTGAGGAAACAGCCAATCACAAACTGTCGTCTGGGGAAACAGCCAATCACAAACAGTCGTCTGAGGAAACAGCCAATCACAAACAGTCGTCTGAGGAAACAGCCAATCACAAACAGCCGTCTGAGGAAACAGCCAATCACAAACAGTCGTCTGAGGAAACAGCCAATCACAAACAGTCGTCTGAGGAAACAGCCAATCACAAACAGTCGTCTGAGGAAACAGCCAATCACAAACTGTCGTCTGGGGAAACAGCCAATCACAAACAGTCGTCTGAGGAAACAGCCAATCACAAACTGTCGTCTGGGGAAACAGCCAATCACAAACAGTCGTCTGAGGAAACAGCCAATCACAAACAGCCAATCACAAACATTCGTCTGAGGAAACAGCCAATCACAAACTGTCGTCTGGGGAAACAGCCAATCACAAACAGCCGTCTGAGGAAACAGCCAATCACAAACAGTCGTCTGAGGAAACAGCCAATCACAAACAGTCGTCTGAGGAAACAGCCAATCACAAACAGCCAATCACAAACATTCGTCTGAGGAAACAGCCAATCACAAACTGTCGTCTGGGGAAACAGCCAATCACAAACAGTCGTCTGAGGAAACAGCCAATCACAAACAGTCGTCTGAGGAAACAGCCAATCACAAACAGCCGTCTGAGGAAACAGCCAATCACAAACAGTCGTCTGAGGAAACAGCCAATCACAAACAGTCGTCTGAGGAAACAGCCAATCACAAACAGTCGTCTGAGGAAACAGCCAATCACAAACAGTCGTCTGAGGAAACAGCCAATCACAAACAGTCGTCTGAGGAAACAGCCAATCACAAACAGCCAATCACAAACATTCGTCTGAGGAAACAGCCAATCACAAACTGTCATCTGGGGAAACAGCCAATCACAAACAGTCGTCTGAGGAAACAGCCAATCACAAACAGTCATCTGAGGAAACAGCCAATCACAAACAGCCGTCTGAGGAAACAGCCAATCACAAACAGTCGTCTGAGGAAACAGCCAATCACAAACAGCCAATCACAAACATTCGTCTGAGGAAACAGCCAATCACAAACTGTCGTCTGGGGAAACAGCCAATCACAAACAGTCGTCTGAGGAAACAGCCAATCACAAACAGTCGTCTGAGGAAACAGCCAATCACAAACAGTCGTCTGAGGAAACAGCCAATCACAAACAGTCGTCTGAGGAAACAGCCAATCACAAACAGTCGTCTGAGGAAACAGCCAATCACAAACAGCCAATCACAAACATTCGTCTGAGGAAACAGCCAATCACAAACTGTCGTCTGGGGAAACAGCCAATCACAAACAGTCGTCTGAGGAAACAGCCAATCACAAACAGTCGTCTGAGGAAACAGCCAATCACAAACAGCCGTCTGAGGAAACAGCCAATCACAAACAGTCGTCTGAGGAAACAGCCAATCACAAACAGCCAATCACAAACATTCGTCTGAGGAAACAGCCAATCACAAACTGTCGTCTGGGGAAACAGCCAATCACAAACAGTCGTCTGAGGAAACAGCCAATCACAAACAGTCGTCTGAGGAAACAGCCAATCACAAACAGCCGTCTGAGGAAACAGCCAATCACAAACAGTCGTCTGAGGAAACAGCCAATCACAAACAGTCGTCTGAGGAAACAGCCAATCACAAACAGTCGTCTGAGGAAACAGCCAATCACAAACTGTCGTCTGGGGAAACAGCCAATCACAAACAGTCGTCTGAGGAAACAGCCAATCACAAACTGTCGTCTGGGGAAACAGCCAATCACAAACAGTCGTCTGAGGAAACAGCCAATCACAAACAGCCAATCACAAACATTCGTCTGAGGAAACAGCCAATCACAAACTGTCGTCTGGGGAAACAGCCAATCACAAACAGTCGTCTGAGGAAACAGCCAATCACAAACAGTCGTCTGAGGAAACAGCCAATCACAAACAGCCGTCTGAGGAAACAGCCAATCACAAACAGTCGTCTGAGGAAACAGCCAATCACAAACAGTCGTCTGAGGAAACAGCCAATCACAAACAGTCGTCTGAGGAAACAGCCAATCACAAACAGTCGTCTGAGAAAACAGCCAATCACAAACAGTCGTCTGAGGAAACAGCCAATCACAAACAGTCGTCTGAGGATATAGCCAATCACAAACAGTCGTCTGAGGAAACAGCCAATCACAAACAGTCGTCTGAGGAAACAACCAATCACAAACAGTCGTCTGAGGATACAGCCAATCACAAACAGCCAATCACAAACAGTCGTCTGAGGAAACAGCCAATCACAAACTGTCGTCTGAGGAAACAGCCAATCACAAACAGTCGTCTGAGGAAACAGCCAATCACAAACAGTCGTCTGAGGAAACAGCCAATCACAAACAGTCGTCTGAGGAAACAGCCAATCACAAACAGTCGTCTGAGGAAACAGCCAATCACAAACAGTCGTCTGAGGAAACAGCCAATCACAAACAGCCAATCACAAACAGTCGTCTGAGGAAACAGCCAATCACAAACAGTCGTCTGAGGAAACAGCCAATCACAAACAGCCGTCTGAGGAAACAGCCAATCACAAACAGTCGTCTGAGGAAACAGCCAATCACAAACAGTCGTCTGAGGAAACAGCCAATCACAAACAGTCTTCTGAGAAAACAGCCAATCACAAACAGTCGTATGAGGAAACAGCCAATCACAAACAGTCGTCTGACGAAACAGCCAATCACAAACAGTCGTCTGAGGAAACAGCCAATCACAAACAGCCGTCTGAGGAAACATCCAATCACAAACAGCCGTCTGAGGAAACAGCCAATCACAAACAGTCGTCTGAGGAAACAGCCAATCACAAACAGTCATCTGAGGAAACAGCCAATCACAAACAGTCGTCTGAGGAAACAGCCAGTCACAAACAATCGTCTGAGGAAACAGCCAATCACAAACAGCCGTCTGAGGAAACATCCAATCACAAACAGTCGTCTGAGGAAACAGCCAATCACAAACAGCCGTCTGAGGAAACAGCCAATCACAAACTGTCGTCTGGGGAAACAGCCAATCACAAACAGTCGTCTGAGGAAACAGCCAATCACAAACTGTCGTCTGGGGAAACAGCCAATCACAAACAGTCGTCTGAGGAAACAGCCAATCACATACAGTCGTCTGAGGAAACAGCCAATCACAAACAGTCGTCTGAGGAAACAGCCAATCACAAACAGCCATCTGAGGAAACATCCAATCACAAACAGCCAATCACAAACAGTCGTCTGAGGAAACAGCCAATCACAAACTGTCGTCTGAGGAAACAGCCAATGACAAACTGTCGTCTGGGGAAACAGCCAATCACAAACAGTCGTCTGAGGAAACAGCCAATCACAAACAGTCGTCTGAGGAAACAGCCAATCACAAACAGCCGTCTGAGGAAACAGCCAATCACAAACAGTCGTCTGAGGAAACAGCCAATCACAAACAGTCGTCTGAGGAAACAGCCAATCACAAACAGTCGTCTGAGGATACAGCCAATCACAAACAGCCAATCACAAACAGTCATCTGAGGAAACAGCCAATCACAAACTGTCGTCTGAGGAAAGAGCCAATCACAAACAGTCGTCTGAGGAAACAGCCAATCACAAACAGCCAATCACAAACAGTCGTCTGAGGAAACAGCCAATCACAAACAGTCGTCTGAGGAAACAGCCAATCACAAACGGAGGAAACAGCCAATCACAAACTGTCGTCTGGGGAAACAGCCAATCACAAACAGTCGTCTGAGGAAACAGCCAATCACAAACAGTCGTCTGAGGAAACAGCCAATCACAAACAGCCGTCTGAGGAAACAGCCAATCACAAACAGTCGTCTGAGGAAACAGCCAATCACAAACAGTCGTCTGAGGAAACAGCCAATCACAAACAGTCGTCTGAGGAAACAGCCAATCACAAACAGTCGTCTGAGAAAACAGCCAATCACAAACAGTCGTCTGAGGAAACAGCCAATCACAAACAGTCGTCTGAGGATATAGCCAATCACAAACAGTCGTCTGAGGAAACAGCCAATCACAAACAGTCGTCTGAGGAAACAACCAATCACAAACAGTCGTCTGAGGATACAGCCAATCACAAACAGCCAATCACAAACAGTCGTCTGAGGAAACAGCCAATCACAAACTGTCGTCTGAGGAAACAGCCAATCACAAACAGTCGTCTGAGGAAACAGCCAATCACAAACAGTCGTCTGAGGAAACAGCCAATCACAAACAGTCGTCTGAGGAAACAGCCAATCACAAACAGTCGTCTGAGGAAACAGCCAATCACAAACAGTCGTCTGAGAAAACAGCCAATCACAAACAGTCGTCTGAGAAAACAGCCAATCACAAACAGTCGTCTGAGGAAACAGCCAATCACAAACAGTCGTCTGAGGAAACAGCCAATCACAAACAGTCGTCTGAGGAAACAGCCAATCACAAACAGTCGTCTGAGGAAACAGCCAATCACAAACAGTCGTCTGAGGAAACAGCCAATCACAAACAGTCGTCTGAGGAAACAGCCAATCACAAACTGTCGTCTGAGGAAACAGCCAATCACAAACAGTCGTCTGAGGAAACAGCCAATCACAAACAGTCGTCTGAGGAAACAGCCAATCACAAACAGTCGTCTGAGGAAACAGCCAATCACAAACAGTCGTCTGAGGAAACAGCCAATCACAAACAGTCGTCTGAGGAAACAGCCAATCACAAACTGTCGTCTGGGGAAACAGCCAATCACAAACAGTCGTCTGAGGAAACAGCCAATCACAAACAGTCGTCTGAGGAAACAGCCAATCACAAACAGCCGTCTGAGGAAACAGCCAATCACAAACAGTCGTCTGAGGAAACAGCCAATCACAAACAGTCGTCTGAGGAAACAGCCAATCACAAACAGTCGTCTGAGGAAACAGCCAATCACAAACAGTCGTCTGAGGAAACAGCCAATCACAAACAGCCGTCTGAGGAAACAGCCAATCACAAACAGTCGTCTGAGGAAACAGCCAATCACAAACAGTCGTCTGAGGAAACAGCCAATCACAAACAGCCAATCACAAACATTCGTCTGAGGAAACAGCCAATCACAAACTGTCGTCTGGGGAAACAGCCAATCACAAACAGTCGTCTGAGGAAACAGCCAATCACAAACAGTCGTCTGAGGAAACAGCCAATCACAAACAGCCGTCTGAGGAAACAGCCAATCACAAACAGTCGTCTGAGGAAACAGCCAATCACAAACAGTCGTCTGAGGAAACAGCCAATCACAAACAGTCGTCTGAGGAAACAGCCAATCACAAACAGTCGTCTGAGGAAACAGCCAATCACAAACAGTCGTCTGAGGAAACAGCCAATCACAAACAGCCAATCACAAACATTCGTCTGAGGAAACAGCCAATCACAAACTGTCGTCTGGGGAAACAGCCAATCACAAACAGTCGTCTGAGGAAACAGCCAATCACAAACAGTCATCTGAGGAAACAGCCAATCACAAACAGCCGTCTGAGGAAACAGCCAATCACAAACAGTCGTCTGAGGAAACAGCCAATCACAAACAGCCAATCACAAACATTCGTCTGAGGAAACAGCCAATCACAAACTGTCGTCTGGGGAAACAGCCAATCACAAACAGTCGTCTGAGGAAACAGCCAATCACAAACAGTCGTCTGAGGAAACAGCCAATCACAAACAGCCGTCTGAGGAAACAGCCAATCACAAACAGTCGTCTGAGGAAACAGCCAATCACAAACAGTCGTCTGAGGAAACAGCCAATCACAAACAGTCGTCTGAGGAAACAGCCAATCACAAACAGTCGTCTGAGGAAACAGCCAATCACAAACAGCCGTCTGAGGAAACAGCCAATCACAAACAGTCGTCTGAGGAAACAGCCAATCACAAACAGTCGTCTGAGGAAACAGCCAATCACAAACAGCCAATCACAAACATTCGTCTGAGGAAACAGCCAATCACAAACTGTCGTCTGGGGAAACAGCCAATCACAAACAGTCGTCTGAGGAAACAGCCAATCACAAACAGTCATCTGAGGAAACAGCCAATCACAAACAGCCGTCTGAGGAAACAGCCAATCACAAACAGTCGTCTGAGGAAACAGCCAATCACAAACAGTCGTCTGAGGAAACAGCCAATCACAAACAGCCAATCACAAACATTCGTCTGAGAAACAGCCAATCACAAACTGTCGTCTGGGGAAACAGCCAATCACAAACAGTCGTCTGAGGAAACAGCCAATCACAAACAGTCGTCTGAGGAAACAGCCAATCACAAACAGCCGTCTGAGGAAACAGCCAATCACAAACAGTCGTCTGAGGAAACAGCCAATCACAAACAGTCGTCTGAGGAAACAGCCAATCACAAACAGTCGTCTGAGGAAACAGCCAATCACAAACAGTCGTCTGAGGAAACAGCCAATCACAAACAGTCGTCTGAGGAAACAGCCAATCACAAACAGCCAATCACAAACATTCGTCTGAGGAAACAGCCAATCACAAACTGTCGTCTGGGGAAACAGCCAATCACAAACAGTCGTCTGAGGAAACAGCCAATCACAAACAGTCATCTGAGGAAACAGCCAATCACAAACAGCCGTCTGAGGAAACAGCCAATCACAAACAGTCGTCTGAGGAAACAGCCAATCACAAACAGCCAATCACAAACATTCGTCTGAGGAAACAGCCAATCACAAACTGTCGTCTGGGGAAACAGCCAATCACAAACAGTCGTCTGAGGAAACAGCCAATCACAAACAGTCGTCTGAGGAAACAGCCAATCACAAACAGTCGTCTGAGGAAACAGCCAATCACAAACAGTCGTCTGAGGAAACAGCCAATCACAAACAGCCAATCACAAACATTCGTCTGAGGAAACAGCCAATCACAAACTGTCGTCTGGGGAAACAGCCAATCACAAACAGTCGTCTGAGGAAACAGCCAATCACAAACAGTCGTCTGAGGAAACAGCCAATCACAAACAGCCGTCTGAGGAAACAGCCAATCACAAACAGTCGTCTGAGGAAACAGCCAATCACAAACAGCCAATCACAAACATTCGTCTGAGGAAACAGCCAATCACAAACTGTCGTCTGGGGAAACAGCCAATCACAAACAGTCGTCTGAGGAAACAGCCAATCACAAACAGCCGTCTGAGGAAACAGCCAATCACAAACAGTCGTCTGAGGAAACAGCCAATCACAAACAGTCGTCTGAGGAAACAGCCAATCACAAACAGTCGTCTGAGGAAACAGCCAATCACAAACTGTCGTCTGGGGAAACAGCCAATCACAAACAGTCGTCTGAGGAAACAGCCAATCACAAACTGTCGTCTGGGGAAACAGCCAATCACAAACAGTCGTCTGAGGAAACAGCCAATCACAAACAGCCAATCACAAACATTCGTCTGAGGAAACAGCCAATCACAAACTGTCGTCTGGGGAAACAGCCAATCACAAACAGCCGTCTGAGGAAACAGCCAATCACAAACAGTCGTCTGAGGAAACAGCCAATCACAAACAGTCGTCTGAGGAAACAGCCAATCACAAACAGCCAATCACAAACATTCGTCTGAGGAAACAGCCAATCACAAACTGTCGTCTGGGGAAACAGCCAATCACAAACAGTCGTCTGAGGAAACAGCCAATCACAAACAGTCGTCTGAGGAAACAGCCAATCACAAACAGTCGTCTGAGGAAACAGCCAATCACAAACAGTCGTCTGAGGAAACAGCCAATCACAAACAGTCGTCTGAGGAAACAGCCAATCACAAACAGCCAATCACAAACATTCGTCTGAGGAAACAGCCAATCACAAACTGTCATCTGGGGAAACAGCCAATCACAAACAGTCGTCTGAGGAAACAGCCAATCACAAACAGTCATCTGAGGAAACAGCCAATCACAAACAGCCGTCTGAGGAAACAGCCAATCACAAACAGTCGTCTGAGGAAACAGCCAATCACAAACAGCCAATCACAAACATTCGTCTGAGGAAACAGCCAATCACAAACTGTCGTCTGGGGAAACAGCCAATCACAAACAGTCGTCTGAGGAAACAGCCAATCACAAACAGTCGTCTGAGGAAACAGCCAATCACAAACAGTCGTCTGAGGAAACAGCCAATCACAAACAGTCGTCTGAGGAAACAGCCAATCACAAACAGTCGTCTGAGGAAACAGCCAATCACAAACAGCCAATCACAAACATTCGTCTGAGGAAACAGCCAATCACAAACTGTCGTCTGGGGAAACAGCCAATCACAAACAGTCGTCTGAGGAAACAGCCAATCACAAACAGTCGTCTGAGGAAACAGCCAATCACAAACAGCCGTCTGAGGAAACAGCCAATCACAAACAGTCGTCTGAGGAAACAGCCAATCACAAACAGCCAATCACAAACATTCGTCTGAGGAAACAGCCAATCACAAACTGTCGTCTGGGGAAACAGCCAATCACAAACAGTCGTCTGAGGAAACAGCCAATCACAAACAGTCGTCTGAGGAAACAGCCAATCACAAACAGCCGTCTGAGGAAACAGCCAATCACAAACAGTCGTCTGAGGAAACAGCCAATCACAAACAGTCGTCTGAGGAAACAGCCAATCACAAACAGTCGTCTGAGGAAACAGCCAATCACAAACTGTCGTCTGGGGAAACAGCCAATCACAAACAGTCGTCTGAGGAAACAGCCAATCACAAACTGTCGTCTGGGGAAACAGCCAATCACAAACAGTCGTCTGAGGAAACAGCCAATCACAAACAGCCAATCACAAACATTCGTCTGAGGAAACAGCCAATCACAAACTGTCGTCTGGGGAAACAGCCAATCACAAACAGTCGTCTGAGGAAACAGCCAATCACAAACAGTCGTCTGAGGAAACAGCCAATCACAAACAGCCGTCTGAGGAAACAGCCAATCACAAACAGTCGTCTGAGGAAACAGCCAATCACAAACAGTCGTCTGAGGAAACAGCCAATCACAAACAGTCGTCTGAGGAAACAGCCAATCACAAACAGTCGTCTGAGAAAACAGCCAATCACAAACAGTCGTCTGAGGAAACAGCCAATCACAAACAGTCGTCTGAGGATATAGCCAATCACAAACAGTCGTCTGAGGAAACAGCCAATCACAAACAGTCGTCTGAGGAAACAACCAATCACAAACAGTCGTCTGAGGATACAGCCAATCACAAACAGCCAATCACAAACAGTCGTCTGAGGAAACAGCCAATCACAAACTGTCGTCTGAGGAAACAGCCAATCACAAACAGTCGTCTGAGGAAACAGCCAATCACAAACAGTCGTCTGAGGAAACAGCCAATCACAAACAGTCGTCTGAGGAAACAGCCAATCACAAACAGTCGTCTGAGGAAACAGCCAATCACAAACAGTCGTCTGAGGAAACAGCCAATCACAAACAGCCAATCACAAACAGTCGTCTGAGGAAACAGCCAATCACAAACAGTCGTCTGAGGAAACAGCCAATCACAAACAGCCGTCTGAGGAAACAGCCAATCACAAACAGTCGTCTGAGGAAACAGCCAATCACAAACAGTCGTCTGAGGAAACAGCCAATCACAAACAGTCTTCTGAGAAAACAGCCAATCACAAACAGTCGTATGAGGAAACAGCCAATCACAAACAGTCGTCTGACGAAACAGCCAATCACAAACAGTCGTCTGAGGAAACAGCCAATCACAAACAGCCGTCTGAGGAAACATCCAATCACAAACAGCCGTCTGAGGAAACAGCCAATCACAAACAGTCGTCTGAGGAAACAGCCAATCACAAACAGTCATCTGAGGAAACAGCCAATCACAAACAGTCGTCTGAGGAAACAGCCAGTCACAAACAATCGTCTGAGGAAACAGCCAATCACAAACAGCCGTCTGAGGAAACATCCAATCACAAACAGTCGTCTGAGGAAACAGCCAATCACAAACAGCCGTCTGAGGAAACAGCCAATCACAAACTGTCGTCTGGGGAAACAGCCAATCACAAACAGTCGTCTGAGGAAACAGCCAATCACAAACTGTCGTCTGGGGAAACAGCCAATCACAAACAGTCGTCTGAGGAAACAGCCAATCACATACAGTCGTCTGAGGAAACAGCCAATCACAAACAGTCGTCTGAGGAAACAGCCAATCACAAACAGCCATCTGAGGAAACATCCAATCACAAACAGCCAATCACAAACAGTCGTCTGAGGAAACAGCCAATCACAAACTGTCGTCTGAGGAAACAGCCAATGACAAACTGTCGTCTGGGGAAACAGCCAATCACAAACAGTCGTCTGAGGAAACAGCCAATCACAAACAGTCGTCTGAGGAAACAGCCAATCACAAACAGCCGTCTGAGGAAACAGCCAATCACAAACAGTCGTCTGAGGAAACAGCCAATCACAAACAGTCGTCTGAGGAAACAGCCAATCACAAACAGTCGTCTGAGGATACAGCCAATCACAAACAGCCAATCACAAACAGTCATCTGAGGAAACAGCCAATCACAAACTGTCGTCTGAGGAAAGAGCCAATCACAAACAGTCGTCTGAGGAAACAGCCAATCACAAACAGCCAATCACAAACAGTCGTCTGAGGAAACAGCCAATCACAAACAGTCGTCTGAGGAAACAGCCAATCACAAACGGAGGAAACAGCCAATCACAAACTGTCGTCTGGGGAAACAGCCAATCACAAACAGTCGTCTGAGGAAACAGCCAATCACAAACAGTCGTCTGAGGAAACAGCCAATCACAAACAGCCGTCTGAGGAAACAGCCAATCACAAACAGTCGTCTGAGGAAACAGCCAATCACAAACAGCCGTCTCAGGAAACAGCCAATCACAAACAGCCGTCTGAGGAAACAGCCAATCACAAACAGTCGTCTGAGGAAACAGCCAATCACAAACAGTCGTCTGAGGATACAGCCAATCACAAACAGAAAATCACAAACAGTCGTCTGAGGAAACAGCCAATCACAAACTGTCGTCTGAGGAAACAGCCAATCACAAACAGTCGTCTGAGGAAACAGCCAATCACAAACAGTCGTCTGAGGAAACAGCCAATCACAAACAGTCGTCTGAGGAAACAGCCAATCACAAACAGTCGTCTGAGAAAACAGCCAATCACAAACAGTCGTCTGAGGAAACAGCCAATCACAAACAGTCGTCTGAGGAAACAGCCAATCACAAACAGCCGTCTGAGGAAACATCCAATCACAAACAGCCAATCACAAACAGTCGTCTGAGGAAACAGCCAATCACAAACAGTCGTCTGAGGAAACAGCCAATCACAAACAGTCGTCTGAGGAAACAGCCAATCACAAACAGTCGTCTGAGGAAACAGCCAATCACAAACAGTCGTCTGAGGAAACAGCCAATCACAAACAGCCAATCACAAACATTCGTCTGAGGAAACAGCCAATCACAAACTGTCGTCTGGGGAAACAGCCAATCACAAACAGTCGTCTGAGGAAACAGCCAATCACAAACAGTCGTCTGAGGAAACAGCCAATCACAAACAGCCGTCTGAGGAAACAGCCAATCACAAACAGTCGTCTGAGGAAACAGCCAATCACAAACAGTCGTCTGAGGAAACAGCCAATCACAAACAGTCGTCTGAGGATACAGCCAATCACAAACAGAAAATCACAAACAGTCGTCTGAGGAAACAGCCAATCACAAACTGTCGTCTGAGGAAACAGCCAATCACAAACAGTCGTCTGAGGAAACAGCCAATCACAAACAGTCGTCTGAGGAAACAGCCAATCACAAACAGTCGTCTGAGGAAACAGCCAATCACAAACAGTCGTCTGAGAAAACAGCCAATCACAAACAGTCGTCTGATAAAACAGCCAATCACAAACAGTCGTCTGAGGAAACAGCCAATCACAAACAGTCGTCTGAGGAAACAGCCAATCACAAACAGTCGTCTGAGGAAACAGCCAATCACAAACAGCCAATCACAAACAGTCGTCTGAGGAAACAGCCAATCACAAACAGTCGTCTGAGGAAACAGCCAATCACAAACAGCCGTCTGAGGAAACAGCCAATCACAAACAGTCGTCTGAGGAAACAGCCAATCACAAACAGTCGTCTGAGGAAACAGCCAATCACAAACAGTCGTCTGAGGAAACAGCCAATCACAAACAGTCGTCTGAGGAAACAGCCAATCACAAACAGCCAATCACAAACAGTCGTCTGAGGAAACAGCCAATCACAAACAGCCGTCTGAGGAAACAGCCAATCACAAACAGTCGTCTAAGGAAACAGCCAATCACAAACAGTCGTCTGAGGAAACAGCCAATCACAAACAGTCGTCTGAGGAAACAGCCAATCACAAACAGTCGTCTGAGGAAACAGCCAATCACAAACAGCCAATCACAAACAGTCGTCTGAGGAAACAGCCAATCACAAACAGTCGTCTGAGGAAACAGCCAATCACAAACAGCCGTCTGAGGAAACAGCCAATCACAAACAGTCGTCTGAGGAAACAGCCAATCACAAACAGTCGTCTGAGGAAACAGCCAATCACAAACAGTCGTCTGAGGAAACAGCCAATCACAAACAGTCGTCTGAGGAAACAGCCAATCACAAACAGCCGTCTCAGGAAACAGCCAATCACAAACAGCCGTCTGAGGAAACAGCCAATCACAAACAGTTGTCTGAGGAAACAGCCAATCACAAACAGTCGTCTGAGGAAACAGCCAATCACAAACAGTCGTCTGAGGAAACAGCCAATCACAAACAGTCGTCTGAGGAAACAGCCAATCACAAACAGCCGTCTGAGGAAACATCCAATCACAAACAGCCAATCACAAACAGTCGTCTGAGGAAACAGCCAATCACAAACTGTCGTCTGAGGATACAGCCAATCACAAACAGCCAATCACAAACAGTCGTCTGAGGAAACAGCCAATCACAAACTGTCGTCTGAGGAAACAGCCAATCTCAAACAGTCGTCTGAGGAAACAGCCAATCACAAACAGTCGTCTGAGGAAACAGCCAATCACAAACAGTCGTCTGAGGAAACAGCCAATCACAAACAGTCGTCTGAGAAAACAGCCAATCACAAACAGTCGTCTGAGGAAACAGCCAATCACAAACAGTCGTCTGAGGAAACAGCCAATCACAAACAGTCGTCTGAGGAAACAGCCAATCACAAACAGTCGTCTGAGGAAACAGCCAATCACAAACAGTCGTCTGAGGAAACAGCCAACCACAAACAGTCGTCTGAGGATACAGCCAATCACAAACAGCCAATCACAAACTGTCGTCTGAGGAAACAGCCAATCACAAACAGTCGTCTGAGAAAACAGCCAATCACAAACAGTCGTCTGAGGAAACAGCCAATCACAAACAGTCGTCTGAGGAAACAGCCAATCACAAACAGTCGTCTGAGGAAACAGCCAATCACAAACAGTCGTCTGAGGAAACAGCCAATCACAAACAGTCGTCTGAGGAAACAGCCAATCACAAACAGTCGTCTGAGGAAACAGCCAATCACAAACTGTCGTCTGAGGAAACAGCCAATCACAAACAGTCGTCTGAGGAAACAGCCAATCACAAACAGTCGTCTGAGGAAACAGCCAATCACAAACAGTCGTCTGAGGAAACAGCCAATCACAAACAGTCGTCTGAGGAAACAGCCAATCACAAACAGTCGTCTGAGGAAACAGCCAATCACAAACTGTCGTCTGGGGAAACAGCCAATCACAAACAGTCGTCTGAGGAAACAGCCAATCACAAACAGTCGTCTGAGGAAACAGCCAATCACAAACAGCCGTCTGAGGAAACAGCCAATCACAAACAGTCGTCTGAGGAAACAGCCAATCACAAACAGTCGTCTGAGGAAACAGCCAATCACAAACAGTCGTCTGAGGAAACAGCCAATCACAAACAGTCGTCTGAGGAAACAGCCAATCACAAACAGCCGTCTGAGGAAACAGCCAATCACAAACAGTCGTCTGAGGAAACAGCCAATCACAAACAGTCGTCTGAGGAAACAGCCAATCACAAACAGCCAATCACAAACATTCGTCTGAGGAAACAGCCAATCACAAACTGTCGTCTGGGGAAACAGCCAATCACAAACAGTCGTCTGAGGAAACAGCCAATCACAAACAGTCGTCTGAGGAAACAGCCAATCACAAACAGCCGTCTGAGGAAACAGCCAATCACAAACAGTCGTCTGAGGAAACAGCCAATCACAAACAGTCGTCTGAGGAAACAGCCAATCACAAACAGTCGTCTGAGGAAACAGCCAATCACAAACAGTCGTCTGAGGAAACAGCCAATCACAAACAGTCGTCTGAGGAAACAGCCAATCACAAACAGCCAATCACAAACATTCGTCTGAGGAAACAGCCAATCACAAACTGTCGTCTGGGGAAACAGCCAATCACAAACAGTCGTCTGAGGAAACAGCCAATCACAAACAGTCATCTGAGGAAACAGCCAATCACAAACAGCCGTCTGAGGAAACAGCCAATCACAAACAGTCGTCTGAGGAAACAGCCAATCACAAACAGCCAATCACAAACTGTCGTCTGGGGAAACAGCCAATCACAAACAGTCGTCTGAGGAAACAGCCAATCACAAACAGTCGTCTGAGGAAACAGCCAATCACAAACAGCCGTCTGAGGAAACAGCCAATCACAAACAGTCGTCTGAGGAAACAGCCAATCACAAACAGTCGTCTGAGGAAACAGCCAATCACAAACAGTCGTCTGAGGAAACAGCCAATCACAAACAGTCGTCTGAGGAAACAGCCAATCACAAACAGCCGTCTGAGGAAACAGCCAATCACAAACAGTCGTCTGAGGAAACAGCCAATCACAAACAGTCGTCTGAGGAAACAGCCAATCACAAACAGCCAATCACAAACATTCGTCTGAGAAACAGCCAATCACAAACTGTCGTCTGGGGAAACAGCCAATCACAAACAGTCGTCTGAGGAAACAGCCAATCACAAACAGTCGTCTGAGGAAACAGCCAATCACAAACAGCCGTCTGAGGAAACAGCCAATCACAAACAGTCGTCTGAGGAAACAGCCAATCACAAACAGTCGTCTGAGGAAACAGCCAATCACAAACAGTCGTCTGAGGAAACAGCCAATCACAAACAGTCGTCTGAGGAAACAGCCAATCACAAACAGTCGTCTGAGGAAACAGCCAATCACAAACAGCCAATCACAAACATTCGTCTGAGGAAACAGCCAATCACAAACTGTCGTCTGGGGAAACAGCCAATCACAAACAGTCGTCTGAGGAAACAGCCAATCACAAACAGTCATCTGAGGAAACAGCCAATCACAAACAGCCGTCTGAGGAAACAGCCAATCACAAACAGTCGTCTGAGGAAACAGCCAATCACAAACAGTCGTCTGAGGAAACAGCCAATCACAAACAGCCAATCACAAACATTCGTCTGAGAAACAGCCAATCACAAACTGTCGTCTGGGGAAACAGCCAATCACAAACAGTCGTCTGAGGAAACAGCCAATCACAAACAGTCGTCTGAGGAAACAGCCAATCACAAACAGCCGTCTGAGGAAACAGCCAATCACAAACAGTCGTCTGAGGAAACAGCCAATCACAAACAGTCGTCTGAGGAAACAGCCAATCACAAACAGTCGTCTGAGGAAACAGCCAATCACAAACAGTCGTCTGAGGAAACAGCCAATCACAAACAGTCGTCTGAGGAAACAGCCAATCACAAACAGCCAATCACAAACATTCGTCTGAGGAAACAGCCAATCACAAACTGTCGTCTGGGGAAACAGCCAATCACAAACAGTCGTCTGAGGAAACAGCCAATCACAAACAGTCATCTGAGGAAACAGCCAATCACAAACAGCCGTCTGAGGAAACAGCCAATCACAAACAGTCGTCTGAGGAAACAGCCAATCACAAACAGCCAATCACAAACATTCGTCTGAGGAAACAGCCAATCACAAACTGTCGTCTGGGGAAACAGCCAATCACAAACAGTCGTCTGAGGAAACAGCCAATCACAAACAGTCGTCTGAGGAAACAGCCAATCACAAACAGTCGTCTGAGGAAACAGCCAATCACAAACAGTCGTCTGAGGAAACAGCCAATTACAAACAGCCAATCACAAACATTCGTCTGAGGAAACAGCCAATCACAAACTGTCGTCTGGGGAAACAGCCAATCACAAACAGTCGTCTGAGGAAACAGCCAATCACAAACAGTCGTCTGAGGAAACAGCCAATCACAAACAGCCGTCTGAGGAAACAGCCAATCACAAACAGTCGTCTGAGGAAACAGCCAATCACAAACAGCCAATCACAAACATTCGTCTGAGGAAACAGCCAATCACAAACTGTCGTCTGGGGAAACAGCCAATCACAAACAGTCGTCTGAGGAAACAGCCAATCACAAACAGTCGTCTGAGGAAACAGCCAATCACAAACAGCCGTCTGAGGAAACAGCCAATCACAAACAGTCGTCTGAGGAAACAGCCAATCACAAACAGTCGTCTGAGGAAACAGCCAATCACAAACAGTCGTCTGAGGAAACAGCCAATCACAAACTGTCGTCTGGGGAAACAGCCAATCACAAACAGTCGTCTGAGGAAACAGCCAATCACAAACTGTCGTCTGGGGAAACAGCCAATCACAAACAGTCGTCTGAGGAAACAGCCAATCACAAACAGCCAATCACAAACATTCGTCTGAGGAAACAGCCAATCACAAACTGTCGTCTGGGGAAACAGCCAATCACAAACAGCCGTCTGAGGAAACAGCCAATCACAAACAGTCGTCTGAGGAAACAGCCAATCACAAACAGTCGTCTGAGGAAACAGCCAATCACAAACAGCCAATCACAAACATTCGTCTGAGGAAACAGCCAATCACAAACTGTCGTCTGGGGAAACAGCCAATCACAAACAGTCGTCTGAGGAAACAGCCAATCACAAACAGTCGTCTGAGGAAACAGCCAATCACAAACAGCCGTCTGAGGAAACAGCCAATCACAAACAGTCGTCTGAGGAAACAGCCAATCACAAACAGTCGTCTGAGGAAACAGCCAATCACAAACAGTCGTCTGAGGAAACAGCCAATCACAAACAGTCGTCTGAGGAAACAGCCAATCACAAACAGTCGTCTGAGGAAACAGCCAATCACAAACAGCCAATCACAAACATTCGTCTGAGGAAACAGCCAATCACAAACTGTCATCTGGGGAAACAGCCAATCACAAACAGTCGTCTGAGGAAACAGCCAATCACAAACAGTCATCTGAGGAAACAGCCAATCACAAACAGCCGTCTGAGGAAACAGCCAATCACAAACAGTCGTCTGAGGAAACAGCCAATCACAAACAGCCAATCACAAACATTCGTCTGAGGAAACAGCCAATCACAAACTGTCGTCTGGGGAAACAGCCAATCACAAACAGTCGTCTGAGGAAACAGCCAATCACAAACAGTCGTCTGAGGAAACAGCCAATCACAAACAGTCGTCTGAGGAAACAGCCAATCACAAACAGTCGTCTGAGGAAACAGCCAATCACAAACAGTCGTCTGAGGAAACAGCCAATCACAAACAGCCAATCACAAACATTCGTCTGAGGAAACAGCCAATCACAAACTGTCGTCTGGGGAAACAGCCAATCACAAACAGTCGTCTGAGGAAACAGCCAATCACAAACAGTCGTCTGAGGAAACAGCCAATCACAAACAGCCGTCTGAGGAAACAGCCAATCACAAACAGTCGTCTGAGGAAACAGCCAATCACAAACAGCCAATCACAAACATTCGTCTGAGGAAACAGCCAATCACAAACTGTCGTCTGGGGAAACAGCCAATCACAAACAGTCGTCTGAGGAAACAGCCAATCACAAACAGTCGTCTGAGGAAACAGCCAATCACAAACAGCCGTCTGAGGAAACAGCCAATCACAAACAGTCGTCTGAGGAAACAGCCAATCACAAACAGTCGTCTGAGGAAACAGCCAATCACAAACAGTCGTCTGAGGAAACAGCCAATCACAAACTGTCGTCTGGGGAAACAGCCAATCACAAACAGTCGTCTGAGGAAACAGCCAATCACAAACTGTCGTCTGGGGAAACAGCCAATCACAAACAGTCGTCTGAGGAAACAGCCAATCACAAACAGCCAATCACAAACATTCGTCTGAGGAAACAGCCAATCACAAACTGTCGTCTGGGGAAACAGCCAATCACAAACAGTCGTCTGAGGAAACAGCCAATCACAAACAGTCGTCTGAGGAAACAGCCAATCACAAACAGCCGTCTGAGGAAACAGCCAATCACAAACAGTCGTCTGAGGAAACAGCCAATCACAAACAGTCGTCTGAGGAAACAGCCAATCACAAACAGTCGTCTGAGGAAACAGCCAATCACAAACAGTCGTCTGAGAAAACAGCCAATCACAAACAGTCGTCTGAGGAAACAGCCAATCACAAACAGTCGTCTGAGGATATAGCCAATCACAAACAGTCGTCTGAGGAAACAGCCAATCACAAACAGTCGTCTGAGGAAACAACCAATCACAAACAGTCGTCTGAGGATACAGCCAATCACAAACAGCCAATCACAAACAGTCGTCTGAGGAAACAGCCAATCACAAACTGTCGTCTGAGGAAACAGCCAATCACAAACAGTCGTCTGAGGAAACAGCCAATCACAAACAGTCGTCTGAGGAAACAGCCAATCACAAACAGTCGTCTGAGGAAACAGCCAATCACAAACAGTCGTCTGAGGAAACAGCCAATCACAAACAGTCGTCTGAGGAAACAGCCAATCACAAACAGCCAATCACAAACAGTCGTCTGAGGAAACAGCCAATCACAAACAGTCGTCTGAGGAAACAGCCAATCACAAACAGCCGTCTGAGGAAACAGCCAATCACAAACAGTCGTCTGAGGAAACAGCCAATCACAAACAGTCGTCTGAGGAAACAGCCAATCACAAACAGTCTTCTGAGAAAACAGCCAATCACAAACAGTCGTATGAGGAAACAGCCAATCACAAACAGTCGTCTGACGAAACAGCCAATCACAAACAGTCGTCTGAGGAAACAGCCAATCACAAACAGCCGTCTGAGGAAACATCCAATCACAAACAGCCGTCTGAGGAAACAGCCAATCACAAACAGTCGTCTGAGGAAACAGCCAATCACAAACAGTCATCTGAGGAAACAGCCAATCACAAACAGTCGTCTGAGGAAACAGCCAGTCACAAACAATCGTCTGAGGAAACAGCCAATCACAAACAGCCGTCTGAGGAAACATCCAATCACAAACAGTCGTCTGAGGAAACAGCCAATCACAAACAGCCGTCTGAGGAAACAGCCAATCACAAACTGTCGTCTGGGGAAACAGCCAATCACAAACAGTCGTCTGAGGAAACAGCCAATCACAAACTGTCGTCTGGGGAAACAGCCAATCACAAACAGTCGTCTGAGGAAACAGCCAATCACATACAGTCGTCTGAGGAAACAGCCAATCACAAACAGTCGTCTGAGGAAACAGCCAATCACAAACAGCCATCTGAGGAAACATCCAATCACAAACAGCCAATCACAAACAGTCGTCTGAGGAAACAGCCAATCACAAACTGTCGTCTGAGGAAACAGCCAATGACAAACTGTCGTCTGGGGAAACAGCCAATCACAAACAGTCGTCTGAGGAAACAGCCAATCACAAACAGTCGTCTGAGGAAACAGCCAATCACAAACAGCCGTCTGAGGAAACAGCCAATCACAAACAGTCGTCTGAGGAAACAGCCAATCACAAACAGTCGTCTGAGGAAACAGCCAATCACAAACAGTCGTCTGAGGATACAGCCAATCACAAACAGCCAATCACAAACAGTCATCTGAGGAAACAGCCAATCACAAACTGTCGTCTGAGGAAAGAGCCAATCACAAACAGTCGTCTGAGGAAACAGCCAATCACAAACAGCCAATCACAAACAGTCGTCTGAGGAAACAGCCAATCACAAACAGTCGTCTGAGGAAACAGCCAATCACAAACGGAGGAAACAGCCAATCACAAACTGTCGTCTGGGGAAACAGCCAATCACAAACAGTCGTCTGAGGAAACAGCCAATCACAAACAGTCGTCTGAGGAAACAGCCAATCACAAACAGCCGTCTGAGGAAACAGCCAATCACAAACAGTCGTCTGAGGAAACAGCCAATCACAAACAGTCGTCTGAGGAAACAGCCAATCACAAACAGTCGTCTGAGGAAACAGCCAATCACAAACAGTCGTCTGAGAAAACAGCCAATCACAAACAGTCGTCTGAGGAAACAGCCAATCACAAACAGTCGTCTGAGGATATAGCCAATCACAAACAGTCGTCTGAGGAAACAGCCAATCACAAACAGTCGTCTGAGGAAACAACCAATCACAAACAGTCGTCTGAGGATACAGCCAATCACAAACAGCCAATCACAAACAGTCGTCTGAGGAAACAGCCAATCACAAACTGTCGTCTGAGGAAACAGCCAATCACAAACAGTCGTCTGAGGAAACAGCCAATCACAAACAGTCGTCTGAGGAAACAGCCAATCACAAACAGTCGTCTGAGGAAACAGCCAATCACAAACAGTCGTCTGAGGAAACAGCCAATCACAAACAGTCGTCTGAGAAAACAGCCAATCACAAACAGTCGTCTGAGAAAACAGCCAATCACAAACAGTCGTCTGAGGAAACAGCCAATCACAAACAGTCGTCTGAGGAAACAGCCAATCACAAACAGTCGTCTGAGGAAACAGCCAATCACAAACAGTCGTCTGAGGAAACAGCCAATCACAAACAGTCGTCTGAGGAAACAGCCAATCACAAACAGTCGTCTGAGGAAACAGCCAATCACAAACTGTCGTCTGAGGAAACAGCCAATCACAAACAGTCGTCTGAGGAAACAGCCAATCACAAACAGTCGTCTGAGGAAACAGCCAATCACAAACAGTCGTCTGAGGAAACAGCCAATCACAAACAGTCGTCTGAGGAAACAGCCAATCACAAACAGTCGTCTGAGGAAACAGCCAATCACAAACTGTCGTCTGGGGAAACAGCCAATCACAAACAGTCGTCTGAGGAAACAGCCAATCACAAACAGTCGTCTGAGGAAACAGCCAATCACAAACAGCCGTCTGAGGAAACAGCCAATCACAAACAGTCGTCTGAGGAAACAGCCAATCACAAACAGTCGTCTGAGGAAACAGCCAATCACAAACAGTCGTCTGAGGAAACAGCCAATCACAAACAGTCGTCTGAGGAAACAGCCAATCACAAACAGCCGTCTGAGGAAACAGCCAATCACAAACAGTCGTCTGAGGAAACAGCCAATCACAAACAGTCGTCTGAGGAAACAGCCAATCACAAACAGCCAATCACAAACATTCGTCTGAGGAAACAGCCAATCACAAACTGTCGTCTGGGGAAACAGCCAATCACAAACAGTCGTCTGAGGAAACAGCCAATCACAAACAGTCGTCTGAGGAAACAGCCAATCACAAACAGCCGTCTGAGGAAACAGCCAATCACAAACAGTCGTCTGAGGAAACAGCCAATCACAAACAGTCGTCTGAGGAAACAGCCAATCACAAACAGTCGTCTGAGGAAACAGCCAATCACAAACAGTCGTCTGAGGAAACAGCCAATCACAAACAGTCGTCTGAGGAAACAGCCAATCACAAACAGCCAATCACAAACATTCGTCTGAGGAAACAGCCAATCACAAACTGTCGTCTGGGGAAACAGCCAATCACAAACAGTCGTCTGAGGAAACAGCCAATCACAAACAGTCATCTGAGGAAACAGCCAATCACAAACAGCCGTCTGAGGAAACAGCCAATCACAAACAGTCGTCTGAGGAAACAGCCAATCACAAACAGCCAATCACAAACATTCGTCTGAGGAAACAGCCAATCACAAACTGTCGTCTGGGGAAACAGCCAATCACAAACAGTCGTCTGAGGAAACAGCCAATCACAAACAGTCGTCTGAGGAAACAGCCAATCACAAACAGCCGTCTGAGGAAACAGCCAATCACAAACAGTCGTCTGAGGAAACAGCCAATCACAAACAGTCGTCTGAGGAAACAGCCAATCACAAACAGTCGTCTGAGGAAACAGCCAATCACAAACAGTCGTCTGAGGAAACAGCCAATCACAAACAGCCGTCTGAGGAAACAGCCAATCACAAACAGTCGTCTGAGGAAACAGCCAATCACAAACAGTCGTCTGAGGAAACAGCCAATCACAAACAGCCAATCACAAACATTCGTCTGAGGAAACAGCCAATCACAAACTGTCGTCTGGGGAAACAGCCAATCACAAACAGTCGTCTGAGGAAACAGCCAATCACAAACAGTCATCTGAGGAAACAGCCAATCACAAACAGCCGTCTGAGGAAACAGCCAATCACAAACAGTCGTCTGAGGAAACAGCCAATCACAAACAGTCGTCTGAGGAAACAGCCAATCACAAACAGCCAATCACAAA
Source organism: Nansenia antarctica (assembly GCF_963989245.1). Lineage (NCBI taxonomy): Eukaryota > Metazoa > Chordata > Actinopteri > Argentiniformes > Microstomatidae > Nansenia > Nansenia antarctica. The sequence goes on along the minus strand of NC_137681.1, from coordinate 34,263,544 downwards.
CATTCGTCTGAGAAACAGCCAATCACAAACTGTCGTCTGGGGAAACAGCCAATCACAAACAGTCGTCTGAGGAAACAGCCAATCACAAACAGTCGTCTGAGGAAACAGCCAATCACAAACAGCCGTCTGAGGAAACAGCCAATCACAAACAGTCGTCTGAGGAAACAGCCAATCACAAACAGTCGTCTGAGGAAACAGCCAATCACAAACAGTCGTCTGAGGAAACAGCCAATCACAAACAGTCGTCTGAGGAAACAGCCAATCACAAACAGTCGTCTGAGGAAACAGCCAATCACAAACAGCCAATCACAAACATTCGTCTGAGGAAACAGCCAATCACAAACTGTCGTCTGGGGAAACAGCCAATCACAAACAGTCGTCTGAGGAAACAGCCAATCACAAACAGTCATCTGAGGAAACAGCCAATCACAAACAGCCGTCTGAGGAAACAGCCAATCACAAACAGTCGTCTGAGGAAACAGCCAATCACAAACAGCCAATCACAAACATTCGTCTGAGGAAACAGCCAATCACAAACTGTCGTCTGGGGAAACAGCCAATCACAAACAGTCGTCTGAGGAAACAGCCAATCACAAACAGTCGTCTGAGGAAACAGCCAATCACAAACAGTCGTCTGAGGAAACAGCCAATCACAAACAGTCGTCTGAGGAAACAGCCAATCACAAACAGCCAATCACAAACATTCGTCTGAGGAAACAGCCAATCACAAACTGTCGTCTGGGGAAACAGCCAATCACAAACAGTCGTCTGAGGAAACAGCCAATCACAAACAGTCGTCTGAGGAAACAGCCAATCACAAACAGCCGTCTGAGGAAACAGCCAATCACAAACAGTCGTCTGAGGAAACAGCCAATCACAAACAGCCAATCACAAACATTCGTCTGAGGAAACAGCCAATCACAAACTGTCGTCTGGGGAAACAGCCAATCACAAACAGTCGTCTGAGGAAACAGCCAATCACAAACAGTCGTCTGAGGAAACAGCCAATCACAAACAGCCGTCTGAGGAAACAGCCAATCACAAACAGTCGTCTGAGGAAACAGCCAATCACAAACAGTCGTCTGAGGAAACAGCCAATCACAAACAGTCGTCTGAGGAAACAGCCAATCACAAACTGTCGTCTGGGGAAACAGCCAATCACAAACAGTCGTCTGAGGAAACAGCCAATCACAAACTGTCGTCTGGGGAAACAGCCAATCACAAACAGTCGTCTGAGGAAACAGCCAATCACAAACAGCCAATCACAAACATTCGTCTGAGGAAACAGCCAATCACAAACTGTCGTCTGGGGAAACAGCCAATCACAAACAGCCGTCTGAGGAAACAGCCAATCACAAACAGTCGTCTGAGGAAACAGCCAATCACAAACAGTCGTCTGAGGAAACAGCCAATCACAAACAGCCAATCACAAACATTCGTCTGAGGAAACAGCCAATCACAAACTGTCGTCTGGGGAAACAGCCAATCACAAACAGTCGTCTGAGGAAACAGCCAATCACAAACAGTCGTCTGAGGAAACAGCCAATCACAAACAGCCGTCTGAGGAAACAGCCAATCACAAACAGTCGTCTGAGGAAACAGCCAATCACAAACAGTCGTCTGAGGAAACAGCCAATCACAAACAGTCGTCTGAGGAAACAGCCAATCACAAACAGTCGTCTGAGGAAACAGCCAATCACAAACAGTCGTCTGAGGAAACAGCCAATCACAAACAGCCAATCACAAACATTCGTCTGAGGAAACAGCCAATCACAAACTGTCATCTGGGGAAACAGCCAATCACAAACAGTCGTCTGAGGAAACAGCCAATCACAAACAGTCATCTGAGGAAACAGCCAATCACAAACAGCCGTCTGAGGAAACAGCCAATCACAAACAGTCGTCTGAGGAAACAGCCAATCACAAACAGCCAATCACAAACATTCGTCTGAGGAAACAGCCAATCACAAACTGTCGTCTGGGGAAACAGCCAATCACAAACAGTCGTCTGAGGAAACAGCCAATCACAAACAGTCGTCTGAGGAAACAGCCAATCACAAACAGTCGTCTGAGGAAACAGCCAATCACAAACAGTCGTCTGAGGAAACAGCCAATCACAAACAGTCGTCTGAGGAAACAGCCAATCACAAACAGCCAATCACAAACATTCGTCTGAGGAAACAGCCAATCACAAACTGTCGTCTGGGGAAACAGCCAATCACAAACAGTCGTCTGAGGAAACAGCCAATCACAAACAGTCGTCTGAGGAAACAGCCAATCACAAACAGCCGTCTGAGGAAACAGCCAATCACAAACAGTCGTCTGAGGAAACAGCCAATCACAAACAGCCAATCACAAACATTCGTCTGAGGAAACAGCCAATCACAAACTGTCGTCTGGGGAAACAGCCAATCACAAACAGTCGTCTGAGGAAACAGCCAATCACAAACAGTCGTCTGAGGAAACAGCCAATCACAAACAGCCGTCTGAGGAAACAGCCAATCACAAACAGTCGTCTGAGGAAACAGCCAATCACAAACAGTCGTCTGAGGAAACAGCCAATCACAAACAGTCGTCTGAGGAAACAGCCAATCACAAACTGTCGTCTGGGGAAACAGCCAATCACAAACAGTCGTCTGAGGAAACAGCCAATCACAAACAGCCAATCACAAACATTCGTCTGAGGAAACAGCCAATCACAAACTGTCGTCTGGGGAAACAGCCAATCACAAACAGTCGTCTGAGGAAACAGCCAATCACAAACAGTCGTCTGAGGAAACAGCCAATCACAAACAGCCGTCTGAGGAAACAGCCAATCACAAACAGTCGTCTGAGGAAACAGCCAATCACAAACAGTCGTCTGAGGAAACAGCCAATCACAAACAGTCGTCTGAGGAAACAGCCAATCACAAACAGTCGTCTGAGAAAACAGCCAATCACAAACAGTCGTCTGAGGAAACAGCCAATCACAAACAGTCATCTGAGGATATAGCCAATCACAAACAGTCGTCTGAGGAAACAGCCAATCACAAACAGTCGTCTGAGGAAACAACCAATCACAAACAGTCGTCTGAGGATACAGCCAATCACAAACAGCCAATCACAAACAGTCGTCTGAGGAAACAGCCAATCACAAACTGTCGTCTGAGGAAACAGCCAATCACAAACAGTCGTCTGAGGAAACAGCCAATCACAAACAGTCGTCTGAGGAAACAGCCAATCACAAACAGTCGTCTGAGGAAACAGCCAATCACAAACAGTCGTCTGAGGAAACAGCCAATCACAAACAGTCGTCTGAGGAAACAGCCAATCACAAACAGCCAATCACAAACAGTCGTCTGAGGAAACAGCCAATCACAAACAGTCGTCTGAGGAAACAGCCAATCACAAACAGCCGTCTGAGGAAACAGCCAATCACAAACAGTCGTCTGAGGAAACAGCCAATCACAAACAGTCGTCTGAGGAAACAGCCAATCACAAACAGTCTTCTGAGAAAACAGCCAATCACAAACAGTCGTATGAGGAAACAGCCAATCACAAACAGTCGTCTGACGAAACAGCCAATCACAAACAGTCGTCTGAGGAAACAGCCAATCACAAACAGCCGTCTGAGGAAACATCCAATCACAAACAGCCGTCTGAGGAAACAGCCAATCACAAACAGTCGTCTGAGGAAACAGCCAATCACAAACAGTCATCTGAGGAAACAGCCAATCACAAACAGTCGTCTGAGGAAACAGCCAGTCACAAACAATCGTCTGAGGAAACAGCCAATCACAAACAGCCGTCTGAGGAAACATCCAATCACAAACAGTCGTCTGAGGAAACAGCCAATCACAAACAGCCGTCTGAGGAAACAGCCAATCACAAACTGTCGTCTGGGGAAACAGCCAATCACAAACAGTCGTCTGAGGAAACAGCCAATCACAAACTGTCGTCTGGGGAAACAGCCAATCACAAACAGTCGTCTGAGGAAACAGCCAATCACATACAGTCGTCTGAGGAAACAGCCAATCACAAACAGTCGTCTGAGGAAACAGCCAATCACAAACAGCCATCTGAGGAAACATCCAATCACAAACAGCCAATCACAAACAGTCGTCTGAGGAAACAGCCAATCACAAACTGTCGTCTGAGGAAACAGCCAATGACAAACTGTCGTCTGGGGAAACAGCCAATCACAAACAGTCGTCTGAGGAAACAGCCAATCACAAACAGTCGTCTGAGGAAACAGCCAATCACAAACAGCCGTCTGAGGAAACAGCCAATCACAAACAGTCGTCTGAGGAAACAGCCAATCACAAACAGTCGTCTGAGGAAACAGCCAATCACAAACAGTCGTCTGAGGATACAGCCAATCACAAACAGCCAATCACAAACAGTCATCTGAGGAAACAGCCAATCACAAACTGTCGTCTGAGGAAAGAGCCAATCACAAACAGTCGTCTGAGGAAACAGCCAATCACAAACAGCCAATCACAAACAGTCGTCTGAGGAAACAGCCAATCACAAACAGTCGTCTGAGGAAACAGCCAATCACAAACGGAGGAAACAGCCAATCACAAACTGTCGTCTGGGGAAACAGCCAATCACAAACAGTCGTCTGAGGAAACAGCCAATCACAAACAGTCGTCTGAGGAAACAGCCAATCACAAACAGCCGTCTGAGGAAACAGCCAATCACAAACAGTCGTCTGAGGAAACAGCCAATCACAAACAGTCGTCTGAGGAAACAGCCAATCACAAACAGTCGTCTGAGGAAACAGCCAATCACAAACAGTCGTCTGAGAAAACAGCCAATCACAAACAGTCGTCTGAGGAAACAGCCAATCACAAACAGTCGTCTGAGGATATAGCCAATCACAAACAGTCGTCTGAGGAAACAGCCAATCACAAACAGTCGTCTGAGGAAACAACCAATCACAAACAGTCGTCTGAGGATACAGCCAATCACAAACAGCCAATCACAAACAGTCGTCTGAGGAAACAGCCAATCACAAACTGTCGTCTGAGGAAACAGCCAATCACAAACAGTCGTCTGAGGAAACAGCCAATCACAAACAGTCGTCTGAGGAAACAGCCAATCACAAACAGTCGTCTGAGGAAACAGCCAATCACAAACAGTCGTCTGAGGAAACAGCCAATCACAAACAGTCGTCTGAGAAAACAGCCAATCACAAACAGTCGTCTGAGAAAACAGCCAATCACAAACAGTCGTCTGAGGAAACAGCCAATCACAAACAGTCGTCTGAGGAAACAGCCAATCACAAACAGTCGTCTGAGGAAACAGCCAATCACAAACAGTCGTCTGAGGAAACAGCCAATCACAAACAGTCGTCTGAGGAAACAGCCAATCACAAACAGTCGTCTGAGGAAACAGCCAATCACAAACTGTCGTCTGAGGAAACAGCCAATCACAAACAGTCGTCTGAGGAAACAGCCAATCACAAACAGTCGTCTGAGGAAACAGCCAATCACAAACAGTCGTCTGAGGAAACAGCCAATCACAAACAGTCGTCTGAGGAAACAGCCAATCACAAACAGTCGTCTGAGGAAACAGCCAATCACAAACTGTCGTCTGGGGAAACAGCCAATCACAAACAGTCGTCTGAGGAAACAGCCAATCACAAACAGTCGTCTGAGGAAACAGCCAATCACAAACAGCCGTCTGAGGAAACAGCCAATCACAAACAGTCGTCTGAGGAAACAGCCAATCACAAACAGTCGTCTGAGGAAACAGCCAATCACAAACAGTCGTCTGAGGAAACAGCCAATCACAAACAGTCGTCTGAGGAAACAGCCAATCACAAACAGCCGTCTGAGGAAACAGCCAATCACAAACAGTCGTCTGAGGAAACAGCCAATCACAAACAGTCGTCTGAGGAAACAGCCAATCACAAACAGCCAATCACAAACATTCGTCTGAGGAAACAGCCAATCACAAACTGTCGTCTGGGGAAACAGCCAATCACAAACAGTCGTCTGAGGAAACAGCCAATCACAAACAGTCGTCTGAGGAAACAGCCAATCACAAACAGCCGTCTGAGGAAACAGCCAATCACAAACAGTCGTCTGAGGAAACAGCCAATCACAAACAGTCGTCTGAGGAAACAGCCAATCACAAACAGTCGTCTGAGGAAACAGCCAATCACAAACAGTCGTCTGAGGAAACAGCCAATCACAAACAGTCGTCTGAGGAAACAGCCAATCACAAACAGCCAATCACAAACATTCGTCTGAGGAAACAGCCAATCACAAACTGTCGTCTGGGGAAACAGCCAATCACAAACAGTCGTCTGAGGAAACAGCCAATCACAAACAGTCATCTGAGGAAACAGCCAATCACAAACAGCCGTCTGAGGAAACAGCCAATCACAAACAGTCGTCTGAGGAAACAGCCAATCACAAACAGCCAATCACAAACATTCGTCTGAGGAAACAGCCAATCACAAACTGTCGTCTGGGGAAACAGCCAATCACAAACAGTCGTCTGAGGAAACAGCCAATCACAAACAGTCGTCTGAGGAAACAGCCAATCACAAACAGCCGTCTGAGGAAACAGCCAATCACAAACAGTCGTCTGAGGAAACAGCCAATCACAAACAGTCGTCTGAGGAAACAGCCAATCACAAACAGTCGTCTGAGGAAACAGCCAATCACAAACAGTCGTCTGAGGAAACAGCCAATCACAAACAGCCGTCTGAGGAAACAGCCAATCACAAACAGTCGTCTGAGGAAACAGCCAATCACAAACAGTCGTCTGAGGAAACAGCCAATCACAAACAGCCAATCACAAACATTCGTCTGAGAAACAGCCAATCACAAACTGTCGTCTGGGGAAACAGCCAATCACAAACAGTCGTCTGAGGAAACAGCCAATCACAAACAGTCGTCTGAGGAAACAGCCAATCACAAACAGCCGTCTGAGGAAACAGCCAATCACAAACAGTCGTCTGAGGAAACAGCCAATCACAAACAGTCGTCTGAGGAAACAGCCAATCACAAACAGTCGTCTGAGGAAACAGCCAATCACAAACAGTCGTCTGAGGAAACAGCCAATCACAAACAGTCGTCTGAGGAAACAGCCAATCACAAACAGCCAATCACAAACATTCGTCTGAGGAAACAGCCAATCACAAACTGTCGTCTGGGGAAACAGCCAATCACAAACAGTCGTCTGAGGAAACAGCCAATCACAAACAGTCGTCTGAGGAAACAGCCAATCACAAACAGTCATCTGAGGAAACAGCCAATCACAAACAGCCGTCTGAGGAAACAGCCAATCACAAACAGTCGTCTGAGGAAACAGCCAATCACAAACAGTCGTCTGAGGAAACAGCCAATCACAAACAGCCAATCACAAACATTCGTCTGAGAAACAGCCAATCACAAACTGTCGTCTGGGGAAACAGCCAATCACAAACAGTCGTCTGAGGAAACAGCCAATCACAAACAGTCGTCTGAGGAAACAGCCAATCACAAACAGCCGTCTGAGGAAACAGCCAATCACAAACAGTCGTCTGAGGAAACAGCCAATCACAAACAGTCGTCTGAGGAAACAGCCAATCACAAACAGTCGTCTGAGGAAACAGCCAATCACAAACAGTCGTCTGAGGAAACAGCCAATCACAAACAGTCGTCTGAGGAAACAGCCAATCACAAACAGCCAATCACAAACATTCGTCTGAGGAAACAGCCAATCACAAACTGTCGTCTGGGGAAACAGCCAATCACAAACAGTCGTCTGAGGAAACAGCCAATCACAAACAGTCATCTGAGGAAACAGCCAATCACAAACAGCCGTCTGAGGAAACAGCCAATCACAAACAGTCGTCTGAGGAAACAGCCAATCACAAACAGCCAATCACAAACATTCGTCTGAGGAAACAGCCAATCACAAACTGTCGTCTGGGGAAACAGCCAATCACAAACAGTCGTCTGAGGAAACAGCCAATCACAAACAGTCGTCTGAGGAAACAGCCAATCACAAACAGTCGTCTGAGGAAACAGCCAATCACAAACAGTCGTCTGAGGAAACAGCCAATCACAAACAGCCAATCACAAACATTCGTCTGAGGAAACAGCCAATCACAAACTGTCGTCTGGGGAAACAGCCAATCACAAACAGTCGTCTGAGGAAACAGCCAATCACAAACAGTCGTCTGAGGAAACAGCCAATCACAAACAGCCGTCTGAGGAAACAGCCAATCACAAACAGTCGTCTGAGGAAACAGCCAATCACAAACAGCCAATCACAAACATTCGTCTGAGGAAACAGCCAATCACAAACTGTCGTCTGGGGAAACAGCCAATCACAAACAGTCGTCTGAGGAAACAGCCAATCACAAACAGTCGTCTGAGGAAACAGCCAATCACAAACAGCCGTCTGAGGAAACAGCCAATCACAAACAGTCGTCTGAGGAAACAGCCAATCACAAACAGTCGTCTGAGGAAACAGCCAATCACAAACAGTCGTCTGAGGAAACAGCCAATCACAAACTGTCGTCTGGGGAAACAGCCAATCACAAACAGTCGTCTGAGGAAACAGCCAATCACAAACTGTCGTCTGGGGAAACAGCCAATCACAAACAGTCGTCTGAGGAAACAGCCAATCACAAACAGCCAATCACAAACATTCGTCTGAGGAAACAGCCAATCACAAACTGTCGTCTGGGGAAACAGCCAATCACAAACAGCCGTCTGAGGAAACAGCCAATCACAAACAGTCGTCTGAGGAAACAGCCAATCACAAACAGTCGTCTGAGGAAACAGCCAATCACAAACAGCCAATCACAAACATTCGTCTGAGGAAACAGCCAATCACAAACTGTCGTCTGGGGAAACAGCCAATCACAAACAGTCGTCTGAGGAAACAGCCAATCACAAACAGTCGTCTGAGGAAACAGCCAATCACAAACAGCCGTCTGAGGAAACAGCCAATCACAAACAGTCGTCTGAGGAAACAGCCAATCACAAACAGTCGTCTGAGGAAACAGCCAATCACAAACAGTCGTCTGAGGAAACAGCCAATCACAAACAGTCGTCTGAGGAAACAGCCAATCACAAACAGTCGTCTGAGGAAACAGCCAATCACAAACAGCCAATCACAAACATTCGTCTGAGGAAACAGCCAATCACAAACTGTCATCTGGGGAAACAGCCAATCACAAACAGTCGTCTGAGGAAACAGCCAATCACAAACAGTCATCTGAGGAAACAGCCAATCACAAACAGCCGTCTGAGGAAACAGCCAATCACAAACAGTCGTCTGAGGAAACAGCCAATCACAAACAGCCAATCACAAACATTCGTCTGAGGAAACAGCCAATCACAAACTGTCGTCTGGGGAAACAGCCAATCACAAACAGTCGTCTGAGGAAACAGCCAATCACAAACAGTCGTCTGAGGAAACAGCCAATCACAAACAGTCGTCTGAGGAAACAGCCAATCACAAACAGTCGTCTGAGGAAACAGCCAATCACAAACAGTCGTCTGAGGAAACAGCCAATCACAAACAGCCAATCACAAACATTCGTCTGAGGAAACAGCCAATCACAAACTGTCGTCTGGGGAAACAGCCAATCACAAACAGTCGTCTGAGGAAACAGCCAATCACAAACAGTCGTCTGAGGAAACAGCCAATCACAAACAGCCGTCTGAGGAAACAGCCAATCACAAACAGTCGTCTGAGGAAACAGCCAATCACAAACATTCGTCTGAGGAAACAGCCAATCACAAACTGTCGTCTGGGGAAACAGCCAATCACAAACAGTCGTCTGAGGAAACAGCCAATCACAAACAGTCGTCTGAGGAAACAGCCAATCACAAACAGCCGTCTGAGGAAACAGCCAATCACAAACAGTCGTCTGAGGAAACAGCCAATCACAAACAGTCGTCTGAGGAAACAGCCAATCACAAACAGTCGTCTGAGGAAACAGCCAATCACAAACTGTCGTCTGGGGAAACAGCCAATCACAAACAGTCGTCTGAGGAAACAGCCAATCACAAACTGTCGTCTGGGGAAACAGCCAATCACAAACAGTCGTCTGAGGAAACAGCCAATCACAAACAGCCAATCACAAACATTCGTCTGAGGAAACAGCCAATCACAAACTGTCGTCTGGGGAAACAGCCAATCACAAACAGTCGTCTGAGGAAACAGCCAATCACAAACAGTCGTCTGAGGAAACAGCCAATCACAAACAGCCGTCTGAGGAAACAGCCAATCACAAACAGTCGTCTGAGGAAACAGCCAATCACAAACAGTCGTCTGAGGAAACAGCCAATCACAAACAGTCGTCTGAGGAAACAGCCAATCACAAACAGTCGTCTGAGAAAACAGCCAATCACAAACAGTCGTCTGAGGAAACAGCCAATCACAAACAGTCGTCTGAGGATATAGCCAATCACAAACAGTCGTCTGAGGAAACAGCCAATCACAAACAGTCGTCTGAGGAAACAACCAATCACAAACAGTCGTCTGAGGATACAGCCAATCACAAACAGCCAATCACAAACAGTCGTCTGAGGAAACAGCCAATCACAAACTGTCGTCTGAGGAAACAGCCAATCACAAACAGTCGTCTGAGGAAACAGCCAATCACAAACAGTCGTCTGAGGAAACAGCCAATCACAAACAGTCGTCTGAGGAAACAGCCAATCACAAACAGTCGTCTGAGGAAACAGCCAATCACAAACAGTCGTCTGAGGAAACAGCCAATCACAAACAGCCAATCACAAACAGTCGTCTGAGGAAACAGCCAATCACAAACAGTCGTCTGAGGAAACAGCCAATCACAAACAGCCGTCTGAGGAAACAGCCAATCACAAACAGTCGTCTGAGGAAACAGCCAATCACAAACAGTCGTCTGAGGAAACAGCCAATCACAAACAGTCTTCTGAGAAAACAGCCAATCACAAACAGTCGTATGAGGAAACAGCCAATCACAAACAGTCGTCTGACGAAACAGCCAATCACAAACAGTCGTCTGAGGAAACAGCCAATCACAAACAGCCGTCTGAGGAAACATCCAATCACAAACAGCCGTCTGAGGAAACAGCCAATCACAAACAGTCGTCTGAGGAAACAGCCAATCACAAACAGTCATCTGAGGAAACAGCCAATCACAAACAGTCGTCTGAGGAAACAGCCAGTCACAAACAATCGTCTGAGGAAACAGCCAATCACAAACAGCCGTCTGAGGAAACATCCAATCACAAACAGTCGTCTGAGGAAACAGCCAATCACAAACAGCCGTCTGAGGAAACAGCCAATCACAAACTGTCGTCTGGGGAAACAGCCAATCACAAACAGTCGTCTGAGGAAACAGCCAATCACAAACTGTCGTCTGGGGAAACAGCCAATCACAAACAGTCGTCTGAGGAAACAGCCAATCACATACAGTCGTCTGAGGAAACAGCCAATCACAAACAGTCGTCTGAGGAAACAGCCAATCACAAACAGCCATCTGAGGAAACATCCAATCACAAACAGCCAATCACAAACAGTCGTCTGAGGAAACAGCCAATCACAAACTGTCGTCTGAGGAAACAGCCAATGACAAACTGTCGTCTGGGGAAACAGCCAATCACAAACAGTCGTCTGAGGAAACAGCCAATCACAAACAGTCGTCTGAGGAAACAGCCAATCACAAACAGCCGTCTGAGGAAACAGCCAATCACAAACAGTCGTCTGAGGAAACAGCCAATCACAAACAGTCGTCTGAGGAAACAGCCAATCACAAACAGTCGTCTGAGGATACAGCCAATCACAAACAGCCAATCACAAACAGTCATCTGAGGAAACAGCCAATCACAAACTGTCGTCTGAGGAAAGAGCCAATCACAAACAGTCGTCTGAGGAAACAGCCAATCACAAACAGCCAATCACAAACAGTCGTCTGAGGAAACAGCCAATCACAAACAGTCGTCTGAGGAAACAGCCAATCACAAACAGCCGTCTGAGGAAACAGCCAATCACAAACAGTCGTCTGAGGAAACAGCCAATCACAAACAGTCGTCTGAGGAAACAGCCAATCACAAACAGTCGTCTGAGGAAACAGCCAATCACAAACAGTCGTCTGAGGAAACAGCCAATCACAAACAGCCGTCTCAGGAAACAGCCAATCACAAACAGCCGTCTGAGGAAACAGCCAATCACAAACAGTTGTCTGAGGAAACAGCCAATCACAAACAGTCGTCTGAGGAAACAGCAAATCACAAACAGTCGTCTGAGGAAACAGCCAATCACAAACAGTCGTCTGAGGAAACAGCCAATCACAAACAGCCGTCTGAGGAAACATCCAATCACAAACAGCCAATCACAAACAGTCGTCTGAGGAAACAGCCAATCACAAACTGTCGTCTGAGGATACAGCCAATCACAAACAGCCAATCACAAACAGTCGTCTGAGGAAACAGCCAATCACAAACAGTCGTCTGAGGAAACAGCCAATCACAAACAGTCGTCTGAGGAAACAGCCAATCACAAACAGTCGTCTGAGGAAACAGCCAATCACAAACAGTCGTCTGAGAAAACAGCCAATCACAAACAGTCGTCTGAGGAAACAGCCAATCACAAACAGTCGTCTGAGGAAACAGCCAATCACAAACAGTCGTCTGAGGAAACAGCCAATCACAAACAGTCGTCTGAGGAAACAGCCAATCACAAACAGTCGTCTGAGGAAACAGCCAACCACAAACAGTCGTCTGAGGATACAGCCAATCACAAACAGCCAATCACAAACTGTCGTCTGAGGAAACAGCCAATCACAAACAGTCGTCTGAGAAAACAGCCAATCACAAACAGTCGTCTGAGGAAACAGCCAATCACAAACAGTCGTCTGAGGAAACAGCCAATCACAAACAGTCGTCTGAGGAAACAGCCAATCACAAACAGTCGTCTGAGGAAACAGCCAATCACAAACAGTCGTCTGAGGAAACAGCCAATCACAAACAGTCGTCTGAGGAAACAGCCAATCACAAACTGTCGTCTGAGGAAACAGCCAATCACAAACAGTCGTCTGAGGAAACAGCCAATCACAAACAGTCGTCTGAGGAAACAGCCAATCACAAACAGTCGTCTGAGGAAACAGCCAATCACAAACAGCCGTCTGAGGAAACAGCCAATCACAAACAGTCGTCTGAGGAAACAGCCAATCACAAACAGTCGTCTGAGGAAACAGCCAATCACAAACAGCCAATCACAAACATTCGTCTGAGGAAACAGCCAATCACAAACTGTCGTCTGGGGAAACAGCCAATCACAAACAGTCGTCTGAGGAAACAGCCAATCACAAACAGTCGTCTGAGGAAACAGCCAATCACAAACAGCCGTCTGAGGAAACAGCCAATCACAAACAGTCGTCTGAGGAAACAGCCAATCACAAACAGTCGTCTGAGGAAACAGCCAATCACAAACAGTCGTCTGAGGAAACAGCCAATCACAAACAGTCGTCTGAGGAAACAGCCAATCACAAACAGTCATCTGAGGAAACAGCCAATCACAAACAGCCAATCACAAACATTCGTCTGAGGAAACAGCCAATCACAAACTGTCATCTGGGGAAACAGCCAATCACAAACAGTCGTCTGAGGAAACAGCCAATCACAAACAGTCATCTGAGGAAACAGCCAATCACAAACAGCCGTCTGAGGAAACAGCCAATCACAAACAGTCGTCTGAGGAAACAGCCAATCACAAACAGCCAATCACAAACATTCGTCTGAGGAAACAGCCAACCACAAACTGTCGTCTGGGGAAACAGCCAATCACAAACAGTCGTCTGAGGAAACAGCCAATCACAAACAGTCGTCTGAGGAAACAGCCAATCACAAACAGTCGTCTGAGGAAACAGCCAATCACAAACAGTCGTCTGAGGAAACAGCCAATCACAAACAGTCGTCTGAGGAAACAGCCAATCACAAACAGCCAATCACAAACATTCGTCTGAGGAAACAGCCAATCACAAACTGTCGTCTGGGGAAACAGCCAATCACAAACAGTCATCTGAGGAAACAGCCAATCACAAACAGTCGTCTGAGGAAACAGCCAATCACAAACAGCCGTCTGAGGAAACAGCCAATCACAAACAGTCGTCTGAGGAAACAGCCAATCACAAACAGCCAATCACAAACATTCGTCTGAGGAAACAGCCAATCACAAACTGTCGTCTGGGGAAACAGCCAATCACAAACAGTCGTCTGAGGAAACAGCCAATCACAAACAGTCGTCTGAGGAAACAGCCAATCACAAACAGCCGTCTGAGGAAACAGCCAATCACAAACAGTCGTCTGAGGAAACAGCCAATCACAAACAGTCGTCTGAGGAAACAGCCAATCACAAACAGTCGTCTGAGGAAACAGCCAATCACAAACAGTCGTCTGAGGAAACAGCCAATCACAAACAGCCAATCACAAACAGTCATCTGAGGAAACAGCCAATCACAAACAGTCGTCTGAGGAAACAGCCAATCACAAACAGTCTTCTGAGAAAACAGCCAATCACAAACAGTCGTATGAGGAAACAGCCAATCACAAACAGTCGTCTGACGAAACAGCCAATCACAAACAGTCGTCTGAGGAAACAGCCAATCACAAACAGCCGTCTGAGGAAAATTCCAATCACAAACAGCCGTCTGAGGAAACAGCCAATCACAAACAGTCGTCTGAGGAAACAGCCAATCACAAACAGTCATCTGAGGAAACAGCCAATCACAAACAGTCGTCTGAGGAAACAGCCAGTCACAAACAATCGTCTGAGGAAACAGCCAATCACAAACAGCCGTCTGAGGAAACATCCAATCACAAACAGTCGTCTGAGGAAACAGCCAATCACAAACAGCCGTCTGAGGAAACAGCCAATCACAAACTGTCGTCTGGGGAAACAGCCAATCACAAACAGTCGTCTGAGGAAACAGCCAATCACAAACTGTCGTCTGGGGAAACAGCCAATCACAAACAGTCGTCTGAGGAAACAGCCAATCACATACAGTCGTCTGAGGAAACAGCCAATCACAAACAGTCGTCTGAGGAAACAGCCAATCACAAACAGCCATCTGAGGAAACATCCAATCACAAACAGCCAATCACAAACAGTCGTCTGAGGAAACAGCCAATCACAAACTGTCGTCTGAGGAAACAGCCAATGACAAACTGTCGTCTGGGGAAACAGCCAATCACAAACAGTCGTCTGAGGAAACAGCCAATCACAAACAGTCGTCTGAGGAAACAGCCAATCACAAACAGCCGTCTGAGGAAACAGCCAATCACAAACAGTCGTCTGAGGAAACAGCCAATCACAAACAGTCGTCTGAGGAAACAGCCAATCACAAACAGTCGTCTGAGGATACAGCCAATCACAAACAGCCAATCACAAACAGTCATCTGAGGAAACAGCCAATCACAAACTGTCGTCTGAGGAAAGAGCCAATCACAAACAGTCGTCTGAGGAAACAGCCAATCACAAACAGTCGTCTGAGGAAACAGCCAATCACAAACAGTCGTCTGAGGAAACAGCCAATCACAAACAGTCGTCTGAGAAAACAGCCAATCACAAACAGTCGTCTGAGGAAACAGCCAATCACAAACAGTCGTCTGAGGAAACAGCCAATCACAAACAGTCGTCTGAGGAAACAGCCAATCACAAACAGTCGTCTGAGGAAACAGCCAATCACAAACAGTCGTCTGAGGAAACAGCCAATCACAAACAGTCGTCTGAGGATACAGCCAATCACAAACAGCCAATCACAAACAGTCGTCTGAGGAAACAGCCAATCACAAACTGTCGTCTGAGGAAACAGCCAATCACAAACAGTCGTCTGAGAAAACAGCCAATCACAAACAGTCGTCTGAGGAAACAGCCAATCACAAACAGTCGTCTGAGGAAACAGCCAATCACAAACAGTCGTCTGAGGAAACAGCCAATCACAAACAGTCGTCTGAGGAAACAGCCAATCACAAACAGTCGTCTGAGGAAACAGCCAATCACAAACAGTCGTCTGAGGATACAGCCAATCACAAACAGCCAATCACAAACAGTCGTCTGAGGAAACAGCCAATCACAAACAGTCGTCTGAGGAAACAGCCAATCACAAACAGTCGTCTGAGGAAACAGCCAATCACAAACAGTCGTCTGAGGAAACAGCCAATCACAAACAGTCGTCTGAGGAAACAGCCAATCACAAACAGTCGTCTGAGGAAACAGCCAATCACAAACAGCCGTCTGAGGAAACAGCCAATCACAAACAGTCGTCTGAGGAAACAGCCAATCACAAACAGTCGTCTGAGGAAACAGCCAATCACAAACAGTCGTCTGAGGAAACAGCCAATCACAAACAGTCGTCTGAGGAAACAGCCAATCACAAACAGTCGTCTGAGGATACAGCCAATCACAAACAGCCAATCACAAACAGTCGTCTGAGGAAACAGCCAATCACAAACTGTCGTCTGAGGAAACAGCCAATCACAAACAGTCGTCTGAGGAAACAGCCAATCACAAACTGTCGTCTGAGGAAACAGCCAATCACAAACAGTCGTCTGAGGAAACAGCCAATCACAAACAGTCGTCTGAGGAAACAGCCAATCACAAACTGTCGTCTGAGGAAACAGCCAATCACAAACAGTCGTCTGAGGAAACAGCCAATCACAAACAGTCGTCTGAGGAAACAGCCAATCACAAACAGTCGTCTGAGGAAACAGCCAATCACAAACAGCCGTCTGAGGAAACAGCCAATCACAAACAGTCGTCTGAGGAAACAGCCAATCACAAACAGTCGTCTGAGGAAACAGCCAATCACAAACAGCCAATCACAAACATTCGTCTGAGGAAACAGCCAATCACAAACTGTCGTCTGGGGAAACAGCCAATCACAAACAGTCGTCTGAGGAAACAGCCAATCACAAACAGTCGTCTGAGGAAACAGCCAATCACAAACAGCCGTCTGAGGAAACAGCCAATCACAAACAGTCGTCTGAGGAAACAGCCAATCACAAACAGTCGTCTGAGGAAACAGCCAATCACAAACAGTCGTCTGAGGAAACAGCCAATCACAAACAGTCGTCTGAGGAAACAGCCAATCACAAACAGTCGTCTGAGGAAACAGCCAATCACAAACAGCCAATCACAAACATTCGTCTGAGGAAACAGCCAATCACAAACTGTCATCTGGGGAAACAGCCAATCACAAACAGTCGTCTGAGGAAACAGCCAATCACAAACAGTCATCTGAGGAAACAGCCAATCACAAACAGCCGTCTGAGGAAACAGCCAATCACAAACAGTCGTCTGAGGAAACAGCCAATCACAAACAGCCAATCACAAACATTCGTCTGAGGAAACAGCCAATCACAAACTGTCGTCTGGGGAAACAGCCAATCACAAACAGTCGTCTGAGGAAACAGCCAATCACAAACAGTCGTCTGAGGAAACAGCCAATCACAAACAGTCGTCTGAGGAAACAGCCAATCACAAACAGTCGTCTGAGGAAACAGCCAATCACAAACAGTCGTCTGAGGAAACAGCCAATCACAAACAGCCAATCACAAACATTCGTCTGAGGAAACAGCCAATCACAAACTGTCGTCTGGGGAAACAGCCAATCACAAACAGTCGTCTGAGGAAACAGCCAATCACAAACAGTCGTCTGAGGAAACAGCCAATCACAAACAGCCGTCTGAGGAAACAGCCAATCACAAACAGTCGTCTGAGGAAACAGCCAATCACAAACAGCCAATCACAAACATTCGTCTGAGGAAACAGCCAATCACAAACTGTCGTCTGGGGAAACAGCCAATCACAAACAGTCGTCTGAGGAAACAGCCAATCACAAACAGTCGTCTGAGGAAACAGCCAATCACAAACAGCCGTCTGAGGAAACAGCCAATCACAAACAGTCGTCTGAGGAAACAGCCAATCACAAACAGTCGTCTGAGGAAACAGCCAATCACAAACAGTCGTCTGAGGAAACAGCCAATCACAAACTGTCGTCTGGGGAAACAGCCAATCACAAACAGTCGTCTGAGGAAACAGCCAATCACAAACTGTCGTCTGGGGAAACAGCCAATCACAAACAGTCGTCTGAGGAAACAGCCAATCACAAACAGCCAATCACAAACATTCGTCTGAGGAAACAGCCAATCACAAACTGTCGTCTGGGGAAACAGCCAATCACAAACAGTCGTCTGAGGAAACAGCCAATCACAAACAGTCGTCTGAGGAAACAGCCAATCACAAACAGCCGTCTGAGGAAACAGCCAATCACAAACAGTCGTCTGAGGAAACAGCCAATCACAAACAGTCGTCTGAGGAAACAGCCAATCACAAACAGTCGTCTGAGGAAACAGCCAATCACAAACAGTCGTCTGAGAAAACAGCCAATCACAAACAGTCGTCTGAGGAAACAGCCAATCACAAACAGTCGTCTGAGGATATAGCCAATCACAAACAGTCGTCTGAGGAAACAGCCAATCACAAACAGTCGTCTGAGGAAACAACCAATCACAAACAGTCGTCTGAGGATACAGCCAATCACAAACAGCCAATCACAAACAGTCGTCTGAGGAAACAGCCAATCACAAACTGTCGTCTGAGGAAACAGCCAATCACAAACAGTCGTCTGAGGAAACAGCCAATCACAAACAGTCGTCTGAGGAAACAGCCAATCACAAACAGTCGTCTGAGGAAACAGCCAATCACAAACAGTCGTCTGAGGAAACAGCCAATCACAAACAGTCGTCTGAGGAAACAGCCAATCACAAACAGCCAATCACAAACAGTCGTCTGAGGAAACAGCCAATCACAAACAGTCGTCTGAGGAAACAGCCAATCACAAACAGTCTTCTGAGAAAACAGCCAATCACAAACAGTCGTATGAGGAAACAGCCAATCACAAACAGTCGTCTGACGAAACAGCCAATCACAAACAGTCGTCTGAGGAAACAGCCAATCACAAACAGCCGTCTGAGGAAACATCCAATCACAAACAGCCGTCTGAGGAAACAGCCAATCACAAACAGTCGTCTGAGGAAACAGCCAATCACAAACAGTCATCTGAGGAAACAGCCAATCACAAACAGTCGTCTGAGGAAACAGCCAGTCACAAACAATCGTCTGAGGAAACAGCCAATCACAAACAGCCGTCTGAGGAAACATCCAATCACAAACAGTCGTCTGAGGAAACAGCCAATCACAAACAGCCGTCTGAGGAAACAGCCAATCACAAACTGTCGTCTGGGGAAACAGCCAATCACAAACAGTCGTCTGAGGAAACAGCCAATCACAAACTGTCGTCTGGGGAAACAGCCAATCACAAACAGTCGTCTGAGGAAACAGCCAATCACATACAGTCGTCTGAGGAAACAGCCAATCACAAACAGTCGTCTGAGGAAACAGCCAATCACAAACAGCCATCTGAGGAAACATCCAATCACAAACAGCCAATCACAAACAGTCGTCTGAGGAAACAGCCAATCACAAACTGTCGTCTGAGGAAACAGCCAATGACAAACTGTCGTCTGGGGAAACAGCCAATCACAAACAGTCGTCTGAGGAAACAGCCAATCACAAACAGTCGTCTGAGGAAACAGCCAATCACAAACAGCCGTCTGAGGAAACAGCCAATCACAAACAGTCGTCTGAGGAAACAGCCAATCACAAACAGTCGTCTGAGGAAACAGCCAATCACAAACAGTCGTCTGAGGATACAGCCAATCACAAACAGCCAATCACAAACAGTCATCTGAGGAAACAGCCAATCACAAACTGTCGTCTGAGGAAAGAGCCAATCACAAACAGTCGTCTGAGGAAACAGCCAATCACAAACAGTCGTCTGAGGAAACAGCCAATCACAAACAGTCGTCTGAGGAAACAGCCAATCACAAACAGTCGTCTGAGAAAACAGCCAATCACAAACAGTCGTCTGAGGAAACAGCCAATCACAAACAGTCGTCTGAGGAAACAGCCAATCACAAACAGTCGTCTGAGGAAACAGCCAATCACAAACAGTCGTCTGAGGAAACAGCCAATCACAAACAGTCGTCTGAGGAAACAGCCAATCACAAACAGTCGTCTGAGGATACAGCCAATCACAAACAGCCAATCACAAACAGTCGTCTGAGGAAACAGCCAATCACAAACTGTCGTCTGAGGAAACAGCCAATCACAAACAGTCGTCTGAGAAAACAGCCAATCACAAACAGTCGTCTGAGGAAACAGCCAATCACAAACAGTCGTCTGAGGAAACAGCCAATCACAAACAGTCGTCTGAGGAAACAGCCAATCACAAACAGTCGTCTGAGGAAACAGCCAATCACAAACAGTCGTCTGAGGAAACAGCCAATCACAAACAGTCGTCTGAGGATACAGCCAATCACAAACAGCCAATCACAAACAGTCGTCTGAGGAAACAGCCAATCACAAACAGTCGTCTGAGGAAACAGCCAATCACAAACAGTCGTCTGAGGAAACAGCCAATCACAAACAGTCGTCTGAGGAAACAGCCAATCACAAACAGTCGTCTGAGGAAACAGCCAATCACAAACAGTCGTCTGAGGAAACAGCCAATCACAAACAGCCGTCTGAGGAAACAGCCAATCACAAACAGTCGTCTGAGGAAACAGCCAATCACAAACAGTCGTCTGAGGAAACAGCCAATCACAAACAGTCGTCTGAGGAAACAGCCAATCACAAACAGTCGTCTGAGGAAACAGCCAATCACAAACAGTCGTCTGAGGATACAGCCAATCACAAACAGTCGTCTGAGGAAACAGCCAATCACAAACAGTCGTCTGAGGAAACATCCAATCACAAACAGTCGTCTGAGGAAACAGCCAATCACAAACAGTCGTCTGAGGATACAGCCAATCACAAACAGCCAATCACAAACAGTCGTCTGAGGAAACAGCCAATCACAAACTGTCGTCTGAGGAAACAGCCAATCACAAACAGTCGTCTGAGAAAACAGCCAATCACAAACAGTCGTCTGAGGAAACAGCCAATCACAAACAGTCGTCTCAGGAAACAGCCAATCACAAACAGTCGTCTGAGGAAACAGCCAATCACAAACAGTCGTCTGAGGAAACAGCCAATCACAAACAGTCGTCTGAGGATACAGCCAATCACAAACAGCCAATCACAAACAGTCGTCTGAGGAAACAGCCAATCACAAACTGTCGTCTGAGGAAACAGCCAATCACAAACAGTCGTCTGAGGAAACAGCCAATCACAAACAGTCGTCTGAGGAAACAGCCAATCACAAACAGTCGTCTGAGGAAACAGCCAATCACAAACAGTCGTCTGAGGAAACAGCCAATCACAAACAGTCGTCTGAGGAAACAGCCAATCACAAACAGCCAATCACAAACAGTCGTCTGAGGAAACAGCCAATCACAAACTGTCGTCTGAGGAAACAGCCAATCACAAACAGTCGTCTGAGGAAACAGCCAATCACAAACAGTCGTCTGAGGAAACAGCCAATCACAAACAGTCGTCTGAGGAAACAGCCAATCACAAACAGTCGTCTGAGGAAACAGCCAATCACAAACAGTCGTCTGAGGAAACAGCCAATCACAAACAGTCGTCTGAGGAAACAGCCAATCACAAACTGTCGTCTGGGGAAACAGCCAATCACAAACAGTCGTCTGAGGAAACAGCCAATCACAAACTGTCGTCTGGGGAAACAGCCAATCACAAACAGTCGTCTGAGGAAACAGCCAATCACAAACAGCCAATCACAAACATTCGTCTGAGGAAACAGCCAATCACAAACTGTCGTCTGGGGAAACAGCCAATCACAAACAGTCGTCTGAGGAAACAGCCAATCACAAACAGTCGTCTGAGGAAACAGCCAATCACAAACAGCCGTCTGAGGAAACAGCCAATCACAAACAGTCGTCTGAGGAAACAGCCAATCACAAACAGTCGTCTGAGGAAACAGCCAATCACAAACAGTCGTCTGAGGAAACAGCCAATCACAAACAGTCGTCTGAGAAAACAGCCAATCACAAACAGTCGTCTGAGGAAACAGCCAATCACAAACAGTCGTCTGAGGATATAGCCAATCACAAACAGTCGTCTGAGGAAACAGCCAATCACAAACAGTCGTCTGAGGAAACAACCAATCACAAACAGTCGTCTGAGGATACAGCCAATCACAAACAGCCAATCACAAACAGTCGTCTGAGGAAACAGCCAATCACAAACTGTCGTCTGAGGAAACAGCCAATCACAAACAGTCGTCTGAGGAAACAGCCAATCACAAACAGTCGTCTGAGGAAACAGCCAATCACAAACAGTCGTCTGAGGAAACAGCCAATCACAAACAGTCGTCTGAGGAAACAGCCAATCACAAACAGTCGTCTGAGGAAACAGCCAATCACAAACAGCCAATCACAAACAGTCGTCTGAGGAAACAGCCAATCACAAACAGTCGTCTGAGGAAACAGCCAATCACAAACAGTCTTCTGAGAAAACAGCCAATCACAAACAGTCGTATGAGGAAACAGCCAATCACAAACAGTCGTCTGACGAAACAGCCAATCACAAACAGTCGTCTGAGGAAACAGCCAATCACAAACAGCCGTCTGAGGAAACATCCAATCACAAACAGCCGTCTGAGGAAACAGCCAATCACAAACAGTCGTCTGAGGAAACAGCCAATCACAAACAGTCATCTGAGGAAACAGCCAATCACAAACAGTCGTCTGAGGAAACAGCCAGTCACAAACAATCGTCTGAGGAAACAGCCAATCACAAACAGCCGTCTGAGGAAACATCCAATCACAAACAGTCGTCTGAGGAAACAGCCAATCACAAACAGCCGTCTGAGGAAACAGCCAATCACAAACTGTCGTCTGGGGAAACAGCCAATCACAAACAGTCGTCTGAGGAAACAGCCAATCACAAACTGTCGTCTGGGGAAACAGCCAATCACAAACAGTCGTCTGAGGAAACAGCCAATCACATACAGTCGTCTGAGGAAACAGCCAATCACAAACAGTCGTCTGAGGAAACAGCCAATCACAAACAGTCGTCTGAGGAAACAGCCAATCACAAACAGTCGTCTGAGGAAACAGCCAATCACAAACAGTCGTCTGAGGAAACAGCCAATCACAAACAGCCAATCACAAACAGTCGTCTGAGGAAACAGCCAATCACAAACTGTCGTCTGAGGAAACAGCCAATCACAAACAGTCGTCTGAGGAAACAGCCAATCACAAACAGTCGTCTGAGGAAACAGCCAATCACAAACAGTCGTCTGAGGAAACAGCCAATCACAAACAGTCGTCTGAGGAAACAGCCAATCACAAACAGTCGTCTGAGGAAACAGCCAATCACAAACAGTCGTCTGAGGAAACAGCCAATCACAAACTGTCGTCTGGGGAAACAGCCAATCACAAACAGTCGTCTGAGGAAACAGCCAATCACAAACTGTCGTCTGGGGAAACAGCCAATCACAAACAGTCGTCTGAGGAAACAGCCAATCACAAACAGCCAATCACAAACATTCGTCTGAGGAAACAGCCAATCACAAACTGTCGTCTGGGGAAACAGCCAATCACAAACAGTCGTCTGAGGAAACAGCCAATCACAAACAGTCGTCTGAGGAAACAGCCAATCACAAACAGCCGTCTGAGGAAACAGCCAATCACAAACAGTCGTCTGAGGAAACAGCCAATCACAAACAGTCGTCTGAGGAAACAGCCAATCACAAACAGTCGTCTGAGGAAACAGCCAATCACAAACAGTCGTCTGAGAAAACAGCCAATCACAAACAGTCGTCTGAGGAAACAGCCAATCACAAACAGTCGTCTGAGGATATAGCCAATCACAAACAGTCGTCTGAGGAAACAGCCAATCACAAACAGTCGTCTGAGGAAACAACCAATCACAAACAGTCGTCTGAGGATACAGCCAATCACAAACAGCCAATCACAAACAGTCGTCTGAGGAAACAGCCAATCACAAACTGTCGTCTGAGGAAACAGCCAATCACAAACAGTCGTCTGAGGAAACAGCCAATCACAAACAGTCGTCTGAGGAAACAGCCAATCACAAACAGTCGTCTGAGGAAACAGCCAATCACAAACAGTCGTCTGAGGAAACAGCCAATCACAAACAGTCGTCTGAGGAAACAGCCAATCACAAACAGCCAATCACAAACAGTCGTCTGAGGAAACAGCCAATCACAAACAGTCGTCTGAGGAAACAGCCAATCACAAACAGTCTTCTGAGAAAACAGCCAATCACAAACAGTCGTATGAGGAAACAGCCAATCACAAACAGTCGTCTGACGAAACAGCCAATCACAAACAGTCGTCTGAGGAAACAGCCAATCACAAACAGCCGTCTGAGGAAACATCCAATCACAAACAGCCGTCTGAGGAAACAGCCAATCACAAACAGTCGTCTGAGGAAACAGCCAATCACAAACAGTCATCTGAGGAAACAGCCAATCACAAACAGTCGTCTGAGGAAACAGCCAGTCACAAACAATCGTCTGAGGAAACAGCCAATCACAAACAGCCGTCTGAGGAAACATCCAATCACAAACAGTCGTCTGAGGAAACAGCCAATCACAAACAGCCGTCTGAGGAAACAGCCAATCACAAACTGTCGTCTGGGGAAACAGCCAATCACAAACAGTCGTCTGAGGAAACAGCCAATCACAAACTGTCGTCTGGGGAAACAGCCAATCACAAACAGTCGTCTGAGGAAACAGCCAATCACATACAGTCGTCTGAGGAAACAGCCAATCACAAACAGTCGTCTGAGGAAACAGCCAATCACAAACAGCCATCTGAGGAAACATCCAATCACAAACAGCCAATCACAAACAGTCGTCTGAGGAAACAGCCAATCACAAACTGTCGTCTGAGGAAACAGCCAATGACAAACTGTCGTCTGGGGAAACAGCCAATCACAAACAGTCGTCTGAGGAAACAGCCAATCACAAACAGTCGTCTGAGGAAACAGCCAATCACAAACAGCCGTCTGAGGAAACAGCCAATCACAAACAGTCGTCTGAGGAAACAGCCAATCACAAACAGTCGTCTGAGGAAACAGCCAATCACAAACAGTCGTCTGAGGATACAGCCAATCACAAACAGCCAATCACAAACAGTCATCTGAGGAAACAGCCAATCACAAACTGTCGTCTGAGGAAAGAGCCAATCACAAACAGTCGTCTGAGGAAACAGCCAATCACAAACAGTCGTCTGAGGAAACAGCCAATCACAAACAGTCGTCTGAGGAAACAGCCAATCACAAACAGTCGTCTGAGAAAACAGCCAATCACAAACAGTCGTCTGAGGAAACAGCCAATCACAAACAGTCGTCTGAGGAAACAGCCAATCACAAACAGTCGTCTGAGGAAACAGCCAATCACAAACAGTCGTCTGAGGAAACAGCCAATCACAAACAGTCGTCTGAGGAAACAGCCAATCACAAACAGTCGTCTGAGGATACAGCCAATCACAAACAGCCAATCACAAACAGTCGTCTGAGGAAACAGCCAATCACAAACTGTCGTCTGAGGAAACAGCCAATCACAAACAGTCGTCTGAGAAAACAGCCAATCACAAACAGTCGTCTGAGGAAACAGCCAATCACAAACAGTCGTCTGAGGAAACAGCCAATCACAAACAGTCGTCTGAGGAAACAGCCAATCACAAACAGTCGTCTGAGGAAACAGCCAATCACAAACAGTCGTCTGAGGAAACAGCCAATCACAAACAGTCGTCTGAGGATACAGCCAATCACAAACAGCCAATCACAAACAGTCGTCTGAGGAAACAGCCAATCACAAACAGTCGTCTGAGGAAACAGCCAATCACAAACAGTCGTCTGAGG
Organism: Nansenia antarctica; assembly: GCF_963989245.1. Lineage (NCBI taxonomy): Eukaryota > Metazoa > Chordata > Actinopteri > Argentiniformes > Microstomatidae > Nansenia > Nansenia antarctica. The sequence continues at coordinate 34,237,699 of NC_137681.1, read as the reverse complement.
AAACAGCCAATCACAAACAGTCGTCTGAGGAAACAGCCAATCACAAACAGTCGTCTGAGGAAACAGCCAATCACAAACAGCCGTCTGAGGAAACAGCCAATCACAAACAGTCGTCTGAGGAAACAGCCAATCACAAACAGTCGTCTGAGGAAACAGCCAATCACAAACAGTCGTCTGAGGAAACAGCCAATCACAAACAGTCGTCTGAGGAAACAGCCAATCACAAACAGTCGTCTGAGGATACAGCCAATCACAAACAGTCGTCTGAGGAAACAGCCAATCACAAACAGTCGTCTGAGGAAACATCCAATCACAAACAGTCGTCTGAGGAAACAGCCAATCACAAACAGTCGTCTGAGGATACAGCCAATCACAAACAGCCAATCACAAACAGTCGTCTGAGGAAACAGCCAATCACAAACTGTCGTCTGAGGAAACAGCCAATCACAAACAGTCGTCTGAGAAAACAGCCAATCACAAACAGTCGTCTGAGGAAACAGCCAATCACAAACAGTCGTCTCAGGAAACAGCCAATCACAAACAGTCGTCTGAGGAAACAGCCAATCACAAACAGTCGTCTGAGGAAACAGCCAATCACAAACAGTCGTCTGAGGATACAGCCAATCACAAACAGCCAATCACAAACAGTCGTCTGAGGAAACAGCCAATCACAAACTGTCGTCTGAGGAAACAGCCAATCACAAACAGTCGTCTGAGGAAACAGCCAATCACAAACAGTCGTCTGAGGAAACAGCCAATCACAAACAGTCGTCTGAGGAAACAGCCAATCACAAACAGTCGTCTGAGGAAACAGCCAATCACAAACAGTCGTCTGAGGAAACAGCCAATCACAAACAGCCAATCACAAACAGTCGTCTGAGGAAACAGCCAATCACAAACTGTCGTCTGAGGAAACAGCCAATCACAAACAGTCGTCTGAGGAAACAGCCAATCACAAACAGTCGTCTGAGGAAACAGCCAATCACAAACAGTCGTCTGAGGAAACAGCCAATCACAAACAGTCGTCTGAGGAAACAGCCAATCACAAACAGTCGTCTGAGGAAACAGCCAATCACAAACAGTCGTCTGAGGAAACAGCCAATCACAAACTGTCGTCTGGGGAAACAGCCAATCACAAACAGTCGTCTGAGGAAACAGCCAATCACAAACTGTCGTCTGGGGAAACAGCCAATCACAAACAGTCGTCTGAGGAAACAGCCAATCACAAACAGCCAATCACAAACATTCGTCTGAGGAAACAGCCAATCACAAACTGTCGTCTGGGGAAACAGCCAATCACAAACAGTCGTCTGAGGAAACAGCCAATCACAAACAGTCGTCTGAGGAAACAGCCAATCACAAACAGCCGTCTGAGGAAACAGCCAATCACAAACAGTCGTCTGAGGAAACAGCCAATCACAAACAGTCGTCTGAGGAAACAGCCAATCACAAACAGTCGTCTGAGGAAACAGCCAATCACAAACAGTCGTCTGAGAAAACAGCCAATCACAAACAGTCGTCTGAGGAAACAGCCAATCACAAACAGTCGTCTGAGGATATAGCCAATCACAAACAGTCGTCTGAGGAAACAGCCAATCACAAACAGTCGTCTGAGGAAACAACCAATCACAAACAGTCGTCTGAGGATACAGCCAATCACAAACAGCCAATCACAAACAGTCGTCTGAGGAAACAGCCAATCACAAACTGTCGTCTGAGGAAACAGCCAATCACAAACAGTCGTCTGAGGAAACAGCCAATCACAAACAGTCGTCTGAGGAAACAGCCAATCACAAACAGTCGTCTGAGGAAACAGCCAATCACAAACAGTCGTCTGAGGAAACAGCCAATCACAAACAGTCGTCTGAGGAAACAGCCAATCACAAACAGCCAATCACAAACAGTCGTCTGAGGAAACAGCCAATCACAAACAGTCGTCTGAGGAAACAGCCAATCACAAACAGTCTTCTGAGAAAACAGCCAATCACAAACAGTCGTATGAGGAAACAGCCAATCACAAACAGTCGTCTGACGAAACAGCCAATCACAAACAGTCGTCTGAGGAAACAGCCAATCACAAACAGCCGTCTGAGGAAACATCCAATCACAAACAGCCGTCTGAGGAAACAGCCAATCACAAACAGTCGTCTGAGGAAACAGCCAATCACAAACAGTCATCTGAGGAAACAGCCAATCACAAACAGTCGTCTGAGGAAACAGCCAGTCACAAACAATCGTCTGAGGAAACAGCCAATCACAAACAGCCGTCTGAGGAAACATCCAATCACAAACAGTCGTCTGAGGAAACAGCCAATCACAAACAGCCGTCTGAGGAAACAGCCAATCACAAACTGTCGTCTGGGGAAACAGCCAATCACAAACAGTCGTCTGAGGAAACAGCCAATCACAAACTGTCGTCTGGGGAAACAGCCAATCACAAACAGTCGTCTGAGGAAACAGCCAATCACATACAGTCGTCTGAGGAAACAGCCAATCACAAACAGTCGTCTGAGGAAACAGCCAATCACAAACAGCCATCTGAGGAAACATCCAATCACAAACAGCCAATCACAAACAGTCGTCTGAGGAAACAGCCAATCACAAACTGTCGTCTGAGGAAACAGCCAATGACAAACTGTCGTCTGGGGAAACAGCCAATCACAAACAGTCGTCTGAGGAAACAGCCAATCACAAACAGTCGTCTGAGGAAACAGCCAATCACAAACAGCCGTCTGAGGAAACAGCCAATCACAAACAGTCGTCTGAGGAAACAGCCAATCACAAACAGTCGTCTGAGGAAACAGCCAATCACAAACAGTCGTCTGAGGATACAGCCAATCACAAACAGCCAATCACAAACAGTCATCTGAGGAAACAGCCAATCACAAACTGTCGTCTGAGGAAAGAGCCAATCACAAACAGTCGTCTGAGGAAACAGCCAATCACAAACAGTCGTCTGAGGAAACAGCCAATCACAAACAGTCGTCTGAGGAAACAGCCAATCACAAACAGTCGTCTGAGAAAACAGCCAATCACAAACAGTCGTCTGAGGAAACAGCCAATCACAAACAGTCGTCTGAGGAAACAGCCAATCACAAACAGTCGTCTGAGGAAACAGCCAATCACAAACAGTCGTCTGAGGAAACAGCCAATCACAAACAGTCGTCTGAGGAAACAGCCAATCACAAACAGTCGTCTGAGGATACAGCCAATCACAAACAGCCAATCACAAACAGTCGTCTGAGGAAACAGCCAATCACAAACTGTCGTCTGAGGAAACAGCCAATCACAAACAGTCGTCTGAGAAAACAGCCAATCACAAACAGTCGTCTGAGGAAACAGCCAATCACAAACAGTCGTCTGAGGAAACAGCCAATCACAAACAGTCGTCTGAGGAAACAGCCAATCACAAACAGTCGTCTGAGGAAACAGCCAATCACAAACAGTCGTCTGAGGAAACAGCCAATCACAAACAGTCGTCTGAGGATACAGCCAATCACAAACAGCCAATCACAAACAGTCGTCTGAGGAAACAGCCAATCACAAACAGTCGTCTGAGGAAACAGCCAATCACAAACAGTCGTCTGAGGAAACAGCCAATCACAAACAGTCGTCTGAGGAAACAGCCAATCACAAACAGTCGTCTGAGGAAACAGCCAATCACAAACAGTCGTCTGAGGAAACAGCCAATCACAAACAGCCGTCTGAGGAAACAGCCAATCACAAACAGTCGTCTGAGGAAACAGCCAATCACAAACAGTCGTCTGAGGAAACAGCCAATCACAAACAGTCGTCTGAGGAAACAGCCAATCACAAACAGTCGTCTGAGGAAACAGCCAATCACAAACAGTCGTCTGAGGATACAGCCAATCACAAACAGCCAATCACAAACAGTCGTCTGAGGAAACAGCCAATCACAAACTGTCGTCTGAGGAAACAGCCAATCACAAACAGTCGTCTGAGAAAACAGCCAATCACAAACAGTCGTCTGAGGAAACAGCCAATCACAAACAGTCGTCTCAGGAAACAGCCAATCACAAACAGTCGTCTGAGGAAACAGCCAATCACAAACAGTCGTCTGAGGAAACAGCCAATCACAAACAGTCGTCTGAGGATACAGCCAATCACAAACAGCCAATCACAAACAGTCGTCTGAGGAAACAGCCAATCACAAACTGTCGTCTGAGGAAACAGCCAATCACAAACAGTCGTCTGAGGAAACAGCCAATCACAAACAGTCGTCTGAGGAAACAGCCAATCACAAACAGTCGTCTGAGGAAACAGCCAATCACAAACAGTCGTCTGAGGAAACAGCCAATCACAAACAGTCGTCTGAGGAAACAGCCAATCACAAACAGCCAATCACAAACAGTCGTCTGAGGAAACAGCCAATCACAAACTGTCGTCTGAGGAAACAGCCAATCACAAACAGTCGTCTGAGGAAACAGCCAATCACAAACAGTCGTCTGAGGAAACAGCCAATCACAAACAGTCGTCTGAGGAAACAGCCAATCACAAACAGTCGTCTGAGGAAACAGCCAATCACAAACAGTCGTCTGAGGAAACAGCCAATCACAAACAGTCGTCTGAGGAAACAGCCAATCACAAACTGTCGTCTGGGGAAACAGCCAATCACAAACAGTCGTCTGAGGAAACAGCCAATCACAAACTGTCGTCTGGGGAAACAGCCAATCACAAACAGTCGTCTGAGGAAACAGCCAATCACAAACAGTCGTCTGAGGAAACAGCCAATCACAAACAGTCGTCTGAGGAAACAGCCAATCACAAACAGTCGTCTGAGGAAACAGCCAATCACAAACAGTCGTCTGAGGAAACAGCCAATCACAAACAGTCGTCTGAGTAAACAGCCAATCACAAACAGCCGTCTGAGGAAACAGCCAATCACAAACAGTCGTCTGAGAAAACAGCCAATCACACACTGTCGTCTGAGGAAACAGCCAATCACAAACAGTCGTCTGAGGAAACAGCCAATCACAAACAGTCGTCTGAGGATACAGCCAATCACAAACAGCCAATCACAAACAGTCGTCTGAGGAAACAGCCAATCACAAACTGTCGTCTGAGGAAACAGCCAATCACAAACAGTCGTCTGAGGAAACAGCCAATCACAAACAGTCGTCTGAGGATACAGCCAATCACAAACAGCCAATCACAAACAGTCATCTGAGGAAACAGCCAATCACAAACTGTCGTCTGAGGAAAGAGCCAATCACAAACAGTCGTCTGAGGAAACAGCCAATCACAAACAGTCGTCTGAGGAAACAGCCAATCACAAACAGTCGTCTGAGGAAACAGCCAATCACAAACAGTCGTCTGAGAAAACAGCCAATCACAAACAGTCGTCTGAGGAAACAGCCAATCACAAACAGTCGTCTGAGGAAACAGCCAATCACAAACTGTCGTCTGAGGAAACAGCCAATCACAAACAGTCGTCTGAGGAAACAGCCAATCACAAACAGTCGTCTGAGGAAACAGCCAATCACAAACAGTCGTCTGAGGATACAGCCAATCACAAACAGCCAATAACAAACAGTCGTCTGAGGAAACAGCCAATCACAAACTGTCGTCTGAGGAAACAGCCAATCACAAACAGTCGTCTGAGAAAACAGCCAATCACAAACAGTCGTCTGAGGAAACAGCCAATCACAAACAGTCGTCTGAGGAAACAGCCAATCACAAACAGTCGTCTGAGGAAACAGCCAATCACAAACAGTCGTCTGAGGAAACAGCCAATCACAAACAGTCGTCTGAGGAAACAGCCAATCACAAACAGTCGTCTGAGGATACAGCCAATCACAAACAGCCAATCACAAACAGTCGTCTGAGGAAACAGCCAATCACAAACAGTCGTCTGAGGAAACAGCCAATCACAAACAGTCGTCTGAGGAAACAGCCAATCACAAACAGTCGTCTGAGGAAACAGCCAATCACAAACAGTCGTCTGAGGAAACAGCCAATCACAAACAGCCGTCTGAGGAAACAGCCAATCACAAACAGTCGTCTGAGGAAACAGCCAATCACAAACTGTCGTCTGAGGAAACAGCCAATCACAAACAGTCGTCTGAGGAAACAGCCAATCACAAACAGTCGTCTGAGGATACAGCCAATCACAAACAGCCAATCACAAACAGTCATCTGAGGAAACAGCCAATCACAAACTGTCGTCTGAGGAAAGAGCCAATCACAAACAGTCGTCTGAGGAAACAGCCAATCACAAACAGTCGTCTGAGGAAACAGCCAATCACAAACAGTCGTCTGAGGAAACAGCCAATCACAAACAGTCGTCTGAGAAAACAGCCAATCACAAACAGTCGTCTGAGGAAACAGCCAATCACAAACAGTCGTCTGAGGAAACAGCCAATCACAAACAGTCGTCTGAGGAAACAGCCAATCACAAACAGTCGTCTGAGGAAACAGCCAATCACAAACAGTCGTCTGAGGAAACAGCCAATCACAAACAGTCGTCTGAGGATACAGCCAATCACAAACAGCCAATAACAAACAGTCGTCTGAGGAAACAGCCAATCACAAACTGTCGTCTGAGGAAACAGCCAATCACAAACAGTCGTCTGAGAAAACAGCCAATCACAAACAGTCGTCTGAGGAAACAGCCAATCACAAACAGTCGTCTGAGGAAACAGCCAATCACAAACAGTCGTCTGAGGAAACAGCCAATCACAAACAGTCGTCTGAGGATACAGCCAATCACAAACAGCCAATCACAAACAGTCGTCTGAGGAAACAGCCAATCACAAACAGTCGTCTGAGGAAACAGCCAATCACAAACAGTCGTCTGAGGAAACAGCCAATCACAAACAGTCGTCTGAGGAAACAGCCAATCACAAACAGTCGTCTGAGGAAACAGCCAATCACAAACAGTCGTCTGAGGAAACAGCCAATCACAAACAGCCAATAACAAACAGTCGTCTGAGGAAACAGCCAATCACAAACTGTCGTCTGAGGAAACAGCCAATCACAAACAGTCGTCTGAGAAAACAGCCAATCACAAACAGTCGTCTGAGGAAACAGCCAATCACAAACAGTCGTCTGAGGAAACAGCCAATCACAAACAGTCGTCTGAGGAAACAGCCAATCACAAACAGTCGTCTGAGGAAACAGCCAATCACAAACAGTCGTCTGAGGAAACAGCCAATCACAAACAGTCGTCTGAGGATACAGCCAATCACAAACAGCCAATCACAAACAGTCGTCTGAGGAAACAGCCAATCACAAACAGTCGTCTGAGGAAACAGCCAATCACAAACAGTCGTCTGAGGAAACAGCCAATCACAAACAGTCGTCTGAGGAAACAGCCAATCACAAACAGTCGTCTGAGGAAACAGCCAATCACAAACAGCCGTCTGAGGAAACAGCCAATCACAAACAGTCGTCTGAGGAAACAGCCAATCACAAACTGTCGTCTGAGGAAACAGCCAATCACAAACAGTCGTCTGAGGAAACAGCCAATCACAAACAGTCGTCTGAGGATACAGCCAATCACAAACAGCCAATCACAAACAGTCATCTGAGGAAACAGCCAATCACAAACTGTCGTCTGAGGAAAGAGCCAATCACAAACAGTCGTCTGAGGAAACAGCCAATCACAAACAGTCGTCTGAGGAAACAGCCAATCACAAACAGTCGTCTGAGGAAACAGCCAATCACAAACAGTCGTCTGAGAAAACAGCCAATCACAAACAGTCGTCTGAGGAAACAGCCAATCACAAACAGTCGTCTGAGGAAACAGCCAATCACAAACAGTCGTCTGAGGAAACAGCCAATCACAAACAGTCGTCTGAGGAAACAGCCAATCACAAACAGTCGTCTGAGGAAACAGCCAATCACAAACAGTCGTCTGAGGATACAGCCAATCACAAACAGCCAATAACAAACAGTCGTCTGAGGAAACAGCCAATCACAAACTGTCGTCTGAGGAAACAGCCAATCACAAACAGTCGTCTGAGAAAACAGCCAATCACAAACAGTCGTCTGAGGAAACAGCCAATCACAAACAGTCGTCTGAGGAAACAGCCAATCACAAACAGTCGTCTGAGGAAACAGCCAATCACAAACAGTCGTCTGAGGAAACAGCCAATCACAAACAGTCGTCTGAGGAAACAGCCAATCACAAACAGTCGTCTGAGGATACAGCCAATCACAAACAGCCAATCACAAACAGTCGTCTGAGGAAACAGCCAATCACAAACAGTCGTCTGAGGAAACAGCCAATCACAAACAGTCGTCTGAGGAAACAGCCAATCACAAACAGTCGTCTGAGGAAACAGCCAATCACAAACAGTCGTCTGAGGAAACAGCCAATCACAAACAGTCGTCTGAGGAAACAGCCAATCACAAACAGCCAATAACAAACAGTCGTCTGAGGAAACAGCCAATCACAAACTGTCGTCTGAGGAAACAGCCAATCACAAACAGTCGTCTGAGAAAACAGCCAATCACAAACAGTCGTCTGAGGAAACAGCCAATCACAAACAGTCGTCTGAGGAAACAGCCAATCACAAACAGTCGTCTGAGGAAACAGCCAATCACAAACAGTCGTCTGAGGAAACAGCCAATCACAAACAGTCGTCTGAGGATACAGCCAATCACAAACAGCCAATCACAAACAGTCGTCTGAGGAAACAGCCAATCACAAACAGTCGTCTGAGGAAACAGCCAATCACAAACAGTCGTCTGAGGAAACAGCCAATCACAAACAGTCGTCTGAGGAAACAGCCAATCACAAACAGTCGTCTGAGGAAACAGCCAATCACAAACAGCCAATAACAAACAGCCGTCTGAGGAAACAGCCAATCACAAACAGTCGTCTGAGGAAACAGCCAATCACAAACAGTCGTCTGAGGAAACAGCCAATCACAAACAGTCGTCTGAGGAAACAGCCAATCACAAACAGTCGTCTGAGGAAACAGCCAATCACAAACAGTCGTCTGAGGATACAGCCAATCACAAACAGCCAATCACAAACAGTCGTCTGAGGAAACAGCCAATCACAAACTGTCGTCTGAGGAAACAGCCAATCACAAACAGTCGTCTGAGAAAACAGCCAATCACAAACAGTCGTCTGAGGAAACAGCCAATCACAAACAGTCGTCTCAGGAAACAGCCAATCACAAACAGTCGTCTGAGGAAACAGCCAATCACAAACAGTCGTCTGAGGAAACAGCCAATCACAAACAGTCGTCTGAGGAAACAGCCAATCACAAACAGTCGTCTGAGGATACAGCCAATCACAAACAGCCAATCACAAACAGTCGTCTGAGGAAACAGCCAATCACAAACTGTCGTCTGAGGAAACAGCCAATCACAAACAGTCGTCTGAGGAAACAGCCAATCACAAACAGTCGTCTGAGGAAACAGCCAATCACAAACAGTCGTCTGAGGAAACAGCCAATCACAAACAGTCGTCTGAGGAAACAGCCAATCACAAACAGTCGTCTGAGGAAACAGCCAATCACAAACAGCCAATCACAAACAGTCGTCTGAGGAAACAGCCAATCACAAACTGTCGTCTGAGGAAACAGCCAATCACAAACAGTCGTCTGAGGAAACAGCCAATCACAAACAGTCGTCTGAGGAAACAGCCAATCACAAACAGTCGTCTGAGGAAACAGCCAATCACAAACAGTCGTCTGAGGAAACAGCCAATCACAAACAGTCGTCTGAGGAAACAGCCAATCACAAACAGTCGTCTGAGGAAACAGCCAATCACAAACTGTCGTCTGGGGAAACAGCCAATCACAAACAGTCGTCTGAGGAAACAGCCAATCACAAACTGTCATCTGGGGAAACAGCCAATCACAAACAGTCGTCTGAGGAAACAGCCAATCACAAACAGTCGTCTGAGGAAACAGCCAATCACAAACAGTCGTCTGAGGAAACAGCCAATCACAAACAGTCGTCTGAGGAAACAGCCAATCACAAACAGTCGTCTGAGGAAACAGCCAATCACAAACAGTCGTCTGAGTAAACAGCCAATCACAAACAGCCGTCTGAGGAAACAGCCAATCACAAACAGTCGTCTGAGAAAACAGCCAATCACACACTGTCGTCTGAGGAAACAGACAATCACAAACAGTCGTCTGAGGAAACAGCCAATCACAAACAGTCGTCTGAGGATACAGCCAATCACAAACAGCCAATCACAAACAGTCGTCTGAGGAAACAGCCAATCACAAACTGTCGTCTGAGGAAACAGCCAATCACAAACAGTCGTCTGAGAAAACAGCCAATCACAAACAGTCGTCTGAGGAAACAGCCAATCACAAACAGTCGTCTGAGGAAACAGCCAATCACAAACAGTCGTCTGAGGAAACAGCCAATCACAAACAGTCGTCTGAGGAAACAGCCAATCACAAACAGTCGTCTGAGGAAACAGCCAATCACAAACAGTCGTCTGAGGATACAGCCAATCACAAACAGCCAATCACAAACAGTCGTCTGAGGAAACAGCCAATCACAAACAGTCGTCTGAGGAAACAGCCAATCACAAACAGTCGTCTGAGGAAACAGCCAATCACAAACAGTCGTCTGAGGAAACAGCCAATCACAAACAGTCGTCTGAGGAAACAGCCAATCACAAACAGCCGTCTGAGGAAACAGCCAATCACAAACAGTCGTCTGAGGAAACAGCCAATCACAAACAGTCGTCTGAGGAAACAGCCAATCACAAACAGTCGTCTGAGGAAACAGCCAATCACAAACAGTCGTCTGAGGAAACAGCCAATCACAAACAGTCGTCTGAGGATACAGCCAATCACAAACAGCCAATCACAAACAGTCGTCTGAGGAAACAGCCAATCACAAACTGTCGTCTGAGGAAACAGCCAATCACAAACAGTCGTCTGAGAAAACAGCCAATCACAAACAGTCGTCTGAGGAAACAGCCAATCACAAACAGTCGTCTGAGGAAACAGCCAATCACAAACAGTCGTCTGAGGAAACAGCCAATCACAAACAGTCGTCTGAGGAAACAGCCAATCACAAACAGTCGTCTGAGGAAACAGCCAATCACAAACAGTCGTCTGAGGATACAGCCAATCACAAACAGCCAATCACAAACAGTCGTCTGAGGAAACAGCCAATCACAAACTGTCGTCTGAGGAAACAGCCAATCACAAACAGTCGTCTGAGGAAACAGCCAATCACAAACAGTCGTCTGAGGAAACAGCCAATCACAAACAGTCGTCTGAGGAAACAGCCAATCACAAACAGTCGTCTGAGGAAACAGCCAATCACAAACAGTCGTCTGAGGAAACAGCCAATCACAAACAGCCAATCACAAACAGTCGTCTGAGGAAACAGCCAATCACAAACTGTCGTCTGAGGAAACAGCCAATCACAAACAGTCGTCTGAGGAAACAGCCAATCACAAACAGTCGTCTGAGGAAACAGCCAATCACAAACAGTCGTCTGAGGAAACAGCCAATCACAAACAGTCGTCTGAGGAAACAGCCAATCACAAACTGTCGTCTGAGGAAACAGCCAATCACAAACAGTCGTCTGAGAAAACAGCCAATCACAAACAGTCGTCTGAGGAAACAGCCAATCACAAACAGTCGTCTGAGGAAACAGCCAATCACAAACAGTCGTCTGAGGAAACAGCCAATCACAAACAGTCGTCTGAGGAAACAGCCAATCACAAACAGTCGTCTGAGGAAACAGCCAATCACAAACAGTCGTCTGAGGATACAGCCAATCACAAACAGCCAATCACAAACAGTCGTCTGAGGAAACAGCCAATCACAAACTGTCGTCTGAGGAAACAGCCAATCACAAACAGTCGTCTGAGGAAACAGCCAATCACAAACAGTCGTCTGAGGAAACAGCCAATCACAAACAGTCGTCTGAGGAAACAGCCAATCACAAACAGTCGTCTGAGGATACAGCCAATCACAAACAGCCAATCACAAACAGTCGTCTGAGGAAACAGCCAATCACAAACTGTCGTCTGAGGAAACAGCCAATCACAAACAGTCGTCTGAGAAAACAGCCAATCACAAACAGTCGTCTGAGGAAACAGCCAATCACAAACAGTCGTCTCAGGAAACAGCCAATCACAAACAGTCGTCTGAGGAAACAGCCAATCACAAACAGTCGTCTGAGGAAACAGCCAATCACAAACAGTCGTCTGAGGAAACAGCCAATCACAAACAGTCGTCTGAGGATACAGCCAATCACAAACAGCCAATCACAAACAGTCGTCTGAGGAAACAGCCAATCACAAACTGTCGTCTGAGGAAACAGCCAATCACAAACAGTCGTCTGAGGAAACAGCCAATCACAAACAGTCGTCTGAGGAAACAGCCAATCACAAACAGTCGTCTGAGGAAACAGCCAATCACAAACAGTCGTCTGAGGAAACAGCCAATCACAAACAGTCGTCTGAGGAAACAGCCAATCACAAACAGTCGTCTGAGGAAACAGCCAATCACAAACAGTCGTCTGAGGAAACAGCCAATCACAAACAGTCGTCTGAGGAAACAGCCAATCACAAACAGCCAATCACAAACAGTCGTCTGAGGAAACAGCCAATCACAAACTGTCGTCTGAGGAAACAGCCAATCACAAACAGTCGTCTGAGGAAACAGCCAATCACAAACAGTCGTCTGAGGAAACAGCCAATCACAAACAGTCGTCTGAGGAAACAGCCAATCACAAACAGTCGTCTGAGGAAACAGCCAATCACAAACAGTCGTCTGAGGAAACAGCCAATCACAAACAGTCGTCTGAGGAAACAGCCAATCACAAACTGTCGTCTGGGGAAACAGCCAATCACAAACAGTCGTCTGAGGAAACAGCCAATCACAAACTGTCGTCTGGGGAAACAGCCAATCACAAACAGTCGTCTGAGGAAACAGCCAATCACAAACAGTCGTCTGAGGAAACAGCCAATCACAAACAGTCGTCTGAGGAAACAGCCAATCACAAACAGTCGTCTGAGGAAACAGCCAATCACAAACAGTCGTCTGAGGAAACAGCCAATCACAAACAGTCGTCTGAGTAAACAGCCAATCACAAACAGTCGTCTGAGGAAACAGCCAATCACAAACAGTCGTCTGAGGAAACAGCCAATCACAAACAGTCGTCTGAGGAAACAGCCAATCACAAACAGTCGTCTGAGGAAACAGCCAATCACAAACAGTCGTCTGAGGAAACAGCCAATCACAAACAGCCAATCACAAACAGTCGTCTGAGGAAACAGCCAATCACAAACTGTCGTCTGAGGAAACAGCCAATCACAAACAGTCGTCTGAGGAAACAGCCAATCACAAACAGTCGTCTGAGGAAACAGCCAATCACAAACAGTCGTCTGAGGAAACAGCCAATCACAAACAGTCGTCTGAGGAAACAGCCAATCACAAACTGTCGTCTGAGGAAACAGCCAATCACAAACAGTCGTCTGAGAAAACAGCCAATCACAAACAGTCGTCTGAGGAAACAGCCAATCACAAACAGTCGTCTGAGGAAACAGCCAATCACAAACAGTCGTCTGAGGAAACAGCCAATCACAAACAGTCGTCTGAGGAAACAGCCAATCACAAACAGTCGTCTGAGGAAACAGCCAATCACAAACAGTCGTCTGAGGATACAGCCAATCACAAACAGCCAATCACAAACAGTCGTCTGAGGAAACAGCCAATCACAAACTGTCGTCTGAGGAAACAGCCAATCACAAACAGTCGTCTGAGGAAACAGCCAATCACAAACAGTCGTCTGAGGAAACAGCCAATAACAAACAGTCGTCTGAGGAAACAGCCAATCACAAACAGTCGTCTGAGGAAACAGCCAATCACAAACAGTCGTCTGAGGAAACAGCCAATCACAAACAGCCAATCACAAACAGTCGTCTGAGGAAACAGCCAATCACAAACTGTCGTCTGAGGAAACAGCCAATCACAAACAGTCGTCTGAGGAAACAGCCAATCACAAACAGTCGTCTGAGGAAACAGCCAATCACAAACAGTCGTCTGAGGAAACAGCCAATCACAAACAGTCGTCTGAGGAAACAGCCAATCACAAACAGTCGTCTGAGGAAACAGCCAATCACAAACAGTCGTCTGAGGAAACAGCCAATCACAAACAGTCGTCTGAGGATACAGCCAATCACAAACAGCCAATCACAAACAGTCGTCTGAGGAAACAGCCAATCACAAACAGTCGTCTGAGGAAACAGCCAATCACAAACAGTCGTCTGAGGAAACAGCCAATCACAAACAGTCGTCTGAGGAAACAGCCAATCACAAACAGCCGTCTGAGGAAACAGCCAATCACAAACAGTCGTCTGAGGAAACAGCCAATCACAAACAGTCGTCTGAGGAAACAGCCAATCACAAACAGTCGTCTGAGGAAACAGCCAATCACAAACAGTCGTCTGAGGAAACAGCCAATCACAAACAGTCGTCTGAGGATACAGCCAATCACAAACAGCCAATCACAAACAGTCGTCTGAGGAAACAGCCAATCACAAACTGTCGTCTGAGGAAACAGCCAATCACAAACAGTCGTCTGAGAAAACAGCCAATCACAAACAGTCGTCTGAGGAAACAGCCAATCACAAACAGTCGTCTCAGGAAACAGCCAATCACAAACAGTCGTCTGAGGAAACAGCCAATCACAAACAGTCGTCTGAGGAAACAGCCAATCACAAACAGTCGTCTGAGGAAACAGCCAATCACAAACAGTCGTCTGAGGATACAGCCAATCACAAACAGCCAATCACAAACAGTCGTCTGAGGAAACAGCCAATCACAAACAGTCGTCTGAGGAAACAGCCAATCACAAACAGTCGTCTGAGGAAACAGCCAATCACAAACAGTCGTCTGAGGAAACAGCCAATCACAAACAGTCGTCTGAGGAAACAGCCAATCACAAACAGCCGTCTGAGGAAACAGCCAATCACAAACAGTCGTCTGAGGAAACAGCCAATCACAAACAGTCGTCTGAGGAAACAGCCAATCACAAACAGTCGTCTGAGGAAACAGCCAATCACAAACAGTCGTCTGAGGAAACAGCCAATCACAAACAGTCGTCTGAGGATACAGCCAATCACAAACAGCCAATCACAAACAGTCGTCTGAGGAAACAGCCAATCACAAACTGTCGTCTGAGGAAACAGCCAATCACAAACAGTCGTCTGAGAAAACAGCCAATCACAAACAGTCGTCTGAGGAAACAGCCAATCACAAACAGTCGTCTGAGGAAACAGCCAATCACAAACAGTCGTCTGAGGAAACAGCCAATCACAAACAGTCGTCTGAGGAAACAGCCAATCACAAACAGTCGTCTGAGGAAACAGCCAATCACAAACAGTCGTCTGAGGATACAGCCAATCACAAACAGCCAATCACAAACAGTCGTCTGAGGAAACAGCCAATCACAAACTGTCGTCTGAGGAAACAGCCAATCACAAACAGTCGTCTGAGGAAACAGCCAATCACAAACAGTCGTCTGAGGAAACAGCCAATCACAAACAGTCGTCTGAGGAAACAGCCAATCACAAACAGTCGTCTGAGGAAACAGCCAATCACAAACAGTCGTCTGAGGAAACAGCCAATCACAAACAGCCAATCACAAACAGTCGTCTGAGGAAACAGCCAATCACAAACTGTCGTCTGAGGAAACAGCCAATCACAAACAGTCGTCTGAGGAAACAGCCAATCACAAACAGTCGTCTGAGGAAACAGCCAATCACAAACAGTCGTCTGAGGAAACAGCCAATCACAAACAGTCGTCTGAGGAAACAGCCAATCACAAACTGTCGTCTGAGGAAACAGCCAATCACAAACAGTCGTCTGAGAAAACAGCCAATCACAAACAGTCGTCTGAGGAAACAGCCAATCACAAACAGTCGTCTGAGGAAACAGCCAATCACAAACAGTCGTCTGAGGAAACAGCCAATCACAAACAGTCGTCTGAGGAAACAGCCAATCACAAACAGTCGTCTGAGGAAACAGCCAATCACAAACAGTCGTCTGAGGATACAGCCAATCACAAACAGCCAATCACAAACAGTCGTCTGAGGAAACAGCCAATCACAAACTGTCGTCTGAGGAAACAGCCAATCACAAACAGTCGTCTGAGGAAACAGCCAATCACAAACAGTCGTCTGAGGAAACAGCCAATCACAAACAGTCGTCTGAGGAAACAGCCAATCACAAACAGTCGTCTGAGGATACAGCCAATCACAAACAGCCAATCACAAACAGTCGTCTGAGGAAACAGCCAATCACAAACTGTCGTCTGAGGAAACAGCCAATCACAAACAGTCGTCTGAGAAAACAGCCAATCACAAACAGTCGTCTGAGGAAACAGCCAATCACAAACAGTCGTCTCAGGAAACAGCCAATCACAAACAGTCGTCTGAGGAAACAGCCAATCACAAACAGTCGTCTGAGGAAACAGCCAATCACAAACAGTCGTCTGAGGAAACAGCCAATCACAAACAGTCGTCTGAGGATACAGCCAATCACAAACAGCCAATCACAAACAGTCGTCTGAGGAAACAGCCAATCACAAACTGTCGTCTGAGGAAACAGCCAATCACAAACAGTCGTCTGAGGAAACAGCCAATCACAAACAGTCGTCTGAGGAAACAGCCAATCACAAACAGTCGTCTGAGGAAACAGCCAATCACAAACAGTCGTCTGAGGAAACAGCCAATCACAAACAGTCGTCTGAGGAAACAGCCAATCACAAACAGTCGTCTGAGGAAACAGCCAATCACAAACAGTCGTCTGAGGAAACAGCCAATCACAAACAGTCGTCTGAGGAAACAGCCAATCACAAACAGCCAATCACAAACAGTCGTCTGAGGAAACAGCCAATCACAAACTGTCGTCTGAGGAAACAGCCAATCACAAACAGTCGTCTGAGGAAACAGCCAATCACAAACAGTCGTCTGAGGAAACAGCCAATCACAAACAGTCGTCTGAGGAAACAGCCAATCACAAACAGTCGTCTGAGGAAACAGCCAATCACAAACAGTCGTCTGAGGAAACAGCCAATCACAAACAGTCGTCTGAGGAAACAGCCAATCACAAACTGTCGTCTGGGGAAACAGCCAATCACAAACAGTCGTCTGAGGAAACAGCCAATCACAAACTGTCGTCTGGGGAAACAGCCAATCACAAACAGTCGTCTGAGGAAACAGCCAATCACAAACAGTCGTCTGAGGAAACAGCCAATCACAAACAGTCGTCTGAGGAAACAGCCAATCACAAACAGTCGTCTGAGGAAACAGCCAATCACAAACAGTCGTCTGAGGAAACAGCCAATCACAAACAGTCGTCTGAGTAAACAGCCAATCACAAACAGTCGTCTGAGGAAACAGCCAATCACAAACAGTCGTCTGAGGAAACAGCCAATCACAAACAGTCGTCTGAGGAAACAGCCAATCACAAACAGTCGTCTGAGGAAACAGCCAATCACAAACAGTCGTCTGAGGAAACAGCCAATCACAAACAGCCAATCACAAACAGTCGTCTGAGGAAACAGCCAATCACAAACTGTCGTCTGAGGAAACAGCCAATCACAAACAGTCGTCTGAGGAAACAGCCAATCACAAACAGTCGTCTGAGGAAACAGCCAATCACAAACAGTCGTCTGAGGAAACAGCCAATCACAAACAGTCGTCTGAGGAAACAGCCAATCACAAACTGTCGTCTGAGGAAACAGCCAATCACAAACAGTCGTCTGAGAAAACAGCCAATCACAAACAGTCGTCTGAGGAAACAGCCAATCACAAACAGTCGTCTGAGGAAACAGCCAATCACAAACAGTCGTCTGAGGAAACAGCCAATCACAAACAGTCGTCTGAGGAAACAGCCAATCACAAACAGTCGTCTGAGGAAACAGCCAATCACAAACAGTCGTCTGAGGATACAGCCAATCACAAACAGCCAATCACAAACAGTCGTCTGAGGAAACAGCCAATCACAAACTGTCGTCTGAGGAAACAGCCAATCACAAACAGTCGTCTGAGGAAACAGCCAATCACAAACAGTCGTCTGAGGAAACAGCCAATAACAAACAGTCGTCTGAGGAAACAGCCAATCACAAACAGTCGTCTGAGGAAACAGCCAATCACAAACAGTCGTCTGAGGAAACAGCCAATCACAAACAGCCAATCACAAACAGTCGTCTGAGGAAACAGCCAATCACAAACTGTCGTCTGAGGAAACAGCCAATCACAAACAGTCGTCTGAGGAAACAGCCAATCACAAACAGTCGTCTGAGGAAACAGCCAATCACAAACAGTCGTCTGAGGAAACAGCCAATCACAAACAGTCGTCTGAGGAAACAGCCAATCACAAACAGTCGTCTGAGGAAACAGCCAATCACAAACAGTCGTCTGAGGAAACAGCCAATCACAAACAGTCGTCTGAGGATACAGCCAATCACAAACAGCCAATCACAAACAGTCGTCTGAGGAAACAGCCAATCACAAACAGTCGTCTGAGGAAACAGCCAATCACAAACAGTCGTCTGAGGAAACAGCCAATCACAAACAGTCGTCTGAGGAAACAGCCAATCACAAACAGCCGTCTGAGGAAACAGCCAATCACAAACAGTCGTCTGAGGAAACAGCCAATCACAAACAGTCGTCTGAGGAAACAGCCAATCACAAACAGTCGTCTGAGGAAACAGCCAATCACAAACAGTCGTCTGAGGAAACAGCCAATCACAAACAGTCGTCTGAGGATACAGCCAATCACAAACAGCCAATCACAAACAGTCGTCTGAGGAAACAGCCAATCACAAACTGTCGTCTGAGGAAACAGCCAATCACAAACAGTCGTCTGAGAAAACAGCCAATCACAAACAGTCGTCTGAGGAAACAGCCAATCACAAACAGTCGTCTCAGGAAACAGCCAATCACAAACAGTCGTCTGAGGAAACAGCCAATCACAAACAGTCGTCTGAGGAAACAGCCAATCACAAACAGTCGTCTGAGGAAACAGCCAATCACAAACAGTCGTCTGAGGATACAGCCAATCACAAACAGCCAATCACAAACAGTCGTCTGAGGAAACAGCCAATCACAAACTGTCGTCTGAGGAAACAGCCAATCACAAACAGTCGTCTGAGGAAACAGCCAATCACAAACAGTCGTCTGAGGAAACAGCCAATCACAAACAGTCGTCTGAGGATACAGCCAATCACAAACAGCCAATCACAAACAGTCGTCTGAGGAAACAGCCAATCACAAACTGTCGTCTGAGGAAACAGCCAATCACAAACAGTCGTCTGAGGAAACAGCCAATCACAAACAGTCGTCTGAGGAAACAGCCAATAACAAACAGTCGTCTGAGGAAACAGCCAATCACAAACAGTCGTCTGAGGAAACAGCCAATCACAAACAGTCGTCTGAGGAAACAGCCAATCACAAACAGCCAATCACAAACAGTCGTCTGAGGAAACAGCCAATCACAAACTGTCGTCTGAGGAAACAGCCAATCACAAACAGTCGTCTGAGGAAACAGCCAATCACAAACAGTCGTCTGAGGAAACAGCCAATCACAAACAGTCGTCTGAGGAAACAGCCAATCACAAACAGTCGTCTGAGGAAACAGCCAATCACAAACAGTCGTCTGAGGAAACAGCCAATCACAAACAGTCGTCTGAGGAAACAGCCAATCACAAACAGTCGTCTGAGGATACAGCCAATCACAAACAGCCAATCACAAACAGTCGTCTGAGGAAACAGCCAATCACAAACAGTCGTCTGAGGAAACAGCCAATCACAAACAGTCGTCTGAGGAAACAGCCAATCACAAACAGTCGTCTGAGGAAACAGCCAATCACAAACAGTCGTCTGAGGAAACAGCCAATCACAAACAGTCGTCTGAGGAAACAGCCAATCACAAACAGTCGTCTGAGGATACAGCCAATCACAAACAGCCAATCACAAACAGTCGTCTGAGGAAACAGCCAATCACAAACTGTCGTCTGAGGAAACAGCCAATCACAAACAGTCGTCTGAGGAAACAGCCAATAACAAACAGTCGTCTGAGGAAACAGCCAATCACAAACAGTCGTCTGAGGAAACAGCCAATCACAAACAGTCGTCTGAGGAAACAGCCAATCACAAACAGCCAATCACAAACAGTCGTCTGAGGAAACAGCCAATCACAAACTGTCGTCTGAGGAAACAGCCAATCACAAACAGTCGTCTGAGGAAACAGCCAATCACAAACAGTCGTCTGAGGAAACAGCCAATCACAAACAGTCGTCTGAGGAAACAGCCAATCACAAACAGTCGTCTGAGGAAACAGCCAATCACAAACAGTCGTCTGAGGAAACAGCCAATCACAAACAGTCGTCTGAGGATACAGCCAATCACAAACAGCCAATCACAAACAGTCGTCTGAGGAAACAGCCAATCACAAACAGTTGTCTGAGGAAACAGCCAATCACAAACAGTCGTCTGAGGAAACAGCCAATCACAAACAGTCGTCTGAGGAAACAGCCAATCACAAACAGTCGTCTGAGGAAACAGCCAATCACAAACAGTCGTCTGAGGAAACAGCCAATCACAAACAGTCGTCTGAGGAAACAGCCAATCACAAACAGCCGTCTGAGGAAACAGCCAATCACAAACAGTCGTCTGAGGAAACAGCCAATCACAAACAGTCGTCTGAGGAAACAGCCAATCACAAACAGTCGTCTGAGGAAACAGCCAATCACAAACAGTCGTCTGAGGAAACAGCCAATCACAAACAGTCGTCTGAGGATACAGCCAATCACAAACAGCCAATCACAAACAGTCGTCTGAGGAAACAGCCAATCACAAACTGTCGTCTGAGGAAACAGCCAATCACAAACAGTCGTCTGAGAAAACAGCCAATCACAAACAGTCGTCTGAGGAAACAGCCAATCACAAACAGTCGTCTCAGGAAACAGCCAATCACAAACAGTCGTCTGAGGAAACAGCCAATTACAAACAGTCGTCTGAGGAAACAGCCAATCACAAACAGTCGTCTGAGGAAACAGCCAATCACAAACAGTCGTCTGAGGATACAGCCAATCACAAACAGCCAATCACAAACAGTCGTCTGAGGAAACAGCCAATCACAAACTGTCGTCTGAGGAAACAGCCAATCACAAACAGTCGTCTGAGGAAACAGCCAATCACAAACAGTCGTCTGAGGAAACAGCCAATCACAAACAGTCGTCTGAGGAAACAGCCAATCACAAACAGTCGTCTGAGGAAACAGCCAATCACAAACAGTCGTCTGAGGAAACAGCCAATCACAAACAGCCAATCACAAACAGTCGTCTGAGGAAACAGCCAATCACAAACTGTCGTCTGAGGAAACAGCCAATCACAAACAGTCGTCTGAGGAAACAGCCAATCACAAACAGTCGTCTGAGGAAACAGCCAATCACAAACAGTCGTCTGAGGAAACAGCCAATCACAAACAGTCGTCTGAGGAAACAGCCAATCACAAACAGTCGTCTGAGGAAACAGCCAATCACAAACAGTCGTCTGAGGAAACAGCCAATCACAAACTGTCGTCTGGGGAAACAGCCAATCACAAACAGTCGTCTGAGGAAACAGCCAATCACAAACTGTCGTCTGGGGAAACAGCCAATCACAAACAGTCGTCTGAGGAAACAGCCAATCACAAACAGTCGTCTGAGGAAACAGCCAATCGCAAACAGTCGTCTGAGGAAACAGCCAATCACAAACAGTCGTCTGAGGAAACAGCCAATCACAAACAGTCGTCTGAGGAAACAGCCAATCACAAACAGTCGTCTGAGTAAACAGCCAATCACAAACAGCCGTCTGAGGAAACAGCCAATCACAAACAGTCGTCTGAGGAAACAGCCAATCACAAACAGTCGTCTGAGGAAACAGCCAATCACAAACAGTCGTCTGAGGAAACAGCCAATCACAAACAGTCGTCTGAGGAAACAGCCAATCACAAACAGTCGTCTGAGGAAACAGCCAATCACAAACAGTCGTCTGAGGAAACAGCCAATCACAAACAGCCGTCTGAGGAAACAGCCAATCACAAACAGTCGTCTGACGAAACAGCCAATCACAAACAGTCGTCTGAGGAAACAGCCAATCACAAACAGTCGTCTGAGGAAACAGCCAATCACAAACAGTCGTCTGAGGAAACAGCCAATCACAAACAGTCGTCTGAGGATACAGCCAATCACAAACAGCCAATCACAAACTGTCGTCTGAGGAAACAGCCAATCACAAACAGTCGTCTGAGAAAAAAGCCAATCACAAACAGTCGTCTGAGGAAACAGCCAATCACAAACAGTCGTCTCAGGAAACAGCCAATCACAAACAGTCGTCTGAGGAAACAGCCAATCACAAACAGTCGTCTGAGGAAACAGCCAATCACAAACAGTCGTCTGAGGAAACAGCCAATCACAAACAGTCGTCTGAGGATACAGCCAATCACAAACAGCCAATCACAAACAGTCGTCTGAGGAAACAGCCAATCACAAACTGTCGTCTGAGGAAACAGCCAATCACAAACAGTCGTCTGAGGAAACAGCCAATCACAAACAGTCGTCTGAGGAAACAGCCAATCACAAACAGTCGTCTGAGGATACAGCCAATCACAAACAGCCAATCACAAACAGTCGTCTGAGGAAACAGCCAATCACAAACAGTCGTCTGAGGAAACAGCCAATCACAAACAGTCGTCTGAGGAAACAGCCAATCACAAACAGTCGTCTGAGGAAACAGCCAATCACAAACAGTCGTCTGAGGAAACAGCCAATCACAAACTGTCGTCTGGGGAAACAGCCAATCACAAACAGTCGTCTGAGGAAACAGCCAATCACAAACTGTCGTCTGGGGAAACAGCCAATCACAAACAGTCGTCTGAGGAAACAGCCAATCACAAACAGTCGTCTGAGGAAACAGCCAATCGCAAACAGTCGTCTGAGGAAACAGCCAATCACAAACAGTCGTCTGAGGAAACAGCCAATCACAAACAGTCGTCTGAGGAAACAGCCAATCACAAACAGTCGTCTGAGTAAACAGCCAATCACAAACAGCCGTCTGAGGAAACAGCCAATCACAAACAGTCGTCTGAGGAAACAGCCAATCACAAACAGTCGTCTGAGGAAACAGCCAATCACAAACAGTCGTCTGAGGAAACAGCCAATCACAAACAGTCGTCTGAGGAAACAGCCAATCACAAACAGTCGTCTGAGGAAACAGCCAATCACAAACAGTCGTCTGAGGAAACAGCCAATCACAAACAGCCGTCTGAGGAAACAGCCAATCACAAACAGTCGTCTGACGAAACAGCCAATCACAAACAGTCGTCTGAGGAAACAGCCAATCACAAACAGTCGTCTGAGGAAACAGCCAATCACAAACAGTCGTCTGAGGAAACAGCCAATCACAAACAGTCGTCTGAGGATACAGCCAATCACAAACAGCCAATCACAAACTGTCGTCTGAGGAAACAGCCAATCACAAACAGTCGTCTGAGAAAAAAGCCAATCACAAACAGTCGTCTGAGGAAACAGCCAATCACAAACAGTCGTCTCAGGAAACAGCCAATCACAAACAGTCGTCTGAGGAAACAGCCAATCACAAACAGTCGTCTGAGGAAACAGCCAATCACAAACAGTCGTCTGAGGAAACAGCCAATCACAAACAGTCGTCTGAGGATACAGCCAATCACAAACAGCCAATCACAAACAGTCGTCTGAGGAAACAGCCAATCACAAACTGTCGTCTGAGGAAACAGCCAATCACAAACAGTCGTCTGAGGAAACAGCCAATCACAAACAGCCGTCTGAGGAAACAGCCAATCACAAACAGTCGTCTGAGGAAACAGCCAATCACAAACAGTCGTCTGAGGAAACAGCCAATCACAAACAGTCGTCTGAGGAAACAGCCAATCACAAACAGTCGTCTGAGGAAACAGCCAATCACAAACAGTCGTCTGAGGAAACAGCCAATCACAAACAGTCGTCTGAGGAAACAGCCAATCACAAACAGCCGTCTGAGGAAACAGCCAATCACAAACAGTCGTCTGACGAAACAGCCAATCACAAACAGTCGTCTGAGGAAACAGCCAATCACAAACAGTCGTCTGAGGAAACAGCCAATCACAAACAGTCGTCTGAGGAAACAGCCAATCACAAACAGTCGTCTGAGGAAACAGCCAATCACAAACAGTCGTCTGAGGAAACAGCCAATCACAAACTGTCGTCTGGGGAAACAGCCAATCACAAACAGTCGTCTGAGGAAACAGCCAATCACAAACTGTCGTCTGGGGAAACAGCCAATCACAAACAGTCGTCTGAGGAAACAGCCAATCACAAACAGTCGTCTGAGGAAACAGCCAATCGCAAACAGTCGTCTGAGGAAACAGCCAATCACAAACAGTCGTCTGAGGAAACAGCCAATCACAAACAGTCGTCTGAGGAAACAGCCAATCACAAACAGTCGTCTGAGTAAACAGCCAATCACAAACAGCCGTCTGAGGAAACAGCCAATCACAAACAGTCGTCTGAGGAAACAGCCAATCACAAACAGTCGTCTGAGGAAACAGCCAATCACAAACAGTCGTCTGAGGAAACAGCCAATCACAAACAGTCGTCTGAGGAAACAGCCAATCACAAACAGTCGTCTGAGGAAACAGCCAATCACAAACAGTCGTCTGAGGAAACAGCCAATCACAAACAGCCGTCTGAGGAAACAGCCAATCACAAACAGTCGTCTGACGAAACAGCCAATCACAAACAGTCGTCTGAGGAAACAGCCAATCACAAACAGTCGTCTGAGGAAACAGCCAATCACAAACAGTCGTCTGAGGAAACAGCCAATCACAAACAGTCGTCTGAGGATACAGCCAATCACAAACAGCCAATCACAAACTGTCGTCTGAGGAAACAGCCAATCACAAACAGTCGTCTGAGAAAAAAGCCAATCACAAACAGTCGTCTGAGGAAACAGCCAATCACAAACAGCCAATCACAAACAGTCGTCTGAGGAAACAGCCAATCACAAACTGTCGTCT
Organism: Nansenia antarctica; assembly: GCF_963989245.1. Taxonomy (NCBI): domain Eukaryota; kingdom Metazoa; phylum Chordata; class Actinopteri; order Argentiniformes; family Microstomatidae; genus Nansenia; species Nansenia antarctica. Next base: position 34,212,653 of record NC_137681.1, on the reverse strand, counting down.
GAGGAAACAGCCAATCACAAACAGTCGTCTGAGGAAACAGCCAATCACAAACAGTCGTCTGAGGATACAGCCAATCACAAACAGCCAATCACAAACAGTCGTCTGAGGAAACAGCCAATCACAAACTGTCGTCTGAGGAAACAGCCAATCACAAACAGTCGTCTGAGGAAACAGCCAATCACAAACAGTCGTCTGAGGAAACAGCCAATCACAAACAGTCGTCTGAGGATACAGCCAATCACAAACAGCCAATCACAAACAGTCGTCTGAGGAAACAGCCAATCACAAACTGTCGTCTGAGGAAACAGCCAATCACAAACAGTCGTCTGAGGAAACAGCCAATCACAAACAGTCGTCTGAGGAAACAGCCAATAACAAACAGTCGTCTGAGGAAACAGCCAATCACAAACAGTCGTCTGAGGAAACAGCCAATCACAAACAGTCGTCTGAGGAAACAGCCAATCACAAACAGCCAATCACAAACAGTCGTCTGAGGAAACAGCCAATCACAAACTGTCGTCTGAGGAAACAGCCAATCACAAACAGTCGTCTGAGGAAACAGCCAATCACAAACAGTCGTCTGAGGAAACAGCCAATCACAAACAGTCGTCTGAGGAAACAGCCAATCACAAACAGTCGTCTGAGGAAACAGCCAATCACAAACAGTCGTCTGAGGAAACAGCCAATCACAAACAGTCGTCTGAGGATACAGCCAATCACAAACAGCCAATCACAAACAGTCGTCTGAGGAAACAGCCAATCACAAACAGTTGTCTGAGGAAACAGCCAATCACAAACAGTCGTCTGAGGAAACAGCCAATCACAAACAGTCGTCTGAGGAAACAGCCAATCACAAACAGTCGTCTGAGGAAACAGCCAATCACAAACAGTCGTCTGAGGAAACAGCCAATCACAAACAGTCGTCTGAGGAAACAGCCAATCACAAACAGCCGTCTGAGGAAACAGCCAATCACAAACAGTCGTCTGAGGAAACAGCCAATCACAAACAGTCGTCTGAGGAAACAGCCAATCACAAACAGTCGTCTGAGGAAACAGCCAATCACAAACAGTCGTCTGAGGAAACAGCCAATCACAAACAGTCGTCTGAGGATACAGCCAATCACAAACAGCCAATCACAAACAGTCGTCTGAGGAAACAGCCAATCACAAACTGTCGTCTGAGGAAACAGCCAATCACAAACAGTCGTCTGAGAAAACAGCCAATCACAAACAGTCGTCTGAGGAAACAGCCAATCACAAACAGTCGTCTCAGGAAACAGCCAATCACAAACAGTCGTCTGAGGAAACAGCCAATTACAAACAGTCGTCTGAGGAAACAGCCAATCACAAACAGTCGTCTGAGGAAACAGCCAATCACAAACAGTCGTCTGAGGATACAGCCAATCACAAACAGCCAATCACAAACAGTCGTCTGAGGAAACAGCCAATCACAAACTGTCGTCTGAGGAAACAGCCAATCACAAACAGTCGTCTGAGGAAACAGCCAATCACAAACAGTCGTCTGAGGAAACAGCCAATCACAAACAGTCGTCTGAGGAAACAGCCAATCACAAACAGTCGTCTGAGGAAACAGCCAATCACAAACAGTCGTCTGAGGAAACAGCCAATCACAAACAGCCAATCACAAACAGTCGTCTGAGGAAACAGCCAATCACAAACTGTCGTCTGAGGAAACAGCCAATCACAAACAGTCGTCTGAGGAAACAGCCAATCACAAACAGTCGTCTGAGGAAACAGCCAATCACAAACAGTCGTCTGAGGAAACAGCCAATCACAAACAGTCGTCTGAGGAAACAGCCAATCACAAACAGTCGTCTGAGGAAACAGCCAATCACAAACAGTCGTCTGAGGAAACAGCCAATCACAAACTGTCGTCTGGGGAAACAGCCAATCACAAACAGTCGTCTGAGGAAACAGCCAATCACAAACTGTCGTCTGGGGAAACAGCCAATCACAAACAGTCGTCTGAGGAAACAGCCAATCACAAACAGTCGTCTGAGGAAACAGCCAATCGCAAACAGTCGTCTGAGGAAACAGCCAATCACAAACAGTCGTCTGAGGAAACAGCCAATCACAAACAGTCGTCTGAGGAAACAGCCAATCACAAACAGTCGTCTGAGTAAACAGCCAATCACAAACAGCCGTCTGAGGAAACAGCCAATCACAAACAGTCGTCTGAGGAAACAGCCAATCACAAACAGTCGTCTGAGGAAACAGCCAATCACAAACAGTCGTCTGAGGAAACAGCCAATCACAAACAGTCGTCTGAGGAAACAGCCAATCACAAACAGTCGTCTGAGGAAACAGCCAATCACAAACAGTCGTCTGAGGAAACAGCCAATCACAAACAGCCGTCTGAGGAAACAGCCAATCACAAACAGTCGTCTGACGAAACAGCCAATCACAAACAGTCGTCTGAGGAAACAGCCAATCACAAACAGTCGTCTGAGGAAACAGCCAATCACAAACAGTCGTCTGAGGAAACAGCCAATCACAAACAGTCGTCTGAGGATACAGCCAATCACAAACAGCCAATCACAAACTGTCGTCTGAGGAAACAGCCAATCACAAACAGTCGTCTGAGAAAAAAGCCAATCACAAACAGTCGTCTGAGGAAACAGCCAATCACAAACAGTCGTCTCAGGAAACAGCCAATCACAAACAGTCGTCTGAGGAAACAGCCAATCACAAACAGTCGTCTGAGGAAACAGCCAATCACAAACAGTCGTCTGAGGAAACAGCCAATCACAAACAGTCGTCTGAGGATACAGCCAATCACAAACAGCCAATCACAAACAGTCGTCTGAGGAAACAGCCAATCACAAACTGTCGTCTGAGGAAACAGCCAATCACAAACAGTCGTCTGAGGAAACAGCCAATCACAAACAGTCGTCTGAGGAAACAGCCAATCACAAACAGTCGTCTGAGGATACAGCCAATCACAAACAGCCAATCACAAACAGTCGTCTGAGGAAACAGCCAATCACAAACAGTCGTCTGAGGAAACAGCCAATCACAAACAGTCGTCTGAGGAAACAGCCAATCACAAACAGTCGTCTGAGGAAACAGCCAATCACAAACAGTCGTCTGAGGAAACAGCCAATCACAAACTGTCGTCTGGGGAAACAGCCAATCACAAACAGTCGTCTGAGGAAACAGCCAATCACAAACTGTCGTCTGGGGAAACAGCCAATCACAAACAGTCGTCTGAGGAAACAGCCAATCACAAACAGTCGTCTGAGGAAACAGCCAATCGCAAACAGTCGTCTGAGGAAACAGCCAATCACAAACAGTCGTCTGAGGAAACAGCCAATCACAAACAGTCGTCTGAGGAAACAGCCAATCACAAACAGTCGTCTGAGTAAACAGCCAATCACAAACAGCCGTCTGAGGAAACAGCCAATCACAAACAGTCGTCTGAGGAAACAGCCAATCACAAACAGTCGTCTGAGGAAACAGCCAATCACAAACAGTCGTCTGAGGAAACAGCCAATCACAAACAGTCGTCTGAGGAAACAGCCAATCACAAACAGTCGTCTGAGGAAACAGCCAATCACAAACAGTCGTCTGAGGAAACAGCCAATCACAAACAGCCGTCTGAGGAAACAGCCAATCACAAACAGTCGTCTGACGAAACAGCCAATCACAAACAGTCGTCTGAGGAAACAGCCAATCACAAACAGTCGTCTGAGGAAACAGCCAATCACAAACAGTCGTCTGAGGAAACAGCCAATCACAAACAGTCGTCTGAGGATACAGCCAATCACAAACAGCCAATCACAAACTGTCGTCTGAGGAAACAGCCAATCACAAACAGTCGTCTGAGAAAAAAGCCAATCACAAACAGTCGTCTGAGGAAACAGCCAATCACAAACAGTCGTCTCAGGAAACAGCCAATCACAAACAGTCGTCTGAGGAAACAGCCAATCACAAACAGTCGTCTGAGGAAACAGCCAATCACAAACAGTCGTCTGAGGAAACAGCCAATCACAAACAGTCGTCTGAGGATACAGCCAATCACAAACAGCCAATCACAAACAGTCGTCTGAGGAAACAGCCAATCACAAACTGTCGTCTGAGGAAACAGCCAATCACAAACAGTCGTCTGAGGAAACAGCCAATCACAAACAGCCGTCTGAGGAAACAGCCAATCACAAACAGTCGTCTGAGGAAACAGCCAATCACAAACAGTCGTCTGAGGAAACAGCCAATCACAAACAGTCGTCTGAGGAAACAGCCAATCACAAACAGTCGTCTGAGGAAACAGCCAATCACAAACAGTCGTCTGAGGAAACAGCCAATCACAAACAGTCGTCTGAGGAAACAGCCAATCACAAACAGCCGTCTGAGGAAACAGCCAATCACAAACAGTCGTCTGACGAAACAGCCAATCACAAACAGTCGTCTGAGGAAACAGCCAATCACAAACAGTCGTCTGAGGAAACAGCCAATCACAAACAGTCGTCTGAGGAAACAGCCAATCACAAACAGTCGTCTGAGGAAACAGCCAATCACAAACAGTCGTCTGAGGAAACAGCCAATCACAAACTGTCGTCTGGGGAAACAGCCAATCACAAACAGTCGTCTGAGGAAACAGCCAATCACAAACTGTCGTCTGGGGAAACAGCCAATCACAAACAGTCGTCTGAGGAAACAGCCAATCACAAACAGTCGTCTGAGGAAACAGCCAATCGCAAACAGTCGTCTGAGGAAACAGCCAATCACAAACAGTCGTCTGAGGAAACAGCCAATCACAAACAGTCGTCTGAGGAAACAGCCAATCACAAACAGTCGTCTGAGTAAACAGCCAATCACAAACAGCCGTCTGAGGAAACAGCCAATCACAAACAGTCGTCTGAGGAAACAGCCAATCACAAACAGTCGTCTGAGGAAACAGCCAATCACAAACAGTCGTCTGAGGAAACAGCCAATCACAAACAGTCGTCTGAGGAAACAGCCAATCACAAACAGTCGTCTGAGGAAACAGCCAATCACAAACAGTCGTCTGAGGAAACAGCCAATCACAAACAGCCGTCTGAGGAAACAGCCAATCACAAACAGTCGTCTGACGAAACAGCCAATCACAAACAGTCGTCTGAGGAAACAGCCAATCACAAACAGTCGTCTGAGGAAACAGCCAATCACAAACAGTCGTCTGAGGAAACAGCCAATCACAAACAGTCGTCTGAGGATACAGCCAATCACAAACAGCCAATCACAAACTGTCGTCTGAGGAAACAGCCAATCACAAACAGTCGTCTGAGAAAAAAGCCAATCACAAACAGTCGTCTGAGGAAACAGCCAATCACAAACAGTCGTCTCAGGAAACAGCCAATCACAAACAGTCGTCTGAGGAAACAGCCAATCACAAACAGTCGTCTGAGGAAACAGCCAATCACAAACAGTCGTCTGAGGAAACAGCCAATCACAAACAGTCGTCTGAGGATACAGCCAATCACAAACAGCCAATCACAAACAGTCGTCTGAGGAAACAGCCAATCACAAACTGTCGTCTGAGGAAACAGCCAATCACAAACAGTCGTCTGAGGAAACAGCCAATCACAAACAGTCGTCTGAGGAAACAGCCAATCACAAACAGTCGTCTGAGGATACAGCCAATCACAAACAGCCAATCACAAACAGTCGTCTGAGGAAACAGCCAATCACAAACAGTCGTCTGAGGAAACAGCCAATCACAAACAGTCGTCTGAGGAAACAGCCAATCACAAACAGTCGTCTGAGGAAACAGCCAATCACAAACTGTCGTCTGGGGAAACAGCCAATCACAAACAGTCGTCTGAGGAAACAGCCAATCACAAACTGTCGTCTGGGGAAACAGCCAATCACAAACAGTCGTCTGAGGAAACAGCCAATCACAAACAGTCGTCTGAGGAAACAGCCAATCGCAAACAGTCGTCTGAGGAAACAGCCAATCACAAACAGTCGTCTGAGGAAACAGCCAATCACAAACAGTCGTCTGAGGAAACAGCCAATCACAAACAGTCGTCTGAGTAAACAGCCAATCACAAACAGCCGTCTGAGGAAACAGCCAATCACAAACAGTCGTCTGAGGAAACAGCCAATCACAAACAGTCGTCTGAGGAAACAGCCAATCACAAACAGTCGTCTGAGGAAACAGCCAATCACAAACAGTCGTCTGAGGAAACAGCCAATCACAAACAGTCGTCTGAGGAAACAGCCAATCACAAACAGTCGTCTGAGGAAACAGCCAATCACAAACAGCCGTCTGAGGAAACAGCCAATCACAAACAGTCGTCTGACGAAACAGCCAATCACAAACAGTCGTCTGAGGAAACAGCCAATCACAAACAGTCGTCTGAGGAAACAGCCAATCACAAACAGTCGTCTGAGGAAACAGCCAATCACAAACAGTCGTCTGAGGATACAGCCAATCACAAACAGCCAATCACAAACTGTCGTCTGAGGAAACAGCCAATCACAAACAGTCGTCTGAGAAAAAAGCCAATCACAAACAGTCGTCTGAGGAAACAGCCAATCACAAACAGTCGTCTCAGGAAACAGCCAATCACAAACAGTCGTCTGAGGAAACAGCCAATCACAAACAGTCGTCTGAGGAAACAGCCAATCACAAACAGTCGTCTGAGGAAACAGCCAATCACAAACAGTCGTCTGAGGATACAGCCAATCACAAACAGCCAATCACAAACAGTCGTCTGAGGAAACAGCCAATCACAAACTGTCGTCTGAGGAAACAGCCAATCACAAACAGTCGTCTGAGGAAACAGCCAATCACAAACAGCCGTCTGAGGAAACAGCCAATCACAAACAGTCGTCTGAGGAAACAGCCAATCACAAACAGTCGTCTGAGGAAACAGCCAATCACAAACAGTCGTCTGAGGAAACAGCCAATCACAAACAGTCGTCTGAGGAAACAGCCAATCACAAACAGTCGTCTGAGGAAACAGCCAATCACAAACAGTCGTCTGAGGAAACAGCCAATCACAAACAGCCGTCTGAGGAAACAGCCAATCACAAACAGTCGTCTGACGAAACAGCCAATCACAAACAGTCGTCTGAGGAAACAGCCAATCACAAACAGTCGTCTGAGGAAACAGCCAATCACAAACAGTCGTCTGAGGAAACAGCCAATCACAAACAGTCGTCTGAGGATACAGCCAATCACAAACAGCCAATCACAAACTGTCGTCTGAGGAAACAGCCAATCACAAACAGTCGTCTGAGAAAAAAGCCAATCACAAACAGTCGTCTGAGGAAACAGCCAATCACAAACAGTCGTCTCAGGAAACAGCCAATCACAAACAGTCGTCTGAGGAAACAGCCAATCACAAACAGTCGTCTGAGGAAACAGCCAATCACAAACAGTCGTCTGAGGAAACAGCCAATCACAAACAGTCGTCTGAGGATACAGCCAATCACAAACAGCCAATCACAAACAGTCGTCTGAGGAAACAGCCAATCACAAACTGTCGTCTGAGGAAACAGCCAATCACAAACAGTCGTCTGAGGAAACAGCCAATCACAAACAGTCGTCTGAGGAAACAGCCAATCACAAACAGTCGTCTGAGGATACAGCCAATCACAAACAGCCAATCACAAACAGTCGTCTGAGGAAACAGCCAATCACAAACAGTCGTCTGAGGAAACAGCCAATCACAAACAGTCGTCTGAGGAAACAGCCAATCACAAACAGTCGTCTGAGGAAACAGCCAATCACAAACAGTCGTCTGAGGAAACAGCCAATCACAAACTGTCGTCTGGGGAAACAGCCAATCACAAACAGTCGTCTGAGGAAACAGCCAATCACAAACTGTCGTCTGGGGAAACAGCCAATCACAAACAGTCGTCTGAGGAAACAGCCAATCACAAACAGTCGTCTGAGGAAACAGCCAATCGCAAACAGTCGTCTGAGGAAACAGCCAATCACAAACAGTCGTCTGAGGAAACAGCCAATCACAAACAGTCGTCTGAGGAAACAGCCAATCACAAACAGTCGTCTGAGTAAACAGCCAATCACAAACAGCCGTCTGAGGAAACAGCCAATCACAAACAGTCGTCTGAGGAAACAGCCAATCACAAACAGTCGTCTGAGGAAACAGCCAATCACAAACAGTCGTCTGAGGAAACAGCCAATCACAAACAGTCGTCTGAGGAAACAGCCAATCACAAACAGTCGTCTGAGGAAACAGCCAATCACAAACAGTCGTCTGAGGAAACAGCCAATCACAAACAGCCGTCTGAGGAAACAGCCAATCACAAACAGTCGTCTGACGAAACAGCCAATCACAAACAGTCGTCTGAGGAAACAGCCAATCACAAACAGTCGTCTGAGGAAACAGCCAATCACAAACAGTCGTCTGAGGAAACAGCCAATCACAAACAGTCGTCTGAGGATACAGCCAATCACAAACAGCCAATCACAAACTGTCGTCTGAGGAAACAGCCAATCACAAACAGTCGTCTGAGAAAAAAGCCAATCACAAACAGTCGTCTGAGGAAACAGCCAATCACAAACAGTCGTCTCAGGAAACAGCCAATCACAAACAGTCGTCTGAGGAAACAGCCAATCACAAACAGTCGTCTGAGGAAACAGCCAATCACAAACAGTCGTCTGAGGAAACAGCCAATCACAAACAGTCGTCTGAGGATACAGCCAATCACAAACAGCCAATCACAAACAGTCGTCTGAGGAAACAGCCAATCACAAACTGTCGTCTGAGGAAACAGCCAATCACAAACAGTCGTCTGAGGAAACAGCCAATCACAAACAGTCGTCTGAGGAAACAGCCAATCACAAACAGTCGTCTGAGGATACAGCCAATCACAAACAGCCAATCACAAACAGTCGTCTGAGGAAACAGCCAATCACAAACTGTCGTCTGAGGAAACAGCCAATCACAAACAGTCGTCTGAGGAAACAGCCAATCACAAACAGTCGTCTGAGGAAACAGCCAATAACAAACAGTCGTCTGAGGAAACAGCCAATCACAAACAGTCGTCTGAGGAAACAGCCAATCACAAACAGTCGTCTGAGGAAACAGCCAATCACAAACAGCCAATCACAAACAGTCGTCTGAGGAAACAGCCAATCACAAACTGTCGTCTGAGGAAACAGCCAATCACAAACAGTCGTCTGAGGAAACAGCCAATCACAAACAGTCGTCTGAGGAAACAGCCAATCACAAACAGTCGTCTGAGGAAACAGCCAATCACAAACAGTCGTCTGAGGAAACAGCCAATCACAAACAGTCGTCTGAGGAAACAGCCAATCACAAACAGTCGTCTGAGGATACAGCCAATCACAAACAGCCAATCACAAACAGTCGTCTGAGGAAACAGCCAATCACAAACAGTTGTCTGAGGAAACAGCCAATCACAAACAGTCGTCAGAGGAAACAGCCAATCACAAACAGTCGTCTGAGGAAACAGCCAATCACAAACAGTCGTCTGAGGAAACAGCCAATCACAAACAGTCGTCTGAGGAAACAGCCAATCACAAACAGCCGTCTGAGGAAACAGCCAATCACAAACAGTCGTCTGAGGAAACAGCCAATGACAAACAGTCGTCTGAGGAAACAGCTAATCACAAACAGTCGTCTGAGGAAACAGCCAATCACAAACAGTCGTCTGAGGAAACAGCCAATCACAAACAGTCGTCTGAGGATACAGCCAATCACAAACAGCCAATCACAAACAGTCGTCTGAGGAAACAGCCAATCACAAACTGTCGTCTGAGGAAACAGCCAATCACAAACAGTCGTCTGAGAAAACAGCCAATCACAAACAGTCGTCTGAGGAAACAGCCAATCACAAACAGTCGTCTCAGGAAACAGCCAATCACAAACAGTCGTCTGAGGAAACAGCCAATCACAAACAGTCGTCTGAGGAAACAGCCAATCACAAACAGTCGTCTGAGGAAACAGCCAATCACAAACAGTCGTCTGAGGATACAGCCAATCACAAACAGCCATTCACAAACAGTCGTCTGAGGAAACAGCCAATCACAAACTGTCGTCTGAGGAAACAGCCAATCACAAACAGTCGTCTGAGGAAACAGCCAATCACAAACAGTCGTCTGAGGAAACAGCCAATCACAAACAGTCGTCTGAGGAAACAGCCAATCACAAACAGTCGTCTGAGGAAACAGCCAATCACAAACAGTCGTCTGAGGAAACAGCCAATCACAAACAGCCAATCACAAACAGTCGTCTGAGGAAACAGCCAATCACAAACTGTCGTCTGAGGAAACAGCCAATCACAAACAGTCGTCTGAGGAAACAGCCAATCACAAACAGTCGTCTGAGGAAACAGCCAATCACAAACAGTCGTCTGAGGAAACAGCCAATCACAAACAGTCGTCTGAGGAAACAGCCAATCACAAACAGTCGTCTGAGGAAACAGCCAATCACAAACAGTCGTCTGAGGAAACAGCCAATCACAAACTGTCGTCTGGGGAAACAGCCAATCACAAACAGTCGTCTGAGGAAACAGCCAATCACAAACTGTCGTCTGGGGAAACAGCCAATCACAAACAGTCGTCTGAGGAAACAGCCAATCACAAACAGTCGTCTGAGGAAACAGCCAATCGCAAACAGTCGTCTGAGGAAACAGCCAATCACAAACAGTCGTCTGAGGAAACAGCCAATCACAAACAGTCGTCTGAGGAAACAGCCAATCACAAACAGTCGTCTGAGTAAACAGCCAATCACAAACAGCCGTCTGAGGAAACAGCCAATCACAAACAGTCGTCTGAGAAAACAGCCAATCACACACTGTCGTCTGAGGAAACAGCCAATCACAAACAGTCGTCTGAGGAAACAGCCAATCACAAACAGTCGTCTGAGGATACAGCCAATCACAAACAGCCAATCACAAACAGTCGTCTGAGGAAACAGCCAATCACAAACTGTCGTCTGAGGAAACAGCCAATCACAAACAGTCGTCTGAGAAAACAGCCAATCACAAACAGTCGTCTGAGGAAACAGCCAATCACAAACAGTCGTCTGAGGAAACAGCCAATCACAAACAGTCGTCTGAGGAAACAGCCAATCACAAACAGTCGTCTGAGGAAACAGCCAATCACAAACAGTCGTCTGAGGAAACAGCCAATCACAAACAGTCGTCTGAGGATACAGCCAATCACAAACAGCCAATCACAAACAGTCGTCTGAGGAAACAGCCAATCACAAACAGTCGTCTGAGGAAACAGCCAATCACAAACAGTCGTCTGAGGAAACAGCCAATCACAAACAGTCGTCTGAGGATACAGCCAATCACAAACAGCCAATCACAAACAGTCGTCTGAGGAAACAGCCAATCACAAACTGTCGTCTGAGGAAACAGCCAATCACAAACAGTCGTCTGAGAAAACAGCCAATCACAAACAGTCGTCTGAGGAAACAGCCAATCACAAACAGTCGTCTGAGGAAACAGCCAATCACAAACAGTCGTCTGAGGAAACAGCCAATCACAAACAGTCGTCTGAGGAAACAGCCAATCACAAACAGTCGTCTGAGGAAACAGCCAATCACAAACAGTCGTCTGAGGATACAGCCAATCACAAACAGCCAATCACAAACAGTCGTCTGAGGAAACAGCCAATCACAAACTGTCGTCTGAGGAAACAGCCAATCACAAACAGTCGTCTGAGGAAACAGCCAATCACAAACAGTCGTCTGAGGAAACAGCCAATCACAAACAGTCGTCTGAGGAAACAGCCAATCACAAACAGTCGTCTGAGGAAACAGCCAATCACAAACAGTCGTCTGAGGAAACAGCCAATCACAAACAGCCAATCACAAACAGTCGTCTGAGGAAACAGCCAATCACAAACTGTCGTCTGAGGAAACAGCCAATCACAAACAGTCGTCTGAGGAAACAGCCAATCACAAACAGTCGTCTGAGGAAACAGCCAATCACAAACAGTCGTCTGAGGAAACAGCCAATCACAAACAGTCGTCTGAGGAAACAGCCAATCACAAACAGTCGTCTGAGGAAACAGCCAATCACAAACAGTCGTCTGAGGAAACAGCCAATCACAAACTGTCGTCTGGGGAAACAGCCAATCACAAACAGTCGTCTGAGGAAACAGCCAATCACAAACTGTCGTCTGGGGAAACAGCCAATCACAAACAGTCGTCTGAGGAAACAGCCAATCACAAACAGTCGTCTGAGGAAACAGCCAATCACAAACAGTCGTCTGAGGAAACAGCCAATCACAAACAGTCGTCTGAGGAAACAGCCAATCACAAACAGTCGTCTGAGGAAACAGCCAATCACAAACAGCCGTCTGAGGAAACAGCCAATCACAAACAGTCGTCTGAGAAAACAGCCAATCACACACTGTCGTCTGAGGAAACAGCCAATCACAAACAGTCGTCTGAGGAAACAGCCAATCACAAACAGTCGTCTGAGGAAACAGCCAATCACAAACAGTCGTCTAAGGAAACAGCCAATCACAAACAGTCGTCTGAGGAAACAGCCAATCACAAACAGTCGTCTGAGGAAACAGCCAATCACAAACAGCCGTCTGAGGAAACAGCCAATCACAAACAGTCGTTTGAGGAAACAGCCAATCACAAACAGTCGTCTGAGGAAACAGCCAATCACAAACAGCCGTCTGAGGAAACAGCCAATCACAAACAGTCGTCTGAGGAAACAGCCAATCACAAACAGTCGTCTGAGAAAACAGCCAATCACAAACAGTCGTCTGAGGAAACAGCCAATCCCAAACAGCCGTCTGAGGAAACAGCCAATCACAAACAGTCGTCTGAGGAAACAGCCAATCACAAACAGCCGTCTGAGGAAACAGCCAATCACAAACTGTCGTCTGGGGAAACAGCCAATCACAAACAGTCGTCTGAGGAAACAGCCAATCACAAACTGTCGTCTGGGGAAACAGCCAATCACAAACAGTCGTCTGAGGAAACAGCCAATCACAAACAGTCGTCTGAGGAAACAGCCAATCACAAACAGCCGTCTGAGGAAACAGCCAATCACAAACAGTCGTCTGAGGAAACAGCCAATCACAAACAGTCGTCTGAGGAAACAGCCAATCACAAACAGTCGTCTGAGGAAACAGCCAATCACAAACAGTCGTCTGAGGAAACAGCCAATCACAAACAGTCGTCTGAGAAAACAGCCAATCACAAACAGTCGTATGAGGAAACAGCCAATCACAAACAGTCGTCTGACGAAACAGCCAATCACAAACAGTCGTCTGAGGAAACAGCCAATCACAAACAGCCGTCTGAGGAAACATCCAATCACAAACAGCCGTCTGAGGAAACAGCCAATCACAAACAGTCGTCTGAGGAAACAGCCAATCACAAACAGTCATCTGAGGAAACAGCCAATCACAAACAGTCGTCTGAGGAAACAGCCAGTCACAAACAATCGTCTGAGGAAACAGCCAATCACAAACAGCCGTCTGAGGAAACATCCAATCACAAACAGTCATCTGAGGAAACAGCCAATCACAAACAGCCGTCTGAGGAAACAGCCAATCACAAACTGTCATCTGGGGAAACAGCCAATCACAAACTGCCGTCTGGGGAAACAGCCAATCACAAACAGTCGTCTGAGGAAACAGCCAATCACAAACAGTCGTCTGAGGAAACAGCCAATCACAAACAGCCGTCTGAGGAAACAGCCAATCACAAACAGTCGTCTGAGGAAACAGCCAATCACAAACAGTCGTCTGAGGAAACAGCCAATCACAAACAGTCGTCTGAGGAAACAGCCAATCACAATCAGTCGTCTGAGGAAACAGCCAATTACAAACAGCCAATCACAAACAGTCGTCTGAGGAAACAGCCAATCACAAACAGTCGTCTAAGGAAACAGCCAATCACAAACAGTCGTCTGAGGAAACAGCCAATCACAAACAGTCGTCTGAGGAAACAGCCAATCACAAACAGCCGTCTGAGGAAACAGCCAATCACAAACAGTCGTTTGAGGAAACAGCCAATCACAAACAGTCGTCTGAGGAAACAGCCAATCACAAACAGTCGTCTGAGGAAACAGCCAATCACAAACTGCCGTCTGGGGAAACAGCCAATCACAAACAGTCGTCTGAGGAAACAGCCAATCACAAACAGTCGTCTGAGGAAACAGCCAATCACAAACAGCCGTCTGAGGAAACAGCCAATCACAAACAGTCGTCTGAGGAAACAGCCAATCACAAACAGTCGTCTGAGGAAACAGCCAATCACAAACAGTCGTCTGAGGAAACAGCCAATCACAATCAGTCGTCTGAGGAAACAGCCAATTACAAACAGCCAATCACAAACAGTCGTCTGAGGAAACAGCCAATCACAAACTGTCGTCTGAGGAAACAGCCAATCACAAACAGTCGTCTGAGGAAACAGCCAATCACAAACAGTCGTCTGAGGAAACAGCCAATCACAAACAGTCGTCTGAGGAAACAGCCAATCACAAACAGTCGTCTGAGGAAACAGCCAATCACAAACAGTCGTCTGAGGATACAGCCAATCACAAACAGCCAATCACAAACAGTCGTCTGAGGAAACAGCCAATCACAAACAGTTGTCTGAGGAAACAGCCAATCACAAACAGTCGTCTGAGGAAACAGCCAATCACAAACAGTCGTCTGAGGAAACAGCCAATCACAAACAGTCGTCTGAGGAAACAGCCAATCACAAACAGTCGTCTGAGGAAACAGCCAATCACAAACAGTCGTCTGAGGAAACAGCCAATCACAAACAGCCGTCTGAGGAAACAGCCAATCACAAACAGTCGTCTGAGGAAACAGCCAATCACAAACAGTCGTCTGAGGAAACAGCCAATCACAAACAGTCGTCTGAGGAAACAGCCAATCACAAACAGTCGTCTGAGGAAACAGCCAATCACAAACAGTCGTCTGAGGATACAGCCAATCACAAACAGCCAATCACAAACAGTCGTCTGAGGAAACAGCCAATCACAAACTGTCGTCTGAGGAAACAGCCAATCACAAACAGTCGTCTGAGAAAACAGCCAATCACAAACAGTCGTCTGAGGAAACAGCCAATCACAAACAGTCGTCTCAGGAAACAGCCAATCACAAACAGTCGTCTGAGGAAACAGCCAATCACAAACAGTCGTCTGAGGAAACAGCCAATCACAAACAGTCGTCTGAGGAAACAGCCAATCACAAACAGTCGTCTGAGGATACAGCCAATCACAAACAGCCAATCACAAACAGTCGTCTGAGGAAACAGCCAATCACAAACTGTCGTCTGAGGAAACAGCCAATCACAAACAGTCGTCTGAGAAAACAGCCAATCACAAACAGTCGTCTGAGGAAACAGCCAATCACAAACAGTCGTCTCAGGAAACAGCCAATCACAAACAGTCGTCTGAGGAAACAGCCAATCACAAACAGTCGTCTGAGGAAACAGCCAATCACAAACAGTCGTCTGAGGAAACAGCCAATCACAAACAGTCGTCTGAGGATACAGCCAATCACAAACAGCCAATCACAAACAGTCGTCTGAGGAAACAGCCAATCACAAACTGTCGTCTGAGGAAACAGCCAATCACAAACAGTCGTCTGAGGAAACAGCCAATCACAAACAGTCGTCTGAGGAAACAGCCAATCACAAACAGTCGTCTGAGGAAACAGCCAATCACAAACAGTCGTCTGAGGAAACAGCCAATCACAAACAGTCGTCTGAGGAAACAGCCAATCACAAACAGCCAATCACAAACAGTCGTCTGAGGAAACAGCCAATCACAAACTGTCGTCTGAGGAAACAGCCAATCACAAACAGTCGTCTGAGGAAACAGCCAATCACAAACAGTCGTCTGAGGAAACAGCCAATCACAAACAGTCGTCTGAGGAAACAGCCAATCACAAACAGTCGTCTGAGGAAACAGCCAATCACAAACAGTCGTCTGAGGAAACAGCCAATCACAAACAGTCGTCTGAGGAAACAGCCAATCACAAACTGTCGTCTGGGGAAACAGCCAATCACAAACAGTCGTCTGAGGAAACAGCCAATCACAAACTGTCGTCTGGGGAAACAGCCAATCACAAACAGTCGTCTGAGGAAACAGCCAATCACAAACAGTCGTCTGAGGAAACAGCCAATCGCAAACAGTCGTCTGAGGAAACAGCCAATCACAAACAGTCGTCTGAGGAAACAGCCAATCACAAACAGTCGTCTGAGGAAACAGCCAATCACAAACAGTCGTCTGAGTAAACAGCCAATCACAAACAGCCGTCTGAGGAAACAGCCAATCACAAACAGTCGTCTGAGGAAACAGCCAATCACAAACAGTCGTCTGAGGAAACAGCCAATCACAAACAGTCGTCTGAGGAAACAGCCAATCACAAACAGTCGTCTGAGGAAACAGCCAATCACAAACTGTCGTCTGGGGAAACAGCCAATCACAAACAGTCGTCTGAGGAAACAGCCAATCACAAACAGTCGTCTGAGGAAACAGCCAATCACAAACAGTCGTCTGAGGAAACAGCCAATCACAAACAGTCGTCTGAGGAAACAGCCAATCACAAACAGTCGTCTGAGGAAACAGCCAATCACAAACAGCCGTCTGAGGAAACAGCCAATCACAAACAGTCGTCTGAGAAAACAGCCAATCACACACTGTCGTCTGAGGAAACAGCCAATCACAAACAGTCGTCTGAGGAAACAGCCAATCACAAACAGTCGTCTGAGGAAACAGCCAATCACAAACAGTCGTCTAAGGAAACAGCCAATCACAAACAGTCGTCTGAGGAAACAGCCAATCACAAACAGTCGTCTGAGGAAACAGCCAATCACAAACAGCCGTCTGAGGAAACAGCCAATCACAAACAGTCGTTTGAGGAAACAGCCAATCACAAACAGTCGTCTGAGGAAACAGCCAATCACAAACAGCCGTCTGAGGAAACAGCCAATCACAAACAGTCGTCTGAGGAAACAGCCAATCACAAACAGTCGTCTGAGAAAACAGCCAATCACAAACAGTCGTCTGAGGAAACAGCCAATCCCAAACAGCCGTCTGAGGAAACAGCCAATCACAAACAGTCGTCTGAGGAAACAGCCAATCACAAACAGCCGTCTGAGGAAACAGCCAATCACAAACTGTCGTCTGGGGAAACAGCCAATCACAAACAGTCGTCTGAGGAAACAGCCAATCACAAACTGTCGTCTGGGGAAACAGCCAATCACAAACAGTCGTCTGAGGAAACAGCCAATCACAAACAGTCGTCTGAGGAAACAGCCAATCACAAACAGCCGTCTGAGGAAACAGCCAATCACAAACAGTCGTCTGAGGAAACAGCCAATCACAAACAGTCGTCTGAGGAAACAGCCAATCACAAACAGTCGTCTGAGGAAACAGCCAATCACAAACAGTCGTCTGAGAAAACAGCCAATCACAAACAGTCGTATGAGGAAACAGCCAATCACAAACAGTCGTCTGACGAAACAGCCAATCACAAACAGTCGTCTGAGGAAACAGCCAATCACAAACAGCCGTCTGAGGAAACATCCAATCACAAACAGCCGTCTGAGGAAACAGCCAATCACAAACAGTCGTCTGAGGAAACAGCCAATCACAAACAGTCATCTGAGGAAACAGCCAATCACAAACAGTCGTCTGAGGAAACAGCCAGTCACAAACAATCGTCTGAGGAAACAGCCAATCACAAACAGCCGTCTGAGGAAACATCCAATCACAAACAGTCATCTGAGGAAACAGCCAATCACAAACAGCCGTCTGAGGAAACAGCCAATCACAAACTGTCATCTGGGGAAACAGCCAATCACAAACTGCCGTCTGGGGAAACAGCCAATCACAAACAGTCGTCTGAGGAAACAGCCAATCACAAACAGTCGTCTGAGGAAACAGCCAATCACAAACAGCCGTCTGAGGAAACAGCCAATCACAAACAGTCGTCTGAGGAAACAGCCAATCACAAACAGTCGTCTGAGGAAACAGCCAATCACAAACAGTCGTCTGAGGAAACAGCCAATCACAATCAGTCGTCTGAGGAAACAGCCAATTACAAACAGCCAATCACAAACAGTCGTCTGAGGAAACAGCCAATCACAAACAGTCGTCTAAGGAAACAGCCAATCACAAACAGTCGTCTGAGGAAACAGCCAATCACAAACAGTCGTCTGAGGAAACAGCCAATCACAAACAGCCGTCTGAGGAAACAGCCAATCACAAACAGTCGTTTGAGGAAACAGCCAATCACAAACAGTCGTCTGAGGAAACAGCCAATCAAAAACAGTCGTCTGAGGAAACAGCCAATCACAAACTGCCGTCTGGGGAAACAGCCAATCACAAACAGTCGTCTGAGGAAACAGCCAATCACAAACAGTCGTCTGAGGAAACAGCCAATCACAAACAGCCGTCTGAGGAAACAGCCAATCACAAACAGTCGTCTGAGGAAACAGCCAATCACAAACAGTCGTCTGAGGAAACAGCCAATCACAAACAGTCGTCTGAGGAAACAGCCAATCACAATCAGTCGTCTGAGGAAACAGCCAATTACAAACAGCCAATCACAAACAGTCGTCTGAGGAAACAGCCAATCACAAACTGTCGTCTGAGGAAACAGCCAATCACAAACAGTCGTCTGAGGAAACAGCCAATCACAAACAGTCGTCTGAGGAAACAGCCAATCACAAACAGTCGTCTGAGGAAACAGCCAATCACAAACAGTCGTCTGAGGAAACAGCCAATCACAAACAGCCGTCTGAGGAAACAGCCAATCACAAACAGTCGTCTGAGGAAACAGCCAATCACAAACAGTCGTCTGAGGAAACAGCCAATCACAAACAGTCGTCTGAGGAAACAGCCAATCACAAACAGTCGTCTGAGGAAACAGCCAATCACAAACAGTCGTCTGAGAAAACAGCCAATCACAAACAGTCGTATGAGGAAACAGCCAATCACAAACAGTCGTCTGACGAAACAGCCAATCACAAACAGTCGTCTGAGGAAACAGCCGCTCACAAACAGCCGTCTGAGGAAACATCTAATCACAAACAGCCGTCTGAGGAAACAGCCAATCACAAACAGTCATCTGAGGAAACAGCCAATCACAAACAGTCATCTGAGGAAACAGCCAATCACAAACAGTCGTCTGAGGAAACAGCCAATCACAAACAATCGTCTGAGGAAACAGCCAATCACAAACAGCCGTCTGAGGAAACACCCAATGACAAACAGTCGTCTGAGGAAACAGCCAATCACAAACTGCCGTCTGAGGAAACAGCCAATCACAAACTGTCGTCTGGGGAAACAGCCAATCACAAACAGTCGTCTGAGGAAACAGCCAATCACAAACAGTCGTCTGAGGAAACAGCCAATCACAAACAGCCGTCTGAGGAAACAGCCAATCACAAACAGTCGTCTGAGGAAACAGCCAATCACAAACAGCCAATCACAAACAGTCGTCTGAGGAAACAGCCAATCACAAACAGTCGTCTGAGGAAACAGCCAATCACAAACAGTCGTCTGAGAAAACAGCCAATCACAAACAGTCGTATGAGGAAACAGCCAATCACAAACAGTCGTCTGACGAAACAGCCAATCACAAACAGTCGTCTGAGGAAACAGCCGCTCACAAACAGCCGTCTGAGGAAACATCTAATCACAAACAGCCGTCTGAGGAAACAGCCAATCACAAACAGTCATCTGAGGAAACAGCCAATCACAAACAGTCATCTGAGGAAACAGCCCATCACAAACAGTCGTCTGAGGAAACAGCCAATCACAAACAATCGTCTGAGGAAACAGCCAATCACAAACAGCCGTCTGAGGAAACACCCAATGACAAACAGTCGTCTGAGGAAACAGCCAATCACAAACTGCCGTCTGAGGAAACAGCCAATCACAAACTGTCGTCTGGGGAAACAGCCAATCACAAACAGTCGTCTGAGGAAACAGCCAATCACAAACAGTCGTCTGAGGAAACAGCCAATCACAAACAGCCGTCTGAGGAAACAGCCAATCACAAACAGTCGTCTGAGGAAACAGCCAATCACAAACAGCCAATCACAAACATTCGTCTGAGGAAACAGCCAATCACAAACTGTCGTCTGGGGAAACAGCCAATCACAAACAGTAGTCTGAGGAAACAGCCAATCACAAACAGTCGTCTGAGGAAACAGCCAATCACAAACAGCCGTCTGAGGAAACAGCCAATCACAAACAGTCGTCTGAGGAAACAGCCAATCACAAACAGTCGTCTGAGGAAACAGCCAATCACAAACAGTCGTCTGAGGAAACAGCCAATCACAAACTGTCGTCTGGGGAAACAGCCAATCACAAACAGTCGTCTGAGGAAACAGCCAATCACAAACAGTCGTCTGAGGAAACAGCCAATCACAAACTGCCGTCTGAGGAAACAGCCAATCACAAACTGTCGTCTGGGGAAACAGCCAATCACAAACAGTCGTCTGAGGAAACAGCCAATCACAAACAGTCGTCTGAGGAAACAGCCAATCACAAACAGCCGTCTGAGGAAACAGCCAATCACAAACAGTCGTCTGAGGAAACAGCCAATCACAAACAGCCAATCACAAACATTCGTCTGAGGAAACAGCCAATCACAAACTGTCGTCTGGGGAAACAGCCAATCACAAACAGTCGTCGGAGGAAACAGCCAATCACAAACAGCCAATCACAAACATTCGTCTGAGGAAACAGCCAATCACAAACTGTCGTCTGGGGAAACAGCCAATCACAAACAGTCGTCTGAGGGAACAGCCAATCACAAACAGTCGTCTGAGGAAACAGCCAATCACAAACAGCCGTCTGAGGAAACAGCCAATCACAAACAGTCGTCTGAGGAAACAGCCAATCACAAACAGTCGTCTGAGGAAACAGCCAATCACAAACAGTCGTCTGAGGAAACAGCCAATCACAAACAGTCGTCTGAGAAAACAGCCAATCACAAACAGTCGTCTGAGGAAACAGCCAATCACAAACAGTCGTCTGAGGATATAGCCAATCACAAACAGTCGTCTGAGGAAACAGCCAATCACAAACAGTCGTCTGAGGAAACAACCAATCACAAACAGTCGTCTGAGGATACAGCCAATCACAAACAGCCAATCACAAACAGTCATCTGAGGAAACAGCCAATCACAAACTGTCGTCTGAGGAAACAGCCAATCACAAACAGTCGTCTGAGGAAACAGCCAATCACAAACAGTCGTCTGAGGAAACAGCCAATCACAAACAGTCGTCTGAGGAAACAGCCAATCACAAACAGTCGTCTGAGGAAACAGCCAATCACAAACAGTCGTCTGAGGAAACAGCCAATCACAAACAGCCGTCTCAGGAAACATCCAATCACAAACAGCCGTCTGAGGAAACAGCCAATCACAAACAGTCGTCTGAGGAAACAGCCAATCACAAACAGTCATCTGAGGAAACAGCCAATCACAAACAGTCGTCTGAGGAAACAGCCAGTCACAAACAATCGTCTGAGGAAACAGCCAATCACAAACAGCCGTCTGAGGAAACATCCAATCACAAACAGTCGTCTGAGGAAACAGCCAATCACAAACAGCCGTCTGAGGAAACAGCCAATCACAAACAGTCGTCTGAGGAAACAGCCAGTCACAAACAATCGTCTGAGGAAACAGCCAATCACAAACAGCCGTCTGAGGAAACATCCAATCACAAACAGTCATCTGAGGAAACAGCCAATCACAAACAGCCGTCTGAGGAAACAGCCAATCACAAACTGTCGTCTGGGGAAACAGCCAATCACAAACAGTCGTCTGAGGAAACAGCCAATCACAAACTGTCGTCTGGGGAAACAGCCAATCACAAACAGTCGTCTGAGGAAACAGCCAATCACAAACAGTCGTCTGAGGAAACAGCCAATCACAAACAGCCGTCTGAGGAAACAGCCAATCACAAACAGTCGTCTGAGGAAACAGCCAATCACAAACAGTCGTCTGAGGAAACAGCCAATCACAAACTGTCGTCTGAGGAAACAGCCAATCACAAACAGTCGTCTGAGGAAACAGCCAATCACAAACAGTCGTCTGAGGAAACAGCCAATCACAAACAGTCGTCTGAGGAAACAGCCAATCACAAACAGTCGTCTGAGGAAACAGCCAATCACAAACAGCCGTCTGAGGAAACAGCCAATCACAAACAGTCGTCTGAGGAAACAGCCAATCACAAACAGTCGTCTGAGGAAACATCCAATCACAAACAGTCGTCTGAGGAAACAGCCAATCACAAACAGCCGTCTGAGGAAACAGCCAATCACAAACTGTCGTCTGGGGAAACAGCCAATCACAAACAGTCGTCTGAGGAAACAGCCAATCACAAACAGTCGTCTGAGGAAACAGCCAATCACAAACAGTAGTCTGAGGAAACAGCCAATCACAAACAGTCGTCTGAGGAAACAGCCAATCACAAACAGTCGTCTGAGGAAACAGCCAATCACAAACAGTCGTCTGAGGAAACAGCCAATCACAAACAGTCATCTGAGGAAACAGCCAATCACAAACAGCCGTCTGAGGAAACATCCAATCACAAACAGCCAATCACAAACAGTCGTCTGAGGAAACAGCCAATCACAAACTGTCGTCTGAGGATACAGCCAATCACAAACAGCCAATCACAAACAGTCGTCTGAGGAAACAGCCAATCACAAACTGTCGTCTGAGGAAACAGCCAATCTCAAACAGTCGTCTGAGGAAACAGCCAATCACAAACAGTCGTCTGAGGAAACAGCCAATCACAAACAGCCAATCACAAACAGCCGTCTGAGGAAACATCCAATCACAAACAGCCGTCTGAGGAAACAGCCAATCACAAACAGCCAATCACAAACAGCCAATCACAAACAGTCGTCTGAGGAAACAGCCAATCACAAACTGTCGTCTGAGGAAACAGCCAATCACAAACAGTCGTCTGAGGAAACAGCCAATCACAAACAGTCGTCTGAGGAAACAGCCAATCACAAACAGTCGTCTGAGGAAACAGCCAATCACAAACAGCCAATCACAAACAGCCGTCTGAGGAAACATCCAATTACAAACAGCCGTCTGAGGAAACAGCCAATCACAAACAGCCAATCACAAACAGCCAATCACAAACAGCCGTCTGAGGAAACATCCAATCACAAACAGCCGTCTGAGGAAACAGCCAATCACAAACAGTCGTCTGAGGAAACAGCCAATCACAAACAGTCATCTGAGGAAACAGCCAATCACAAACAGTCGTCTGAGGAAACAGCCAGTCACAAACAATCGTCTGAGGAAACAGCCAATCACAAACAGCCGTCTGAGGAAACATCCAATCACAAACAGTCGTCTGAGGAAACAGCCAATCACAAACAGCCGTCTGAGGAAACAGCCAATCACAAACTGTCGTCTGGGGAAACAGCCAATCACAAACAGTCGTCTGAGGAAACAGCCAATCACAAACTGTCGTCTGGGGAAACAGCCAATCACAAACAGTCGTCTGAGGAAACAGCCAATCACAAACTGTCGTCTGGGGAAACAGCCAATCACAAACAGTCGTCTGAGGAAACAGCCAATCACAAACAGTCGTCTGAGGAAACAGCCAATCACAAACAGCCGTCTGAGGAAACAGCCAATCACAAAAAGTCGTCTGAGGAAACAGCCAATCACAAACAGTCGTCTGAGGAAACAGCCAATCACAAACAGTCGTCTGAGGAAACAGCCAATCACAAACTGTCGTCTGAGGAAACAGCCAATCACAAACAGTCGTCTGAGGAAACAGCCAATCACAAACAGTCGTCTGAGGAAACAGCCAATCACAAACAGTCGTCTGAGGAAACAGCCAATCACAAACAGTCGTCTGAGGAAACAGCCAATCACAAACAGCCGTCTGAGGAAACAGCCAATCACAAACAGTCGTCTGAGGAAACAGCCAATCACAAACAGTCGTCTGAGGAAACATCCAATCACAAACAGTCGTCTGAGGAAACAGCCAATCACAAACAGCCGTCTGAGGAAACAGCCAATCACAAACTGTCGTCTGGGGAAACAGCCAATCACAAACAGTCGTCTGAGGAAACAGCCAAACACAAACAGTCGTCTGAGGAAACAGCCAATCACAAACAGCCGTCTGAGGAAACAGCCAATCACAAACAGTCGTCTGAGGAAACAGCCAATCACAAACAGTCGTCTGAGGAAACAGCCAATCACAAACAGTCGTCTGAGGAAACAGCCAATCACAAACAGTCATCTGAGGAAACAGCCAATCACAAACAGCCGTCTGAGGAAACATCCAATCACAAACAGCCAATCACAAACAGTCGTCTGAGGAAACAGCCAATCACAAACTGTCGTCTGAGGATACAGCCAATCACAAACAGCCAATCACAAACAGTCGTCTGAGGAAACAGCCAATCACAAACTGTCGTCTGAGGAAACAGCCAATCTCAAACAGTCGTCTGAGGAAACAGCTAATCACAAACAGTCGTCTGAGGAAACAGCCAATCACAAACAGCCAATCACAAACAGCCGTCTGAGGAAACATCCAATCACAAACAGCCGTCTGAGGAAACAGCCAATCACAAACAGCCAATCACAAACAGCCAATCACAAACAGTCGTCTGAGGAAACAGCCAATCACAAACTGTCGTCTGAGGAAACAGCCAATCACAAACAGTCGTCTGAGGAAACAGCCAATCACAAACAGTCGTCTGAGGAAACAGCCAATCACAAACAGTCGTCTGAGGAAACAGCCAATCACAAACAGCCAATCACAAACAGCCGTCTGAGGAAACATCCAATTACAAACAGCCGTCTGAGGAAACAGCCAATCACAAACAGCCAATCACAAACAGCCAATCACAAACAGCCGTCTGAGGAAACATCCAATCACAAACAGTCGTCTGAGGAAACAGCCAATCACAAACAGCCGTCTGAGGAAACAGCCAATCACAAACTGTCGTCTGGGGAAACAGCCAATCACAAACAGTCGTCTGAGGAAACAGCCAATCACAAACTGTCGTCTGGGGAAACAGCCAATCACAAACAGTCGTCTGAGGAAACAGCCAATCACAAACAGTCGTCTGAGGAAACAGCCAATCACAAACAGTCGTCTGAGGAAACAGCCAATCACAAACAGTCGTCTGAGGAAACAGCCAATCACAATCAGTCGTCTGAGGAAACAGCCAATCACAAACAGTCGTCTGAGGAAACAGCCAATCACAAACTGTCGTCTGAGGAAACAGCCAATCACAAACAGTCGTCTGACGAAACAGCCAATCACAAACAGTCGTCTGAGGAAACAGCCAATCACAAACAGTCGTCTGAGGAAACAGCCAATCACAAACAGCCGTCTGAGGAAACAGCCAATCACAAACAGTCGTCTGAGGAAACAGCCAATCACAAACAGTCGTCTGAGGAAACAGCCAATCACAAACAGTCGTCTGAGGAAACAGCCAATCACAAACAGTCGTCTGAGGAAACAGCCAATCACAAACAGTCGTCTGAGAAAACAGCCAATCACAAACAGTCGTATGAGGAAACAGCCAATCACAAACAGTCGTCTGACGAAACAGCCATTCACAAACAGTCGTCTGAGGAAACAGCCGCTCACAAACAGCCGTCTGAGGAAACATCCAATCACAAACAGTCGTCTGAGGAAACAGCCAATCACAAACAGTCGTCTGAGTAAACAGCCAATCACAAACAGCCGTCTGAGGAAACAGCCAATCACAAACAGTCGTCTGAGAAAACAGCCAATCACACACTGTCGTCTGAGGAAACAGCCAATCACAAACAGTCGTCTGAGGAAACAGCCAATCACAAACAGTCGTCTGAGGAAACAGCCAATCACAAACAGTCGTCTAAGGAAACAGCCAATCACAAACAGTCGTCTGAGGAAACAGCCAATCACAAACAGTCGTCTGAGGAAACAGCCAATCACAAACAGCCGTCTGAGGAAACAGCCAATCACAAACAGTCGTTTGAGGAAACAGCCAATCACAAACAGTCGTCTGAGGAAACAGCCAATCACAAACAGCCGTCTGAGGAAACAGCCAATCACAAACAGTCGTCTGAGGAAACAGCCAATCACAAACAGTCGTCTGAGAAAACAGCCAATCACAAACAGTCGTCTGAGGAAACAGCCAATCCCAAACAGCCGTCTGAGGAAACATCCAATCACAAACAGTCGTCTGAGGAAACAGCCAATCACAAACAGCCGTCTGAGGAAACAGCCAATCACAAACTGTCGTCTGGGGAAACAGCCAATCACAAACAGTCGTCTGAGGAAACAGCCAATCACAAACTGTCGTCTGGGGAAACAGCCAATCACAAACAGTCGTCTGAGGAAACAGCCAATCACAAACAGTCGTCTGAGGAAACAGCCAATCACAAACAGCCGTCTGAGGAAACAGCCAATCACAAACAGTCGTCTGAGGAAACAGCCAATCACAAACAGTCGTCTGAGGAAACAGCCAATCACAAACAGTCGTCTGAGGAAACAGCCAATCACAAACAGTCGTCTGAGGAAACAGCCAATCACAAACAGTCGTCTGAGAAAACAGCCAATCACAAACAGTCGTCTGAGGAAACAGCCAATCACAAACAGTCGTCTGAGGAAACAGCCAATCACAAACAGTCGTCTGAGAAAACAGCCAATCACAAACAGTCGTATGAGGAAACAGCCAATCACAAACAGTCGTCTGACGAAACAGCCAATCACAAACAGCCGTCTGAGGAAACATCCAATCACAAACAGCCGTCTGAGGAAACAGCCAATCACAAACAGTCGTCTGAGGAAACAGCCAATCACAAACAGTCATCTGAGGAAACAGCCAATCACAAACAGTCGTCTGAGGAAACAGCCAGTCACAAACAATCGTCTGAGGAAACAGCCAATCACAAACAGCCGTCTGAGGAAACATCCAATCACAAACAGTCATCTGAGGAAACAGCCAATCACAAACAGCCGTCTGAGGAAACAGCCAATCACAAACTGTCGTCTGGGGAAACAGCCAATCACAAACAGTCGTCTGAGGAAACAGCCAATCACAAACTGCCGTCTGGGGAAACAGCCAATCACAAACAGTCGTCTGAGGAAACAGCCAATCACAAACAGTCGTCTGAGGAAACAGCCAATCACAAACAGCCGTCTGAGGAAACAGCCAATCACAAACAGTCGTCTGAGGAAACAGCCAATCACAAACAGTCGTCTGAGGAAACAGCCAATCACAAACAGTCGTCTGAGGAAACAGCCAATCACAATCAGTCGTCTGAGGAAACAGCCAATTACAAACAGCCAATCACAAACAGTCGTCTGAGGAAACAGCCAATCACAAACTGTCGTCTGAGGAAACAGCCAATCACAAACAGTCGTCTGAGGAAACAGCCAATCACAAACAGTCGTCTGAGGAAACAGCCAATCACAAACAGTCGTCTGAGGAAACAGCCAATCACAAACAGTCATCTGAGGAAACAGCCAATCACAAACAGTCGTCTGAGGAAACAGCCAATCACAAACAGTCGTCTGAGAAAACAGCCAATCACAAACAGTCGTATGAGGAAACAGCCAATCACAAACAGTCGTCTGATGAAACAGCCAATCACAAACAGTCGTCTGAGGAAACAGCCGCTCACAAACAGCCGTCTGAGGAAACATCTAATCACAAACAGCCGTCTGAGGAAACAGCCAATCACAAACAGTCATCTGAGGAAACAGCCAATCACAAACAGTCATCTGAGGAAACAGCCAATCACAAACAGTCGTCTGAGGAAACAGCCAATCACAAACAATCGTCTGAGGAAACAGCCAATCACAAACAGCCGTCTGAGGAAACACCCAATGACAAACAGTCGTCTGAGGAAACAGCCAATCACAAACTGCCGTCTGAGGAAACAGCCAATCACAAACTGTCGTCTGGGGAAACAGCCAATCACAAACAGTCGTCTGAGGAAACAGCCAATCACAAACAGTCGTCTGAGGAAACAGCCAATCACAAACAGCCGTCTGAGGAAACAGCCAATCACAAACAGTCGTCTGAGGAAACAGCCAATCACAAACAGCCAATCACAAACATTCGTCTGAGGAAACAGCCAATCACAAACTGTCGTCTGGGGAAACAGCCAATCACAAACAGTAGTCTGAGGAAACAGCCAATCACAAACAGTCGTCTGAGGAAACAGCCAATCACAAACAGCCGTCTGAGGAAACAGCCAATCACAAACAGTCGTCTGAGGAAACAGCCAATCACAAACAGTCGTCTGAGGAAACAGCCAATCACAAACAGTCGTCTGAGGAAACAGCCAATCACAAACTGTCGTCTGGGGAAACAGCCAATCACAAACAGTCGTCTGAGGAAACAGCCAATCACAAACTGTCGTCTGGGGAAACAGCCAATCACAAACAGTCGTCTGAGGAAACAGCCAATCACAAACAGCCAATCACAAACATTCGTCTGAGGAAACAGCCAATCACAAACTGTCGTCTGGGGAAACAGCCAATCACAAACAGTCGTCTGAGGGAACAGCCAATCACAAACAGTCGTCTGAGGAAACAGCCAATCACAAACAGCCGTCTGAGGAAACAGCCAATCACAAACAGTCGTCTGAGGAAACAGCCAATCACAAACAGTCGTCTGAGGAAACAGCCAATCACAAACAGTCGTCTGAGGAAACAGCCAATCACAAACAGTCGTCTGAGAAAACAGCCAATCACAAACAGTCGTCTGAGGAAACAGCCAATCACAAACAGTCGTCTGAGGATATAGCCAATCACAAACAGTCGTCTGAGGAAACAGCCAATCACAAACAGTCGTCTGAGGAAACAACCAATCACAAACAGTCGTCTGAGGATACAGCCAATCACAAACAGCCAATCACAAACAGTCGTCTGAGGAAACAGCCAATCACAAACTGTCGTCTGAGGAAACAGCCAATCACAAACAGTCGTCTGAGGAAACAGCCAATCACAAACAGTCGTCTGAGGAAACAGCCAATCACAAACAGTCGTCTGAGGAAACAGCCAATCACAAACAGTCGTCTGAGGAAACAGCCAATCACAAACAGTCGTCTGAGGAAACAGCCAATCACAAACAGTCGTCTGAGGAAACAGCCAATCACAAACAGCCGTCTCAGGAAACATCCAATCACAAACAGCCGTCTGAGGAAACAGCCAATCACAAACAGTCGTCTGAGGAAACAGCCAATCACAAACAGTCATCTGAGGAAACAGCCAATCACAAACAGTCGTCTGAGGAAACAGCCAGTCACAAACAATCGTCTGAGGAAACAGCCAATCACAAACAGCCGTCTGAGGAAACATCCAATCACAAACAGTCGTCTGAGGAAACAGCCAATCACAAACAGCCGTCTGAGGAAACAGCCAATCACAAACAGTCGTCTGAGGAAACAGCCAGTCACAAACAATCGTCTGAGGAAACAGCCAATCACAAACAGCCGTCTGAGGAAACATCCAATCACAAACAGTCATCTGAGGAAACAGCCAATCACAAACAGCCGTCTGAGGAAACAGCCAATCACAAACTGTCGTCTGGGGAAACAGCCAATCACAAACAGTCGTCTGAGGAAACAGCCAATCACAAACTGTCGTCTGGGGAAACAGCCAATCACAAACAGTCGTCTGAGGAAACAGCCAATCACAAACAGTCGTCTGAGGAAACAGCCAATCACAAACAGCCGTCTGAGGAAACAGCCAATCACAAAAAGTCGTCTGAGGAAACAGCCAATCACAAACAGTCGTCTGAGGAAACAGCCAATCACAAACAGTCGTCTGAGGAAACAGCCAATCACAAACTGTCGTCTGAGGAAACAGCCAATCACAAACAGTCGTCTGAGGAAACAGCCAATCACAAACAGTCGTCTGAGGAAACAGCCAATCACAAACAGTCGTCTGAGGAAACAGCCAATCACAAACAGTCGTCTGAGGAAACAGCCAATCACAAACAGCCGTCTGAGGAAACAGCCAATCACAAACAGTCGTCTGAGGAAACAGCCAATCACAAACAGTCGTCTGAGGAAACATCCAATCACAAACAGTCGTCTGAGGAAACAGCCAATCACAAACAGCCGTCTGAGGAAACAGCCAATCACAAACTGTCGTCTGGGGAAACAGCCAATCACAAACAGTCGTCTGAGGAAACAGCCAATCACAAACAGTCGTCTGAGGAAACAGCCAATCACAAACAGCCGTCTGAGGAAACAGCCAATCACAAACAGTCGTCTGAGGAAACAGCCAATCACAAACAGTCGTCTGAGGAAACAGCCAATCACAAACAGTCGTCTGAGGAAACAGCCAATCACAAACAGCCAATCACAAACAGTCGTCTGAGGAAACAGCCAATCACAAACTGTCGTCTGAGGAAACAGCCAATCACAAACAGTCGTCTGAGGAAACAGCCAATCACAAACAGTCGTCTGAGGAAACAGCCAATCACAAACAGTCGTCTGAGGAAACAGCCAATCACAAACAGCCAATCACAAACAGCCGTCTGAGGAAACATCCAATCACAAACAGCCGTCTGAGGAAACAGCCAATCACAAACAGCCAATCACAAACAGCCAATCACAAACAGTCGTCTGAGGAAACAGCCAATCACAAACTGTCGTCTGAGGAAACAGCCAATCACAAACAGTCGTCTGAGGAAACAGCCAATCACAAACAGTCGTCTGAGGAAACAGCCAATCACAAACAGTCGTCTGAGGAAACAGCCAATCACAAACAGCCAATCACAAACAGCCGTCTGAGGAAACATCCAATTACAAACAGCCGTCTGAGGAAACAGCCAATCACAAACAGCCAATCACAAACAGCCAATCACAAACAGCCGTCTGAGGAAACATCCAATCACAAACAGCCGTCTGAGGAAACAGCCAATCACAAACAGTCGTCTGAGGAAACAGCCAATCACAAACAGTCATCTGAGGAAACAGCCAATCACAAACAGTCGTCTGAGGAAACAGCCAGTCACAAACAATCGTCTGAGGAAACAGCCAATCACAAACAGCCGTCTGAGGAAACATCCAATCACAAACAGTCGTCTGAGGAAACAGCCAATCACAAACAGCCGTCTGAGGAAACAGCCAATCACAAACTGTCGTCTGGGGAAACAGCCAATCACAAACAGTCGTCTGAGGAAACAGCCAATCACAAACTGTCGTCTGGGGAAACAGCCAATCACAAACAGTCGTCTGAGGAAACAGCCAATCACAAACAGTCGTCTGAGGAAACAGCCAATCACAAACAGTCGTCTGAGGAAACAGCCAATCACAAACAGTCGTCTGAGGAAACAGCCAATCACAATCAGTCGTCTGAGGAAACAGCCAATCACAAACAGTCGTCTGAGGAAACAGCCAATCACAAACTGTCGTCTGGGGAAACAGCCAATCACAAACAGTCGTCTGAGGAAACAGCCAATCACAAACTGTCGTCTGGGGAAACAGCCAATCACAAACAGTCGTCTGAGGAAACAGCCAATCACAAACAGTCGTCTGAGGAAACAGCCAATCACAAACAGTCGTCTGAGGAAACAGCCAATCACAAACAGTCGTCTGAGGAAACAGCCAATCACAATCAGTCGTCTGAGGAAACAGCCAATCACAAACAGTCGTCTGAGGAAACAGCCAATCACAAACTGTCGTCTGAGGAAACAGCCAATCACAAACAGTCGTCTGACGAAACAGCCAATCACAAACAGTCGTCTGAGGAAACAGCCAATCACAAACAGTCGTCTGAGGAAACAGCCAATCACAAACAGCCGTCTGAGGAAACAGCCAATCACAAACAGTCGTCTGAGGAAACAGCCAATCACAAACAGTCGTCTGAGGAAACAGCCAATCACAAACAGTCGTCTGAGGAAACAGCCAATCACAAACAGTCGTCTGAGGAAACAGCCAATCACAAACAGTCGTCTGAGAAAACAGCCAATCACAAACAGCCAATCACAAACAGTCGTCTGAGGAAACAGCCAATCACAAACTGTCGTCTGAGGAAACAGCCAATCACAAACAGTCGTCTGAGGAAACAGCCAATCACAAACAGTCGTCTGAGGAAACAGCCAATCACAAACAGTCGTCTGAGGAAACAGCCAATCACAAACAGCCAATCACAAACAGCCGTCTGAGGAAACATCCAATCACAAACAGCCGTCTGAGGAAACAGCCAATCACAAACAGCCAATCACAAACAGCCAATCACAAACAGTCGTCTGAGGAAACAGCCAATCACAAACTGTCGTCTGAGGAAACAGCCAATCACAAACAGTCGTCTGAGGAAACAGCCAATCACAAACAGTCGTCTGAGGAAACAGCCAATCACAAACAGTCGTCTGAGGAAACAGCCAATCACAAACAGCCAATCACAAACAGCCGTCTGAGGAAACATCCAATTACAAACAGCCGTCTGAGGAAACAGCCAATCACAAACAGCCAATCACAAACAGCCAATCACAAACAGCCGTCTGAGGAAACATCCAATCACAAACAGCCGTCTGAGGAAACAGCCAATCACAAACAGTCGTCTGAGGAAACAGCCAATCACAAACAGTCATCTGAGGAAACAGCCAATCACAAACAGTCGTCTGAGGAAACAGCCAGTCACAAACAATCGTCTGAGGAAACAGCCAATCACAAACAGCCGTCTGAGGAAACATCCAATCACAAACAGTCGTCTGAGGAAACAGCCAATCACAAACAGCCGTCTGAGGAAACAGCCAATCACAAACTGTCGTCTGGGGAAACAGCCAATCACAAACAGTCGTCTGAGGAAACAGCCAATCACAAACTGTCGTCTGGGGAAACAGCCAATCACAAACAGTCGTCTGAGGAAACAGCCAATCACAAACAGTCGTCTGAGGAAACAGCCAATCACAAACAGTCGTCTGAGGAAACAGCCAATCACAAACAGTCGTCTGAGGAAACAGCCAATCACAATCAGTCGTCTGAGGAAACAGCCAATCACAAACAGTCGTCTGAGGAAACAGCCAATCACAAACTGTCGTCTGGGGAAACAGCCAATCACAAACAGTCGTCTGAGGAAACAGCCAATCACAAACTGTCGTCTGGGGAAACAGCCAATCACAAACAGTCGTCTGAGGAAACAGCCAATCACAAACAGTCGTCTGAGGAAACAGCCAATCACAAACAGTCGTCTGAGGAAACAGCCAATCACAAACAGTCGTCTGAGGAAACAGCCAATCACAATCAGTCGTCTGAGGAAACAGCCAATCACAAACAGTCGTCTGAGGAAACAGCCAATCACAAACTGTCGTCTGAGGAAACAGCCAATCACAAACAGTCGTCTGACGAAACAGCCAATCACAAACAGTCGTCTGAGGAAACAGCCAATCACAAACAGTCGTCTGAGGAAACAGCCAATCACAAACAGCCGTCTGAGGAAACAGCCAATCACAAACAGTCGTCTGAGGAAACAGCCAATCACAAACAGTCGTCTGAGGAAACAGCCAATCACAAACAGTCGTCTGAGGAAACAGCCAATCACAAACAGTCGTCTGAGGAAACAGCCAATCACAAACAGTCGTCTGAGAAAACAGCCAATCACAAACAGTCGTATGAGGAAACAGCCAATCACAAACAGTCGTCTGACGAAACAGCCATTCACAAACAGTCGTCTGAGGAAACAGCCGCTCACAAACAGCCGTCTGAGGAAACATCCAATCACAAACAGTCGTCTGAGGAAACAGCCAATCACAAACAGTCGTCTGAGTAAACAGCCAATCACAAACAGCCGTCTGAGGAAACAGCCAATCACAAACAGTCGTCTGAGAAAACAGCCAATCACACACTGTCGTCTGAGGAAACAGCCAATCACAAACAGTCGTCTGAGGAAACAGCCAATCACAAACAGTCGTCTGAGGAAACAGCCAATCACAAACAGTCGTCTAAGGAAACAGCCAATCACAAACAGTCGTCTGAGGAAACAGCCAATCACAAACAGTCGTCTGAGGAAACAGCCAATCACAAACAGCCGTCTGAGGAAACAGCCAATCACAAACAGTCGTTTGAGGAAACAGCCAATCACAAACAGTCGTCTGAGGAAACAGCCAATCACAAACAGCCGTCTGAGGAAACAGCCAATCACAAACAGTCGTCTGAGGAAACAGCCAATCACAAACAGTCGTCTGAGAAAACAGCCAATCACAAACAGTCGTCTGAGGAAACAGCCAATCCCAAACAGCCGTCTGAGGAAACATCCAATCACAAACAGTCGTCTGAGGAAACAGCCAATCACAAACAGCCGTCTGAGGAAACAGCCAATCACAAACTGTCGTCTGGGGAAACAGCCAATCACAAACAGTCGTCTGAGGAAACAGCCAATCACAAACTGTCGTCTGGGGAAACAGCCAATCACAAACAGTCGTCTGAGGAAACAGCCAATCACAAACAGTCGTCTGAGGAAACAGCCAATCACAAACAGCCGTCTGAGGAAACAGCCAATCACAAACAGTCGTCTGAGGAAACAGCCAATCACAAACAGTCGTCTGAGGAAACAGCCAATCACAAACAGTCGTCTGAGGAAACAGCCAATCACAAACAGTCGTCTGAGGAAACAGCCAATCACAAACAGTCGTCTGAGAAAACAGCCAATCACAAACAGTCGTCTGAGGAAACAGCCAATCACAAACAGTCGTCTGAGGAAACAGCCAATCACAAACAGTCGTCTGAGAAAACAGCCAATCACAAACAGTCGTATGAGGAAACAGCCAATCACAAACAGTCGTCTGACGAAACAGCCAATCACAAACAGCCGTCTGAGGAAACATCCAATCACAAACAGCCGTCTGAGGAAACAGCCAATCACAAACAGTCGTCTGAGGAAACAGCCAATCACAAACAGTCATCTGAGGAAACAGCCAATCACAAACAGTCGTCTGAGGAAACAGCCAGTCACAAACAATCGTCTGAGGAAACAGCCAATCACAAACAGCCGTCTGAGGAAACATCCAATCACAAACAGTCATCTGAGGAAACAGCCAATCACAAACAGCCGTCTGAGGAAACAGCCAATCACAAACTGTCGTCTGGGGAAACAGCCAATCACAAACAGTCGTCTGAGGAAACAGCCAATCACAAACTGCCGTCTGGGGAAACAGCCAATCACAAACAGTCGTCTGAGGAAACAGCCAATCACAAACAGTCGTCTGAGGAAACAGCCAATCACAAACAGCCGTCTGAGGAAACAGCCAATCACAAACAGTCGTCTGAGGAAACAGCCAATCACAAACAGTCGTCTGAGGAAACAGCCAATCACAAACAGTCGTCTGAGGAAACAGCCAATCACAATCAGTCGTCTGAGGAAACAGCCAATTACAAACAGCCAATCACAAACAGTCGTCTGAGGAAACAGCCAATCACAAACTGTCGTCTGAGGAAACAGCCAATCACAAACAGTCGTCTGAGGAAACAGCCAATCACAAACAGTCGTCTGAGGAAACAGCCAATCACAAACAGTCGTCTGAGGAAACAGCCAATCACAAACAGTCGTCTGAGGAAACAGCCAATCACAAACAGTCGTCTGAGGAAACAGCCAATCACAAACAGTCGTCTGAGAAAACAGCCAATCACAAACAGTCGTATGAGGAAACAGCCAATCACAAACAGTCGTCTGACGAAACAGCCAATCACAAACAGTCGTCTGAGGAAACAGCCGCTCACAAACAGCCGTCTGAGGAAACATCTAATCACAAACAGCCGTCTGAGGAAACAGCCAATCACAAACAGTCATCTGAGGAAACAGCCAATCACAAACAGTCATCTGAGGAAACAGCCAATCACAAACAGTCGTCTGAGGAAACAGCCAATCACAAACAATCGTCTGAGGAAACAGCCAATCACAAACAGCCGTCTGAGGAAACACCCAATGACAAACAGTCGTCTGAGGAAACAGCCAATCACAAACTGCCGTCTGAGGAAACAGCCAATCACAAACAGTCGTCTGAGGAAACAGCCAATCACAAACAGTCGTCTGAGGAAACAGCCAATCACAAACAGTCGTCTGAGGAAACAGCCAATCACAAACTGTCGTCTGGGGAAACAGCCAATCACAAACAGTCGTCTGAGGAAACAGCCAATCACAAACAGTCGTCTGAGGAAACAGCCAATCACAAACAGCCGTCTGAGGAAACAGCCAATCACAAACAGTCGTCTGAGGAAACAGCCAATCACAAACAGCCAATCACAAACATTCGTCTGAGGAAACAGCCAATCACAAACTGTCGTCTGGGGAAACAGCCAATCACAAACAGTAGTCTGAGGAAACAGCCAATCACAAACAGTCGTCTGAGGAAACAGCCAATCACAAACAGCCGTCTGAGGAAACAGCCAATCACAAACAGTCGTCTGAGGAAACAGCCAATCACAAACAGTCGTCTGAGGAAACAGCCAATCACAAACAGTCGTCTGAGGAAACAGCCAATCACAAACTGTCGTCTGGGGAAACAGCCAATCACAAACAGTCGTCTGAGGAAACAGCCAATCACAAACTGTCGTCTGGGGAAACAGCCAATCACAAACAGTCGTCTGAGGAAACAGCCAATCACAAACAGCCAATCACAAACATTCGTCTGAGGAAACAGCCAATCACAAACTGTCGTCTGGGGAAACAGCCAATCACAAACAGTCGTCTGAGGGAACAGCCAATCACAAACAGTCGTCTGAGGAAACAGCCAATCACAAACAGCCGTCTGAGGAAACAGCCAATCACAAACAGTCGTCTGAGGAAACAGCCAATCACAAACAGTCGTCTGAGGAAACAGCCAATCACAAACAGTCGTCTGAGGAAACAGCCAATCACAAACAGTCGTCTGAGAAAACAGCCAATCACAAACAGTCGTCTGAGGAAACAGCCAATCACAAACAGTCGTCTGAGGATATAGCCAATCACAAACAGTCGTCTGAGGAAACAGCCAATCACAAACAGTCGTCTGAGGAAACAACCAATCACAAACAGTCGTCTGAGGATACAGCCAATCACAAACAGCCAATCACAAACAGTCGTCTGAGGAAACAGCCAATCACAAACTGTCGTCTGAGGAAACAGCCAATCACAAACAGTCGTCTGAGGAAACAGCCAATCACAAACAGTCGTCTGAGGAAACAGCCAATCACAAACAGTCGTCTGAGGAAACAGCCAATCACAAACAGTCGTCTGAGGAAACAGCCAATCACAAACAGTCGTCTGAGGAAACAGCCAATCACAAACAGTCGTCTGAGGAAACAGCCAATCACAAACAGCCGTCTCAGGAAACATCCAATCACAAACAGCCGTCTGAGGAAACAGCCAATCACAAACAGTCGTCTGAGGAAACAGCCAATCACAAACAGTCATCTGAGGAAACAGCCAATCACAAACAGTCGTCTGAGGAAACAGCCAGTCACAAACAATCGTCTGAGGAAACAGCCAATCACAAACAGCCGTCTGAGGAAACATCCAATCACAAACAGTCGTCTGAGGAAACAGCCAATCACAAACAGCCGTCTGAGGAAACAGCCAATCACAAACAGTCGTCTGAGGAAACAGCCAGTCACAAACAATCGTCTGAGGAAACAGCCAATCACAAACAGCCGTCTGAGGAAACATCCAATCACAAACAGTCATCTGAGGAAACAGCCAATCACAAACAGCCGTCTGAGGAAACAGCCAATCACAAACTGTCATCTGGGGAAACAGCCAATCACAAACAGTCGTCTGAGGAAACAGCCAATCACAAACTGTCGTCTGGGGAAACAGCCAATCACAAACAGTCGTCTGAGGAAACAGCCAATCACAAACAGTCGTCTGAGGAAACAGCCAATCACAAACAGCCGTCTGAGGAAACAGCCAATCACAAAAAGTCGTCTGAGGAAACAGCCAATCACAAACAGTCGTCTGAGGAAACAGCCAATCACAAACAGTCGTCTGAGGAAACAGCCAATCACAAACTGTCGTCTGAGGAAACAGCCAATCACAAACAGTCGTCTGAGGAAACAGCCAATCACAAACAGTCGTCTGAGGAAACAGCCAATCACAAACAGTCGTCTGAGGAAACAGCCAATCACAAACAGTCGTCTGAGGAAACAGCCAATCACAAACAGCCGTCTGAGGAAACAGCCAATCACAAACAGTCGTCTGAGGAAACAGCCAATCACAAACAGTCGTCTGAGGAAACATCCAATCACAAACAGTCGTCTGAGGAAACAGCCAATCACAAACAGCCGTCTGAGGAAACAGCCAATCACAAACTGTCGTCTGGGGAAACAGCCAATCACAAACAGTCGTCTGAGGAAACAGCCAATCACAAACAGTCGTCTGAGGAAACAGCCAATCACAAACAGCCGTCTGAGGAAACAGCCAATCACAAACAGTCGTCTGAGGAAACAGCCAATCACAAACAGTCGTCTGAGGAAACAGCCAATCACAAACAGTCGTCTGAGGAAACAGCCAATCACAAACAGTCGTCTGAGGAAACAGCCAATCACAAACAGCCAATCACAAACAGTCGTCTGAGGAAACAGCCAATCACAAACTGTCGTCTGAGGAAACAGCCAATCACAAACAGTCGTCTGAGGAAACAGCCAATCACAAACAGTCGTCTGAGGAAACAGCCAATCACAAACAGTCGTCTGAGGAAACAGCCAATCACAAACAGCCAATCACAAACAGCCGTCTGAGGAAACATCCAATCACAAACAGCCGTCTGAGGAAACAGCCAATCACAAACAGCCAATCACAAACAGCCAATCACAAACAGTCGTCTGAGGAAACAGCCAATCACAAACTGTCGTCTGAGGAAACAGCCAATCACAAACAGTCGTCTGAGGAAACAGCCAATCACAAACAGTCGTCTGAGGAAACAGCCAATCACAAACAGTCGTCTGAGGAAACAGCCAATCACAAACAGCCAATCACAAACAGCCGTCTGAGGAAACATCCAATTACAAACAGCCGTCTGAGGAAACAGCCAATCACAAACAGCCAATCACAAACAGCCAATCACAAACAGCCGTCTGAGGAAACATCCAATCACAAACAGCCGTCTGAGGAAACAGCCAATCACAAACAGTCGTCTGAGGAAACAGCCAATCACAAACAGTCATCTGAGGAAACAGCCAATCACAAACAGTCGTCTGAGGAAACAGCCAGTCACAAACAATCGTCTGAGGAAACAGCCAATCACAAACAGCCGTCTGAGGAAACATCCAATCACAAACAGTCGTCTGAGGAAACAGCCAATCACAAACAGCCGTCTGAGGAAACAGCCAATCACAAACTGTCGTCTGGGGAAACAGCCAATCACAAACAGTCGTCTGAGGAAACAGCCAATCACAAACTGTCGTCTGGGGAAACAGCCAATCACAAACAGTCGTCTGAGGAAACAGCCAATCACAAACAGTCGTCTGAGGAAACAGCCAATCACAAACAGTCGTCTGAGGAAACAGCCAATCACAAACAGTCGTCTGAGGAAACAGCCAATCACAATCAGTCGTCTGAGGAAACAGCCAATCACAAACAGTCGTCTGAGGAAACAGCCAATCACAAACTGTCGTCTGAGGAAACAGCCAATCACAAACAGTCGTCTGACGAAACAGCCAATCACAAACAGTCGTCTGAGGAAACAGCCAATCACAAACAGTCGTCTGAGGAAACAGCCAATCACAAACAGCCGTCTGAGGAAACAGCCAATCACAAACAGTCGTCTGAGGAAACAGCCAATCACAAACAGTCGTCTGAGGAAACAGCCAATCACAAACAGTCGTCTGAGGAAACAGCCAATCACAAACAGTCGTCTGAGGAAACAGCCAATCACAAACAGTCGTCTGAGAAAACAGCCAATCACAAACAGTCGTATGAGGAAACAGCCAATCACAAACAGTCGTCTGACGAAACAGCCATTCACAAACAGTCGTCTGAGGAAACAGCCGCTCACAAACAGCCGTCTGAGGAAACATCCAATCACAAACAGCCGTCTGAGGAAACAGCCAATCACAAACAGTCATCTGAGGAAACAGCCAATCACAAACAGTCATCTGAGGAAACAGCCAATCACAAACAGTCGTCTGAGGAAACAGCCAATCACAAACAATCGTCTGAGGAAACAGCCAATCACAAACAGCCGTCTGAGGAAACATCCAATCACAAACAGTCGTCTGAGGAAACAGCCAATCACAAACAGCCGTCTGAGGAAACAGCCAATCACAAACTGTCGTCTGGGGAAACAGCCAATCACAAACAGTCGTCTGAGGAAACAGCCAATCACAAACAGTCATCTGAGGAAACAGCCAATCACAAACAGTCGTCTGAGAAAACAGCCAATCACAAACAGTCGTATGAGGAAACAGCCAATCACAAACAGTCGTCTGACGAAACAGCCAATCACAAACAGTCGTCTGAGGAAACAGCCAATCACAAACAGCCGTCTGAGGAAACATCCAATCACAAACAGCCGTCTGAGGAAACAGCCAATCACAAACAGTCGTCTGAGGAAACAGCCAATCACAAACTGTCGTCTGAGGAAACAGCCAATCACAAACAGTCGTCTGAGGAAACAGCCAATCACAAACAGTCGTCTGAGGAAACAGCCAATCACAAACAGCTGTCTGAGGAAACAGCCAATCACAAACAGTCGTCTGAGGAAACAGCCAATCACAAACAGTCGTCTGAGGAAACAGCCAATCACAAACAGCCAATCACAAACAGCCGTCTGAGGAAACATCCAATCACAAACAGCCGTCTGAGGAAACAGCCAATCACAAACAGCCAATCACAAACAGCCGTCTGAGGAAACATCCAATCACAAACAGCCGTCTGAGGAAACAGCCAATCACAAACAGTCGTCTGAGGAAACAGCCAATCACAAACAGTCATCTGAGGAAACAGCCAATCACAAACAGTCGTCTGAGGAAACAGCCAGTCACAAACAATCGTCTGAGGAAACAGCCAATCACAAACAGCCGTCTGAGGAAACATCCAATCACAAACAGTCGTCTGAGGAAACAGCCAATCACAAACAGCCGTCTGAGGAAACAGCCAATCACAAACTGTCGTCTGGGGAAACAGCCAATCACAAACAGTCGTCTGAGGAAACAGCCAATCACAAACTGTCGTCGGGGGAAACAGCCAATCACAAACAGTCGTCTGAGGAAACAGCCAATCACAAACAGTCGTCTGAGGAAACAGCCAATCACAAACAGCCGTCTGAGGAAACAGCCAATCACAAAAAGTCGTCTGAGGAAACAGCCAATCACAAACAGTCGTCTGAGGAAACAGCCAATCACAAACAGTCGTCTGACGAAACAGCCAATCACAAACAGTCGTCTGAGGAAACAGCCAATCACAAACAGTCGTCTGAGGAAACAGCCAATCACAAACAGTCGTCTGAGAAAACAGCCAATCACAAACAGTCGTATGAGGAAACAGCCAATCACAAACAGTCGTCTGACGAAACAGCCAATCACAAACAGTCGTCTGGGGAAACAGCCAATCACAAACAGTCGTCTGAGGAAACAGCCAATCACAAACAGTCGTCTGAGAAAACAGCCAATCACAAACAGTCGTATGAGGAAACAGCCAATCACAAACAGTCGTCTGACGAAACAGCCAATCACAAACAGTCGTCTGAGGAAACAGCCGCTCACAAACAGCCGTCTGAGGAAACATCCAATCACAAACAGCCGTCTGAGGAAACAGCCAATCACAAACAGTCGTCTGAGGAAACAGCCAATCACAAACAGCCGTCTGAGGAAACAGCCAATCACAAACAGTCGTCTGAGGAAACAGCCAATCACAAACAGTCGTCTGAGGAAACAGCCAATCACAAACAGTCGTCTGAGGAAACAGCCAATCACAAACAGTCGTCTGAGGAAACAGCCAATCACAAACAGTCGTCTGAGAAAACAGCCAATCACAAACAGTCGTATGAGGAAACAGCCAATCACAAACAGTCGTCTGACGAAACAGCCAATCACAAACAGTCGTCTGAGGAAACAGCCGCTCACAAACAGCCGTCTGAGGAAACATCCAATCACAAACAGCCGTCTGAGGAAACAGCCAATCACAAACAGTCATCTGAGGAAACAGCCAATCACAAACAGTCATCTGAGGAAACAGCCAATCACAAACAGTCGTCTGAGGAAACAGCCAATCACAAACAATCGTCTGAGGAAACAGCCAATCACAAACAGCCGTCTGAGGAAACATCCAATCACAA
Source organism: Nansenia antarctica (assembly GCF_963989245.1). Taxonomy (NCBI): domain Eukaryota; kingdom Metazoa; phylum Chordata; class Actinopteri; order Argentiniformes; family Microstomatidae; genus Nansenia; species Nansenia antarctica. Next base: position 34,170,457 of record NC_137681.1, on the reverse strand, counting down.
ACAGTCGTCTGAGGAAACAGCCAATCACAAACAGCCGTCTGAGGAAACAGCCAATCACAAACTGTCGTCTGGGGAAACAGCCAATCACAAACAGTCGTCTGAGGAAACAGCCAATCACAAACTGTCGTCTGGGGAAACAGCCAATCACAAACAGTCGTCTGAGGAAACAGCCAATCACAAACAGTCGTCTGAGGAAACAGCCAATCACAAACAGCCGTCTGAGGAAACAGCCAATCACAAACAGTCGTCTGAGGAAACAGCCAATCACAAACAGTCGTCTGAGGAAACAGCCAATCACAAACAGTCGTCTGAGGAAACAGCCAATCACAAACAGTCGTCTGAGGAAACAGTCAATCACAAACAGCCAATCACAAACAGTCGTCTGAGGAAACAGCCAATCACAAACTGTCGTCTGAGGAAACAGCCAATCACAAACAGTCGTCTGAGGAAACAGCCAATCACAAACAGTCGTCTGAGGAAACAGCCAATCACAAACAGTCGTCTGAGGAAACAGCCAATCACAAACAGTCGTCTGACGAAACAGCCAATCACAAACAGTCGTCTGAGGAAACAGCCAATCACAAACAGTCGTCTGAGGAAACAGCCAATCACAAACAGTCGTCTGAGAAAACAGCCAATCACAAACAGTCGTATGAGGAAACAGCCAATCACAAACAGTCGTCTGAGGAAACAGCCAATCACAAACAGCCGTCTGAGGAAACATCCAATCACAAACAGTCGTCTGAGGAAACAGCCAATCACAAACAGCCGTCTGAGGAAACAGCCAATCACAAAAAGTCGTCTGAGGAAACAGCCAATCACAAACAGTCGTCTGAGGAAACAGCCAATCACAAACAGTCGTCTGACGAAACAGCCAATCACAAACAGTCGTCTGAGGAAACAGCCAATCACAAACAGTCGTCTGAGGAAACAGCCAATCACAAACAGTCGTATGAGGAAACAGCCAATCACAAACAGTCGTCTGACGAAACAGCCAATCACAAACAGTCGTCTGAGGAAACAGCCGCTCACAAACAGCAGTCTGAGGAAACATCCAATCACAAACAGCCGTCTGAGGAAACAGCCAATCACAAACAGTCATCTGAGGAAACAGCCAATCACAAACAGTCATCTGAGGAAACAGCCAATCACAAACAGTCGTCTGAGGAAACAGCCATAAACAATCGTCTGAGGAAACAGCCAATCACAAACAGCCGTCTGAGGAAACATCCAATCACAAACAGTCGTCTGAGGAAACAGCCAATCACAAACAGCCGTCTGAGGAAACAGCCAATCACAAACTGTCGTCTGGGGAAACAGCCAATCACAAACAGTCGTCTGAGGAAACAGCCAATCACAAACAGTCATCTGAGGAAACAGCCAATCACAAACAGCCGTCTGAGGAAACATCCAATCACAAACAGTCGTCTGAGGAAACAGCCAATCACAAACAGTCGTCTGAGGAAACAGCCAATAACAAACAGTCGTCTGAGGAAACAGCCAATCACAAACAGTCGTCTGAGGAAACAGCCAATCACAAACAGTCGTCTGAGGAAACAGCCAATCACAAACAGCCAATCACAAACAGTCGTCTGAGGAAACAGCAAATCACAAACTGTCGTCTGAGGAAACAGCCAATCACAAACAGTCGTCTGAGGAAACAGCCAATCACAAACAGTCGTCCGAGGAAACAGCCAATCACAAACAGCCGTCTGAGGAAACAGCCAATCACAAACTGTCGTCTGAGGAAACAGCCAATCACAAACAGTCGTCTGAGGAAACAGCCAATCACAAACAGCCGTCTGAGGAAACTGCCAATCACAAACAGTCGTCTGAGGAAACAGCCAATCACAAACAGTCGTCTGAGGAAACAGCCAATCACAAACAGTCGTCTGAGGAAACAGCCAATCACAAACAGTCGTCTGAGGAAACAACCAATCACAAACAGCCAATCACAAACAGTCGTCTGAGGAAACAGCCAATCACAAACTGTCGTCTGAGGAAACAGCCAATCACAAACATTCGTCTGAGGAAACAGCCAATCACAAACAGCCGTCTGAGGAAACATCCAATCACAAACAGTCGTCTGAGGAAACAGCCAATCACAAACAGTCGTCTGAGGAAACAGCCAATCACAAACAGCCGTCTGAGGAAACATCCAATCACAAACAGTCGTCTGAGGAAACAGCCAATCACAAACAGCCAATCACAAACAGTCGTCTGAGGAAACAGCCAATCACAAACTGTCGTCTGAGTTAACAGCCAATCACAAACAGTCGTCTGAGGAAACAGCCAATCACAAACAGTCGTCTGAGGAAACAGCCAATCACAAACAGCCGTCTGAGGAAACAGCCAATCACAAACAGTCGTCTGAGGAAACAGCCAATCACAAACAGTCGTCTGAGGAAACAGCCAATCACAAACAGTCGTCTGAGGAAACAGCCAATCACAAACAGTCGTCTGAGGAAACAGCCAATCACAAACAGCCAATCACAAACAGTCGTCTGAGGAAACAGCCAATCACAAACAGTCGTCTGAGGAAACAGCCAATCACAAACAGTCGTCTGAGGAAACAGCCAATCACAAACAGTCATCTGAGAAAACAGCCAATCCCAAACAGTCGTCTGAGAAAACAGCCAATCACAAACAGTCGTTTGAGGAAACAGCCAATCACAAACAGTCGTCTGAGGAAACAGCCAATCACAAACAGTCGTCTGAGGAAACAGCCAATCACAAACAGTCGTCTGAGGAAACAGCCAATCACAAACAGCCGTCTGAGGAAACAGCCAATGACAAACAGTCGTCTGAGGAAACAGCCAATCACAAAAAGTCGTCTGAGGAAACAGCCAATCACAAACAGTCGTCTGAGGAAACAGCCAATCACAAACAGTCGTCTGAGGAAACAGCCAATCACAAACAGTCGTCTGAGAAAACAGCCAATCACAAACAGTCGTCTGAGGAAACAGCCAATCACAAACAGTCGTCTGAGGAAACAGCCAATCACAAACAGTCGTCTGAGGAAACAGCCAATCACAAACTGTCGTCTGAGGAAACAGCCAATCACAAACAGTCGTCTGAGGAAACAGCCAATCACAAACAGTCGTCCGAGGAAACAGCCAATCACAAACAGTCGTCTGAGGAAACAGCCAATCACAAACAGTGGTCTGAGGAAACAGCCAATCACAAACAGCCGTCTGAGGAAACAGCCAATCACAAACAGTCGTCTGAGGAAACAGCCAATCACAAACAGTCGTCTGAGGAAACAGCCAATCACAAACAGCCGTCTGAGGAAACAGCCAATCACAAACAGTCGTCTGAGGAAACAGCCAATCACAAACAGTCGTCTGAGGAAACAGCCAATCGCAAACAGTCGTCTGAGGAAACAGCCAATCACAAACAGCCAGTCACAAACAGTCGTCTGAGGAAACAGCCAATCACAAACTGTCGTCTGAGGAAACAGCCAATCACAAACAGTCGTCTGAGGAAACAGCCAATCACAAACAGTCGTCTGAGGAAACAGCCAATCACAAACAGTCGTCTGAGGAAAGAGCCAATCACAAACAGTCGTCTGAGAAAACAGCCAATCACAAACAGTTGTCTGAGAAAACAGCCAATCACAAACAGTCGTCTGAGGAAACAGCCAATCACAAACAGTCGTCCGAGGAAACAGCCAATCACAAACAGTCGTCTGAGGAAAAAGCCAATCACAAACAGTCGTCCGAGGAAACAGCCAATCACAAACAGTCGTCTGAGGAAACAGCCAATCACAAACAGTCGTCTGAGGAAACAGCCAATCACAAACAGCCGTCTGAGGAAACAGCCAATCACAAACAGTCGTCTGAGGAAACAGCCAATCACAAACAGTCGTCTGAGGAAACAGCCAATCACAAACAGCCGTCTGAGGAAACAGCCAATCACATACAGTCGTCTGAGAAAACAGCGAATCACAAACAGTCGTCTGAGGAAACAGCCAATCACAAACAGTCGTCTGAGGAAACAGCCAATCACAAACAGTCGTCTGAGGAAACAGCCAATCACAAACAGCCGTCTGAGGAAACAGCCAATCACAAACAGCCGTCTGAGGAAACAGCCAATCACAAACAGTCGTCTGAGGAAACAGAAAATCACAAACAGTCGTCTGAGGAAACAGCCAATCACAAACAGTCGTCTGAGGAAACAGCCAATCACAAACAGCCGTCTGATGAAACATCCAATCACAAACAGTCGTCTGAGGAAACAGCCAATCACAAACAGCCAATCACAAACAGTCGTCTGAGGAAACAGCCAATCACAAACTGTCGTCTGAGGAAACAGCCAATCACAAACAGTCGTCTGAGGAAACAGCCAATCACAAACAGTCGTCTGAGGAAACAGCCAATCACAAACAGCCGTCTGAGGAAACAGCCAATCACAAACAGTCGTCTGAGGAAACAGCCAATCACAAACAGTCGTCTGAGGAAACAGCCAATAACAAACAGTCGTCTGAGGAAACAGCCAATCACAAACAGTCGTCTGAGGAAACAGCCAATCACAAACAGTCGTCTGAGGAAACAGCCAATCACAAACTGCCAATCACAAACAGTCGTCTGAGGAAACAGCCAATCACAAACAGCCGTCTGAGGAAACATCCAATCACAAACAGTCGTCTGAGGAAACAGCCAATCACAAACAGTCGTCTGAGGAAACAGCCAATAACAAACAGTCGTCTGAGGAAACAGCCAATCACAAACAGTCGTCTGAGGAAACAGCCAATCACAAACAGTCGTCTGAGGAAACAGCCAATCACAAACAGCCAATCACAAACAGTCGTCTGAGGAAACAGCCAATCACAAACTGTCGTCTGAGGAAACAGCCAATCACAAACAGTCGTCTGAGGAAACAGCCAATCACAAACAGTCGTCCGAGGAAACAGCCAATCACAAACAGCCGTCTGAGGAAACAGCCAATCACAAACTGTCGTCTGAGGAAACAGCCAATCACAAACAGTCGTCTGAGGAAACAGCCAATCACAAACAGCCGTCTGAGGAAACTGCCAATCACAAACAGTCGTCTGAGGAAACAGCCAATCACAAACAGTCGTCTGAGGAAACAGCCAATCACAAACAGTCGTCTGAGGAAACAGCCAATCACAAACAGTCGTCTGAGGAAACAGCCAATCACAAACAGCCAATCACAAACAGTCGTCTGAGGAAACAGCCAATCACAAACTGTCGTCTGAGGAAACAGCCAATCACAAACATTCGTCTGAGGAAACAGCCAATCACAAACAGCCGTCTGAGGAAACATCCAATCACAAACAGTCGTCTGAGGAAACAGCCAATCACAAACAGTCGTCTGAGGAAACAGCCAATCACAAACAGCCGTCTGAGGAAACATCCAATCACAAACAGTCGTCTGAGGAAACAGCCAATCACAAACAGCCAATCACAAACAGTCGTCTGAGGAAACAGCCAATCACAAACTGTCGTCTGAGTTAACAGCCAATCACAAACAGTCGTCTGAGGAAACAGCCAATCACAAACAGCCGTCTGAGCATGGGCGTCACCACCATATATTTGGGGGGGGATGTGTCCCCCCCACCTTTGAAACAAGGTCGTTTGGACCCCCCCACATTTGCCATCAAAAATATGTTGCATGACTGGTCAGCGTTATTTTCATTGCTTCACAATCAAATCCGTTCCACTTTATGAGTAGGGGATTGCCCATATCCAGAAATCCACTCCGCGTTTTACTTCTGTTTTTAACGGCACGCAGCATCAGACACGCACGCAGATTCAAAACATTCAGACTGAGGCAAGACTATATTTAGATCATCCACCAAGATGGATATAAGGATTTTTTTTTTCTAAGAAGAGAAAAGTAAGTCAAAGTCATCCAAGTTTTCCCGTGAGTGGCCAAACAGCAACATTGCGTTCTCCCAAGGTCAAACACAGCCAGCTTTTCTGATAAGAATGTTAGCACCTTATGAGACATTCTCTGTATTAGCAATAGAATTAGCATAGCCTACTAGCAACCAAATACGAGCTAGATCAGCTATATGGCACTAGCAGTTTTGTTAGGCATTACTAGTGCGGTTAGACATGTTTAAATGCAGAACAGACACAGGCGAAATGTCATCAAAAGCACAGAATGGCGACAAACACCTCACAGTGCTTACCTGTCCTGTCATTATTGCATCTCCTGCCCGTGTTCATTGCCCTGAGCATTTGCACTATTTAATTTGGCCATTGCACCCACCCAAAGAATCAATTTTGCATCTGATTGCTTGAGCTAGGGTTAAAAAATAAGAAGAAAACACCTGTTCCATTTATTTTTCTATTTCTAAAATGCTTGTGATTGTATTTTTTGTATTGATGATTGTATTTCTATGTCAAATGTTCTATTAGAGAAAAACAATATGAACAAGTGCTCAATGCATCCCCATTTCTCCTGATATAGGTGGTTGAGAGTGAGAGTGAGTCAGAGGCAGGGGCAGCAGGCAGGGGCAGTGGAGACAGCTCTAATTCACTCTTTGATTTTGTTTGTTTGTTATAGTTGTATGCTCTGCAATGCACTGAAGAGGGCTAAGTTTGATTGTAATAGGCTCTGAGTAGCCTAGGTACATATTTTATGTTTCCTCATAACTTTTTATTCAATTTGTTGACTCAAAGTTACCTCATTCTTTTCTAATTCACTCTTTGATTCTTTTTGAATCTTCATATTTAATAAAGTACCTAAAAAGTGCCACGTGTCAGTGTCAGGCCTCTGTGAGTTAAACCAAAACATAATAGTAGTCAGTAATTGCAGACCATGCCAGCTCCAAGGAAAAACAAAGAAAGAGGGAGATTATTTTGGGTGTAAAACGCACCAGAATGCAGGAAATTGAATCTACTATTTAAAAAAATTCGGGGGGAGGACCCCCAGACCCCCCGAAAAATAAGTGTCCCCCCCACATTCAAAAAGCTGCTGACGCCCATGCGTCTGAGGAAACAGCCAATCACAAACAGTCGTCTGAGGAAACAGCCAATCACAAACAGTCGTCTGAGGAAACAGCCAATCACAAACAGTCGTCTGAGGAAACAGCCAATCACAAACAGTCGTCTGAGGAAACAGCCAATCACAAACAGTCGTCTGAGGAAACAGCCAATCACAAACAGCCAATCACAAACAGTCGGCTGAGGAAACAGCCAATCACAAACAGTCGTCTGAGGAAACAGCCAATCACAAACAGTCGTCTGAGGAAACAGCCAATCACAAACAGTCATCTGAGAAAACAGCCAATCCCAAACAGTCGTCTGAGAAAACAGCCAATCACAAACAGTCGTTTGAGGAAACAGCCAATCACAAACAGTCGTCTGAGGAAACAGCCAATCACAAACAGTCGTCTGAGGAAACAGCCAATCACAAACAGTCGTCTGAGGAAACAGCCAATCACAAACAGCCGTCTGAGGAAACAGCCAATGACAAACAGTCGTCTGAGGAAACAGCCAATCACAAAAAGTCGTCTGAGGAAACAGCCAATCACAAACAGTCGTCTGAGGAAACAGCCAATCACAAACAGTCGTCTGAGGAAACAGCCAATCACAAACAGTCGTCTGAGAAAACAGCCAATCACAAACAGTCGTCTGAGGAAACAGCCAATCACAAACAGTCGTCTGAGGAAACAGCCAATCACAAACAGTCGTCTGAGGAAACAGCCAATCACAAACTGTCGTCTGAGGAAACAGCCAATCACAAACAGTCGTCTGAGGAAACAGCCAATCACAAACAGTCGTCCGAGGAAACAGCCAATCACAAACAGTCGTCTGAGGAAACAGCCAATCACAAACTGTCGTCTGAGGAAACAGCCAATCACAAACAGTCGTCTGAGGAAACAGCCAATCACAAACAGCCGTCTGAGGAAACAGCCAATCACAAACAGTCGTCTGAGGAAACAGCCAATCACAAACAGTCGTCTGAGGAAACAGCCAATCACAAACAAATGTTTATAGCAGGGGTGCCCAATACGTCGATCGCGAAGGTAGTATGGGTAGATCGCATGGCATTGAACAAAACCCAAAAGGAGAAAAAAAAACACACGGTTCACCACGCATGCACAGTCAACAGCGCCAACTACAAAATACAAAATACCGGCGAGACTAATTACCTAGTTAGCCTTCCAATTTCTACTGTTTACTATGTAATACTGGGGTATTACTAAGGGTATACAAATGAGTGGGGAAGCTGGACCAAGTAAGAAGTCATTCAAATTGTGAAAAAAGCGTTTCTCGAGGCTGCAGATTGCCTTTTCGATGACAGATCCACAGTGGCTGATGACACCTTGCAAGCCTGCCTACAGCTCCTACAGCCCTGACTACTAGAAACTAGCCTCCCAGTGCCAGGTCTCCCACTAAGGTAGAAATGCATTTATTTCCTCCGTTCAAACTAGGGAACTACCTGTTTTTTATCTGGTTTACTTTTCTGTTTGTTGGATCAGTAGTTGGCTATGGTACTGCAGACTGGCTGTGTGTGTGTGTGTGTGTGTGTGTGTGTGTGTGTGTGTGTGTGTGTGTGTGCTATGGCTCCCTATGCAGACTGGCAAATGTGTATGTGTGTGTGTGTGTGTGTGTGTGTGTGTGTGTGTGTGTGTGAGCGAGAATAGCAAAGAGGGAGGGTTTGTGATGGTCTTCTCCTGTGTGGCTGTGTGACAGAGAGAGAGAAAGTGTATTGTGAGTTTACTATGCAGGCTGGGAACTGTGTGTGTGTGTGTTTGTAGTACGTGCGTGTACGTTTGCGATGTTGAAACTAGACTGGTAGATCTTGGCAGACTGGCTACTTGAAAAGTAGATCTTGGTTCAAAAAAGTGTGGGCACCCCTGGTTTATAGTATCTTTGCCCTCGATCAAATTTCAGGACCCTCCTTTAATGACATCTACCACCCAGTATCCTTACATTTAAGTATCTAAATCACATCAGGATAAGCTAGTATGAAGCTATTTTGCAGTTTGTCTGTGTAGGAGGCAGGCTAAATTACAAGGGGCCAACTAGTTTTCGTTGTGTGTAAATAGCAGATTCACATTGTAAAGAGGGGCACTTTCAGTAGGTAAAAAAACCGCACGGCTGTTCTCGTGTTAAGGTAAACCAAATCTGCACCCATAACATAATTTAACTGCGTATTTTCTAACTGTGTCTTTCATATGCTCTGTATGATGCTGTTTTATTGTTCATGTTGTCTTGTCTCATTTTAGGATGCCTTTTTTTTGTTTAACATCTTAGCCAGGGACCACAGATGACAATTAGCCTCCTGGCTAAATCTGGAAGAGGACTGGTCTTTCTTTTGTCTTAAAGTTCATAAATGTTCTTACAGGCACAAACTCCTTCTTTTTAAAATTTTGCATAGAACTTATTATACACCTGCAAAACTTTATAAAATGAATAATGAAATGTCCTTTTTGTGCTGGCGCTGCAAAAAACAGAAAGGGGACTTTTACCATATGTTTTGGTCATGTAATTTGTTGTTAACATTTTGGAACTTTGTAATTGACAAGATAGCATTATGTTTAAATATTCACATTGCAAAATCATCTCGCTTGTGTCTTTTAGGCACGATCAATATGGATCCTTGGAATGAATTTCAAAAAATATATATTGATCTTGCTTTGATTGCTGCAAAGAAGTGTATTGCAATCCATTGGAAATCCGATTACTCTCCTACAATATCACATTGGTTAAATGAAATCTCTAGCTACATTCCATTAGATAAAATATACTATAATATAAGACATAAGAGTCAGGACTTTGTAAAAATATGGCAACCACATATATATTTTATGGCAAGAAGGGCAGCTTCAGGTACTATTGTTTGATGGACAGTGTTTCTTGTAGGGATGCACGGTGATGTGAATTGCTGTTAATATCATAGCGCATCCCTAATGAATGAATTATTGTGTGTGTGTGTGTGTGTGTGTATGTAGGCATGTGTGTTTTGTCTTATTATTATTATATTTTTGTTGTGTTGTCGTTGGGCGTTGCCGCACAATGGGGGGTGGGGGGGGGGTGGATACAAGGGGGCGGGGAAACAAGAAAAAATGTGTTCAATTATATTGTAAAAATGTTTGAATCTTTGGAAAAAAAAAAGAAGAAGAAAAAAAAGAAGAGGCGGCCCCAGGTCATCCAGGAGTTCCAGAGCCCCGCTCCTGACGGCCCCACGATCATGCTGCTGTCACTCAAAGCTGGCGGGGTGGGACTCAACCTGACAGCCGCCTCCCGTGTTTTCCTCATGGATCCAGCGTGGAACCCTGCAGCAGAGGACCAGTGTGTGGATCGCTGTCACCGCCTGGGCCAGAAGAGAGACGTCTTCATCACCAAGTTCATCGTGAAGGACTCTGTGGAGGAGAACATGGTGAAGATTCAGAGGCAGAAGCAGGATCTGGTGGACAAGGCTTTCGGCTCCAAGAACCCCACCGACAAGAAGGCGTCACGCATTAATGAAATAAAAGCCCTCATGGAGCTGTAGACGTCCCTACGTATGGGAGCCTTGTTAAGCCGTCTGAGGAAACAGCCAATCACAATCAGTCGTCTGAGGAAACAGCCAATCACAAACAGTCGTCTGAGAAAACAGCCAATAACAAACAGTCGTCTGAGGAAACAGCCAATCACAAACAGTCGAACCTTGTTAAGAAATTCCCATTTTGAAGTTTAGTTTTGATACTGTTTGTTGTGGAATGTTCTCTCAGCACATATGTCCATCGTTACATTCCCACTCACCACACTGTCCTTGGTTAAGTCTCATGATACATTTAAATGTTTGGGCATTTAACAGATGCCTTTATCCAAAGCGACTTTTCTTTTTGGGGATTGATGTGTGGTTTCATGTATGTGGGAATAAATGTTTTAAGTGACAAACCAAAAAAACAAAAACAAAAACAAACAAAATATATTTACAAAATAAATACATCTTTCTTCTAATTCTAATAGATGCGTTTTCATTATTGTTACCGCTGCTTCATAGGTCTGAATAACACTGACAGGCTTTATATGTGTCCCTTGAACAGAGCTTGTATAGAAAAATTATAGCATGCATCATAGGAAGGTGCCTGGGCGCCACGCAATGATAATTTCCGTCGTTTTCAGTGAAAATAATTTTGTCACCTTTTTGGGCCAGCACCCCTGCATTCCCAAAAAATGTGATAGAAATGAGCCATTGAATTGTTGCACTCTCTCCAGCAATTCCCAGTTCCCGGTGTACTGTAGAATATTTTCTCTGTTTCAGTGATACAAGAAGAGGTGAAAACTTCTGGCCCAGGTTAAAAGTATTTATTCAAAAAAGGTCGGGTCTTCAGATTACAGGCACACTCAAACAGTCACAGTCGAGATAGTCAATAGAGCAGGGCGCTCGCCCCTCTGCACAGAAGTCTTATAGCCCTCCTCCTAGGCCTCTGATTGGCCCAGACCCTCGGGGGCGTGCATATGCGTGTGTGTGTGACTGCGCATGCGCAACAATTCGTGTGTGTGTGTCAGCACATGTGCGACAACTCGTGTGTGTGTGTCAGTACATGTGCGACAATTGAGATCGTTCGTAAATGAAATAATAAAGTATTCAATAAAGTGTATTTGAGGTAATAAAAATATACGTGTAATATGTGTAAAATATACGTGAATATATGTGTAAAATATACGTGAATATAAGAAGGCCATTAATGTGTAAAAATATACTACACATCCCCCCTCGGACCACCCAGAGGGTGTTCCGAAACTAAACGACCACATAAACCAAAACAAAAACACAAACCCCACATACCACAGCTAAGAAAATATAAAAAAAATAAAAAAAATAAAAAATCAAAAAACAAAAAATAAAAAATAACTAATAAGAACCCAAAGACATCATGCAAAAAATAGAAATCAACCAATAACAAAAAGAATCCTGAAAATAACAACCACAATTAAACTAAACACAATCCATCATGCACAAATTAACATAGAAACTTCCAACGACCGATGTTTTCTTTGTCCTTGAAGCGTCGGGGTCAGAGGTTACTAGCACTTGTACCCAGTTGGAGAACAGCCTTTACCGCTGTCTCAGATTGATATCCTTTCCCAGTCAAGAGCGTTTTTTTCGTTGCGCTAGGAACAGAACCGCTTTCCTATCTTTGCATAACCACCACACCACTTCTCAACTGACATCAATCACATGATATAGAAAGAAACAAACAGTAATCGACGCAAATAATCACAAAACATCACTTAATAAACAAATCATCAAAAGAGGAAACAAAATCAGAAAGCAAAACAGAATCCAGCTTTTGCTCATCAGCTACGTTGGTCAACACCAAAGCATTAATAGGAACATCTGAAATACACTTTCCAAAACATTTGATCAAAATACCAAGTAACATAATACAGATGATAATGACAACAAAAATAATAGCGACGGACCTGATCATATTACCAATACCTGAAAAAGCAGAATCAAAGAAATCTAACATATTCCAACCGTGTTCTTTATGTAAATCCTCAACACCCTTCTTGTTAGATTCATGAAAATCATGCAAAGCGTTACCAGAATCCGAAATATAACTGCAGCATTCACCGCCTATCAAAGCACAAGTACCACCCTGACTGGCCAAAATAATGTCCAAAGCCATTCTATTTTGGAGAGCTACATTCTTAGTTTCAGTCAATTCAGTGGCCAGGGCAGACACTACAGCATCCGAAGCATTAATGTGTTTTTCAAGAACGGATGATAAGGCACTTAATTCAGTCTGAGTGTTGTAGACACCATAACTTGGGAATATTAGGCCAAAAAACTTCTGAGCGGCAGACAACGCCCTACGACTACGATGGGTTGCTTGTTTGTGAAGTACAGACATCTCCTCCCGAGTAACTTTCCTAATCAAAGGTATCAGATGAGCCAAATAACAACCACCCTCAATGAAAGCAGGAAGCTTAGAGAATGCATCATTATCACACACAAGAAACACATGTTCCGGGAGTTGAAGCTCCGTACCAGGATACGAGAAAATGGTTCCACCTACACAAGACGCAGCCCCTAACTGACGAACCGAGCTGATCTTGGGCCGTACTTGAATGTCAATACAGGTTGTAACATTTACGAGAGGCATGACTTTAAGCTGCGTGGTGCCTCTCTGCCGTCTGGTAGTATTGGTATCATGTAATTTCATTTGAGGCACCATAGCACAATCAACAACTTTACATTTTAATCCAGAAATAACAACTGAACCCCTCCACCGTGTAGAAGTCACACTCCCAGAACATGACAGATGAGGACTCAATGCAGTACCATTTAATTGAGCGAACATAGCTTGGATAATATATATCTTCTTCGGACCTGTTGGTTGTGACAAATGTGTAAGCCTATCAATAATAACCTTCCCCACACCGCTAGGCCTATGGTGTTTGTTAACCGCTGCTGTCAGACGTTCCAACACACCAATATCCACACCTGCATAGGAAGAATTTAAAGGAACCAGAATCGTGCTGGGCTGACAAGAAGAGCTCTGGTTCTTGCCCTGTAAAACAAATGGGGCTAAACCCTGCCAATTATAATGAAGCCATTCTGCTTTAGTTAACGGTATGGGGAAAAACATAGGAGCAGACGCACTTACAGGGACCTGTTGACAAATCCAGCAATCAGAATAATTCATTTTTGAAGCAAAATCTTTCATGATACTAGTGGCAGAATTAGGGTGGGACCGTGTCCCCAGGTGATTAGAATCATACAACAAATAATCGTCAGTAGCAACTACAATCGCCTTCGTAGGAGCCTTCACAGCAACATTTTCAACCTTTCCTGGTAACTCATCGTGAACATATTTATGCACCAATGTCTCACAGTCCGAGGTCCTATAGTGGTGTGGATAGTCAGGCCTGGTCCTACAAATTTTGTCCCTGAAATTGTTGGATTTACTAGACACCGGTTCACCGATATCACGTCTAGCACACCAATACGAGCTCTCTTCCTGGTCAACATTAGTTAATGTCACACGAGTTTCTTGCATGTTGCTTGAGTACTGATCAAGTGTAATATATGTAGTATCCAATAAATACCACTCGCTCTCTTCGGCGGTATAGATCAAACAATCATCAATAGTACAACGTGAATGTGGGCAAGTAAAAGCTCTACTTGCTATGATCATTCTTCTCTGACGTCCAGGCATAACAGTGTGTGAGTAAAGTGTAACATTGTCCAAAGAAGTCAATGGGGTAGGAACACTAAGGGGTATATCAGTCTCTGAAACGGCATGGCTTGAGTTTCCTCCTAATTGGCCTTGGTGTTTTACGGGGTCTGACTGGTTGAGGTGTATCACTGACAGGTCTGTGTCTCTCAATGGTACCTCGGTCCGGGCATCCGTCCGGGTTGCTGACATCTCCGTCTGGAGCATTGTCAGGGTCGGAAGGGGTGACAACAGGGGCAACACCAGGCTCGGTAGAACCCCCAAGAGGGGTGTCGCAGTCACTGGATCCTTCACGGTCTCCGTTGACCCACTCATCAGTGGGCTGGACAGGGTCTGGGACGAGGCCCCCGGCATCATCTGCATCATGACGCAGATACTCACCAACATCTTCGTCAGCCTGGATGTCCAAGCTGTGGACTTCCTCGTCCCCAGGGATCTCCTCACCATCCTGCTGAGGTTCTCCCTCATCGTCCTCATTGGGTGCCTTGATGCAGTGATGAACGTGATACCAGGTGGGGGACCCCTTGATTTGGAGGGCAGTCCCAGTGCACCGAACGACCTCGTAAGGTCCTTCCCGTCGAGCCTCATGCCACTTCCGTCTGTAGACCTTCACGTAGACCTTGTCACCCGGTTGCAACGCGTCCTTCCTCTCCTGTGCGTTCACCTCCTCTTCACGTTCCTGTTTGTGGAGCACATAAGAAGAGATACTCTTTTGCCGGTTAGTCATGTACTGTACATAGGCTTTCATGTCACTCTCCAGGAGAGCCAAACTTGGCCCTTTCCCACTGGTTCGTACACAGGGAGCTGTCATTATCCTCCCCATTACCAGTTCATGGGGAGTCAAGTGCAGCCCTCGAATCTCACTGGAACGACAGGCCATCAATGCAAGAGGGAGTCCTTCCAACCAATTAAGACCTGTATGCTTACAGACCTTAGAAAGACGGTTCTTAAGGACCCCGTTCATCCTCTCTACTATCCCCTGGCTTTGAGGTGAGTAAATACACCCAAGTCTCTGCTTGATTCCCAACTTTTGTAGTATAAGCTTTACCGTCTTATCCACAAATTCCTTACCATTGTCTGACGATATCCTATCTGGAATTCCAAACCTAGGCATGACTTCCCTGCATAGGAACTTTGCTACAGACTGAGCATCCTTTCTTCGAGTGGGGCAAGCTTCTACCCATCTGCTGAACCTGTCTACTACAACTAGCATGTACCTGTATCCTGCAATAGGTTGAATCATGTCCACATAATCAATCACTAAATGTTTCATTGGCCCGTTTGGGGTAGGGATATGCCCAGTTCCCACTGGTATTCCAGGTCTGATATTGTTCTTCAAACAGACCACACATTGACCAAGGACATGGTCTATTTGTTCCAACAAATATGGAGCCCAAAAACCATATTCCTTGGTGATCTTGCGTCTTACCTCCCCCCTGGACACATGTGCTAATCCATGAGCTTCCTGTATCAGTACGCCTAATAAATCTGGGGGTGCCACAACCAGCCCCTCATGATTTCTCCATAGACCTGTGTCATCCTGACTAGCTCCTCTTGTTAACCATAAGTTTTTGTCTAGCGCATTTGCCTCACTCTGTAACATCAACAAATCCTCAAGCGTGACCATGCCCTGTAACTGTACTTCATGTGTGACCAGCAGAACTTTACCTGCTTTGTCTGCTCCTGTAATAGCTTTGGCTGCATCATCTGCAGCCCTGTTACCTTGTGTGACATGTGATGAGTCAGATCTGTGTGCGGCACACTTCACTATGGCTAATTCCCTTGGTTTCATCATGGCTTGTAACAGCTTCATGATTTGAGCGTGGTGCTGAATAGGCGAACCATCAGTTTTCTTAAAACCCCGTCCCTTCCATACAGCTCCATGTAAATGACACACATTGTGGGCATAGGCAGAGTCGGTGTATACTGTCACTCTTTGTCCGGTTCCCAAATTGCATGCTTCTGTGAGGGCAATCAACTCAGCCAACTGAGCTGAACAAGGCTGAGGAACAGCCTCGGCTTGTTCCACAATGAACCCCGAATTTTGGGATCGGACTATGGCATACCCGGCACGTAAATGTTCTCCTACCCGGTAACAAGATCCATCAGTCCAATACTCAACGTCAGCTTCTTTTAAAGGCAAAGCTAGTAGATCTGCTCTAAGCTTAGAGTACCTCGTAGCTTCCTTCACACAATCGTGTGGTTCCCCATCTTCTGGGGTTGGCAAGGTCTCTGCTGGGTTAAGTGTGTTACATCTTAGTAAGGTTACATCTTCCCTTTCCAACATCCTGTAATAATCCCTAATCCTAGGCATCGTCAAAGTGTACTTGCCTTGATTCAAGAGGTTCCTTAGACTGTGGTGGCAGAGAATGGTAATTGGGTACCCCATTGTTAAGGCTGTTGCCTTCTCGTACATAAGATAAGCCCCGGCCATTGCTCTGTAACATGGCGCGAAACCCATTTCTACCTCTGAATATGCGACAGAGTAATAGGCTATGGGCTGTGGACTAGGTCCAATGCCTGTTGGTTGCGTAAGAACAGCGCAGGCATACTTCCCCTCGGCTGAAGAAGAAACATACAATCCAAATTCTTTGGAATAATCTGGAAGCGCTAAAGCTGGCGCTTCTTGCAATTTGTGTTTAATTGTCTCAAACGCCAAATCAGCTTCCCTTGTCCAAGTAATGCAAGATTGGAGGTTATCGCTACCTGTTTCCTTAATCATCCCCCTCAATGGAGCAACTAGTCTAGAGTAATCCTCCACCCATGCTGAACTATACCCAGTAATGCCCAAAAACATCATCATTTCCCTAACCGTTCGTGGTTTTGGAGCCCTCTGAATAGCTTCCAAATGTTCATTTGTGACGCTGCGATGTCCCTGTGTAATGGATTGTCCTAAGTAAGTTACCTTTTCCTGACAATACTGTAGCTTCTTTTTAGACACCTTGTGTCCCTTCTCCGCCAAAACCTTTAACAGTTTAACGGAATCCCTGTGACATGTTTCTTCATCTGGGGCACAAAGGAGTATGTCATCCATGTACTGAATGGCAGTACTACTTATCATCTGTTCTAACCCGTCTAAGTCCTCCCTTAAGACCTGATTAAAAACATGAGGACTGTGTTTGTACCCCTGTGGCATTCTGGTATATTGATAATGCTGACCTTTGTAGGTAAACCCAAATAACCCTTGACTTTCTACACTAAGAGGTATAGAAAAGAAAGCCCCGCATAAATCAATCACTGTAAATACTTTGGCTGTAGATGGAATCTGAGTCAACAGCACATGAGGATCAGGAACTTCAGCTGGATAGCTGACGACTACCTCATTCACAGCCCGTAGGTCATGTACCAGACGATATGAACCATCAGGTTTCGTCACTGGCAGAAGAGGTGTATTGCTTAACGGATATTGAGTTATCTTCAGGACTCCTGCCTCTAACAGTCCTTTGATCTGTGGCTCAATTCCATCAATTGCTTCCTGTTTCAATGGGTATTGGTTTTTCCAAGGGGGTTCTGCACCCAGTATGAGTTCAACTCTCAATGGACGAGCTGATTTCACAAATCCAATGTCTGTACTGTTCTTTGCCCACAGGTCGGCTGGCACGTTCTGCATCATTTCTTCTCTGAGGTCTCTGTCAGCTTGTACAGGAAGGATTAGCTGGTTCATTAGCTTCACAGTCTGCGGATGTCCTATTCCTTGAGCAGAGATCATCAGTTTTGTGAACTGTCCATCAATGCTCCTCCAGATAGCAGGGTTTTCTTTTGTCGTTACAAATCTGGCTTTTTCTGAGTCTGCCATCATTGCCCCTAAATGCTTCTGCTTATAGTGTTCAGATATCATAAGTGTCACATGAGGGATGCTACCCTCAATCTTATGCTCCTGATCTAGATAAGTGTCACTGTTTATCTTCATAGCCACTCCCTGAGGGCCTAGGATTATACAACTTGCACTAAGCTGTACCTGTTTTGGCTGATGCTTCAGCCACTCATCTGGGGTTGCATCTGCAACTTCTCTAAAATACTGGAGTGTACAATGCAATGGATCAGTAGGCCTTCTGGCCTCTGCCATGTGTGCCAGGATATAATTGTCCCACATCCTTGCTGGTTCCATTAGGTCTGGGCTAAGCCCTCCCACCCAATATACCATAGATGCGTTGTTGTCCATCATGACAGACAGTTGTCTGTTCTCTTGTGGCACTGTCACCTGACAGCCGTCCGGTGTGCATTTCACGGTACAATTTAACTGGCATAGTGCATCTCTCCCTAGTAGCCCTATTGGCGTGTGTTCTGATACAAGTATTGACAGATTTGCTCTCTGTCCTTTGTACTCTAAGCTTACAAGCTCAGTAGTAGGGATCAGCTGTTTAATTCCCTCGAATCCGATTGTCTTCACATATCTCCCAGACATAGGAAGGTGCGTGGCGTCTTCAGGCTTCAGACAGGTGTAGGCTGCTCCACTGTCCACCATCAATTCTAATGGACGTTGGTTGACCGACACCCATATTGTAGGTTCATCTTCAGGCCTGTTTGTCACCACCAGCTGGCACCCCCCTTTCGGATCTTCTGGGCACCCCTATAGCGCAGCTGCTGGGCCTCCATAGGGGTTCACCACTCCTGGAGCCGGTGCAGCAGGGGGCTTATTTCCTCCTTTCTGTTTCCCCCCTGCGCCCCCCTGGTTCTTCTTAAAGCAGGTACGTTTTAAGTGTCCATACTGGCCGCATACGAAACATGGTCCTAGTACCCTCCTCGGTGCTGTGGTCCATCCCTCTTGTGGTGGTCCTTGGCCAGGCTGGTTGTATGGAACCACTTGCACCCCTGGTGGCCCCTGTGGGTATGGATTCCCCCCTTGTGGCCCCTGTGGGTATGACTGGGGAGGGACTATTTGCAGTTGCTGTGGCTGAGATGAGACCTGTAGGGCTATAGTCTGCTCTCTCTCTTTGGTTTTCTTGCCTTCTGTCAATTGCACTTGAGTTAGTTTTCTGAGTGAGTCCTCGTCTTGTGCCTTCTGCGCCTGAATCTTCTTTCTAAATAATTCTACTTGGTGTGCTATGTTGTCTATATAAACAGCCTTGCTCATGTGTCGTAGCCCCACCACTTCTGCTAACTTGTTCTTAACTGGGGTAGGGAGACCTTGTTGAATCTTTTCCCTGATTATGGCTTTTTCTAACGGGTTATCTTCGGCATCCTTCCCTGTCACACTTCTCCATTGAGAGTGCACACGGGCAACGTACCCCCGGGGATTTTCATCTCCCCCCAGTGGCTTCACAATGACATTGTCTGGGTGAATGTGAGTAGGGTATGTTTCTCTGATTGCCTTCCACAGCTTGCCTCTGTTTGCTGCGAAGAGTTCTGGATCATAAACGGATGTATCGATATATCTATGAAGTCCCGCCTTCATCAATATTTCCTGCATGGTGTCCAATCCTGTAATGGTAGCTAAGAGTCTTTTCAAATCCCCCATAGCAGCGTGCGTCCCCGTCAATCTCACGTCGACTTGCGCCGTCCAAGGGTGACCTCCATCTTCCAGGACTGGGAGTTTTTCGATCACTTCTGACAGATCCGTATGATTCCAAGGACGATATTCCATCTGGTTACCTCGAATCAGCACTGGGAAGTTCCCCTGAGTTTCCTCTTCTTCCGATGCTGTTTCATAATCGCTTACTTGTGGCTCTTGTGGCTCCGTTTTTATTTCCCGCCTTGGTGTCGCTTCCCGCCTTGGTGTCGCTTCCCGCCTTGGTGTCGCTCCGGACCTTGGGGAGTTCAACCGGGATGCAGGTGATGCTGCCGCTTGAGATTGACGACACGTTTCTCTCTCTACGTCTAGGTCCTGCAGCTGTTGTCTGTAGTCCTCTTCGTTTCTTAGGATTTTCGCACGGAGTTTTCTTGCCCTCCTTTCTCCCTCCTCTTCATCCCTGTCTTCCTGCAGCTTCTTCTTCTTTTGCTCTAAGCTCTCTCTTCTCTTCCCTGCCTTCAGAGACTTCTGCTCATCTTCCGAACTATTTTCTTCTTTTCCCTTCTTATAGCGTATTTTCCCTCCCTGCTTTTCGGCCCTGGCTAGTAGTTTTCTTATCGGAGAACTGTAGCCTCCTTGTGCATTGCTGTCATCACTGGAATCTTTGCCATCTCCTCCACTGCCATCTTCACCGTCATCCGTCTTGTCCCTCCTGTCGTCCCCTTTTCCCCTCGGCTCCTCCTTCTTTTTCGGTTTGGCACCTGACCTGTTCTCTGGTTCGAAGTCCACGGTCACTTTCGCTCTTCCCCTCTCCAGTACATTGTCATCCTTATCTTTGATAGTGAAGGTTCCACTCGTACTTAGGACAGGGACCTGAGGGTAGATCCGCTGAGAATTGTCCTCCAGTCTCTTGGCATAGGGAGGAGGACTGGAGATTGGAGCTGTGTGTGAGAATGGAATGTTCACTTTCTCTTCCATTGCTTTGGCCAATTCATCTCTTTTTTCTGGATCCATGTGAGCTGTTTTCTCTTTCCAAGCTAATGCTACTTTCTGCCCCTCTACCTTGAAGAGGTCTAAAATAGCTAACTCTAACCTGCGTTTCTCTGATCTAATCTTTCCTTTTTGATGCGCCTTATGTACATTGATAAGTATCTCCAATGTTGCAATTAATTGTAAATCAAAGGTGCCCTCTGCTGGCCATGGTTGTTCAATGTCTGCCCAACGAATATTCCATTTCGTTGATATCTCGCTAATCTCCTTAACAAGAGGATTCATTTTTTCCACTATAGCCACAGGAGATGAATTTGCTAATATTCCCTTGTCTGTATTAACAGCCCTCACAATGTTACTGGGTTTGGCTCCCATGTTTGAAGTATTTATACTGCTTAATATGCTGAAAATATGCTATAAGGTGTACTTTCCTTACAACCCACCTTCTGTTGCTGTATCTGCTAAACAGATGCTAGTCCAACTCTTAACTGTGTCAACTGTCCACACAGAACACTACAACTCTGGAACAACGGATTGTTTCAGTGGTATTGTGTATTATTGACTTAAATGTAATCTATGTGTATGCGTTTTAATCTAAATGGTTTTTTCCCTTACTATGTATGAATGTGTCACTTAATTGCTCAATCAATACTAATTATAGTTCAGGTCAACTTAATTATTAAACTACAAAGGCTGTTCAACACAATTATCAAATTACAAAAAGCAGGTCACGCTTTAAGTCTTTCTGATCCACAACCCCTTGCTTGATCAATCCTTAGATAGAAACTGTTCTGCTATTCTTTAATCAAGAACTGTGAAAAAAGAACTTAACTTCAAATAAAAAGATGTAAAACACGAATATTAATCACGACCTGTAAAGAAATCGACTTGTCATTGGGAAGGAATAAAATGATTAATTATTCATTACAATCTGTAGGGAAATCGATTTGTTATTTGAAAGGAACAAAATGATCAATTATCAATTACAATCTGGAAGGAAATCGACCTGCTACTCGGAAGGAATGCACAATCAACTAGACTTAGTCATTTACACTTCATTGATGAAATCCTGTGGAAGAAAACGTCATCCCTAGACCACTATAAACCAATTGATCAAAGTTTTGTGAAAACTGAAAATGAAATAATCTAAATAATTAATTAAATCAATTTGTAATTACTTAAATTAATTGAAGTAACCCTCCATTTATCATTGTAAAAGACTATATCGTCGACCTCAGGCGGATGCACTGATGGACCCGGTGTTCCAGTGTGATTCGTATTCCGTCCACTGGAGAGCAGCAAACAATTAAAAATGTCTTATATTGTTCCAACCACTAGAGGGCAGTAAACAATTAAAAACGTCCTATCTTGTTTTATCCACCAGAGGGCAGTACACAATTAAAAACGTCCTGTCTTGTTTTAACCACCAGAGGGCAGTACACAATTAAAAACGTCCTGTCTTGTTTTAACCACCAGAGGGCAGTATAATTAAAAACGTCTTATCTTGTGTCAACCACTAGATGGCAGTCAAGAATTAAAAACGTCCTATCGTGTCTCGACCAATAGAGGCCGCCACACCGAAGATGTTTTACAGAATGACTACCTTACCTAAAACTCTCAATCTATCTTTTTTTTATTTTTACAATCTAACCCTAAATCAATTGTTAAGTGAAATGAATGAATGATTCGTTAGACTTATTCACTATATCATCATATACATTGATTTAAAACTTATGGAATCAATCAATTGTTCTGGGAAACAGAAAATGAATGCTCTGAATAATTAATTCAACTGATAAGTAATTAATTAAATCAATTCTATCTTTACTTTTAACAAACTATGACAAATATCTTTAAACTACGTTAAATCTATGTAATGCAACAATCACACGCAACGTGTCTGTATGTTTGAACAACAGAAGAAGAAGGAAGAGAGGGAGGGCCTTTGTCCTTCTCTGTGGGGCAACCCCCGCGTGTTTGTAGCCTGCTTTAAAACAATCTCTTTAAACTTATTTGAAATACCCCGAGATCAATTCACTCTATCTCTATTTTTATCAATCCCAGTCTATTTGTATGGTTTTATCGTTATCTTTTAAGAGATGAGTACTGACATTTATCAAAACCCGCGCGTGTGTATTTGAAAAAAATGAATGTCAGGGGGAAAAACCAAGACTGTAAGATTAATCTTCACAACACTGCTTTTCCACAATAATTATTATTCTCCACGACACAGCAATTCTCAAGATAATCTTATTCAAATACTTCTAAAATGGCACATGCTTTTTACTAGGCCCTGTGTGTCCACTAATCCTGCCTCTGTCTACACAAAGGAAGAAATTGGCGCCAACTCAGACATGCATTCACACACAGAAAAACTAGCGCCCTTAGTATTCAACCAGCGGCCTTCTCTGACATGCGTTTCAGACAAAGGAATAATATGGCGCCCTTTTCAACTAGCCACGTTTCTCCTCCGTGCTCCCAAGTAATTTAACAATGCATATCTCTAAAATAGCACGGACTCTGCTCTTTCAAACTAGGAATTCCAATTCCGTACCATTTGAATAAAGCTATTTTACACTCCACCAGACTATTGCCTGATACAAATCACAGTTATTAGCCCGCTTAGAAAAACGTCTTCCCCTAGCTTATGCTAATACCTTGTTCTTAAAACAAGACCACAATAATAACCACACACACGATAGAAATCGTACAATTAAAACACTTTTCTCAATACAGGCTTTATAACCCGGCTCTCTCTGACTATTCTCGACCCAGTTATATATTAAAGATTCGGTTTAAATATAGCTCATTCGATTTACAGTCTGTTTTGCGCAGCTCCGCCTTGTCCTCGCGAATTCAGCAGACACTTACCCTTGTTGACTTGAAGAATTGCAAAACGACCGATCATCCAGCGCTATGGAAATGTCCCACCTGGGGTGCCACTTATGTAGAATATTTTCTCTGTTTCAGTGATACAAGAAGAGGTGAAAACTTCTGGCCCAGGTTAAAAGTATTTATTCAAAAAAGGTCGGGTCTTCAGATTACAGGCACACTCAAACAGTCACAGTCGAGATAGTCAATAGAGCAGGGCGCTCGCCCCTCTGCACAGAAGTCTTATAGCCCTCCTCCTAGGCCTCTGATTGGCCCAGACCCTCGGGGGCGTGCATATGCGTGTGTGTGTGACTGCGCATGCGCAACAATTCGTGTGTGTGTGTCAGCACATGTGCGACAACTCGTGTGTGTGTGTCAGTACATGTGCGACAATTGAGATCGTTCGTAAATGAAATAATAAAGTATTCAATAAAGTGTATTTGAGGTAATAAAAATATACGTGTAATATGTGTAAAATATACGTGAATATATGTGTAAAATATACGTGAATATAAGAAGGCCATTAATGTGTAAAAATATACTACAGTACCATTCTGTAAGTATTTTCTTCTTGGGGTAATAAAAAACCTAATAATGTTCTTCCATGAAAATTCTCTCCATTGTCCAGAGCTAGAGGTGGTGGATTTTACATATGTTCAACCATTCTTCCTCAGTTAGGACTATGTTTGCTTCCTTCTCCCACTTCTCCCTAACATATAAGGTGGAGTGATTCTTGGTGGACTGTATACTCTTCTGTATAATTCTTGACACCAGTTTCTTGTGGGTGTTGCCCTTATACGCATCAATACAAATGTTGACGAGACTCATTTCAGAAACCTCATTATTCTTTATATTCTTATAGAAGTAGTAATGCCTCAGTTGTAAATACCTGTAGAAATCTTGTTTCTCTAGGTTGTGATTATCAATAAGATATTGAAAGGCCTGTATTGGATGAAATTAGGTATTTTTTCACTACCGATACCTGGGCTTCAGGTATCTGCGATACCGATATCAATCCGATATTTGTATTTATTGTTTTACTCCTGAATAATAACAAATACTTCCCCAGTATAGTCCACAACATTTGGCTATTAAAGACTGCCAGCCTTTATTCAAGCAACAAAAACAGTCACTACTCAGTGACCAACTGGTTTCAAGTTATGGGGCAACTATGGGAACGCCCCCTGCGTGACCTCATCAGAAACTGAATTACACTGCGCCAGCCCATTGGCTGGCCCAGGCGACGCTTGTGTCACGAGGGACGGGACCCTCCGCCTATATAACGGCATCTGTCGTCATTCAAAAGCCTTTGCTCCCTTCTCACTGGAGCTGACAACAACTGTGCGGGTGGCTAAACAGAGAGCTAAACAGTCCACAGATACGAGCGACCACAACACACACACACACACACACACACACACACACACACACACACACACACACACTGTATGGAAAGTTTGAGCGGCAGTGACGGCCGCGCGCTGCACTTAGTATTTATTCTTGATTATTTTGAACGTCTCGCTCAGCCCGTCAGTGACGGTGCAGTGTGTGTGTGTTAGCCCGTCAGTGACGGTGCAGTGTGTGTGTGTGTGTTAGCCCGTCAGTGACGGTGCAGTGTGTGTGTGTGTGTGTGTTAGCCCGTCAGTGACGGTGCAGTGTGTGTGTGTTAGCCTGACGGTGCAGTGTGTGTGTGTTAGCCCGTCAGTGACGGTGCAGTGTGTGTGTGTTAGCCCGTCAGTGACGGTGCAGTGTGTGTGTGTGTTAGCCCGTCAGTGACGGTGCAGTGTGTGTGTGTGTTAGCCCGTCAGTGACGGTGCAGTGTGTGTGTGTGTGTGTGTGTGTTAGCCCGTCAGTGACGGTGCTGAGCCGTGCTGTACGTTAACAAACACGTTTGTACAGCTGTTCCTTTGTGTCGACCTCCCTCTGTGCCTAGAGACTCTTACACTAACGTTACCACCAGGTGCTAGCTAGCTACGGTAGCTAACGTTACCACCAGGTGCTAGCTAACTAAGGTAGCTAACGTTACCACCAGGTGCTAGCCAGCTACGGTAGCTAACGTTACCACCAGGTGCTAGCTAACTAAGGTAGCTAACGTTACCACCAGGTGCTAGCTAGCTACGGTAGCTAACGTTACCACCAGGTGCTAGCTAGCTACGGTAGCTAATGTTACCACAGGTGCTAGCTAACTAAGGTAGCTAACTAACGTTACCACCAGGTGCTAGCCAGCTACGGTAGCTAATGTTACCACAGGTGCTAGCTAACTAAGGTAGCTAACTAACGTTACCACCAGGTGCTAGCCAGCTACGGTAGCTAATGTTACCACCAGGTGCTAGCTAACTAAGGTAGCTAATGTTACCACCAGGTGCTAGCCAGCTAAGGTAGCTAATGTTACCACCAGGTGCTAGCTAACTAAGGTAGCTGACTAACGTTACCACCAGGTGCTAGCTAGCTACGGTAGCTAACGTTACCACCAGGTGCTAGCCAGCTACGGTAGCTAACGTTACCACCAGGTGCTAGCTAACTAAGGTAGCTAACTAACGTTACCACCAGGTGCTAGCTAGCTACGGTAGCTAACGTTACCACCAGGTGCTAGCCAGCTACGGTAGCTAACGTTACCACCAGGTGCTAGCTAACTAAGGTAGCTAACTAACGTTACCACCAGGTGCTAGCTAGCTAAGGTAGCTAACGTTACCACCAGGTGTTAGCTAACTAAGGTAGCTAATGTTACCACCAGGTGTTAGCTAACTAAGGTAGCTAACGTTACCACCAGGTGTTAGCTAGCTAAGGTAGCTAACGTTACCACCAGGTGCTAGCTAGCTAAGGTAGCTAACGTTACCGATGCATCATCAGACAGAAATGAGCAACTGCGACTCCGCTGGCCGAAGGGTGAAAGAGGAGAAACGCTTTGAAGTGGATACCATTTCCACCGACATAAGAAATATTGCCTCTCACGTAGGCTATTATGAAGGAGTGCACACAAAGGATACGTGCACACTGCACATATCGTATTCGTCCATGTCCTGTACGCATCACACTATACACATATATTTACTGTTCATATCATATTGATATTCATGCAAATATATTTACTTTTTACATTCATATTCATTGCACGTATAGCGCGAGGTTGACCACCGTCCGCATTGACTTCACAGTAATGTACGTCTTCATAAGGGTAACATTCCCGATAAGTCCAATGATTGCAATATCCATACAGTGAAGAACATGAACAGGCCCACTGTAGACAATTGACTATCATCCCCAAGTAGGCCTGTATGCATGTTATTTAATTATCTTGTATTCACCTAAGGTAAGGTGACCAGATTTCTCAGATGCAATCTGGGGACATTTCCAACTTTTTAGGAAAAATGTATACATTTTATCATGATGAAATACAGAAACGGGGACAATTGCTGTTTCATTTATGTTGACCTTATTTTGACCAATGTATACACATTCAAGCAAGAATACTCAAGTGTAACAACTGGAATGTGCCTCTCAACATTAGTGTCAGTGTACTGTAAGTGGTATTAAAAGTAATTCTTAGAACTGTTCAGGTTGACGAGCCAACCATCAACAATCTGGTCTGAGAAAAGATCTTTATTTTATAAAAACAGTATTGCCAGTTACACCTGTACACCTAACACACCTGTCTTTGTTCTGATGGAGGTACCTAACACATCTGTCTTTGTTCTGATGGAGGTACCTAACACATCTGTCTTTGTTCTGATGGAGGTACCTAACACATCTGTCTTTGTTCTGATGGAGGTACCTAACACACCTGTCTTTGTTCTGATGGAGGTACCTAACACACCTGTCTTTGTTCTGATGGAGGTACCTAACACATCTGTCTTTGTTCTGATGGAGGTACCTAACACACCTGTCTTTGTTCTGATGGAGGTACCTAACACATCTGTCTTTGTTCTGATGGAGGTACCTAACACATCTGTCTTTGTTCTGATGGAGGTACCTAACACATCTGTCTTTGTTCTGATGGAGGTACCTAACACTCCTGTCTTTGTTCTGATGGAGGTACCTAACACATCTGTCTTTGTTCTGATGGAGGTACCTAACACACCTGTCTTTGTTCTGATGGAGGTACCTAACACATCTGTCTTTGTTCTGATGGAGGTACCTAACACACCTGTCTTTGTTCTGATGGAGGTACCTAACACATCTGTCTTTGTTCTGATGGAGGTACCTAACACATCTGTCTTTGTTCTGATGGAGGTACCTAACACATCTGTCTTTGTTCTGATGGAGGTACCTAACACACCTGTCTTTGTTCTGATGGAGGTACCTAACACATCTGTCTTTGTTCTGATGGAGGTACCTAACACACCTGTCTTTGTTCTGATGGAGGTACCTAACACATCTGTCTTTGTTCTGATGGAGGTACCTAACACATCTGTCTTTGTTCTGATGGAGGTACCTAACACATCTGTCTTTGTTCTGATGGAGGTACCTAACACATCTGTCTTTGTTCTGATGGAGGTACCTAACACACCTGTCTTTGTTCTGATGGAGGTACCTAACACATCTGTCTTTGTTCTGATGGAGGTACCTAACACATCTGTCTTTGTTCTGATGGAGGTACCTAACACACCTGTCTTTGTTCTGATGGAGGTACCTAACACATCTGTCTTTGTTCTGATGGAGGTACCTAACACATCTGTCTTTGTTCTGATGGAGGTACCTAACACATCTGTCTTTGTTCTGATGGAGGTACCTAACACATCTGTCTTTGTTCTGATGGAGGTACCTAACACACCTGTCTTTGTTCTGATGGAGGTACCTAACACATCTGTCTTTGTTCTGATAGAGGTACCTAACACATCTGTCTTTGTTCTGATGGAGGTACCTAACACATCTGTCTTTGTTCTGATGGAGGTACCTAACACATCTGTCTTTGTTCTGATGGAGGTACCTAACACATCTGTCTTTGTTCTGATGGAGGTACCTAACACACCTGTCTTTGTTCTGATGGAGGTACCTAACACATCTGTCTTTGTTCTGATGGAGGTACCTAACACATCTGTCTTTGTTCTGATGGAGGTACCTAACACATCTGTCTTTGTTCTGATGGAGGTACCTAACACATCTGTCTTTGTTCTGATGGAGGTACCTAACACATCTGTCTTTGTTCTGATGGAGGTACCTAACACATCTGTCTTTGTTCTGATGGGGGTACCTAACACATCTGTCTTTGTTCTGATGGAGGTACCTAACACACCTGTCTTTGTTCTGATGGAGGTACCTAACACATCTGTCTTTGTTCTGATGGAGGTACCTAACACATCTGTCTTTGTTCTGATGGAGGTACCTAACACATCTGTCTTTGTTCTGATGGAGGTACCTAACACACCTGTCTTTGTTCTGATGGAGGTACCTAACACACCTGTCTTTGTTCTGATGGAGGTACCTAACACATCTGTCTTTGTTCTGATAGAGGTACCTAACACATCTGTCTTTGTTCTGATGGAGGTACCTAACACATCTGTCTTTGTTCTGATGGAGGTACCTAACACATCTGTCTTTGTTCTGATGGAGGTACCTAACACATCTCTCTTTGTTCTGATGGAGGTACCTAACACACCTGTCTTTGTTCTGATGGAGGTACCTAACACATCTGTCTTTGTTCTGATGGAGGTACCTAACACACCTGTCTTTGTTCTGATGGAGGTACCTAACACATCTGTCTTTGTTCTGATGGAGGTACCTAACACATCTGTCTTTGTTCTGATGGAGGTACCTAACACATCTGTCTTTGTTCTGATGGAGGTACCTAACACATCTGTCTTTGTTCTGATGGAGGTACCTAACACATCTGTCTTTGTTCTGATGGAGGTACCTAACACACCTGTCTTTGTTCTGATGGAGGTACCTAACACATCTGTCTTTGTTCTGATGGAGGTACCTAACACATCTGTCTTTGTTCTGATGGAGGTACCTAACACACCTGTCTTTGTTCTGATGGAGGTACCTAACACATCTGTCTTTGTTCTGATGGGGGTACCTAACACATCTGTCTTTGTTCTGATGGAGGTACCTAACACATCTGTCTTTGTTCTGATGGAGGTACCTAACACATCTGTCTTTGTTCTGATGGAGGTACCTAACACATCTGTCTTTGTTCTGATGGAGGTACCTAACACATCTGTCTTTGTTCTGATGGAGGTACCTAACACATCTGTCTTTGTTCTGATGGAGGTACCTAACACACCTGTCTTTGTTCTGATGGAGGTACCTAACACATCTGTCTTTGTTCTGATGGGGGTACCTAACACATCTGTCTTTGTTCTGATGGGGGTACCTAACACATCTGTCTTTGTTCTGATGGAGGTACCTAACACATCTGTCTTTGTTCTGATGGAGGTACCTAACACATCTGTCTTTGTTCTGATGGAGGTACCTAACACATCTGTCTTTGTTCTGATGGAGGTACCTAACACATCTGTCTTTGTTCTGATGGAGGTACCTAACACATCTGTCTTTGTTCTGATGGAGGTACCTAACACACCTGTCTTTGTTCTGATGGGGGTACCTAACACATCTGTCTTTGTTCTGATGGAGGTACCTAACACACCTGTCTTTGTTCTGATGGAGGTACCTAACACTCCTGTCTTTGTTCTGATGGAGGTACCTAACACACCTGTCTTTGTTCTGATGGAGGTACCTAACACATCTGTCTTTGTTCTGATGGAGGTACCTAACACATCTGTCTTTGTTCTGATGGAGGTACCTAACACATCTGTCTTTGTTCTGATGGAGGTACCTAACACATCTGTCTTTGTTCTGATGGAGGTACCTAACACATCTGTCTTTGTTCTGATGGAGGTACCTAACACATCTGTCTTTGTTCTGATGGAGGTACCTAACACATCTGTCTTTGTTCTGATGGAGGTACCTAACACATCTGTCTTTGTTCTGATGGAGGTACCTAACACATCTGTCTTTGTTCTGATGGAGGTACCTAACACATCTGTCTTTGTTCTGATGGAGGTACCTAACACATCTGTCTTTGTTCTGATGGGGGTACCTAACACATCTGTCTTTGTTCTGATGGAGGTACCTAACACACCTGTCTTTGTTCTGATGGAGGTACCTAACACATCTGTCTTTGTTCTGATGGAGGTACCTAACACATCTGTCTTTGTTCTGATGGAGGTACCTAACACACCTGTCTTTGTTCTGATGGAGGTACCTAACACATCTGTCTTTGTTCTGATGGAGGTACCTAACACACCTGTCTTTGTTCTGATGGAGGTACCTAACACATCTGTCTTTGTTCTGATGGAGGTACCTAACACATCTGTCTTTGTTCTGATGGAGGTACCTAACACATCTGTCTTTGTTCTGATGGAGGTACCTAACACATCTGTCTTTGTTCTGATGGAGGTACCTAACACACCTGTCTTTGTTCTGATGGAGGTACCTAACACACCTGTCTTTGTTCTGATGGAGGTACCTAACACATCTGTCTTTGTTCTGATGGAGGTACCTAACACACCTGTCTTTGTTCTGATGGAGGTACCTAACACACCTGTCTTTGTTCTGATGGAGGTACCTAACACATCTGTCTTTGTTCTGATGGAGGTACCTAACACATCTGTCTTTGTTCTGATGGAGGTACCTAACACATCTGTCTTTGTTCTGATGGAGGTACCTAACACACCTGTCTTTGTTCTGATGGAGGTACCTAACACATCTGTCTTTGTTCTGATGGGGGTACCTAACACATCTGTCTTTGTTCTGATGGAGGTACCTAACACATCTGTCTTTGTTCTGATGGAGGTACCTAACACACCTGTCTTTGTTCTGATGGAGGTACCTAACACATCTGTCTTTGTTCTGATGGAGGTACCTAACACATCTGTCTTTGTTCTGATGGAGGTACCTAACACATCTGTCTTTGTTCTGATGGAGGTACCTAACACACCTGTCTTTGTTCTGATGGAGGTACCTAACACACCTGTCTTTGTTCTGATGGAGGTACCTAACACATCTGTCTTTGTTCTGATGGAGGTACCTAACACATCTGTCTTTGTTCTGATGGAGGTACCTAACACATCTGTCTTTGTTCTGATGGAGGTACCTAACACATCTGTCTTTGTTCTGATGGAGGTACCTAACACATCTGTCTTTGTTCTGATGGAGGTACCTAACACATCTGTCTTTGTTCTGATGGAGGTACCTAACACATCTGTCTTTGTTCTGATGGAGGTACCTAACACATCTGTCTTTGTTCTGATGGAGGTACCTAACACATCTGTCTTTGTTCTGATGGAGGTACCTAACACACCTGTCTTTGTTCTGATGGAGGTACCTAACACATCTGTCTTTGTTCTGATGGAGGTACCTAACACATCTGTCTTCCCACCACACACACACATCACTCTCATACATCTGGTCTTCCATAGCAACACTCACACACTCTCTTACTATCACCCCAAAACGTCTAACTTTTAGTAAACTTGCATTAAAGCACCATGTCCCTCCTCTTCCCCCTACGTTCCTCGCACCTAGCTGGAAAGACTGAGCATCGTGGTCGCTAAAGGCCATAAACCGATACTCAACCCTTCCAACCAGGTGCCTCACCTCCCTCTTCACTAAACACAAATCGATCCTTGATTGTCTCAAAACCCCCATCACCATTTGTCTCCTTGAAAAAACCTGTGCATCAGGGTGCCCCTCCCTCCATATATCCACCATTCCTCTTGTGCGCATCATTTCTAATAATACTGGGCGTGACGGATCATTCCTAAATTTCACCCCCCTTGTTACATCTAACCTGTCCACCACCACATTATAATCCCCAACCATAATACAATTCCCAACACATTTCTCTTTCAAAAAAAACTTTCCTATATTTGTCCACATTTGGTGCATATATACAATATAGTGCATACTCTATCCCTTGATATTCAAACCCCACTCCCACCACTCTTCCCTCATTGTCATTCATTATATTCCTTACATTTTTCACTACCCCATTCTTTACCAAAATAGCCACCCCACAAGCATACACAGTTCCATTACTCACATAAAGTTGTCCATTCCACCTCCTTCTTACATCTTCCATTATGTCCTCTGTCCAATGCGTCTCTTGGAGGCATATAATCTCCTCTCTGTATGCTGCCAACACAAGCTCCATCTTCTTCCTATCCCTGAGTCCATTTGTGTTGACAGCAACAACCCTGACCATCGTCAAGATTACAAAGAAAAGGATCATGTACACCGCCATGTCATTTTCCTACCTTGGTCTTCTTCCCTTGTGCACCTTTTGCACCCCCTGATCTTGTCCTCACCCTCTGTACATCCGCATATAGTCCTTCATCGGAACCTTTTCTTTTCCCCACGCCCTCTGTTGAAGGCCCTGCCTCATCCATCTCTCCATCCCTTACTGCGTTGTCTAGGCTGGCTCCAATCTCCTCTCTCTCTTTACCCTCCACTTCCACCGGACCAGGCCCCTCCGCTCCTCTCTCCACTTCCGGCTCCATCTGGGTCTCCTCCACCACCTCAGCTTGTCCTCCTCCCTCCGTCACGTCTTCATGGCTCCTTTCCCCACCTTCTCCTTGTGTCTCCACCACTTCCTCCTCCACCACCTCCTCCTCCTCTCCCTCCATCTCCTCTTCATCGTCCCCCTCCTCCTCCTCCTCCACCACCTCCTCCTCCTCCTCCTTCTCCTCCTCCTCACTGCTCACTCTCTCTCCTCCATCATATCTCCTTCCCATGCATTCACGTGCATAATGTCCTTGTTTATTGCATTTGTAGCATACGAACTCCGGGCATTCTCGGATTACATGTCCTGGTTTAATACACAGCCTACATACCCTCACTTGCTTATCATGAATCACCCTAAAGTGATCCACTCCAACCAGGGTCTCAAACTTGGTAGAATAAGGCAAAGACCTCACCTCTTCGGTGAACTTCACCTTCATGTATCTCGTCCCGTCTGCTATGTCCGTTCCCGGCCACGTCTTTCTCTTGATAGGTGACACCGCCTTCACCCCCCACGACTCCAGCCTGTACCTGATCACGTCATCCTTCAGATATACCGGGAGATGCAAAAACGAGACCACCATTTCATCCACCGCCGGTGTCATCTTTGACTCCGAGCTCAACCTTAACCGACAAGTGAGCTCCGTCGTGAAGTCATGTTTCTACCAACTACGCATCATAGCCAAGATCAAGTCCTTCCTCACCCCCAGTGACCTGAGGAGGGTCGTCTCATGCTAATTTCATCTAGGCTCGACTACTGCAACTCACTCTATGCTGGACTTCCTGATAAGACCATCTACCGCCTGCAGCTAGTCCAAAATGCCGCTGCCAGGCTGGTGTCAGGCACTAAAATGAGGGACCACATCTCCCCTGTCCTCATCTCCCTTCACTGGCTCCCAGTAAAGAAGAGAGTGAAGTTCAAGATCTGCACCTTTGTCTACAAAGCTCTCAACAGTCTCGCCCCACCCTACATCAAGGACCTCCTGGACCTGTCTTCCACCTCAAGGCCCAGGCTCAGGTCCGACGCCCAACTCAGCCTGAGGGTCCCACGTACCAACCTCAAGAGGAAGGGTGACCGTGCCTTTGCGGTGATAGCACCGACCCTGTGGATTGCGCTCCCTTCCGCCATCAAGTCTGCCCCCACTCTGGACTCCTTTAGAGCCAAGTTAAAAACCCACCTCTTCGTCAATGATGTTCCGTAAGTCTACTCCCTATTTGTTGTAAATTGTATCCCTTGAGATGTTCGTTTAAGTAGTCTGTGTCTGTTTGCTTTCTGTGTTCCTTGTCTTTATCTGTTCCTTTACCCGGGCTGCGCCCCGGGCCGATGTAAAAGTTGGATGGGGGGCGCATTATAAATAAAATTAACATTAACATTAACATTAACTCAGTTTGGAGTGCGCCTCTGAAACAACTTTGTTTGGCTACCTGCCTACCTGCAGGCCCCCAAACGTCAGCCCGTTCACTCCGCTCCTCCATCTCTGCTGGCAGACAGGCCCCACCACCTCTAAGCCAACACGGTCATGCTGGCCGGTCACATCTCCACACCTTAACTGCTCCTCCTGAGACATCTATTACCCCCCAGCACTGTGTCTCCTAAGATTTCTACTTCCCCCTTGTACTGTTTCTCCAGTGGCTATTTAAGGGGGAAAAGGGAATAAATAAATAATAATCATAATTCTTGCTTGCTTCTTCTATCACGACAACTGCCAATGGCCAGGGGCCTGAGCTAGATTAGCCTACTCTTCCTGCAACAACTGGTGAATTGATGATTCACTTGCTTAGTCAAATGTATCGATTGTAAGTCGCTTTGGAATAAGCCATCTGCTAAATGGCAAAACTGTAAATGTAAATGGAGTGTGCAGGGTTCCCACACCTTCTGAAACATCAAATTCAAGCACCTTTCAAGGACTTTAAAGACTCAATTCCCTCAAATTCAAGTACCCAACACGGCATAGTTTGAGACAGATCTAGATGAGAATTTATATAGGCTAATAGGAACTATCCGCTCACAGACAACAATTAAAAAGAGAGGCTTGAATGTGTGAACACTAGATGGTCTCTTGACTTCTCTACAGGTTGTAATGTAATAAGGTAAAAAGCCAAGGGGGGTGAACACTTTTGCAAGGCACTGTATGTTGTTCATTAGATATAGTTTATGCATATTTTTCTGTCTTATCTTGCCAGGGGCCACCTACTGCGATCGTTCAATGGGAGAGTAACGGTACACCAAGCACATGCGAATGGCATTCTGGTACATTCCGAAACAGCAGCTCCAATGTTCTCATGTAAATTCTCTGGATCGAGTCTGGCAGAGCCCTGCCACAGCTCAAAACAGGAGAAAGAGATGTCTGATCCTCATGTCTGGAGGCCAGCTTCATTTTCAGCGCCTGTCTTGTGGGTAGGATGGAGGTAGGGTCGAGTTTCTGGACAAACCCTATAAATCCTTCATCCTCCACCACTGAAAATGGCCTGGGAGTCCTTGACAATCATGTCCAGTAGGCACTCATCCAGCTCTGCTTGCCGCCCTTTAAAACCACATTAAAAAAACCACATAAATACACTTAGTTATTGTGTTGTTCGTGTCGTTCAATGAGAAACAGTTCAATGAGAATGTTTTTATAACTTTTATTCACGTGCTCTGGTTACATCCACCCCGTCTACCTAGTACCTATTAGTTCCTGTCCTGTCACTACCACTACATCATCTCCGGTCCTGTCCTATAACAAGGACCTCTACTGACACCTAGTGGTAGGAGTATCCAATCGTCACATCCTCCTTTCTTTGAGGTAAGAAAAATAACAAACAGCTAACAGTTCAAGTTACACAAATTACAGGTATCAGCTACAATCTTAACTGCAGCTATGTCCTTAAAGCATTTGACTGAAACACACAACCAAACATGTTTACTATGAACTAACCCTTAAACTTTCTTTTATATGTATAACATATCAACTCAAAACATTAAACACATTCTTACACATTCATGCTTATTGTCTTTTTTTTTTTTTTTTTTTTTTACAAGTTCAGTCTATCAGGCTTTGTGATGTGTCTTGTGGATCTTCTTATCACAGGTTCACTTGACATGTGTGTGTTAGTGTGTGGTTCAGTATATCTGTCTGTGTTACAGTCACTTGGAAGTGGACGGATGGGCTCAGACTCACTGCAGGCTTCACTGAGCTCTGGAACAGCTTCTGGAGTTTTTTAGGAGACTGCGGCGATTGCGTCTGAAGATTTGTCCTTCTTCTGTTCTCACCGTGAATGACCGTGGAGCGACTTCGTCAAGAACAGTGGCTTTTGTCTTCCATCCACCAGGATCTTGAATCCTGACTGTGTCGTCGCTTGAGAGTGGTGGAAGCTGCTTGGCTGTTCTGTCATAGAATGACTTCTGCTTCATCTTCTGTAGCTGTAGCTTTTGTTTCAGCTTTGGACGTCTTCTTTGCTGTGAGTAACTCGGCAGTGTGGTACGAAGCTTTCTCTTCATGAGCAACTCAGCAGGTGACAGTCCACACTCAAGAGGTGATGCTCTGTAGCTGAGTAGAGCAAGGTATGGATCTGAGTCACTGTCAGCAGCTTTCTTCAGGAGTTGCTTGAGAATGTGGACTCCTTTCTCAGCCTTTCCATTAGACTGTGCATAGAGAGGACTGGAGGTCACATGATTGAAGTCGTACTGTTCTGCAAACTCTCTCCACTCTCCGCTACTGAAGCATGGTCCGTTATCAGACACAACGGTATGTGGTATGCCATGTCTGGCAAAGATCGATTTTGTGTGTGTTATGACACAGGCTGATGACATGTTTGCTAGCAGTGCCATTTCAGGGAAGTTGGAATAATAGTCAATGACTATTACATAGTCTCTTCCTTTGAGATGAAACAAGTCCATTCCTACCTTGTGCCACGGTGCTGCTGGCACATCAGCTACTATCATGGGCTCTTTGGTTTGCTTGTTCCTATGCTCCTGACATGTTTGACACCTGCTTATCAGTCTCTCTATGTCTTTGTTGATTCCAGGCCAGTAGACAGTATCTCTCGCCCTTCTTTTACACTTTGCGACACCGAGATGACCTTCATGGATCCTCCGTAGCATGTCCTGCCTCAGAGCTCTTGGGATGATGATTCTGTCGTGTTTTAGCAACAGCAGCCCATAGACTACACTCAGCTCACCTCTGACATGGAAGAACTGTGGACAGGAACCTGGAGGCCATCCATTTTGCATGTTGCTGATGACTTGTTGCAGCTCTGTGTCTTTCGCTGTTTCCTCAGCTATCTGTCTGGACTTGGAGTCTGATACAGGAAGCACAGCAGACACCATGTTCACATGCCTCTGAACATCCTCTTCAGTTGTACTGACACTGTCCCCTGTTGGTGCTCGCGAGAGTGCGTCAGCGAGTACTAGATGCTTTCCTGGTGTGTAGATCAGTCCAAAGTCGTATCTTTGCAATCTCATCATCATTCGCTGTATTCTTGGTGACATCTCATTCAGATTCTTTTTGATTATAGCGACTAATGGACGATGGTCTGTCTCTACAGTGAAGCAGGGGAGGCCATATACGTAGCTGTGGAACCTCTCTAGCCCAAACACTAGCCCTAAACACTCCTTTTCTATTTGAGCGTAACGACACTCAGTTTCTGTCATAGACCTAGATGCATAGGCTACCGGTTTCCAGTGTTCACCCTCAGCCTGAAGGAGTACTGCACCAATCCCATCTTTTGATGCATCTGTGGACACTTTAATCCTCTTTGTGTGGTCGAAGAATGTTAGCACAGGTGCAGTGGTTAGTGCTCTCTGGAGCACTTGCCATTCATGCTCATGTTTGGAGGTCCACTTGAACACACTCTCATTGTGCAGGAGCCCACGGATGCAGGATGTTTTCGCTGATAGGTTGGGGATAAATTTACCTATAAAGTTGACCATCCCCATGATGCGTAGCACCCCTGTTTTGTCTGTGGGCCTCGGCATGTCGAGTATGGCGTTGATTTTCTCCTGGTCGGGTTGGACACCTTGTGCTGAGAGCTTGTCTCCAAGGAAGACTATTTCCTGAACTCCAAACTGGCATTTGCTCCTGTTGAGCTTCAGTCCATTCTTCCGTATGCTCTCCAGCACTTTTGTCAGCCTCTCATTGTGTTCTTGGATTGTGGAGCCCCAGACAATGATGTCGTCCACATAGGCTCGAACTCCATCCAGCCCCTCGATGATGTGTTCCACTGCTCTATGAAATATTTCAGACGCAGAGATTATTCCAAATGGAAGTCTGAGGAAGCGGTATCGACCAAAAGGAGTGTTGAAGGTGCAATATTTGGTGCTGCTCTCTTCTAATTTGAGTTGCCAGAACCCTTGTGATGCATCAAGCTTTGTGAAGTATCTTGCACCCGCCATTTCACAGGTGATTTCCTCACGCTTGGGTATCTGGTAGTGTTCACGCCTGATGTTCTCGTTTAGATCTTTTGGGTCCATGCATATTCTTAGGTCACCGTTTTTCTTTTTCACACACACCATTGAATTGACCCAGTCTGTTGGTTCTTCAATCTTCCTTATTACACCCAGTGTTGTCATCCTGTTTAGTTCCTCCTTTAGACGGTCTCTCAATGGTGCTGGGACCCTTCGTGCAGCATGCACAACTGGCTGTGCATTTTCTTTGAGCTGGATTTTATAGGTGAATGGCAGTTCACCAAAGCCCTTGAACACATCTGAATAGCTCTGCACTATGGATTCAACAGAGTCACTAGATGTGCTCACAGTTGTGTTGATGCAGTACACTCTTTTCACCAGCTCTAAATCTTCGCATGCTTTATCACCTATCAGTGAGTCTAGTCCTTCAGCTACCACAGAGAAGAGTAAGTGGTGCACTTTCCTTTTCACTGTTACTTTCAGCTTGCATGTGCCTAAACAGTCAATTCTCTGTCCATTATAGTCCTTAAGCTCAAGCATTTTTCTTTGAATTTTTGGCTTTTCTTTCATTGCTTTGATGTCAGACATGCTGATTAGATTTGCTTTTGCACCAGTGTCTAGTTTCAGAGTGACTATAGTCCCATTTATTTGCAGTGGTACTATCCATTTATCTTGCTTGACAGCATTTATCTGCTTCTGTGGCTCTACTTCACAGCCCACCATGCCAACAACATATGGGTCACTGTCACTGTCAGTTTCAGTGTCTTCCCCCACTATATTTACAGGTTTTCCCATCCTTTTCTCTTTCCCTTTAGAGAAGCACTGTTTGGCAAAGTGGTTATTTCCTTTACAATGAGAGCATTGCTTACCAAAAGCTGGACACTCCCTTGGCTTGTGCTGCGAGCCACAGCGTTTGCAGTTGAACGTCTCACCGTCTGTCCGTTGCGTTTGTGCGCGTTGTTTTCCTTTGTAGAAGACCGCGGCAACTGTCACATCATCACTCACTTTCATGGAGCCCGCTGCCATCTCGCCGAACGTCCTCGCGTGAATCCGGGACAGCTCACTCGCATGACAGATCTTGATTGCCCCCTCTAATGTCAACTCAGCTTCCCTCAGCAGCCTTTCCCTGACCTTTTTATCCTCCACACCAACTACGATCTGGTCCCTGATCATGGAGTCCTTTAGTGTAGCAAAGTTACATGACCGTGCTTTTAGCTTTAGGTCAGTCAGAAAACTATCGAAAGGCTCGCCCTGCTGCTGGATTTTAGAACGGAACACATATCTCTCGTACGTCTCGTTCTTTTTGGGAGAGCAATGGGCATCAAATTTCCCGAGCACTTTATCCAGCTTCTCGTTATCATCTTCTTCCTCAAACACGAACGTGTTATACACTTCTATGGCTTGTGGGCCTGCTATTGTTAGTAAGAGTGCTACTTTCCTGGTGTCCGGCTTTGTTTCCAATCCCAACGCTGTAATGTAGAGTAGAAACTGTTGTTTAAAAGTGCGCCAATTGCTGTCGACATTCCCCGTCAGTTGCAGACTCGTCGGTGGCTTCACTGAATCCATGTCGCATTTCACAGTTGTATCTTGCACTGTTTTACTCCTGGTACCATGTGTTGTTCGTGTCGTTCAATGAGAAACAGTTCAATGAGAATGTTTTTATAACTTTTATTCACGTGCTCTGGTTACATCCACCCCGTCTACCTAGTACCTATTAGTTCCTGTCCTGTCACTACCACTACATCATCTCCGGTCCTGTCCTATAACAAGGACCTCTACTGACACCTAGTGGTAGGAGTATCCAATCGTCACAGTTATGTTATTGCAGATCTTAAATACATTATTATGTTTCAATGTACCCCCATTCCAAGCTCTGAGTCATTCCTGCAAATGTATAGCCTACATTTCACATACCTTGCCTTGCACCAGCAGCACCAGCCATGTTGGGTGCATCAGGTGTGGTCTCTGGGTGCTTTGCTCTGAGGTGGCGCAGCATGGAGGACGTGTTGGTGCTATTATGCCAACTCTTGAGCACAGATCATGCACTTGACTTTGCTGGGAGTTATCAAGTCAAAGTGCTCCCACATGATCTGGCTCTTTTTCGTCCTGCCTCCATTCTCCCTGACTCCCTCCCTCTCTCTCTCTAGCTCTCACTCGCCCTCACTCTGCACAAGTTCACTCAATCTCTGACATTCTCTCAATATCACTCACACAATATCACTCACACTGTCTATGTATGTCTATATGTATGTATATGTGGGCCTGGTGTATGTGTGTATTTTTTAATGTATATGTATCTATCTGGTTAGCCTATGTCAATTCAATTCAATTATACTTTATTTATCCCCGTGGGGAAATTCAGTTTGCCACGCCACTCTCTAAAAACAACACATGACAACACAACATAAAGGACAGACAATGTTCTTTCAGTGTTCTTGTCATGAGATACGTTTTTGCCAGTGTTTACCGCCTCTCAGAAAAGCTGAAATCAGCCCAACTGGCATCATGGGATTGGCTGATGAGCCTCGTGTCTGAAGGTGTCTTGTGTCTGATCAAATGATTATATACTGTACCGATACTTCTGTGGATTTCCTTGATTATTCTGGGCTACAATCTCCTCAGTTATCATCCAGTATTTCTCTCTCTCACTCTCTCTTACATTCTTTCTCTCTCGCTCAGGTGATGCTCCGTTTTCAGATATCTTAGTGAACGAGCTTCTGCAGTTTCACCAGAGAGGAAAAACACTAAAGAAGCCAGCCAACTGCTCCAACTCACTGTAAATGTCCACTACTATCTAAGACGTTATTATTACATGATAACAAATGTGTCTTTTGGTGGGGGCCTATGGTCAATTTGGAATTCTCACTAAATCACTCCCACTCTTCTCACAGGTACTCTATCATCAAGGCCTGCTGCCAATGGAAGGAGCAAGACCGCGCCTCATTGGCTGAGGTCGACCGCAAGCTCCAGTCAGGAGAGAAGAGTGCCAACGACAAAGTCTTCAAGGTGCCTGAACCAATCAACATTGAGCAGTACTTGCAGGAGGCGGGATATGGGGAGTCCAACAGTTACACTGTTTTTGAGTGTCGGCTGCTCCAGCGAATGAAATGCACTATGCTTAGGGCCTGGAGTTTTTCCTGGCCATGTTACGCAGACAAGAAAAACGTCAGTCCCAAACTTTGATGCTGATGAATGAATGAATGAATGAATGAATGTTGGTGGATATATTGTTGCTTTTCATTCTATTAAGTTGTTCTCTCTGTGTTACCCTTGTTCACACCCCTTCAAAAGATCTTTAAAGAATCTGGAGGAAATGGATAGAGCTGTTGGTTTCACTTGAAGGGAATCAACAAGGGTAGAGGGAAGGGAATCATTTGAACAAATGACTTGCAGCCAAACCTATTGTACTGTGGACTGATCAGATTCTGTAGCGGGGCTACTCTAGTTTGTAGTTGATCGTATATATGAAGGTTTACAAATCTGGTTTACAAACTATCTTTTATGAGATGTAATATAACTAGAAATCATATTTCTTCCCCATGATTCTTCTTGGTTGCTTTACTGTATTTTTGGGGGCAGAATGAGCACAGTATGTTCAGGCTTCATAAGAGATTTATAAACATGCTCGTTAAGACATGTCGTTACACCTTAAATTCTGTCTCATAGGGTGGATATAAGGATATAAGATGAATTCAATATATATTATTTATAAGCACAAATTGAACTGTTTGCACACACACTCCACAATGTGAATAAATGTATTTTTGCCAAGATGAAATGTTTTCGTTTCATTTTTCAAACGAATGATACCACTAATGATGACAAATGACACACAGAGGCAGTGAGCATAGTTCCAGTAACATGTTTTGTTTATTGGTAGTACTGCATACAGAGACAGAGCACCTCTGCTCAGCTCTGTCAAGGAGCCAATCATGAGGATATCTATCTTCAGGTAGTTTAGTCAGTTAAAGCTACGTACTCACACTAAATAATTTCCATTGGAAAACTGCTCCAAGAAAAGAAGAACTTTGAACTTTGAAGTAGAAAATACCCCCCAAAAAGAAAAAAATACTACAAAAACATAAGTCATACTGCATCTGGAAAATAAAAAGGTTCTAAGAAAGTCCCGGCTCTTTAATGTGATTGGAGCCTGGTCGGACTGACGGTTCATCTACATTACAAACATCAAAAATGTGTGAGATGGAATGGACCAGTTTCGTTATGACACTTTAAATAACACTATGGTTAAAGCACCGTTGAAATGCAGAAAAAGGCAACTCTTTTTACCCTATAGATAACTGTCATAGCTAGCTAACTAGCAATGATTACCCCAGGTAATCACATTTGCACCAGTCGCACATGAGAATATTATGTTTCTGAGTATTATGTTTTCTACGACACACATCATCATTCATAGTTTCTCTCCACAAACATGGATACTCCAAAGACAGATTATCAGACCTCCATGCTCCCCACTCATACGTAACTAACAGAACAACATACAACATTTTTTTGCACATTCAATGTCCAGGAAAGTCAAAGCAAATCCCTCTCCTTTACCCTATTCCTCCTTCTCCCCCGACCCCCCCCCCCATATCTACCCCTCCTCTCCATCATCCTCTTTATTTTGTCTTTACATGATTCAATGTTAATGATGAAGATGAGTTGCACCACTATTCTTAAACCCCATCTCCCCTTTCCTTTTTCCCTCTGGCCCCCCCCCTCCCTTTCTCCACTCCCTATGTCTCCATCTCAGGCTTGTATGTTGCTGATGCAGGTCTTTAGTTAGAAGTATATGGTAGTATATACCTCTTTTCTTGTACATCCTCACTCAGTCTCGTAGGCTGTTGATGGAGGCACAGATCTTGAGAGCGGGTCCTAGTTTGATGTTCATGGTGGAGATGAGGTCTTCTTCTCGGAGCAGCAGCAGAGCCTGTCCGTCTATCTCCTGAGACAGGAAGTGGGCCGCCAGCTCCTCACAACCTGGGCAAAAAACAGGAAGTAGAGAGAAAGTAAATAGACAGCAGGGCATACACAGGGCTTAAAGTGGGAAAAAATCCTGTGCCTGAAACTTTTTCTTGGGGAGGGGGGTCACAGTTTGAGATATTGGGAGAGCGGGTACAGAAGACAGCTTCTTGTCTCAATGTTTAAATGCATTAATACTATTTTATAGTCAATACAAAATATATGTCTCAATGTTAAAATGCATTAATACTTTAAATGAATGTGCAACAATACTATGTGCAATATGACAACCCTTGTGTACATAAGGTTCAGATATAGGAAAAGTTAGGATATTTATAGCATAGCATAGAGTACAGCACAGTGTTTTATTGTATAGTATAGTAGTATAGTAGATAGCAGGGGAGGCTGGTTCATTAGGGGCAATTGGACAATGCCCCACCAAAGGGAGAAGAGAGAGATTTTTTTTCTATGACTTCTAGACAGTGTTGCTTCTGAATATCATAGTCCAATCAGCTAGTGTTCTGTGGAGTATATCATAGTCCAATCAGCTAGTGTTCTGTGGAGTATGTTCCAATCAGCTTCAAGTCCCGCCCCTTTCGGGGCAACTTTCACACTACGCGAAATTGCACTAGGCTGTTCTCGTAGACTTGCATGTAAAATCTATTTTGGTAACTTCAGGCCATTCGGTCATTTGTCTATGGGGTTTTGGGACATGCACAAAGAATCGTACGTGCTTACGTCATGTCCGGCGTAGCGTTCGTTCACCTGCTTTACCATCGCTATGGCGGCTAGTAATGTTCTGAACAACTCAGTTGAATCTTTAAAAGAAACACCGTTCAGCCGTCGTAGCAACCAGGAGAAATTAACAGTAAAGGAATTAGGACCACCCAGACCAAATTTAATTATAAAGCAAGTTTATACAAAGGCAGGGAAAATTGGAAAATCGTATAACCGAGGATTTAGGAGGATTTCTTTCTGTAAACAAATTGAACAAATGGATTAGAAGGAGGCATCTTTTGTTCCCAACTTGAGGATATTACAACTGGACCTATTACCGAAGTCAAACTTCGTTTGTGGTCGCAATCTCCGCGGCTGTTAGGCTGCTACTGTTGGTGTTTTGCGAAGCCAGAATACACAAACTCGACCTGAAGGTAAGAGAGTCAGCTAAGATAAAAGCTACTTCAAACATTTAGTAATATCGTCAGCATGGTACGTTTTCTATTGTCGTCTTTTAGCTTGTTTGTTTATGTATTCAGCACACGCACACACACACACACACACACACACACACACACACACGCACACACG
The DNA here is from genome assembly GCF_963989245.1 of Nansenia antarctica. Classification (NCBI taxonomy): domain Eukaryota; kingdom Metazoa; phylum Chordata; class Actinopteri; order Argentiniformes; family Microstomatidae; genus Nansenia; species Nansenia antarctica. Next base: position 34,125,832 of record NC_137681.1, on the reverse strand, counting down.
CACACACGCACACACGCACACACACACACACACACACACACTCACACTCACACTCACACACTCACTAGAGGGGATGAAGAGGTCTGTACAGGGGGGTAGGGGGGATGAAGAGGTCTGTACAGGGGGGTAGAGGGGATAAAGAGGTCTGTACAGGGGGGTAGAGGGGATGAAGAGGTCTGTACAGGGGGGTAGAGGGGATGGAGAGGTCTGTACAGGGGGGGTAGAGGGGATGAAGAGGTCTGTACAGAGGGGTAGTGAGGATGAAGAGGTCTGTACAGGGGGGTAGAGGGGATGAAGAGGTCTGTAGAGGTGGGTAGGGGGGATGAAGAGGTCTGTAGAGGTGGGTAGGGGGGATGAAGAGGTCTGTACAGGGGGGTAGAGGTGATGAAGAGGTCTGTACAGGGGGGTAGAGGGGATGAAGAGGTCTGTACAGGGGGGTAGAGGGGATGAAGAGGTCTGTGCAGGGGGGGTAGAGGGGATGGAGAGGTCTGTACAGGGGGGTAGGGGGGATGAGGAGGTATGTACAGGGGGGTAGAGGGGATGAAGAGGTCTGTACAGGGGGGTAGGGGGGATGAGGAGGTATGTACAGGGGGGTAGAGGGGATGAAGAGGTCTGTAGAGGAGGGTAGAGGGGATGGAGAGGTCTGTACAGGGGGTAGAGGGGATGGAGAGGTCTGTAGAGGTGGGTAGAGGAGATGTAGAGGTGGGTAGAGGTGATGAAGAGGTCTGTAGAGGTGGGTAGAGGGGATGAAGAGGTCTGTACAGGGGGGTAGAGGGGATGAAGAGGTCTGTAGAGGTGGGTAGAGGGGATGAAGAGGTCTGTACAGGGGGGTAGAGGGGATGGCGAGGTCTGTACAGGGGGGTAGAGCTATTCTCATGCTAAAATCGACTGTAAATCCAGATTTTAAAGTTGATATTCTTCCCCGTGGAGCATGCCCCCATAACCTGTGCCCCACCCAAAATGTTTAGCACCAGCCGCCACTGGTAGATAGTGTACATAGCCTTTATTTATGTAAACCAGCTCCTTTCCCTTTTTTATTTTACCCTTGGCCCTCGTGTTTTTAGTCTTTTTCCAAGCACCAGGGGAGGCCCCCCGCCTACATTTCGTTGTATGGTACCTGTACTGTATTACAGTTTTTCTCAATTGCTAAAACACATTTCACAAAACTTTCCTCCATTTTCCCAAAACTCTAAACACAACACACTTTTCTAAAGCTACATAAGCAAAACCACACCTTCTCTCTTCAAAACTCAAACTCAAACCCTACCCCTAATCCTAACCCTAACCTTACTGTAACCCTAGCCGCTAACCCTAACCCTAGTTTTCCCACATGTATGATAGTCATGCATAAAAATAAATCTGCGCTCCCTGTCTAACGTTATATCTAACATTACATATTTTACATTACAGTAAGGCTGATTTTGCATGATAGTCATGCATTTTTAGATATCTATTTCCCCCCTTTAAATGGCATATGATGTCATGTTTACTAAAGTTCAGCCGCGAAGTTGTTGCACTGTTGTCCTATCGAGTTTTACGTAAATAAAGGTTTGAAAAATGTTACCGTATTCCCACATGTACCGTAACATGTACAATACTGTACTGTATCACAACTCAATGCAAACACTACAGAGGATCCATTACACAAAACAATACTCACTGAAAACAATGTTCAGGGTGTGATGTTTTTTTATTTATTTATGGAACTATACCACACACACACACACACACACACACACACACCACAATCATTTGCAACAAGTGTCTTACATTTTGAGTCGTTATGTTTAATGAATGAAGCCAGGTGTGTTCATTGTGTTAAAATGTTGCTGACTGTGGCAAGCATTTTGCATCACATGAGCTTTAATTTGAGAAATTGACATTTTGAGCAGAGTTTTTTGCAACTTGTGTTTTAGCAAGACAAAATGTGTTTAGATTTATGAGAAAAGGAGGATTGTGTTTTGTGAATTGTGTCTTCATGTGAAATGTGTTTATGGTTTTGGCAAATGCAACAAACAGCTCGAATGTTTGACTTAGTGTCTTGGATAATGTCTTGTCCTGACATAGTATAAATCAATCTGTCAACTGGTTTGATAAGACGACCAAACTTGGACTTGACCTGTGTGACTGTACTAGGATGTTCACACTGTGTGACAGAAGCTAGAGTGTCAGTACGCTGTGTGTCACTAGCATCATCTGTCTGATTTGTGTTACCAGAAACATCAGTACAATCATCAGCGCTAACCACAAATCTAGAATCAGAGTTAATGGACTGATCTACCATTTGCTCCTCAGCCATCTGCTCGGGGACCCTCTGAGGGGCAAACGAGACTGAAGACACTACAGTGTTAGTAGCCTCTGTCCGTGAGTGGTCAGGGAATGGTAACTGGGTGACCCACTCCAGGGTTCTTCCCTTGGGATCCTTGGGCTCTGGAACAGTCAAGGGAACATCCCTCTCCCGAACAGCTCTTCCCCCATACTCCATGTCTTCAACCTCCCCTCCCTCACTCCCAGGACAGGAATCCACTCTCTCCGACTCGAACGTGGTTCCTCTACTCACTTCCCCAGGCAAGGAATCCTGTTCCACTTCCGACACGGACATGTCACTTGGCTCATTTGATGTATGAACAGCAGACAGGGATGAAACTGGGTCAGAGATCACACTCGTATCATACACCGGCAGAAAGTTCACCAACATCAATAGATTACGGTGGACTACCTTCTCTCGTCCAGTGACAGTGTCTTGTATCCTATAATATGTGTGAGTCTCAGAGTTCCTATCCACCACAGTGTATACAGTAGACTCCCAACGGTCAGCCACCTTTCTCTTTCCTCTCTCTCTCTTGTTCGCCAACAGCACACGGTCTCCGACGTCAATGGTGGGCCCTTTCACTCGTCTGTTGTAGAGCTCTGTGTGACGGTGCTGTTCTTTTATGACATGTTCCTGGGCTATGACCATAGCTTCTCTCAGATCCTTCGTGAGAGACATCACATACTTGTCGTAGCTGACCACAGCTGGATCATCAGGACTGTCCGGAAGAGTATATCGACAGGGAGACGAGGAGTACGCCCGAACATCAGATAGAAAGGTGCATAGCCAGTTGACTCATGCGCTGTGCTATTGTACATGAACGTCAGAGTTTGCAAACGCCTCGGCCAGTTGATTTTTGCCTCTGGTTCAAGCGCTCGGATCATGTTACCGAGAGTTCTATTGAAACGTTCCACACTACCGTTACCCATCGGGTGATACGGGGTTGTGTGCGACTTTCTGACACCGGAGACTCTGAGCAGCTCACTCACTAGTTGACTTTCGAAGCTAGCTCCCTGGTCGCTATGGATACGTTCTGGGAACCCAAAGACGCAGAAGAACTTGTCCCATAGAACTTCTTCGAGAATCTACCTAGTACTAGAAGGCTTGTAAATAAACGCCTTATTGTAATTGCAATTTGGACTCATGGCCATAGGGGGGCCAGTTTTAATGGGTAGCTTCTTTAACAGCCTATTACTTACTGTGTATTGCATTGCCTTGGGTTGGTAAATGTTCACATGCTCTTTTATTCAGCAATGGTGTTTTATCAAGTCCTTTTCCCCCCTATCTGGCATCCACCTTCAAACAGTTGACATGAAAATCAGTGATCTACTGATGTTGTTTTCTTTTCTGAATGCCACATTTTTGCCCCTCTGTCAGTGTAATTTTCTCAAATGAGTGGGTTTTGTGTTCAACAAGTATGTTTTTTTCCTTCCGTATGAATGATATGATACTATAGGTTCAGTTTGTAAATGTGTTCTCCTCCACCCATCCCTCCAGGTTATTGACATCTCGATGATCCTAGCTGAGGCTATTCGCCGGACACATAATGGGGAGTCTGTGTCATATCTCTTCAGCCATGTTCCCTTGTAACATCACAGGAGCACATCCACTCCACTGTGCTTCCCCAGGGAACGTGTACCAAAGGAGGGATGTCTGGATGTCTACCATCATCTCAGCCCACCCATCCATTCCCCATGTCAAGAGAAGTTATGAGCGTAGTTAGTGAATACTCCTACCGTGGCTAGATATCGTTTTTTGAGTGGGAACTTTTTCAAACCTCCCATCACTTTCAGAAGCCTCTTGCCAATATTCTGTTACAATGCACTGGCTGTCAGCTGGCTTGACTGTTTGACTTGTCAAATGCAGAATTTAGTTACTTAGTTTGATATGCCAGGTTATTTCATAAAGGCATTATCAATTGAAGTTGACATTGCTGCCGATGCCTCATTTGAGAAAAGGTTCATACACACTCTACACTACACACACTCTACACAACACACACTCTACACTACACACACTCTACACAACACACACTCTACACAACACACACTCTACACTACACACACTCTACACAACACACACTCTACACAACACACACTCTACACAACACACACTCTACACAACACACACTCTACACTACACACACTCTACACTACACACACTCTACTACACACTCTACTACACACTCTACTATACACTCTACTACACACTCTACTACACACTCTACACAACACACTACACAACACACACTCTACACAACACACAACACACACTCTACACAACACACACTCTACACAACACACACTCTACACAACACACACTCTACACAACACACAACACACACTCTACACAACACACACTCTACACAACACACACTCTACACAACACACACTCTACACAACACACTACACACACTCTACACAACACACACTCTACACTACACACACTCTACACTACACACACTCTACACAACACACACTCTACACAACACACAACACACACTCTACACAACACACACTCTACACAACACACACTCTACACTACACACACTCTACACAACACACACTCTACACAACACACAACACACACTCTACACAACACACACTCTACACAACACACACTCTACACAACACACACTCTACACAACACACACTCTACACAACACACACTCTACACTACACACACTCTACACAACACACACTCTACACTACACACACTCTACACAACACACACTCTACACAACACACACTCTACACAACACACACTCTACACTACACACACTCTACACAACACACACTCTACACAACACACACTCTACACAACACACACTCTACACAACACACAACACACACTCTACACAACACACACTCTACACAACACACACTCTACACAACACACACTCTACACAACAAACACTCTACACAACACACACTCTACACTACACACACTCTACACAACACACACTCTACACAACACACACTCTACACAACACACACTCTACACTACACACACTCTACACAACACACAACACACACTCTACACAACACACACTCTACACAACACACAACACACACTCTACACTACACACAACACACACTCTACACAACACACACTCTACACTACACACACTCTACACAACACACAACACACACTCTACACAACACACACTCTACACAACACACACTCTACACTACACACACTCTACACAACACACACTCTACACAACACACACTCTACACAACACACACTCTACACAACACACAACACACACTCTACACAACACACACTCTAGACAACACACACTCTACACTACACACACTCTACACAACACACACTCTACACAACACACAACACACACTCTACACAACACACACTCTACACAACACACACTCTACACAACACACACTCTACACTACACACACTCTACACAACACACACTCTACACTACACACAACACACACTCTACACAACACACACTCTACACTACACACACTCTACACAACACACAACACACACTCTACACAACACACACTCTACACAACACACACTCTACACTACACACACTCTACACTACACACACTCTACACTACACACACTCTACTCTACACACACTCTACACAACACACACTCTACACTACACACACTCTACACTACACACACTCTACACTACACACACTCTACACTACACACACTCTACACAACACACACTCTACACAACACACACTCTACACAACACACACTCTACACAACACACACTACACACAACACACACTCTACACAACACACACTCTACACAACACACACTCTACACTACACACACTCTACACTACACACAACACACACTCTACACTACACACACTCTACACTACACACACTCTACACAACACACACTCTACACTACACACACTCTACACTACACACACTCTACACTACACACACTCTACACAACACACACTCTACACAACACACACTCTACACAACACACACTCTACACAACACACACTCTACACAACACACACTACACACAACACACACTCTACACAACACACACTCTACACAACACACACTCTACACTACACACACTCTACACTACACACAACACACACTCTACACAACACACACTCTACACTACACACACTCTACACTACACACACTCTACACTACACACACTCTACTCTACACACACTCTACACAACACACACTCTACACTACACACACTCTACACAACACACACTCTACACAACACACACTCTACACAACACACACTCTACACTACACACACTCTACACTACACACACTCTACTCTACACACACTCTACACAACACACACTCTACACTACACACACTCTACACAACACACACTCTACACAACACACACTACACACAACACACACTCTACACAACACACACTCTACACTACACACACTCTACACTACACACACTCTACACAACACACACTCTACACTACACACACTCTACACAACACACACTCTACACTACACACACTCTACACTACACACACTCTACACAACACACACTACACACAACACACACTCTACACAACACACACTCTACACTACACACACTCTACTCTACACACACTCTACACAACACACACTCTACACAACACACACTCTACACAACACACACTCTACACAACACACACTCTACACTACACACACTCTACACAACACACACTCTACACTACACACACTCTACACTACACACACTCTACACAACACACACTCTACACAACACACACTCTACACAACACACACTCTACACAACACACACTCTACACAACACACACTACACACAACACACACTCTACACAACACACACTCTACACAACACACACTCTACACTACACACACTCTACACTACACACAACACACACTCTACACAACACACACTCTACACTACACACACTCTACACTACACACACTCTACACAACACACACTCTACACTACACACACTCTACACTACACACACTCTACACTACACACACTCTACACAACACACACTCTACACAACACACACTCTACACAACACACACTACACACAACACACACTCTACACAACACACACTCTACACAACACACACTCTACACTACACACACTCTACACTACACACAACACACACTCTACACTACACACACTCTACACTACACACACTCTACACAACACACACTCTACACTACACACACTCTACACTACACACACTCTACACTACACACACTCTACACAACACACACTCTACACAACACACACTCTACACAACACACACTCTACACAACACACACTCTACACTACACACACTCTACACAACACACACTCTACACTACACACACTCTACACTACACACACTCTACACAACACACACTCTACACTACACACACTCTACACAACACACACTCTACACTACACACACTCTACACTACACACACTCTACACAACACACACTACACACAACACACACTCTACACAACACACACTCTACACTACACACACTCTACTCTACACACACTCTACACAACACACACTCTACACAACACACACTCTACACAACACACACTCTACACAACACACACTCTACACTACACACACTCTACACAACACACACTCTACACTACACACACTCTACACTACACACACTCTACACAACACACACTCTACACTACACACACTCTACACAACACACACTCTACACTACACACACTCTACACTACACACACTCTACACAACACACACTACACACAACACACACTCTACACAACACACACTCTACACTACACACACTCTACTCTACACACACTCTACACAACACACACTCTACACAACACACACTCTACACAACACACACTCTACACAACACACACTCTACACTACACACACTCTACACAACACACACTCTACACTACACACACTCTACACTACACACACTCTACACAACACACACTCTACACAACACACACTCTACACAACACACACTCTACACAACACACACTCTACACAACACACACTACACACAACACACACTCTACACAACACACACTCTACACAACACACACTCTACACTACACACACTCTACACTACACACAACACACACTCTACACAACACACACTCTACACTACACACACTCTACACTACACACACTCTACACAACACACACTCTACTCTACACACACTCTACACAACACACACTCTACACTACACACACTCTACACTACACACACTCTACACTACACACACTCTACACAACACACACTCTACACAACACACACTCTACACAACACACACTCTACACAACACACACTACACACAACACACACTCTACACAACACACACTCTACACAACACACACTCTACACTACACACACTCTACACTACACACAACACACACTCTACACTACACACACTCTACACTACACACACTCTACACAACACACACTCTACACTACACACACTCTACACTACACACACTCTACACTACACACACTCTACACAACACACACTCTACACAACACACACTCTACACAACACACACTCTACACAACACACACTCTACACAACACACACTACACACAACACACACTCTACACAACACACACTCTACACAACACACACTCTACACTACACACACTCTACACTACACACACTCTACACAACACACACTCTACACTACACACACTCTACACAACACACACTCTACACAACACACACTCTACACTACACACACTCTACACTACACACAACACACACTCTACACTACACACACTCTACACTACACACACTCTACACAACACACACTCTACACAACACACACTCTACACAACACACACTCTACACAACACACACTCTACACTACACACACTCTACACAACACACACTCTACACAACACACACTCTACACAACACACACTCTACACTACACACACTCTACACTACACACACTCTACACAACACACACTCTACACTACACACACTCTACACTACACACAACACACACTCTACACTACACACACTCTACACAACACACACTCTACACAACACACACTCTACACAACACACACTCTACACAACACACAACACACACTCTACTCTACACACACTCTACACAACACACACTCTACACAACACACAACACACACTCTACACACAACACACACTCTACACAACACACACTCTACACAACACACACTCTACACACACTCTACACAACACACACTCTACACAACACACACTCTACACAACACACACTCTACACACACTCTACACAACACACACTCTACACAACACACACTCTACACAACACACACTCTACACAACACACACTCTACACAACACACACTCTACACTACACACACTCTACACAACACACACACTCTACACAACACACACTCTACACAACACACACTCTACACAACACACACTCTACACACACTCTACACAACACACACTCTACACAACACACACTCTACACAACACACACTCTACACAACACACACTCTACACACACTCTACACAACACACACTCTACACAACACACACTCTACACAACACACACTCTACACAACACACACTCTACACAACACACACTCTACACACACTCTACACAACACACACTCTACACCAGTGGTCTTCAACCGGGGGTCCGTGACCCCTAGGGGGTCCGCAGAGGTACTGCAGGGGGTCCGCCAGTTTTTGTCATAATAATTGACATTTTTCACCAAAATAATCAGTGAGAATTAAAAAATATAACAAAAATGATATTGAGTAAAGTACAAGCATTAATAGGCAATAATAAGCTACTTTTGACAAAAACTATTTACAAAATAAATGATGCCCATGATTCTAGAGTCTCACATAACGTCAGCTGAAAAAAAGAAAAAAAAAACTGTCTAGCAAGCTAGGTGTTGGCTAAAACGCTGCAGTTCGGTCTTCATTGCGAAATTAACGTTAATTAATAACTAGCATAACGACTAATTTAGTTAGTTTGATAATAACAAACCCGCCTCTTTGCTTCTCTATGCGCCGCTATAACGCGCTCCTTTACCATTCTGAGGTCAGATGGCTTTCCCGTGGATCAGTATTGGCGCGAGTCTTTGAATTACGCACAGCTATCCACGAGATTCTGCTACCGCGCGGAGCTGGCTGCGCATTTCAATGCATTTCCGCGGATTCCGCGGTGCCCTCGCCTGACGTGAAATGCGCAATTGTTGATCACTTGGAGGCACTCGAAAGTCAATTTGAGAAGTACTTTTCTGAGACTGAGTCTTGGAGAAAGCACAAGACATGGATACGGTTTCCATGCAAAGACAATGCATCCGACGCCTAAACCTGACAGCCGCTGAGGAAGATCAGCTGATCGACCTAACCACAGACAGTACACACAATAATGTGTACGAGTCACAGCCTCTCACCCAGTTCTCGATGAGCCTCTTGCCTTTTGCAACAACTTATCTTTGTGAAAGTGGATTCTCCTCCCTCACCTACCTGAAGAGCAAATACTGTTCCAGACAGCAGTCTGAGGATGACATGATGCTCTGCCTGACAACCTCCATCTCCCCCAGAATAGACAAGCTGTGTTCCACCAACCAGGGCCAGTCATCTCACTGAGGTAGGCATACCTGGCTTCCTGAAGCTAAAAGTTTCATTGTTGAAAAATAATAATAATAGAAAATATAAGCCTCATCAACAACAACAATAATAACCAATCATAATTATGCATGAACGTTTTATCAATCATAAACACATATAGGCTAATAACCCAGTATATAAATAGGTTAATACGGTGAAAGAAAAGGTGAATGAAGTAAATATAAAAGTTATTATAGGCTTTAAAATGTGAAACATTTAAAAATATATATTACATGTGGGGGTCCCTGTTCTGTTTGTCTCTCGTTCAAGGGGTCCTTGGGTTGAAAAAGGTTGAAGACCCCTGCTCTACACTACACACACTCTACACTACACACACTCTACACAACACACACTCTACACTACACACACTCTACACTACACACACTCTACACAACACACACTCTACACTACACACACTCTACACTACACACACTCTACACAACACACACTCTACACAACACACACTCTACACAACACACACTCTACACAACACACACTCTACACTACACACACTCTACACTACACACACTCTACACTACACACACAACACACACTCTACACAACACACACTCTACACAACACACACTCTACACTACACACACTCTACACAACACAGACTCTACACAACACACAACACACACTCTACACAACACACACTCTACACAACACACACTCTACACAACACACACTCTACACAACACACACTCTACACTACACACACTCTACACTACACACACTCTACACTACACACAACACACACTCTACACAACACACACTCTACACTACACACACTCTACACAAGACACAACACACACTCTACACAACACACACTCTACACTACACACACTCTACACAACACACACTCTACACAACTGGATTTTATTGATAGAATATGACACACCCTCTGACGACGTCACGGTTCGCGTTTTTGGTGCACTTGAGAACCACTATTTTTTGGTGCCCGCTGCGAACCAACTTTTCAGGTTCCGAACCAATTGAGCTTCGGTCTGAACGCGCCGGCCGGTTCCAGACTTGGTTTGCGAACGCGAACCGGCACGGTTCTTTGCCGGTGTGAAAGCCCTATTAGTGAAGCATCCATGTGCCTTCTAGCGGTTTATTATGACGATTTCATTCAATCTCTATAGATGTTGATTGATTTTTGACTACAGGACACTTGCCTTTTTCCCACATTGATTTCTGCAACAACAACAAAAAAACACCCAATATAATATTCGGACATCATCACTCCACCGACGGAACCTCCCCTGTGTGTGTGTGTGTGTGTGTGTGTGTGTGTCTGTGTGTGTGTGTGTGTGTCTGTGTGTGTGTGTGTGTGTGTGTGGCCCCTACACGTGAGATCAATTTATAGGCAACAGCAACAGCAGCAAAACATATACACGTCTAAAACCTCCCTTAGCCAAATCCTCCAGGATGACAGAGGGCAGAGCACATACTGGCATGGTCACCCCGTGCCTGTATACGGTTTCACTTCTATTCCTGGGTCTATGGCGATGGCGTCCTCTGTGGACCTGTGGGCTCTGTAGGCGAACTGGTATGGATCCAGGTTGGCGGGAGGCGTGTGAGTATGTGGGCCCGGACTAGTTTCTCGAAGATCACTTCATGATGATTGGTGTGAGTGCCACCGGGCGGTAGTCGTTTAGGCAGCTCACCGTGCTTTTCTTCGGGACTGGGATGATAGTTGAGGTTTTCAGGCAGGGTGGGATGGTGGCCTGGGACAGGGACTGGTTGAAGATGTTGGTGAAAACCCCGGCCAGCTGGTCGGCGCAGTCCCTCAGCACCCGTCCCAGGACGCCATCCGGCCCGAGGCTTTCCTGGGGTCCACCGCCTTCAGCACGCGTCTCACTTCATGCTCTGTGAGGGTGAGGCTGCTGAGAGCTGGAGAGAGTGGTGTTTGTGTTGTGGTTACCTCCGTTCGCCCCTCGTCGAACCGGGCGTAGAAGGAGTTCAGCTTTTCCGCCAGCAGGGGGTCGTCCTCTGCGGCTGTGAGCCTGTTGGCTCTGAAGTTTGTCATGTGCTGAACCCCCTGCCACATCCGCCTGGAGTCGTTGCTCAGGAAGCATTCCTCAATCTTCTCTCTGTGGTCTGCCTTGGCCTCTTTGATGCCGCGCTTTAGGTTAGCCCTGGTGGTGCTGTACAGCAGTGTGCCCTTCCATGCAAAGAAGGCGTCGTCCATCTCATTGATTCATGGACATGCTAAAGATAGCTCTTAGCCGAAGTACCAGCAAGAGATTCAGCAGCAGGAGACTAAGAGGGAGGAGCTTGAATAAGACAAAACCGATCTTGCAGAGGAGCACAGCAAACCAAAAGTTGAAGCTGAATCTGTACGTTTGGAGCTTGTTCAACAGAGGAATAACCTAACAAAAGAGAGGGAGCTCCTGCTGTCCCAGCAGGCAGAGCTTCACAAGAGCCTACAGCTCCTGCAGAAGGGCAAAGATGATCTACTTCTGCAGGTTAAGGAGCTCAAAGGCCAGGCAGAATCCCCTGCCGACCCCCCCCCCACCTCTGAGCAGTACGCCAGTGAAGGTATTGAGACGGAGCCTGTTGTGTTCCAACAGTGAGCCTGTGTGGAAGCCCAACCAGAGTCCAAATGCATGTTGGGTCCTAGGATCTGAGTTTGGAAATGAATGACGGCGGGGGAGGTCAGGGTCAGGGCAGACATGGACACTTGTATGTGAGAAGCGCGTCAGAACTTCTCACTGGCAGGGTCCAAACACACTCTGGAGGAGAACAGGACTACGAGACACTAATATTGATTGGTACACCAGGGGAGGGGAGGTGGCTTCATCAATCTTCTCTCTGTGCTCTGACTTGGCCGCTTTGATGCCGCGCTTTAGGTTGGCCCTGGTGGAGCTGTACAGCGGTGTGCTCTTCCCTGCGAAGAAGGCGTTGTCCCTCTCGTTGATCAGTTTTTGGACCTTCCCAGTCATCCATGGCTTCGTGTTGGGGTAGACCCGGACCCGTTTGTCCACGGTGACTGAGTTGGTGCAGTTCACTATGTGGTTCAGAACCGACGACGTGTACTGTTCCAGGTCCTCATGCTCATATTCCTGCCATAGGGTGTCATTTAGGCAGATCTGCAGTGGAGCGGACCCTTCTGGCCAGGTTCTGACAGTCTTAGTGGTGATGGGGCCACTTTTCCCCATTGTAGTGTATGCAGGAATCAGGAGGATTGACACATGGTCAGACATGCCTAGATGAGCTAGCGGACTAGCCTTGTAAGCACGTTTGATGTTGCTGTATACCTTATCCAGTGTTTTTTCTCCTCTCGTTGCACATTTCACATGCTGATAGAACTTGGGTAGTACTGCCTTCAGGTCGACATGATTGAAGTCCCCCGCTATGATGTGAATAGCCTGTGGATCATTGCTTTGTTGGCCACTGATGACTTCATATAGTCGCGCCAATGCTACGCTGCTGTCTGCGCTAGGCGCTATACACACATGTTATTAGCACAGCGTTAAACTCCCTCGGGAGGTATGTGGGTCGGCATTTAACAGTCAAGTATTCCAGGTCTGGGGAGCAGTGGCTACTTACAGTTTTCGTGTTTAAGCACCAGCTATCCTTCGTCGATATTATGATCCCACCTCCTCTTGACTTCCCGCTAAGCTCCGTTCGGTCAGCGCGGTGTAGCGTGCGCCCCTCCAAGCTAACAGCTGCGTCCACAATGTTGTCATTTAGCCAGGTTTCGGTCAAAATAATCACACAGCTGTCTCAGTTCATCCATCCATCCAGAAGAAGAAGAAGAAGAAGAAGAAGAAGAAGGTGGTCAACCCAGCTTTCACACTTTGACCTGAATGGCGGCAGTGGTGGGCGCGGTTCAATTTATGGGTTATTGCTTCTCGGCCTTTTGGCTAAGAGCAAACTCTGGTTTCTCTTCAAGAAACGCACAGGCCTTTCGCCCTTACTAGAGACTTCTATTAAAGCTAGTCTTCGGTGGGGTGTGGGTTTTTGTGTTTTTTTGAGAAATCTAGGGTTTTTCCTTTTTCCTCACTAGGCTCTATGCCCCTCCTTTTTTTCTATTCTTGGTCGGGGAGCACGTCTTCTCAGTAGGTGGCTTGACCGCTGCTGGGAGGTGGCTCCCCCGACCCACCCCCCCTCTTTGAGCGGAACAGGCCGGGATCCGAGAGGAGCTGCCGGAGACCCGCGACTCTTCCAGTAGGTGGCCTTTTCACCACTGGGGCAGTTCGGCCGCTGGGCAGCCCCCCTCCAAAGAGCGGAAAGGCCGGACCCCGAGAGGAGCTTCCAAAGACCGCGACTCTTCCAGTAGGTGACCAGTAGGTGGCCTGCCCGCCACTGGAGCCACTGGAGCACGAGTTCGGCCCCTGGGCAGCCCCCCTCCAAAGAGCGGAAAGGCCGGACCCCGAGAGGAGCTTCCAAAGACCGCGACTCTTCCAGTAGGTGACCAGTAGGTGGCCTGCCCGCCACTGGAGCCACTGGAGCACGAGTTCGGCCCCTGGGCAGCCCCCCTCCAAAGAGCGGACAGGCCGGACCCCGAGAGGAGCTTCCAAAGACCGCGACTCTTTCAGTAGGTGGCCTGCCCGCCACTGGAGCACAAGTTCGGCCCCTGGGCAGCCCCCCTCAAAAGAGCGGAAAGGCCGGACCCCGAGAGGAGCTTCCGAAGACCTCGACTCTCCCAAGCACGCCAGAGGTGAGAGAGGGCCCAACACCCACCAGCCGACCCAGCTGAGCCAGTGGACCCCAACCAGACCAGGAGGGAGGACAACTATAACATCTAAGCTAAGAGCGAGAGGGACACAGGGGAGTGCTTTGAAGACCGTAGGTCTTTGGCCACCTGGTGTCCCCACTCGCTCTCAGGTGTCCCTCTTTTGTCCCCAGACGGGAACCCAGTTCCAGACCCAAGCCAGAGTCCAAAATCTGCCGTGAGGACCTGAGAGGAACAACACCCCTAACCTAACGGCAAGTACCCTATTCCCCCCCCAAAAAAATTTATCTACAACCTCCCCCTAACCCTATTCCTCTCCCTCCTTCCTCCCTGATCCCCCACCCCCCCCACCCCACTCCAACGATGAACCCCGGAGCGATGCGGCGCTACAACGCCGTCAGGTTGACGCTCAACCCAACTGAGGAGGCTGCCATGGATGGAGCCCCCCAACAGAAGACTGCCAGACCAGTAACAACGATGACCCGCCTGGAATTCAGCAGGGCGGTTCTACAGAGAGGTATGGGCTTTGTGCCGTCTGATCTAAACTGCCTGGTGAAGCCCCCTGGGCCGAATGAATGTTTTGAAGTTAGCTTTAAAACCCCCCAACTGTTAGAGGAATTCTGGACCTTTCATAGGATTAATGAACACAAACCCCCACTTAACCGTTTTACAGCCCACCCACTAACGGATTTAGAATCAAAAGTGGTCACAATTCAATTCCACAATGAGGTGATTCAGGAATATGATATTGAGGTGTGGCTACACCGTCATGCCACCCTTAAATCGGGGGCCCGGATGGTCCTGGATGAAGACGGAGTGTGGACGGGGGCCAAGAAATGGCTGGTGCAACTCCGTCCGGACCCGGAGGGGATAGGCGGAGTCCAACATATCCCCAGCACCATCAACCTGGGGAACAACAGGGGCTCCGTCTACTACTACGGTATGCCGAAGCTCTGCAGGAACTGCGGCCAATTGGGCCATCTGGCAGCGGCCTGCAAGGCCGTGGTATGTAAAATCTGCCGCCAAGACCACCCGACGTCGGAGTGCACCACGACCAGACCTTGCAACCTGTGCGGGGGACAGGGGCATCTTTACCGTGACTGCCCAAGTTCCTATGCAAGCAGAGCCCGGGGCTATAAATCCAACCAACCACCACCCCAACCCCCACCCCCACCCCAACCCACACCCCCACCCCCACCCCAACCCACACCCCAACCCACACCCCCACCCCCACCCCAACCCACACCCCAACCCCCACCCCAACCCACACCCCAACCCACACCCAACATGGAGGAAGAGAAGGGAGAGACGGAGGAGGACCGGCGCTCGAGCGATGGGGGGGACGATCAGAGCTCGAGCGACGGAGAAGGAGAAGGAGAGGAACCAACCGTCCCAGCACCCCCTACAGACAACCTCAACACCCACCCCCTCCTAAACCCCATTGCCACCTCCACCCCCTGCAAAAACACCATGAAGGGGGAGCCGGCCTCTATTGAAATAGCCACCAGCAGCACACTGCAGATCCACCTCCCCTCCCAATCAGACAGTGAAAATGACTGGAGCTTGGCTCAACCAAAATGGAAAAGACCACAAAAAAAGGCAATCCGGAAAAAACCAGACAAAAAGACTACTCCAGAACCCAAACCCCAACGCCATACAGGTAAGCCGGCTCCCCCCCCCAAACCCTCCTCCCCACCCTCTTCCTCTCTCCAGTCATCACATGCTCCTCACCCTGCACAGCCCACCAGCCACCCCCAGTCCAGGCTCACCGGACCGTACGGGCCACCGAAAATCACCTCATCAACAACACAGATGAGGGGGCCACCAGGCAGTCAGAGGGGAGACAACCCCGACACCATGAGCAGCCAAGGGGAGGTGCCACACTATCTGGCCCCCAACGACCCATTGGAGGGCCTCAACCTCATGTGCAATAGCTTAGCAAAAATTGGAAAAAACCAAATCCAAGAACCATGAGGATAACAATCTCATCTCTCAACACCAGAAGCCTCCGGCAACCAGACAAACGGGAGGTCGTCTACCAGTACATCACCCAACATCAGTCAGACATGTATATCCTCCAGGAGTGCGCCATCCCATTCAAGGAGATGGACGCCACCCTGGAGGAGGAATGGACACAGGGGGACTCTCTCTGGTCAGGCTCAAACATCGATAGAGCTGATGGGGTCGGCATTTTGGTGGCCAACCCTTTTCTGCAGACCAAAAAGGGGGAGGTTGTAGAGAGCGGGCGAATCCTGGTTCTGGACCTAGAGATCCAGGGTTCGCCGCTGAGGGTCATCAATGTGTACGGCCCAACCAACGTGGCCAAGAGAGTCTCCCTTTTCAAGAAACTTCGGTCTCTCCTCCTCATCCCCACACCAGTCCTAGTGGGGGGAGATTTCAACTGTGCCCTCCGGGATGAGGACCGCAGCAGGCCCAGGAGAGACCGATCCACTACAGAACTTCAGTCCATCATAGACGACTTCCAACTGGTAGACGCCGGTGGCACCTCCCCGCCGACACACACAAGGGTGAGTTCCTCCGGGAATTCTTCCTCCAGGATAGACATGTTCTTGCTCTCGCCAGGTCTGAGGATGGGAACCCTGACCAGCCAGGCGGCCCACTTCTCGGACCACAGGATGTTGACAGTGTCCCTGGAATGGGACGGCCAAACAAGAGCGGGTAGGGGTACCTGGAGGATGAATACATCGATCCTTCAGGACCCAACAGTGGTGCATTCCTTCTCCAGGCGCTACCTGGAGTGGAGGACCCTAAAAGAACTGTTCGACTCCCCGATAGAGTGGTGGGAGATGGTTAAGGCCAGGACAAAGGGCTACTTCGGGTCAGTCGGAAGGAGGAAAGCGGCAGAACAGAGGGCCAGGTTTCAACACCACAACGCGGCCCTCCAACGCCTGAGTCTCCTACAGCTGGGTGGTCTGGATGTGGCCCGAGAACTGGCCGAGACCAAACAACACCTTGCCACCCTCTACCGGGAGCAACAACAAAAGAAACAGTTCAGGGAAAAACTCCAGGGCCTGGAGGAGGAGGAGAAATGCACACGCCACTTCTTCCGCAAGGCACGGTCAAAACACAAGCCTATCCTGTCCCTATACGACACCAATGGGGACACCGTGTCAGACAGAGGCAACATCCCGGGGGTGGCAAGAGAGTTCTACGAGAGTCTCTACAACATCAAGACAACCGACGAGACTCTCATGGCCACCTTCCTGGATGGTCTGGACCGGGTCCCCGAGGGTGGTGAGAGTGAGAACCCAGAGCTGACCACGGAGGAGCTCACCCGGGCCGTGCACTCCTTGAATACACACAAGGCCCCTGGACCGGATGGGATCCCAGCAGAGTTCTACAAGACTCTCTGGGATCTCCTCAAGGAGGACTTGGCGGAGGTCTTCAAAGCCGTCTACAGGGAAGGGAGGCTTGGAGAGTCAATGAGACAGAGTACGGTCACACTGATCCCCAAGAAAGGGGACCTCAAGGACCTCCGGAACTGGCGCCCCATTAATCTCCTCCCAGTGGACTATAAAATCATGACAAAAGCCCTCACCCAACGGTTTCAAACCCTCCTCCCCTCAGTTATAGCCCCTGACCAAACCTGTAGCGTCCCCGGTAGGTCCATCAACGACAACCTGCTCCTGGTGAGAGACCTCATCCTGCACTCCTAGGAGCGGAGGTCCCCTTTAGGCCTTCTCAGCCTGGATCAGGAGAAGGCCTTTGACAGGGTTAGCCATGGTTTCCTGCGGAGGGTGCTGAGAGGCATGAACTTCCCCCAGCACCTGCTCAACTGGACCGAACTCTGCTACAACAACATCACGAGCAGAGTTCGGATCAACAACCAGTTGACAGACCCCTTCCCCATCAAAGCTGGAGTACGGCAGGGATGCCCCTTGGCCCCTCTACTGTACGTCATCTACCTGGAGCCGTTCCTACGGAAGATCAGGAGCTCCCCCAACATCATGGGCTACCCTCTACCAGGGGCCCGGGGGGAGAGGCTCAAGGTGGTGGCGTACATGGACGACATTACCATCGTCGGCACAGATAGTCGCTCCATTTCCACAGCAACGAAAGTGGTGGAGGACTACTGTGCAGCCACTGGCGCCCTGAACAATAGGGGTAAGTGTGAGCTGTTTCTGTCGCAGCACTGGCAGGAGAACCTGGCAACCTCCTTCCCTGTAAAGACGGAAAACATTAAGCTGCTGGGGATCACCTACCAGAAAGATGGAGGAGCCTCCGGCAGCTGGAAGGAGACCATCCGCCAGGTCCAAAAGAAGATCTGTGAGTGGAGTGCACGGCCTCTCACAATGACAGGCAAGATCCTGGTCCTGAAGGCTATTGTTCTTCCCATTCTCCTTTACCTGGGCAGGGTGTTTCCCCCAGACAGAGCAGTATCCAAAACCATCGAAAGGATCATGTTTGCCTTTGTCTGGGGGAGCCAGATGGAAAAACTAAAACGCACCACCCTGTACAAAACAGTGGAGAATGGGGGGAAAGGGGTCCCAGACATCCTAAACATCATTAGGGCACAGGGACTCTCCAACCTCATCAACAACATCAACAACAAAGATAGGAAAGCCAGGTTCTTTGAAATATACTATGCCACACCCATCCTCCGGACACTCAGGGTGACCGCATCAATAAATCACACTGTGCCCTACAGCTGGGACCCCCCTCCAGTCTACAAGATATGGAGGGACTTTGCCTTCAAGACAGGATTGTCCGCGGCTGGGCTGGCCTCATGGAAATACAAAGACATTATGACCTTCATAAGGTCGAAGGAAACCATTACTCACCCCAAGGCCAGCACAGCCGTGGACTCCAAACAGGTATGGAAAAACATTAATCATAAATGTACTAACAATAAACAAAAAGACATTGCCTGGATGGCTGCTCATGGTTGTCTCCCCACTAGGGAATTCTTGCATAGGCGGCACATCGCAACGACTGAGAAATGCCCCCACGGATGCACGGACACAGAACACATTAACCACCTGTTCTGTGAGTGCTCCGTGGCCAGGCGGGTCTGGGCCCTGTTTGTTCCCTCTGTCTCCCTAAACAGCCTGCTGACCCTGCCCCGCTTGACGGGCGAGAACATCCTGTATGGTCCTCCCGGGGGGTGCACAACCCCCCAACTACAACAACAGTGGAGGATCATCAGCGCCGTCAAGCAGGTACTCTGGGAGACGAGGAACATCAGGGTCTATCAGAAACAGAGCGTCCACCTGACAACCCTGAGGAGGAGAATCACCCTCTTCCTCAGGGACCATGCTATTGTTGACTTTAAAAATAACCCGGATCAAGCAAGAGCGGTGTGGGGGGTGGAGAGATGGAAGGACGTCATCCTCTAAACCGCCCCCCATGCCGCGCCGCATCGCCCAACCCCCCCCCACCCCGGGCCTACCTCACTACACCACCAGTTCCTGCACTATCACCTTCACCACCGTTCCAGCACAAGCCCTGGTCAGCAGTATCACCATCACAAGGACCAGGAGAGGAGCAGCGCACAACACCAACAGGGAAGTTTACTGCACCTTCCACCACCTACACATGTACACAGCACTGACCCACTTCCTACCCTCACCAGAATATCAACACACACAACCCACAGCCGAACCAGCCGTCTCTGCCAGCACCACCAGCACCAGGATGACCAACACCACTGGGTCACAGGGAAGTACTGATCACCCGCCTGACACCAAAATGCACACTACACAAACCATGCACACCTCCCTTCTCTCACTCCTGTATCTTTTCAGGCACATGTCATATCCAGCTCTGACACCTACCCAGGCTTCCAGACCCAGGAGCAGAGACCGGCGGGAACCACCACGTCACCCCAGCACCAACCCCAGGTTCCAACTCAGCGACCCCAAACCCCCTGTTCCGGGCCCCCCCCCCCAACTCCAGGCCCCCAGCTACAGGCCCAGTCCCCTACCCGCCAACCCCCAACCCCCAGCCCGGAACAAGCTGAGAAGAGCCAGGGAGCTTTTTCCCTGGATAAGCTGTGTACAGGTTTTTCGCCTCTGCTTGCCTGCCATGCGCCGAGCTCTCTGGGCCTCTCCTCGGGGGCCTCCGGTCGGCCTGCATGCTCGATCTGCTCCGCCGCTGGGGCGCCTGGTCCGGCTAGCCTCGTGAAGGGCTACAGGAGTCTGAGCCTGGTGGGCTGGGCCGGATGCGCCGGTGGTGGGGCGGGTCGGGTGAGTCGGGTGTGTGGGGTCCCTCGGGGGAGGGAGGTGGGGGAGCCACGGCTTTGCACTGGTGGGCAAACTGGATAGTAGTCGCTCTACAACTAGAGGGCTGCAGGGGAATTTTTTTCCCGGATGCACAGCGAACAGGTTTTTTACCCCTGCCTCCTACCGACACTGGAACCTGGACACTGAACACTGAACACTGAACATTACACTACACTGGACAATACACTGAACACGGAGCACTTTAGTTAGTTTAATGTTGGTTGTTGTTGAATGTAATGTCTTAAATGTCTGATTGTTTGATTAATTGATTGTATATACGGTGTTGTGTTTTTATAAAAACCAATAAAAAACACCTTAATATCTGATACGTCCCCTACCCGGGGACCATATATTAAATTGATTTTTGCAACAGGGAGCTGGAATCGGGGCTTGCTCCGTCCACTCCACGCATCGACCTGGTATTGCAGTACATCCAGGAACGGTGCACTCCTATCTCATGTGAAGAAGAAGAAGAAGAAGAAGAAAAAATGTATAGAAGAGAAGAAGAACTCAAGGGCACACTAGTAGTGGTGTGGTTTCAGGCGGGATTTGAACTCACAACCTTCCGATCACAAGTCCAACTCACTATCCACTAGACCACCACTACCCACTAAGAAGAAGAAGAAGAAGAAGAAGAAGAAGAAGAAGAAGAAGAAGAAGAAGAAGAAGAAGAAGAAGAAGAAGAAGAAGAAGAAGAAGAAGAAGAAGAAGAAGAAGAAGAAGAAGAAGAAGAAGAAGAAGAAGAAGAAGAAGAAGAAGAAGAAGAAGAAGAAGAAGAAGAAGAAGAAGAAGAAGAAGAAGAAGAAGAAGAAGAAGAAGAAGAAGAAGAAGAAGAAGAAGAAGAAGAAGAAGAAGAAGAAGAAGAAGAAGAAGAAGAAGAAGAAGAAGAAGAAGAAGAAGAAGAAGAAGAAGAAGAAGAAGAAGAAGAAGAAGAAGAAGAAGAAGAAGAAGAAGAAGAAATTTTTAATTTAAAAAAAATTATAGAAGAGAAGAAGAACTCAAGGGCACACTAGTAGTGGTGTGGTTTCAGGCGGGATTTGAACGCACAACCTTCCGATCACAAGTCCAACTCACTATCCACTAGACCACCACTACCCACAAAAAACGCACAAGCCTTTCGCCTTTTACTAAAGACTTCTGTGGAGAGGAACACTTACGAGTTCAAGCTATTTTTGGCAGGCTCTGCGTCTAGCTGAGCCCATATCCGTGTTTCAAGGTAAGCCAGGTGGGGGTCACAGGTCACAGGTCACAGGTCACAGGTCAACCCAGCTTTCACACTTTGACCTTAATGGCGGCGGAGGTGGGCGCGGTTCAATTTATGGGTTATCGCTTCTCGGCCTTTTGGCTAAGATCAAGTGTAGTATCTGTTCTTATCAGTTTAATATCTGATACGTCCCCTAACCCGTCTACTACTACGGTATGCCGAAGCTCTGCAGGAACTGCGGCCAATTGGGCCATCTGGCAGCGGCCTGCAAGGCCGTGGTATGTAAAATCTGCCGCCAAGACCACCCGACGTCGGAGTGCACCACGACCAGACCTTGCAACCTGTGCGGGGGACAGGGGCATCTTTACCGTGACTGCCCAAGTTCCTATGCAAGTAGAGCCCGGGGCTATAAATCCAACCAACCACCACCCCAACCCCCACCCCAACCCCCACCCCAACCCACACCCCAACCCACACCCAACATGGAGGAAGAGAAGGGAGAGACGGAGGAGGACCGGCGCCCGAGCGATGGAGGGGACGATCAGAGCTCGAGCGACGGAGAAGGAGAAGGAGAGGAACCAACCGTCCCAGCACCCCCTACAGACAACCTCAACACCCACCCCCTCCTAAACCCCATGGCCACCTCCACCCCCTGCAAAAACACCATGAAGGGGGAGCCGGCCTCTATTGAGATAGCCACCAGCAGCACACCGCAGATCCACCTCCCCTCCCAATCAGACAGTGAAAATGACTGGAGCTTGGCTCAACCAAAACGCAAAAGACCACAAAAAAAGGCAATCCGGAAAAAACCAGACAAAAAGACTACTCCAGAACCCAAACCCCAACGCCATACAGGTAAGCCGGCTCCCCCCCCCAAACCCTCCTCCCCACCCTCTTCCTCTCTCCAGTCATCACATGCTCCTCACCCTGCACAGCCCACCAGCCACCCCCAGTCCATGCTCACCGGACCGTACGGGCCACCGAAAATCACCTCATCAACAACACAGATGAGGGGGCCACCAGGCAGTCAGAGGGGAGACAACCCCCACACCATGAGCAGCCAAGGGGAGGTACCACACTATCTGGCCCCCAACGACCCATTGGAGGGCCTCAACCTCATGTGCAATAGCTTAGCAAAAATTGGAACAAACCAAATCCAAGAACCATGAGGATAACAATCTCATCTCTCAACACCAGAAGCCTCCGGCAACCAGACAAACGGGAGGTCGTCTACCAGTACATCACCCAACATCAGTCAGACATGTATATCCTCCAGGAGTGCGCCATCCCATTCAAGGAGATGGACGCCACCCTGGAGGAGGAATGGACACGGGGGGACTCTCTCTGGTCAGGCTCAAACATTGATAGAGCTGATGGGGTCGGCATTTTGGTGGCCAACCCTTTTCTGCAGACCAAAAAGGGGGAGGTTGTAGAGAGCGGGCGAATCCTGGTTCTGGACCTAGAGATCCAGGGTTCGCCGCTGAGGGTCATCAATGTGTACGGCCCAACCAACGTGGCCAAGAGAGTCTCCCTTTTCAAGAAACTTCGGTCTCTCCTCCTCATCCCCACACCAGTCCTAGTGGGGGGAGATTTCAACTGTGCCCTCCGGGATGAGGACCGCAGCAGGCCCAGGAGAGATCGATCCACTACAGAACTTCAGTCCATCATAGACGACTTCCAACTGGTAGACGCCGGTGGCACCTCCCCGCCGACACACACAAGGGTGAGTTCCTCCGGGAATTCTTCCTCCAGGATAGACATGTTCTTGCTCTCGCCAGGTCTGAGGATGGGAACCCTGACCAGCCAGGCGGCCCACTTCTCGGACCACAGGATGTTGACAGTGTCCCTGGAATGGGATGGCCAAACAAGAGCGGGTAGGGGTACCTGGAGGATGAATACATCGATCCTTCAGGACCCAACAGTGGTGCATTCCTTCTCCAGGCGCTACCTGGAGTGGAGGACCCTAAAAGAACTGTTCGACTCCCCGATAGAGTGGTGGGAGATGGTTAAGGCCAGGACAAAGGGCTACTTCGGGTCAGTCGGAAGGAGGAAAGCGGCAGAACAGAGGGCCAGGTTTCAACACCACAACGCGGCCCTCCAACGCCTAAGTCTCCTACAACTGGGTGGTCTGGATGTGGCCCGAGAACTGGCTGAGACCAAACAACACCTTGCCACCCTCTACCGGGAGCAACAACAAAAGAAACAGTTCAGGGAAAAACTCCAGGGCCTGGAGGAGGAGGAGAAATGCACACGCCACTTCTTCCGCAAGGCACGGTCAAAACACAAGCCTATCCTGTCCCTATACGACACCAATGGGGACACCGTGTCAGACAGAGGCAACATCCCGGGGGTGGCAAGAGAGTTCTACGAGAGTCTCTACAACATCAAGACAACCGACGAGACTCTCATGGCCACCTTCCTGGATGGTCTGGACCGGGTCCCCGAGGGTGGTGAGAGTGAGAACCCAGAGCTGACCACGGAGGAGCTCACCCGGGCCGTGCACTCCTTGAATACACACAAGGCCCCTGGACCGGATGGGATCCCAGCAGAGTTCTACAAGACTCTCTGGGATCTCCTCAAGGAGGACTTGGCGGAGGTCTTCAAAGCCGTCTACAGGGAAGGGAGGCTTGGAGAGTCAATGAGACAGAGTACGGTCACACTGATCCCCAAGAAAGGGGACCTCAAGGACCTCCGGAACTGGCGCCCCATCAATCTCCTCCCAGTGGACTATAAAATTATGACAAAAGCCCTCACCCAACGGTTTCAAACCCTCCTCCCCTCAGTTATAGCCCCTGACCAGACCTGTAGCGTCCCCGGTAGGTCCATCAATGACAACCTGCTCCTGGTGAGAGACCTCATCCTGCACTCCCAGGAGCGGAGGTCCCCTTTAGGCCTTCTCAGCCTGGATCAGGAGAAGGCCTTTGACAGGGTTAACCATGGTTTCCTGCAGAGGGTGCTGAGAGGCATGAACTTCCCCCAGCACCTGCTCAACTGGACCGAACTCTGCTACAACAACATCACGAGCAGAGTTCGGATCAACAACCAGTTGACAGACCCCTTCCCCATCAAAGCTGGAGTACGGCAGGGATGCCCCTTGGCCCCTCTACTGTACGTCATCTACCTGGAGCCGTTCCTACGGAAGATCAGGAGCTCCCCCAACATCATGGGCTACCCTCTACCAGGGGCCCGGGGGGAGAGGCTCAAGGTGGTGGCGTACATGGACGACATTACCATCGTCGGCACGGATAGTCGCTCCATTTCCACAGCAACGAAAGTGGTGGAGGACTACTGTGCAGCCACTGGCGCCCTGATCAATAGGAGTAAGTGTGAGCTGTTTCTGTCGCAGCACTGGCAGGAGAACCTGGCAACCTCCTTCCCTGTAAAGACGGAAAACATTAAGCTGCTGGGGATCACCTACCAGAAAGATGGAGGAGCCTCCGGCAGCTGGAAGGAGACCATCCGCCAGGTCCAAAAGAAGATCTGTGAGTGGAGTGCACGGCCTCTCACAATGACAGGCAAGATCCTGGTCCTGAAGGCTATTGTTCTTCCCATTCTCCTTTACCTGGGCAGGGTGTTTCCCCCAGACAGAGCAGTATCCAAAACCATCGAAAGGATCATGTTTACCTTTGTCTGGGGGAGCCAGATGGAAAAACTAAAACGCACCACCCTGTACAAAACAGTGGAGAATGGGGGGAAAGGGGTCCCAGACATCCTAAACATCATTAGGGCACAGGGACTCTCCAACCTCATCAACAACATCAACAACAAAGATAGGAAAGCCAGGTTCTTTGAAATATACTATGCCACACCCATCCTCCGGACACTCAGGGTGACCGCATCAATAAATCACACTGTGCCCTATAGCTGGGACCCCCCTCCTGTCTACAAGATATGGAGGGACTTTGCCTTCAAGACAGGATTGTCCGCGGCTGGGCTGGCCTCATGGAAATACAAAGACATTATGACCTTCATAAGGTCGAAGGAAACCATTACTCACCCCAAGGCCAGCACAGCCGCGGACTCCAAACAGGTATGGAAAAACATTAATCATAAATGTACTAACAATAAACAAAAAGACATTGCCTGGATGGCTGCTCATGGTTGTCTCCCCACTAGGGAATTCTTGCATAGGCGGCACATCGCAACGACTGATAAATGCCCCCACGGATGCACGGACACAGAACACATTAACCACCTGTTCTGTGAGTGCTCCGTGGCCAGGCGGGTCTGGGCCCTGTTTGTTCCCTCTGTCTCCCTAAACAGCCTGCTGACCCTGCCCCGCTTGACGGGCGAGAACATCCTGTATGGTCCTCCCGGGGGGTGCACAACCCCCCAACTACAACAACAGTGGAGGATCATCAGCGCCGTCAAGCAGGTACTCTGGGAGACGAGGAACATCAGGGTCTATCAGAAACAGAGCGTCCACCTGACAACCCTGAGGAGGAGAATCACCCTCTGCCTCAGGGACCATGCTATTGTTGACTTTAAAAATAACCCGGATCAAGCAAGAGCGGTGTGGGGGGTGGAGAGATGGAAGGACGTCATCCTCTAAACCCCCCCCCATGCCGCGCCGCATCGACCAACCCCCCCCCACCCCGGGCCTACCTCACTACACCACCAGTTCCTGCACTATCACCTTCACCACTGTTCCAGCACAAGCCCTGGTCAGCAGTATCACCATCACAAGGACCAGGAGAGGAGCAGCGCACAACACCAACAGGGAAGTTTACTGCACCTTCCACCACCTACACATGTACACAGCACTGACCCACTTCCTACTCTCACCAGAATATCAACACACACAACCCACAGCCGAACCAGCCGTCTCTGCCAGCACCACCAGCACCAGGATGACCAACACCACTGGGTCACAGGGAAGTACTGATCACCCGCCTGACACCAAAATGCACACTACACAAACCATGCACACCTCCCTTCTCTCACTCCTGTATCTTTTCAGGCACATGTCATATCCAGCTCTGACACCTACCCAGGCTTCCAGACCCAGGAGCAGAGACCGGCGGGAACCACCACGTCACCCCAGCACCAACCCCAGGTTCCAACTCAGCGACCCCAAACCCCCTGTTCCGGGCCCCCCCCCCCCAACTCCAGGCCCCCAGCTACAGGCCCAGTCCCCTACCCGCCAACCCCCAACCCCCAGCCCGGAACAAGCTGAGAAGAGCCAGGGAGCTTTTTCCCTGGATAAGCTGTGTACAGGTTTTTCGCCTCTGCTTGCCTGCCATGCGCCGAGCTCTCTGGGCCTCTCCTCAGGGGCCTCCGGTCGGCCTGCGTGCTCGATCTGCTCCGCCGCTGGGGCGCCTGGTCCGGCTAGCCTCGTGAAGGGCTACAGGAGTCTGAGCCTGGTGGGCTGGGCCGGACGCGCCGGTGGTGGGTCGGGTGGGTCGGGTGTGTGGGGTCCCTCGGGGGAGGGAGGTGGGGGAGCCACGGCTTTGCACTGGTGGGCAAACTGGATAGTAGTCGCTCTACAACTAGAGGGCTGCAGGGGAATTTTTTCCCGGATGCACAGCGAACAGGTTTTTTACCCCTGCCTCCTACCGACACTGGAACCTGGACACTGAACACTGAACACTGAACATTACACTACACTGGACAATACACTGAACACTGAGCACTTTAGTTAGTTTAATGTTGGTTGTTGTTGAATGTAATGTCTTAAATGTCTGATTGTTTGATTAATTGATTGTATACACGGTGTTGCGTTTTTATAAAAACCAATAAAAAACACCCTACCCGGGGACCATATATTAAATTGATTTTTGCAACAGGGAGCTGGAATCGGGGCTTGCTCCGTCCACTCCACGCATCGACCTGGTATTGCAGTACATCCAGGAACGGTGCACTCCTATCTCATGTGAAGAAGAAGAAGAAGAAGAAAAAATGTATAGAAGAGAAGAAGAACTCAAGGGCACACTAGTAGTTGTGTGGTTTCAGGCGGGATTTGAACTCACAACCTTCCGATCACAAGTCCAACTCACTATCCACTAGACCACCACTACCCACTAAGAAGAAGAAGAAGAAGAAGAAGAAGAAGAAGAAGAAGAAGAAGAAGAAGAAGAAGAAGAAGAAGAAGAAGAAGAAGAAGAAGAAGAAGAAGAAGAAGAAGAAGAAGAAGAAGAAGAAGAAGAAGAAGAAGAAGAAGAAGAAGAAGAAGAAGAAGAAGAAGAAGAAGAAGAAGAAGAAGAAGAAGAAGAAGAAGAAGAAGAAGAAGAAGAAGAAATTTTTAATTAAAAAAAAATTATAGAAGAGAAGAAGAACTCAAGGGCACACTAGTAGTGGTGTGGTTTCAGGCGGGATTTGAACGCACAACCTTCCGATCACAAGTCCAACTCACTATCCACTAGACCACCACTACCCACAAAAAACGCACAAGCCTTTCGCCTTTTACTAAAGACTTCTGTGGAGAGGAACACTTACGAGTTCAAGCTATTTTTGGCAGGCTCTGCGTCTAGCTGAGCCCATATCCGTGTTTCAAGGTAAGCCAGGTGGGGGTCACAGGTCACAGGTCACAGGTCAACCCAGCTTTCACACTTTGACCTTAATGGCGGCGGAGGTGGGCGCGGTTCAATTTATGGGTTATCGCTTCTCGGCCTTTTGGCTAAGATCAAGTGTAGTATCTGTTCTTAACAGTAGTTAGTTTAATGTTGGTTGTTGTTGAATGTAATGTCTTAAATGTCTGATTGTTTGTTTGATTAATTGATTGTATATACGGTGTTGTGTTTTTATAAAAACCAATAAAAAACACCTGTTCTTAACAGTGAGCAGAGTTCTTTAACTTGCAAAGGCAATAATCAAGTGTTGTATCTTGATTCTGCCGGGAAAGCAGAAAATGGACAAAGAGTCGGGCCCAAAGGCCGGAATGTTTAATGTGATTCGTTTTGCATGGAGAGACCAGACAGAGGACATCCAGCTGAGGGATACCTTCACCCGGGTGGTGTTGCTGGGGCAACTGAAACTGACGGTCCCGGAAATCTTTTGCCTCCAGGGCAATAGGCGGGAGAATGCCTTCGACGTGACTTTTCACTCGGCGGCCATGATCAGAAGGGTGATGGACATGGTTACCGTCGGGGCCGAGACCATGCCTCTGTCGCTCTACAGGGTGACAGACATGGGGAAAAATAATTTCAGGGTCATGACGGTGACCATGTTCAACGCTTATGTGAAGGATGAAGCTGTGGAGGGGTTCCTGAGCCGCTACTGCAAGGTCACGTCGGGGGCACGCCACATCAGGGACGCCCGGGGGATATGGACCAACACTCGTCAGTACCAGGTGCTCCTACGGCCAGAAGAGGGAGGCTTCGACGGCTACGCACACCCCCCGGCACTTTTCTCGCTGGGGGCGGACAGGGGCAACCTGTACTATGCCCGGCAGGCCCCCTTCTGCAAAAAGTGTATGCAGACGGGTCACGGGCAGGGGGACTGCCCTGGGATGAGGTGCAGGAACTGCAACGCCAAGGACCACGTGGCAAAAGACTGCACCCAGCCCAGGGAATGCCACAGTTGTGGCCTGAGAGGACACTTGTTCAGGGACTGCCCAACCCGCCCTAAGCCGAAATCCTACGCCGATGCAGCAGGGGGGGCTAAGCAGAGGGACCAAGGAGCCGGAGGAGCACCGAGCGGAGGCGCCCCCAGCACCTCCACCCCCACAACCCCCCCCGCCCCCAAACCCACCCCCCGCACCCGTCCCCCCCCCCCCGCACCCGTCCCTTCCCCCCCCCCCTCCCCCCCTTCCTCCCCCCCCCCTCCCCCCCCCGCCTCCCCCCCCCCTCCCCCCCCCCTCCTCCCCCCCCCGCCCCCCCAGACTGAAGGACCCGGAGAACCAACCTCCGGTAGCAGGCCCTGAGGTGGGTGAGGCCCTGGAGGCCCTGGAGGCCCTGGAGAGGAAGCTGAGTGCGGCCCGGGGGAAACAGACCCTGGATGCCCTGGAGAGGGAGCTGAATGCGCTCCTGGGGGAAGACGACCCGCCCCAGGAGTTCGTGACACCTCTGGGGGGCACGCAGCAGGAGTCGACCCCCGGGAAGCAGCGGAAGAGGCAGCGGAAGAAGGAGAAGGACAGGGAGAGGAAAGCGGACAGGGGCCGCAGCAGGAGCCGCAGCAGGAGCCGCAGTGGGAGCAGTGAGGAGAGCCCGGGTGGGGGACCTAAGCGAGTGAGTCATTATGACCCGCCGCGAGTGAGTCATGTGCAATTTCTGATCGCTGGTCCCCCTGCCCGGGGGGAAGGTGGAGAGGATCTGGGGGAGAGAGGGGGGCCTCAGGCGGTTCTGAAGATGCCGGAGCCCCCTGTCTCAAGCCCTACGTGGGCAACCCAGATGGAAAGGGAGGAGGCTGCAAAAGCTATGGAGACTGACGGAATTCTTGAGGAGGAGGACCCATACCCCTCGGGGTGATGTATAATGGGTTGTTGAGTTATGATTCACATTGAGAATTGTGGTTGTCGGTTTTTGTTTGCTTGTTTGTTCTTAAATTACACATTATGGATTTGGTTTTTGTTACGTTAAATGTGAGGGGTTTAAGAGACAGGGTGAAGAGGGCAGCAGTTTTTGGTTATTTATTGTCACTAGATTTCACTGTATGTTTTTTACAGGAGGTGCACTTAAGGGATGAGGGGGATGTTAGACAATTTAAGAGGGAGTGGGGTAGGGGGGAGTCCTTTTGGAGTGTGGGGGGGGTCCACTCATCGGGTGTAGGGATTCTGTTAGGGAACAGAGAGGTGAGGGTGGAGGGTACTTTTGTGGGGATGCAGGGTAGGGTGTTAGGATTAGATATTAGTGTAGGGGAGTGTAGGTTGAGGGTAGTTGGGGTATATGGGCCACAGGAGGCACAGGGCAGGAGGGAGATGGTAGACTGCCTTGTGCCCCTGTGTGCGACTAATAGACACTTGGTGGTGGGGGGTGATTTTAATATGGAACTAGGCAGGGGGGGGGAGGGCAGCGCTAAGGCCATGGGGTTACTGATGGCTAGCTGCGGGCTTGTGGATGGGGGGCTACACACCACACCACCACTGGCGGTTCCCACCTGGCGTAACTCGCGGGGGGTCGCGAGGAGGCTTGACTATTTGTTCATACCTAGGTCTTTGGGCCCTGTGGCCGGGCAGCATTTGCCTGTGTTTTTCTCAGATCACGACGGGGTGCTCCTACGGGTAGGTGCACCAGCCTGTGTCGTCGGAAGGGGGTATTGGAAGCTAGACAGGGAGATCCTTGGTGAGCGGGCTTTTGTCGAGGCACTCACCACCTACATACATGGGCTTAAGGGCCTCAGGCCCATGTTTGTGGGGGTGGTGGAGTGGTGGGAGGAGGTGAAGGTGAGGATGGCTAAGTTTAGCAGGGATTATTGTAAGAGGAGGGAAAGAGAAGGCAGGAGGGAAGTGGAGCGGCTGCAGCGGTTGCTCGACCTCGAGTACGAGGCCGGCAACCTCGGGGGGTCGATCGACCAAGCCCGCTCCGCGGAACTCAAGGGCCGCCTCAGAGAGGCCTATGAGCGTAGGGCTAGAGCTCATTTAGAGCGCGCGCGCCAGGATTTCCTTGAGCAGGACGAGACCTGCTCAGCGGCGTTCTTTGCCTCTGTGAGGGCACGGCGCGCGCGCCAGACCCATCACGGGGTGAGAGACACTGGGGGGTCGGTGGTCAGGGAGCAGGGTCAGATGGTGCAGGCGGCCACCGAGTTTTATAGGGATTTCTTTAGGGAGAGAGAGGTAGATGAGGCTGGGGGGGAGGTTTTTTTAGCGCACCTGTCCCGGCGAGTGCCGGAGGACATCATGCAGGCGATGGAAGGCCCGATCACACTAGTGGAGGTCGAGCGGGCCCTCAAACGGATGGGGAAGGGGAAGGTGCCTGGGATGGACGGCCTGCCGGCAGAGTTTTACCTACAGTTATGGGGTATACTCGGCCCGGTGGTCGTCGAGGTTTTGACATCCGTTCTCGAGACTGGGGTCATGGGCAAGTCAATGGCCGAAGGCGTGCTCTCCCTCCTGTATAAGAAGGGGGACGCCGCCGACCTTAACAACTGGAGGCCGTTGACAATGCTGTGTGTGGACTATAAGCTGTTGGCCAAGGTCATGGCTGACCGTCTGCGCGCAGCCCTTCCCTACGTCGTCCATGAGGACCAGACGTGTGGGATCGAGGGCCGCTCGATTAGGTGGAACCTTCAGCTGGTCAGGGACTCCATCGCCTGGGCTGAGGATAGGGACCTGCCTTTAATGGTGGCTGCACTCGATCAGGCCAAGGCCTTTGATCGGGTGCATAGGGGTTTTTTATTTAAAGTGATAGAGCAGATGGGTTTTGGGCCTAGATATAGGGGGTGGCTCAGCACACTCTACAGGGGGGCGGGGTGCCGGGTGAGGGTGAACGGCCACCTGGTGGAGGTGTTTGGCCTCCCTTCGGGGGTCAGGCAAGGCTGTCCTCTCTCGCCGCTCCTGTACGTGCTGTACATGGAGCCTCTGGCGGCGGCCATTAGGGCTGACGCAGAGGTGGAGGGCTTGCTGGTGCCCGGCAGCGGTGGGCTGAGGGTCAAACTGACCCAATATGCAGACGACACCACTCTGCTACTCTGCAGAGACTCATGCCTGCTCAGATGTCTCAAAATTTTTGACGATTTTACCCACGCGTCGGGAGCAGTCCTGAACCTGGGTAAGTCATCGGTCAAGTATTTTGGCCGGTGGAAGGGTAGGACGGATGCGCCTGGGGGAGTAGCTCTCTGCACTGGGCCCCTGAGGGTGCTCGGGGTCTGTTTTGAGTCCTCCGGCTCTGCGACGCTGAACTGGAACGCGAGAATCGCGGAGGTACAAGGGAGGTTGGTGCGGTGGAAGGCCAGGTCTTTGTCCTTTGGGGGCAAGGTCTTGGTCTTGAAAGTGGACATATTGCCTTCTCTCTTGTACCTGGCATATGTCTACCCGCTGCCTGCGAGCATGAGGAGACCCCTCATGCGGCTTGTTTTTCAGTTCATGTGGGGGGGAAGGCATGAGTACGTGGCAAGGGCCCGCATGCTCTCGGCCACCAGGGAGGGAGGTAGGGATGTCCCCCACCTACCCCTCAAGCTAGACTCGCTGTTTGTCTCCTCTCTGCTGAAGGAGCTCGCTCACCCGGTAATCCATCCGTCCGGTTTCTTCCTGCGGCTTTTCTTTGCCTACCAGGGACGACACATTATGGAGTGGTCCAATGCGGGTCCTCGGGCTGAACAGCTGCCGTGGCACTTCAGCCATGCGGCGAAGTGGCTGCGTGCGCACCCCGAGGTTGAAGTTGCCCGTGTAGGTTTGGACCACAAGAGTATGTATGCTGTAGTGAGGCAGGGTGCCTGCACGGCCCCTGTGGTGGGCATCCCGGCGGCGGTCTGGGATGCAGTGCAGCTGCGGGGCCTGGACAATAGGCTCAAGGACCTGAACTGGTTATGCCTCCACAAGAGTCTGCCGGTGCGGGCCACCATGCACCAGCGTGGCCTGGCGCGATCCCCCTTATGCCCCCGGCTGGGCTGTAGCGGGGAGGAGAGTGTGCGTCATGCTTTATGGGACTGCGCCTTTGCTGGAGTGGTGTGGGCCCGGGCGGGAGGGCTGTTAGAGAAGGTTAGAGGGGGTTTTACCTTGTCATGGGCCAGAGTAGAGAGAGGGGTAGGGAGAGTGGGGGGTGGGAATAGGGAGAGATTCCTACTCTGGCTCATAGTTAGTTTGTTTAAGAGGGAGATATGGAGGTCGAGGCAGGAGGTGGTGGGGGCAGGGACAGCGACAGGGGTGGAAGGGATAGTGAGGAGGGTGGAAGGAGATTTGAGGGGGAGGATGAAGAGGGAGGAGAAGAAGTGGGGTCACCATGCGGCCCGGGAGAGGTGGAAAGGGGGGCTGGGACTTTTTTTGAGTTGATATGCAGGTATTGCATCCTGACCCTCCACAAAAGGAGGGGGGGCAACAGGTTTTTGTTTTTGTTTTAATACAAATGGATTGTGATCATGAAAAGAAAGTGTTGGTTGTTTTGATTTGCGCTTAACCCCCCACAAAAGAACGGGGGGTAAACGTGTTTGATTATTTGTTTGTGAAGTTTTAATGGAAAGGGGGAACAAGGTTCCCCGTGTAAGGAAAAATGAAAATAAAAAAACTTTAACAATCTGTTCTTATCAGTTTAATATCTGATACGTCCCCTACCCGGGGACCATATATTAAATTGATTTTTGCAACAGGGAGCTGGAATCGGGGCTTGCTCCGTCCACTCCACGCATCGACCTGGTATTGCAGTACATCCAGGAACGGTGCACTCCTATCTCATGTGAAGGGGCCCGGGGGGAGAGGCTCAAGGTGGTGCCGTACATGGACGACATTACCATCGTCGGCACGGATAGTCGCTCCATTTCCACAGCAACGAAAGTGGTGGAGGACTACTGTGCAGCCACTGGCGCCCTGATCAATAGGGGTAAGTGTGAGCTGTTTCTGTCGCAGCACTGGCAGGAGAACCTGGCAACCTCCTTCCCTGTAAAGACGGAAAACATTAAGCTGCTGGGGATCACCTACCAGAAAGATGGAGGAGCCTCCGGCAGCTGGAAGGAGACCATCCGCCAGGTCCAAAAGAAGATCTGTGAGTGGAGTGCACGGCCTCTCACAATGACAGGCAAGATCCTGGTCCTGAAGGCTATTGTTCTTCCCATTCTCCTTTACCTGGGCAGGGTGTTTCCCCCAGACAGAGCAGTATCCAAAACCATCGAAAGGATCATGTTTACCTTTGTCTGGGGGAGCCAGATGGAAAAACTAAAACGCACCACCCTGTACAAAACAGTGGAGAATGGGGGGAAAGGGGTCCCAGACATCCTAAACATCATTAGGGCACAGGGACTCTCCAACCTCATCAACAACATCAACAACAAAGATAGGAAAGCCAGGTTCTTTGAAATATACTATGCCACACCCATCCTCCGGACACTCAGGGTGACCGCATCAATAAATCACACTGTGCCCTACAGCTGGGACCCCCCTCCAGTCTACAAGATATGGAGGGACTTTGCCTTCAGGACAGGATTGTCCGCGGCTGGGCTGGCCTCATGGAAATACAAAGACATTATGACCTTCATAAGGTCGAAGGAAACCATTACTCACCCCAAGGCCAGCACAGCCGTGGACTCCAAACAGGTATGGAAAAACATTAATCATAAATGTACTAACAATAAACAAAAAGACATTGCCTGGATGGCTGCTCATGGTTGTCTCCCCACTAGGGAATTCTTGCATAGGCGGCACATCGCAACGACTGAGAAATGCCCCCACGGATGCACGGACACAGAACACATTAACCACCTGTTCTGTGAGTGCTCCGTGGCCAGGCGGGTCTGGGCCCTGTTTGTTCCCTCTGTCTCCCTAAACAGCCTGCTGACCCTGCCCCGCTTGACGGGCGATAACATCCTGTATGGTCCTCCCGGGGGGTGCACAACCCCCCAACTACAACAACAGTGGAGGATCATCAGCGCCGTCAAGCAGGTACTCTGGGAGACGAGGAACATCAGGGTCTATCAGAAACAGAGCGTCCACCTGACAACCCTGAGGAGGAGAATCACCCTCTGCCTCAGGGACCATGCTATTGTTGACTTTAAAAATAACCCGGATCAAGCAAGAGCGGTGTGGGGGGTGGAGAGATGGAAGGACGTCATCCTCTAAACCGCCCCCCATGCCGCGCCGCATCGCCCAACCCCCCCCCACCCCGGGCCTACCTCACTACACCACCAGTTCCTGCACTATCACCTTCACCACCGTTCCAGCACAAGCCCTGGTCAGCAGTATCACCATCACAAGGACCAGGAGAGGAGCAGCGCACAACACCAACAGGGAAGTTTACTGCACCTTCCACCACCTACACATGTACACAGCACTGACCCACTTCCTACCCTCACCAGAATATCACCACACACAACCCACAGCCGAACCAGCCGTCTCTGCCAGCACCACCAGCACCAGGATGACCAACACCACTGGGTCACAGGGAAGTACTGATCACCCGCCTGACACCAAAATGCACACTACACAAACCATGCACACCTCCCTTCTCTCACTCCTGTATCTTTTCAGGCACATGTCATATCCAGCTCTGACACCTACCCAGGCTTCCAGACCCAGGAGCAGAGACCGGCGGGAACCACCACGTCACCCCAGCACCAACCCCAGGTTCCAACTCAGCGACCCCAAACCCCCTGTTCCGGGCCCCCCCCCCCCCAACTCCAGGCCCCCAGCTACAGGCCCAGTCCCCTACCCGCCAACCCCCAACCCCCAGCCCGGAACAAGCTGAGAAGAGCCAGGGAGCTTTTTCCCTGGATAAGCTGTGTACAGGTTTTTCGCCTCTGCTTGCCTGCCATGCGCCGAGCTCTCTGGGCCTCTCCTCGGGGGCTTCCGGTCGGCCTGCGTGCTCGATCTGCTCCGCCGCTGGGGCGCCTGGTCCGGCTAGCCTCGTGAAGGGCTACAGGAGTCTGAGCCTGGTGGGCTGGGCCGGATGCGCCGGTGGTGGGGCGGGTCGGGTGAGTCGGGTGTGTGGGGTCCCTCGGGGGAGGGAGGTGGGGGAGCCACGGCTTTGCACTGGTGGGCAAACTGGATAGTAGTCGCTCTACAACTAGAGGGCTGCAGGGGAATTTTTTTCCCGGATGCACAGCGAACAGGTTTTTTACCCCTGCCTCCTACCGACACTGGAACCTGGACACTGAACACTGAACACTGAACATTACACTACACTGGACAATACACTGAACACTGAGCACTTTAGTTAGTTTAATGTTGGTTGTTGTTGAATGTAATGTCTTAAATGTCTGATTGTTTGATTAATTGATTGTATACACGGTGTTGCGTTTTTATAAAAACCAATAAAAAACACCTATCTCATGTGAAGAAGAAGAAGAAGAAGAAGAAAAAATGTATAGAAGAGAAGAAGAACTCAAGGGCACACTAGTAGTGGTGTGGTTTCAGGCGGGATTTGAACTCACAACCTTCCGATCACAAGTCCAACTCACTATCCACTAGACCACCACTACCCACTAAGAAGAAGAAGAAGAAGAAGAAGAAGAAGAAGAAGAAGAAGAAGAAGAAGAAGAAGAAGAAGAAGAAGAAGAAGAAGAAGAAGAAGAAGAAGAAGAAGAAGAAGAAGAAGAAGAAGAAGAAGAAGAAGAAGAAGAAGAAATTTTTAATTAAAAAAAAATTATAGAAGAGAAGAAGAACTCAAGGGCACACTAGTAGTGGTGTGGTTTCAGGCGGGATTTGAACGCACAACCTTCCGATCACAAGTCCAACTCACTATCCACTAGACCACCACTACCCACAAAAAACGCACAAGCCTTTCGCCTTTTACTAAAGACTTCTGAGGAGAGGAACACTTACGAGTTCAAGCTATTTTTGGCAGGCTCTGCGTCTAGCTGAGCCCATATCCGTGTTTCAAGGTAAGCCAGGTGGGGGTCACAGGTCACAGGTCACAGGTCACAGGTCAACCCAGCTTTCACACTTTGACCTTAATGGCGGCGGAGGTGGGCGCGGTTCAATTTATGGGTTATCGCTTCTCGGCCTTTTGGCTAAGATCAAGTGTAGTATCTGTTCTTATCAGTTTAGGGTTTTTAAGGGTTTAAGGAGGAGGGGGTCAGAGGCCCACCATAGAGGTCCGGCCCTGACTGCGCGAGTGCCACCGCTGCCATGGTTGAGGGTCTCCTCTGGGAGCCTGAAACGGCGGTCGCGGGGAACTGTTCATGAAGGCGGGCGAGGCAGTCTTGATAAGGACTCACCCCGCTCCTGTACAACAGCCATGTTTTTTTTTTTAAACATGTAATGTCATAACGTGTACTTGTATTTTTTACAATAAAACCTTTCGAAAGAAAAAATCTGTTCTTATCAGTGAGCAGAGTTCTTTAAACTTGCAAAGGCAATAATCAAGTGTTGTATCTTGATTCTGCCGGGAAAGCAGAAAATGGACAAAGAGTCGGGCCCAAAGGCCGGAATGTTTAATGTGATTCGTTTTGCATGGAGAGACCAGACAGAGGACATCCAGCTGAGGGATACCTTCACCCGGGTGGTGTTGCTGGGGAAACTGAAACTGACGGTCCCGGAAATCTTTTGCCTCCAGGGCAATAGGCGGGAGAATGCCTTCGACGTGACTTTTCACTCGGCGGCCATGATCAGAAGGGTGATGGACATGGTTACCGTCGGGGCCGAGACCATGCCTCTGTCGCTCTACAGGGTGACAGACATGGGGAAAAATAATTTCAGGGTCATGACGGTGACCATGTTCAACGCTTATGTGAAGGATGAAGCTGTGGAGGGGTTCCTGAGCCGCTACTGCAAGGTCACGTCGGGGGCATGCCACATCAGGGACGCCCGGGGGATATGGACCAACACTCGTCAGTACCAGGTGCTCCTACGGCCAGAAGAGGGAGGTTTCGACGGCTACGCACACCCCCCGGCACTTTTCTCGCTGGGGGCGGACAGGGGCAACCTGTACTATGCCCGGCAGGCCCCCTTCTGCAAAAAGTGTATGCAGACGGGTCACGGGCAGGGGGACTGCCCTGGGATGAGGTGCAGGAACTGCAACGCCAAGGACCACGTGGCAAAAGACTGCACCCAGCCCAGGGAATGCCACAGTTGTGGCCTGAGAGGACACTTGTACAGGGACTGCCCAACCCGCCCTAAGCCGAAATCCTACGCCGATGCAGCAGGGGGGGCTAAGCAGAGGGACCAAGGAGCCGGAGGAGCACCGAGAGGAGGCGCCCCCAGCACCTCCACCCCCACAACCCCCCCCGCCCCCAAACCCACCCCCCGCACCCGTCCCTTCCCCCCCCCCTCCCCCCCTTCCTCCCCCCCCCTCCCCCCCCCGCCTCCCCCCCCCCTCCCCCCCCCTCCTCCCCCCCCCGCCCCCCCAGACTGAAGGACCCGGAGAACCAACCTCCGGTAGCAGGCCCTGAGGTGGGTGAGGCCCTGGAGGCCCTGGAGGCCCTGGAGAGGAAGCTGAGTGCGGCCCGGGGGAAACAGACCCTGGATGCCCTGGAGAGGGAGCTGAATGCGCTCCTGGGGGAAGAAGACCCGCCCCAGGAGTTCGTGACACCTCTGGGGGGCACGCAGCAGGAGTCGACCCCCGGGAAGCAGCGGAAGAGGCAGCGGAAGAAGGAGAAGGACAAGGAGAGGAAAGCGGACAGGGGCCGCAGCAGGAGCCGCAGCAGGAGCCGCAGTGGGAGCAGTGAGGAGAGCCCGGGTGGGGGGCCTAAGCGAGTGAGTCATTATGACCCGCCGCGAGTGAGTCATGTGCAATTTCTGATCGCTGGTCCCCCTGCCCGGGGGGAAGGTGGAGAGGATCTGGGGGAGAGAGGGGGGCCTCAGGCGGTTCTGAGGATGCCGGAGCCCCCTGTCTCAAGCCCTACGTGGGCAACCCAGATGGAAAGGGAGGAGGCTGCAAAAGCTATGGAGACTGACGGAATTCTTGATGAGGAGGACCCATACCCCTCGGGGTGATGTATAATGGGTTGTTGAGTTATGATTCACATTGAGAATTGTGGTTGTCGGTTTTTGTTTGCTTGTTTGTTCTTAAATTACACATTATGGATTTGGTTTTTGTTACGTTAAATGTGAGGGGTTTAAGAGACAGGGTGAAGAGGGCAGCAGTTTTTGGTTTTTTATTGTCACTAGATTTCACTGTATGTTTTTTACAGGAGGTGCACTTAAGGGATGAGGGGGATGTTAGAAAATTTAAGAGGGAGTGGGGTAGGGGGGAGTCCTTTTGGAGTGTGGGGGGGGCCACTCATCGGGTGTAGGGATTCTGTTAGGGAACAGAGAGGTGAGGGTGGAGGGTACTTTTGTGGGGATGCAGGGTAGGGTGTTAGGATTAGATATTAGTGTAGGGGAGTGTAGGTTGAGGGTAGTTGGGGTATATGGGCCACAGGAGGCACAGGGCAGGAGGGAGATGGTAGACTGCCTTGTGCCCCTGTGTGCGACTAATAGACACTTGGTGGTGGGGGGTGATTTTAATATGGAACTAGGCAGGGGGGGGGAGGGCAGCGCTAAGGCCATGGGGTTACTGATGGCTAGCTGCGGGCTTGTGGATGGGGGGCTACACACCACACCACCACTGGCGGTTCCCACCTGGCGTAACTCGCGGGGGGTCGCGAGGAGGCTTGACTATTTGTTCATACCTAGGTCTTTGGGCCCTGTGGCCGGGCAGCATTTGCCTGTGTTTTTCTCAGATCACGACGGGGTGCTCCTACGGGTAGGTGCACCAGCCTGTGTCGTCGGAAGGGGGTATTGGAAGCTAGACAGGGAGATCCTTGGTGAGCGGGCTTTTGTCGAGGCACTCACCACCTACATACATGGGCTTAAGGGCCTCAGGCCCATGTTTCTGGGGGTGGTGGAGTGGTGGGAGGAGGTGAAGGTGAGGATGGCTAAGTTTAGCAGGGATTATTGTAAGAGGAGGGAAAGAGAAGGCAGGAGGGAAGTGGAGCGGCTGCAGCGGTTGCTCGACCTCGAGTACGAGGCCGGCAACCTCGGGGGGTCGATCGACCAAGCCCGCTCCGCGGAACTCAAGGGCCGCCTCAGAGAGGCCTATGAGCGTAGGGCTAGAGCTCATTTAGAGCGCGCGCGCCAGGATTTCCTTGAGCAGGACGAGACCTGCTCAGCGGCGTTCTTTGCCTCTGTGAGGGCACGGCGCGCGCGCCAGACCCATCACGGGGTGAGAGACACTGGGGGGTCGGTGGTCAGGGAGCAGGGTCAGATG
The DNA here is from genome assembly GCF_963989245.1 of Nansenia antarctica. NCBI lineage: Eukaryota > Metazoa > Chordata > Actinopteri > Argentiniformes > Microstomatidae > Nansenia > Nansenia antarctica. The sequence goes on along the minus strand of NC_137681.1, from coordinate 34,084,041 downwards.
GTGCAGGCGGCCACCGAGTTTTATAGGGATTTCTTTAGGGAGAGAGAGGTAGATGAGGCTGGGGGGGAGGTTTTTTTAGCGCACCTGTCCCGGCGAGTGCCGGAGGACATCATGCAGGCGATGGAAGGCCCGATCACACTAGTGGAGGTCGAGCGGGCCCTCAAACGGATGGGGAAGGGGAAGGTGCCTGGGATGGACGGCCTGCCGGCAGAGTTTTACCTACAGTTATGGGGTATACTCGGCCCGGTGGTCGTCGAGGTTTTGACATCCGTTCTCGAGACTGGGGTCATGGGCAAGTCAATGGCCGAAGGTGTGCTCTCCCTCCTGTATAAGAAGGGGGACGCCGCCGACCTTAACAACTGGAGGCCGTTGACAATGCTGTGTGTGGACTATAAGCTGTTGGCCAAGGTCATGGCTGACCGTCTGCGCGCAGCCCTTCCCTACGTCGTCCATGAGGACCAGACGTGTGGGATCGAGGGCCGCTCGATTAGGTGGAACCTTCAGCTGGTCAGGGACTCCATCGCCTGGGCTGAGGATAGGGACCTGCCTTTAATGGTGGCTGCACTCGATCAGGCCAAGGCCTTTGATCGGGTGCATAGGGGTTTTTTATTTAAAGTGATAGAGCAGATGGGTTTTGGGCCTAGATATAGGGGGTGGCTCAGCACACTCTACAGGGGGGCGGGGTGCCGGGTGAGGGTGAACGGCCACCTGGGGGAGGTGTTTGGCCTCCCTTCGGGGGTCAGGCAAGGCTGTCCTCTCTCGGCGCTCCTGTACGTGCTGTACATGGAGCCTCTGGCGGCGGCCATTAGGGCTGACGCAGAGGTGGAGGGCTTGCTGGTGCCCGGCAGCGGTGGGCTGAGGGTCAAACTGACCCAATATGCAGACGACACCACTCTGCTACTCTGCAGAGACTCATGCCTGCTCAGATGTCTCAACATTTTTGACGATTTTACCCACGCGTCGGGAGCAGTCCTGAACCTGGGTAAGTCATCGGTCAAGTATTTTGGCCGGTGGAAGGGTAGGACGGATGCGCCTGGGGGAGTAGCTCTCTGCACTGGGCCCCTGAGGGTGCTCGGGGTCTGTTTTGAGTCCTCCGGCTCTGCGACGCTGAACTGGAACGCGAGAATCGCGGAGGTACAAGGGAGGTTGGTGCGGTGGAAGGCCAGGTCTTTGTCCTTTGGGGGCAAGGTCTTGGTTTTGAAAGTGGACATATTGCCTTCTCTCTTGTACCTGGCATATGTCTACCCGCTGCCTGCGAGCATGAGGAGACCCCTCATGCGGCTTGTTTTTCAGTTCATGTGGGGGGGAAGGCATGAGTACGTGGCCAGGGCCCGCATGCTCTCGGCCACCAGGGAGGGAGGTAGGGATGTCCCCCACCTACCCCTCAAGCTAGACTCGCTGTTTGTCTCCTCTCTGCTGAAGGAGCTCGCTCACCCGGTAATCCATCCGTCCGGTTTCTTCCTGCGGCTTTTTTTTGCCTACCAGGGACGACACATTATGGAGTGGTCCAATGCGGGTCCTCGGGCGGAACAGCTGCCGTGGCACTTCAGCCATGCGGCGAAGTGGCTGCGTGCGCACCCCGAGGTTGAAGTTGCCCGTGTAGGTTTGGACCACAAGAGTATGTATGCTGTAGTGAGGCAGGGTGCCTGCACGGCCCCTGTGGTGGGCATCCCGGCGGCGGTCTGGGATGCAGTGCAGCTGCGGGGCCTGGACAATAGGCTCAAGGACCTGAACTGGTTATGCCTCCACAAGAGTCTGCCGGTGCGGGCCACCATGCACCAGCGTGGCCTGGCGCGATCCCCCTTATGCCCCCGGCTGGGCTGTAGCGGGGAGGAGAGTGTGCGTCATGCTTTATGGGACTGCGCCTTTGCTGGAGTGGTGTGGGCCCGGGCGGGAGGGCTGTTAGAGAAGGTTAGAGGGGGTTTTACCTTGTCATGGGCCAGAGTAGAGAGAGGGGTAGGGAGAGTGGGGGGTGGGAATAGGGAGAGATTCCTACTCTGGCTCATAGTTAGTTTGTTTAAGAGGGAGATATGGAGGTCGAGGCAGGAGGTGGTGGGGGCAGGGACAGCGACAGGGATGGAAGGGATAGTGAGGAGGGTGGAAGGAGATTTGAGGGGGAGGATGAAGAGGGAGGAGAAGAAGTGGGGTCACCATGCGGCCCGGGAGCGGTGGAAAGGGGGGCTGGGACTTTTTTTGAGTTGATATGCAGGTTTTGCATCCTGACCCTCCACAAAAGGAGGGGGGGCAACAGGTTTTGTTTTTGTTTTAATACAAATGGATTGTGAACATGAAAAGAAAGTGTTGGTTGTTTTGATTTGCGCTTAACCCCCCACAAAAGAACGGGGGGTAAACGTGTTTGATTATTTGTTTGTGAAGTTTTAATGGAAAGGGGGAACAAGTTTCCCCGTGTAAGGAAAAATGAAAATAAAAACTTTAACAATCTGTTCTTATCAGTTTAATATCTGATACGTCCCCTACCCGGGGACCATATATTAAATTGATTTTTGCAACAGGGAGCTGGAATCGGGGCTTGCTCCGTCCACTCCACGCATCGACCTGGTATTGCAGTACATCCAGGAACGGTGCACTCCTATCTCATGTGAAGAAGAAGAAGAAGAAGAAGAAGAAGAAAAAATGTATAGAAGAGAAGAAGAACTCAAGGGCACACTAGTAGTGGTGTGGTTTCAGGCGGGATTTGAACTCACAACCTTCCGATCACAAGTCCAACTCACTATCCACTAGACCACCACTACCCACAAAAAACGCACAAGCCTTTCGCCTTTTACTAAAGACTTCTGTGGAGAGGAACACTTACGAGTTCAAGCTATTTTTGGCAGGCTCTGCGTCTAGCTGAGCCCATATCCGTGTTTCAAGGTAAGCCAGGTGGGGGTCACAGGTCACAGGTCACAGGTCAACCCAGCTTTCACACTTTGACCTTAATGGCGGCGGAGGTGGGCGCGGTTCAATTTATGGGTTATCGCTTCTCGGCCTTTTGGTTAAGACAGCGGTCGCTCCTGTTTGTAGGAGAAATTCTGCCCCTAGTGGTGAGTTTTCTACCTGCGTTTTAGGAGTACATTATTTTCTTTCCCCAGCTTTTGGACTTTGCAACTCAGTCAGTAGTTGTTAAATCCATCACAAAAGGAATTCATTGTATAAGAGCAGACCAGTGGTTAGACCAAACTAGACCCAGGTCAAGGTAAGTGAATCCTTTTGTTTTTACTCATTTTGCATTGTTTTAGTCTGAATTTTAGCAGTTCTTACCTGGTTTAGCTGTTTTTACCAGTTTTTAGCATTTTAGTATTTTAGTATTTTATTGTTTTAACCTGTGGTGCCTCCAGAATGTCGGCTGCCCGTGCCGGCACGAGGAGGCACCACAGTGTGCGCTTCCTCTTAAATGAAATTGGAGGGAAAACCTTAACGTATCATGAAATGTCAAGGTTGGATTTTAGCAGAAAAATGATGCAGAAAATACTTGGTTTCACCCCTGCTGAATTGAACTGCATTGTTACCCTCCCTTTTAATAGAGGGTTTGATGTTAGTTTTATGAGTGCTTCCCTGCTACAAAAGTTCTGGCATGTGTTTGAAAATGTTAAAACCCAGTTCAATATATTCACTGTGGAGAAGTTGACTGACAATACCACAAAAATGGTTATTGTCAGGATGTTCAATGAAATGGTGAATATAGGTGACATCTATGTTTGGCTGGGGAGATATTGCACTGTCAAAGGCCAGGCTATGAAGGTGACAGATGAGGACGGTATCTGGAATTGTGCTTGGCGGGTCCCAATCCAACAATTGGAAGACCCCCAAGGCTTCCAGGGCCTGAGACAACTGCCATCCATGATAGTTCTGGGGGAAAACAGGGGCTACATCCACTACCAGGGTCAGCCCAAGCTATGCCGCAAGTGTGGTAAGCATGGGCACCTGGCAGAGGCATGCAAAGAACTAGTATGTGGGAAGTGCAGAGAGATTGGACATGTTTTTTCTGACTGTCCAAATGGCAGAAAGTGTAATCTCTGTGGAGACTCAGATCACCTCTTCAGAGATTGCCCACAATCATTTGCCAACAAAGTAAAAACCCAAAGAAAAGAGGTGAAAAAGACTGGACAGGTTCAAACAATTCCTGAGCTAATTGAAGGGGCGGAGCCAGAAATTTTAAATCTCCCGCCAAAAGTTCCCATTGGAGGAGAGGAAGGGGGCGCGACGGGAGGGGAGGAGCCAGCCCAGGTAGAGCGTGAAGTGGAAGGGAAAACCGTGGGGCAGGAGGAGGGTGAGAATGTGAAGGAAAGTAGTAGTGAGGAAGAGAATAATTGCACTTTAGAAACTGTAAGTGGGGAAAGTAGTAGCTCTGTGGAGCCCTCCCTCCCTAGCGCCCAGCTGTCAACAAAAAAGAGAAATTTAATTGTCTCTTCAGAATCTGATGAGAATAAGGAAAAAAGGGGAAGAGCTGACCAGCCATTTAAATCATCATTAGATGAGCCGGACAGAGTCTTCCTCACCCTTTCACCCAATCAGACTTCCTTCTTGAATTTGCAGCTGACATCAACTCCCCTCATAAAGAGAGCTCCGGGGAGGCCTATGGCTGATAACCCTTCACCGCCTAGTGTGGTGAAGAAAAAAGCCATAGTACAGTACTCTCATAACAGTGGAACATTTTAATATTTGTATTTTTTTAGTCATTGTGTTTTTTAAAGCAGTCTTTTAAATGTTTTTACCCATAGTTGATTATGTATAACCTGTTGTTTTTATCATTATTAATGGCTCTCACAGTCACTACTTTAAATGTTAGAAGTGTTAAGTCGACTGTGAGAGCCCAAACTGTTTTATCCTTTTTAAGTAAATGTGATTCAGATGTGTTTTTACTTCAAGAATGTTCTCTACCCTTTTTAAAATCTTACCAGGAGTGGGAGAGGAGATGGAACCATGGGCCCTCCATCTGGAGCGGGTCCAATAACAACCGCTCCGATGGAGTGGCCCTCCTGATCAAGAACCCCCAAGTGCTGGTGAAGGGCAGCACTGTGGTGATTGATGGGCGGGCACTTTTAACACATCTGACATTTTTGGGAAAGGATTTTAACATTTTGAATGTGTATGGTTTTAATGATAAAAATGACAGGTTTGACCTTTTACAGGACTTGCAGTCCCACATGCTAGGTAGGGCTCCCCTAGTGGTAGGAGGGGATTTTAACACTGTTTTAACCAATAAAGATAGGAAAGGGGCAGGGGAGGATTTTAGAGTAGATAAGGCAGGGGTTTTATTGCAAAACCTATGTAGAGATTTTAAACTAACAGACTGCTTTAGATACATGCATCCAAGAGAGGAGGGCTTCACCTGGTTCAGTGGTGATGGCACCAGAGCCTCTCGCATTGACTACATTTTTACACGGGACTGCCCGCCGACTGATGCTAGATTATCCCCTGTTTTCTTTTCCGATCACGCTATGCTAACATGCACCCTCTCACTTTCTTCGGGTGTGACTGTAGGAAGAGGTCTGTGGAAGCTGAACTGCTCCCTCCTAGAAGACAAGGAGGTGGTGAAGGAGTACAGGGAGCAGTTCAGTGGATGGCAGACCCTTCAAGACTGTTTCCAGACACGAGCACACTGGTGGGAGATGGTGAAGGAAAGGACTAGGAACTTTTTTAGGAAGGTAGGCAAGCAGAAAAAAGATAGGGAAAACAGATGCATGTTGGGACTGCAAAAACGACTTCAAAGGTATTTTAATTTAATTCAACAGGGTTTGGATTTTAATGAAGAAATAAAGGAGGTGAAAAAAGAAATGTCAATTTTAGCAGAAATAAAAAGCAAAGGTGTCATATTAAGAAGTAAAGAACGGGATATAGAGGAGGGAGAGAAATGCACAAACTACTTTTTTAAGAAGATTATTAGTAAAGGGGGGGTAATATCAAATTTAAAAGATATAGAGGGAAACACAATAAAAGACACAGAAGGGATAAAGAAAGTAGTAGAAGATTTTTATGGGGATTTGTATAAAGAAAAAGAAATTTGCAATGACACCTTGGGAGAAGTTTTAAAGTTCATTGATAAGACAGTAGGGGATGGTGTGTTTTTAGCCCAGGATTTTAACCTTTTAGAGTTGGATAAATGTGTAAAGAATTTTAAGAAGGGGAAGTCCCCCGGCCAAGACGGACTTCCCCTGGAGTTTTATCTGACTTTCTGGGACATTTTAGCACACAACCTTTTAACTGTTTTTATGGACTTTGAACGACTTGACAGACTACCTGACAGTTTTAGAATAGGGATAGTCTCGCTTTTACACAAGAAACATGACAAGACTGACCTAAAGAACTTCAGACCAATCACTCTTTTAGACTTCGACTGCAAACTATTTAGTAAACTTTTAACAAATCGAATGTCTTTGTTTTTAGGGGATGTGATTCACCCGGATCAAGCCTGCGCCATTCCGGGGAGGAGGATCACAGACAGCCTCGTACTGATCCGAGACACCATCTGTTATACGAGAGACAGAAACATGCGGCTGGTAGTCCTAAATTTAGATTTTGAGAAAGCATTTGATCGAGTCTCGCACCAGTACCTCTTCCAGGTACTGCAAAAAATGGGGTTTCCAGGGAGGTTCCTAGCTTGGGTGGGACTGCTGTACAGAGACATCACCAGCAGAATTCTTGTAAATGGGCAACTGACAAAAGCGGTGGGAATACACTGCGGTGTCCGTCAGGGGTGTCCGTTATCCCCCCTCCTCTACGTTGCCTGCATCGAGCCCTTGGCGCAGCTCTTGAGAAGGGATCAACGAATCTGTGGGGTGGGCATTCCTGGGAGTGGGGGACTGACCGCCAAGTGTGTTTTATATATGGACGACGTGAACCTTTTATGCACTGACCTTTTATCTGTTGACCGAGCACTGGACCAGACTGACTGGTACGGACGGGCCTCTGGGGCTAAATTAAACAGAGAAAAGACCCAAGCCCAATTTTACGGACCATGGACAGTGACCGATGTGGACAGACTCCCCCTGACAGTGACACAGACTGACCTACAGATACTTGGGGTTAAGTTTGACAGGGAGGGGGGAGGTACAGGGAACTGGAAGGACGTGATAGGGAAAGTTAGACAGCGACTGGGGTACTGGGGACTCAGACGACTGACTTTTGAAGGCAAGGTTTTAATCATTAAAGCTGTGATTTTACCTGTGCTTTTACTCATCTGTTCTGTTTTTATCCCGTCACGAACCACTCTTTTAGCTTTAGACCGAGCCATGTTTTATTTCCTGTGGGGGTCCAAGTGGGAGAGACTGAAAAGGGAGGAGGTAAAAAAGACACCCAAGAACGGAGGGAAAGGACTCCCAGACCTCCACCTGTTTTTAGGCAGCCGCTACACTACGCTACATATGGCATACGCCTTGGCCCCATCCAGAGATCACAAAACAACAGCGATGGCACGGTTCTGGATGGGGTCATACCTGAGACGGCTGCAACTTTTAAAAACAGACTTGAGAGAACCCGTGTCTTTTAATCTCCCACCGGCATATGTTTTTATCAAGAAGTTTTTAAAAAGATATAACATGGAGAATGAGAACAAAGCTATTTTAATCAAACACCGTTCTCTTCTTTCTCTTGTGCAGGAGCGGGAAGCAGTGAGTCCGGTGCGCGGGCTTGCATTCGGCGAGCCCTCCACCGTTTGGCGCAACGTAGCCCACCCTGCCCTCATGAACAGACACCGAGACCTGTCGTGGATGGTGGCCCATGAGATCCTCCCGGTCAGGGCCGTCATGCACTCCCGGGGCATGGCGGCATCTGCCACCTGCCCCCGACCAGGGTGTGGCGCCCCCGAGACGGTGCGGCACTTGCTCTGGGAGTGCAACACAGCGAAAGACCTGTGGGCACGAGCCGGCCCCCTACTATACCCGTGCCTGCCAGCGGGAGAGGTCCTAGATGCCCAACTGGTGCTCTACGGGGTGAGCCGGAGGAGCATACCATCAGCGGACTTCGCCAGACTCTGGCTCACCCTGACATGCTTTAAAGAAGCACTCTGGACCTCCCGCAGCCTGCTGGTAGGGAAGCGCGTGGAGACCACCCCACAGGCGGTGGTAGCTGCGGCCATTGAGACCTTGAGGGGATGTGTCGCACGTCGCCCATTCGGAGGAGGGGGTCAGAGGCCCACCATAGAGGTCCGGCCCTGACTGCGCGAGTGCCACCGCTGCCATGGTTGAGGGTCTCCTCTGGGAGCCTGAAACAGCGGTCGCGGGGAACTGTTCATGAAGGCGGGCGAGGCAGTCTTGATAAGGACTCACCCCGCTCCTGTACAACAGCCATGTTTTTTTTTTTTAAACATGTAATGTCATAACGTGTACTTGTATTTTTTACAATAAAACCTTTCGAAAGAAAAAAAAATCTGTTCTTATCAGTGAGCAGACTGCTGTAACTTGCAAAGGCAAATCAAGTGTTGTATCTTGATTCTGCCGGGAAAGCAGAAAATGGAGAAAGAGTCGGGCCCAGAGGCCGGAAAGGTTAACGTGATTCGATTTGCATGGAGAGACCAGACGGAGGACATCCAGCTGAGGGATACCTTCACCCGGGTGGTGTTGCTGGGGCAACTGAAACTGACGGTCCCGGAAATCTTTTGCCTGATGGGCAATAGGCGGGAGAATGCCTTCGACGTGACCTTTCACTCGGCGGCCATGATCAGAAGGGTGATGGACATGGTTACCGTCGGGGCCGAGACCATGCCTCTGTCGCTCTACAGGGTGACAGACATGGGGAAAAATAATTTCAGGGTCATGACGGTGACCGTGTTCAACGCTTATGTGAAGGATGAAGCTGTGGAGGGGTTCCTGAGCCGCTACTGCAGGGTCACGTCGGGGGCACGCCACATCAGGGACGCCCGGGGGATATGGACCGGGACTCGTCAGTACCAGGTGCTCCTACGGCCAGAAGAGGGAGGCTTCGACGGCTACGCACACCCCCCGGCACTTTTCTCGCTGGGGGCGGACAGGGGCAACCTGTACTATGCCCGGCAGGCCCCCTTCTGCAAAAAGTGTATGCAGACGGGTCACGGGCAGGGGGACTGCCCTGGGATGAGGTGCAGGAACTGCAACGCCAAGGACCACGTGGCAAAAGACTGCACCCAGCCCAGGGAATGCCACAGTTGTGGCATGAGAGGACACTTGTACAGGGACTGCCCAACCCGCCCTAAGCCGAAATCCTACGCCGATGCAGCAGGGGGGGCTAAGCCGAGGGACCAAGGAGCCGGAAGAGCACCGAGCGGAGGCGCCCCCAGCACCTCCACCCCCACAACCCCCCCCGCCCCCAAACCCACCCCCCGCACCCGCCCCCCTTCCCCCCCCCCCTCCCCCCCTTCCTCCCCCCCCCCCTCCCCCTCCCCCCCCCGCCTCCCCCCCCCCTCCCCCCCCCCTCCTCCCCCCCCGCCCCCCCAGACTGAAGGACCCGGAGAACCAACCTCCGGTAGCAGGCCCTGAGGTGGGTGAGGCCCTGGAGGCCCTGGAGGCCCTGGAGAGGGAGCTGAGGGCGGCCCGGGGGAAACAGTCCCTGGATGCCCTGGAGAGGGAGCTGAATGTGCTCCTGGGGGAAGAAGACCCGCCCCAGGTTTTCGTGACACCTCTGGGGGGCACGCAGCAGGAGTCGACCCCCAGGAAGCAGCGGAAGAGGCTGCGGAAGAAGGAGAAGGACAGGGAGAGGAGGGCGGACAGGGGCCGCAGCAGGAGCCGCAGTGGGAGCAGTGAGGAGAGCCCGGGTGGGGGGTCTAAGCGGGTGAGTCGTTTTGACCTGCCGCAAGTGAGTCACCTGCACCTGCTGATCGCTGGTCCCCCTGCCCAGGGGGAAAGTGGGGAAAATCTGGGGGTGAGAGGGGGGCCTCAGGCGGTTCTGAGGAAACTCTGGAAAAACTCCAGGGCCTGGAGGAGGAGGAGAAATGCACACGCCACTTCTTCCGCAAGGCACGGTCAAAACACAAGCCTATCCTGTCCCTATACGACACCAATGGGGACACCGTGTCAGACAGAGGCAACATCCCGGGGGTGGCAAGAGAGTTCTACGAGAGTCTCTACAACATCAAGACAACCGACGAGACTCTCATGGCCACCTTCCTGGATGGTCTGGACCGGGTCCCCGAGGGTGGTGAGAGTGAGAACCCAGAGCTGACCACGGAGGAGCTCACCCGGGCCGTGCACTCCTTGAATACACACAAGGCCCCTGGACCGGATGGGATCCCAGCAGAGTTCTACAAGACTCTCTGGGATCTCCTCAAGGAGGACTTGGCGGAGGTCTTCAAAGCCGTCTACAGGGAAGGGAGGCTTGGAGAGTCAATGAGACAGAGTACGGTCACACTGATCCCCAAGAAAGGGGACCTCAAGGACCTCCGGAACTGGCGCCCCATCAATCTCCTCCCAGTGGACTATAAAATTATGACAAAAGCCCTCACCCAACGGTTTCAAACCCTCCTCCCCTCAGTTATAGCCCCTGACCAGACCTGTAGCGTCCCCGGTAGGTCCATCAATGACAACCTGCTCCTGGTGAGAGACCTCATCCTGCACTCCCAGGAGCGGAGGTCCCCTTTAGGCCTTCTCAGCCTGGATCAGGAGAAGGCCTTTGACAGGGTTAACCATGGTTTCCTGCAGAGGGTGCTGAGAGGCATGAACTTCCCCCAGCACCTGCTCAACTGGACCGAACTCTGCTACAACAACATCACGAGCAGAGTTCGGATCAACAACCAGTTGACAGACCCCTTCCCCATCAAAGCTGGAGTACGGCAGGGATGCCCCTTGGCCCCTCTACTGTACGTCATCTACCTGGAGCCGTTCCTACGGAAGATCAGGAGCTCCCCCAACATCATGGGCTACCCTCTACCAGGGGCCCGGGGGGAGAGGCTCAAGGTGGTGGCGTACATGGACGACATTACCATCGTCGGCACGGATAGTCGCTCCATTTCCACAGCAACGAAAGTGGTGGAGGACTACTGTGCAGCCACTGGCGCCCTGATCAATAGGAGTAAGTGTGAGCTGTTTCTGTCGCAGCACTGGCAGGAGAACCTGGCAACCTCCTTCCCTGTAAAGACGGAAAACATTAAGCTGCTGGGGATCACCTACCAGAAAGATGGAGGAGCCTCCGGCAGCTGGAAGGAGACCATCCGCCAGGTCCAAAAGAAGATCTGTGAGTGGAGTGCACGGCCTCTCACAATGACAGGCAAGATCCTGGTCCTGAAGGCTATTGTTCTTCCCATTCTCCTTTACCTGGGCAGGGTGTTTCCCCCAGACAGAGCAGTATCCAAAACCATCGAAAGGATCATGTTTACCTTTGTCTGGGGGAGCCAGATGGAAAAACTAAAACGCACCACCCTGTACAAAACAGTGGAGAATGGGGGGAAAGGGGTCCCAGACATCCTAAACATCATTAGGGCACAGGGACTCTCCAACCTCATCAACAACATCAACAACAAAGATAGGAAAGCCAGGTTCTTTGAAATATACTATGCCACACCCATCCTCCGGACACTCAGGGTGACCGCATCAATAAATCACACTGTGCCCTACAGCTGGGACCCCCCTCCTGTCTACAAGATATGGAGGGACTTTGCCTTCAAGACAGGATTGTCCGCGGCTGGGCTGGCCTCATGGAAATACAAAGACATTATGACCTTCATAAGGTCGAAGGAAACCATTACTCACCCCAAGGCCAGCACAGCCGTGGACTCCAAACAGGTATGGAAAAACATTAATCATAAATGTACTAACAATAAACAAAAAGACATTGCCTGGATGGCTGCTCATGGTTGTCTCCCCACTAGGGAATTCTTGCATAGGCGGCACATCGCAACGACTGATAAATGCCCCCACGGATGCACGGACACAGAACACATTAACCACCTGTTCTGTGAGTGCCCCGTGGCCAGGCGGGTCTGGGCCCTGTTTGTTCCCTCTGTCTCCCTAAACAGCCTGCTGACCCTGCCCCGCTTGACGAGCGAGAACATCCTGTATGGTCCTCCCGGGGGGTGCACAACCCCCCAACTACAACAACAGTGGAGGATCATCAGCGCCGTCAAGCAGGTACTCTGGGAGACGAGGAACATCAGGGTCTATCAGAAACAGAGCGTCCACCTGACAACCCTGAGGAGGAGAATCACCCTCTGCCTCAGGGACCATGCTATTGTTGACTTTAAAAATAACCCGGATCAAGCAAGAGCGGTGTGGGGGGTGGAGAGATGGAAGGACGTCATCCTCTAAACCCCCCCCCCATGCCGCGCCGCATCGCCCAACCCCCCCCCACCCCGGGCCTACCTCACTACACCACCAGTTCCTGCACTATCACCTTCACCACCGTTCCAGCACAAGCCCTGGTCAGCAGTATCACCATCACAAGGACCAGGAGAGGAGCAGCGCACAACACCAACAGGGAAGTTTACTGCACCTTCCACCACCTACACATGTACACAGCACTGACCCACTTCCTACCCTCACCAGAATATCACCACACACAACCCACAGCCGAACCAGCCGTCTCTGCCAGCACCACCAGCACCAGGATGACCAACACCACTGGGTCACAGGGAAGTACTGATCACCCGCCTGACACCAAAATGCACACTACACAAACCATGCACACCTCCCTTCTCTCACTCCTGTATCTTTTCAGGCACATGTCATATCCAGCTCTGACACCTACCCAGGCTTCCAGACCCAGGAGCAGAGACCGGCGGGAACCACCACGTCACCCCAGCACCAACCCCAGGTTCCAACTCAGCGACCCCAAACCCCCTGTTCCGGGCCCCCCCCCCCCCCAACTCCAGGCCCCCAGCTACAGGCCCAGTCCCCTACCCGCCAACCCCCAACCCCCAGCCCGGAACAAGCTGAGAAGAGCCAGGGAGCTTTTTCCCTGGATAAGCTGTGTACAGGTTTTTCGCCTCTGCTTGCCTGCCATGCGCCGAGCTCTCTGGGCCTCTCCTCAGGGGCCTCCGGTCGGCCTGCGTGCTCGATCTGCTCCGCCGCTGGGGCGCCTGGTCCGGCTAGCCTCGTGAAGGGCTACAGGAGTCTGAGCCTGGTGGGCTGGGCCGGATGCGCCGGTGGTGGGGCGGGTCGGGTGAGTCGGGTGTGTGGGGTCCCTCGGGGGAGGGAGGTGGGGGAGCCACGGCTTTGCACTGGTGGGCAAACTGGATAGTAGTCGCTCTACAACTAGAGGGCTGCAGGGGAATTTTTTTCCCGGATGCACAGCGAACAGGTTTTTTACCCCTGCCTCCTACCGACACTGGAACCTGGACACTGAACACTGAACATTACACTACACTGGACAATACACTGAACACTGAGCACTTTAGTTAGTTTAATGTTGGTTGTTGTTGAATGTAATGTCTTAAATGTCTGATTGTTTGATTAATTGATTGTATACACGGTGTTGCGTTTTTATAAAAACCAATAAAAAACACCTGTTCTTATCAGTTTAATATCTGATACGTCCCCTACCCGGGGACCATATATTAAATTGATTTTTGCAACAGGGAGCTGGAATCGGGGCTTGCTCCGTCCACTCCACGCATCGACCTGGTATTGCAGTACATCCAGGAACGGTGCACTCCTATCTCATGTGAAGAAGAAGAAGAAGAAGAAGAAGAAGAAGAAAAAATGTATAGAAGAGAAGAAGAACTCAAGGGCACACTAGTAGTGGTGTGGTTTCAGGCGGGATTTGAACTCACAACCTTCCAATCACAAGTCCAACTCACTATCCACTAGACCACCACTACCCACAAAAAACGCACAAGCCTTTCGCCTTTTACTAAAGGCTTCTGTGGAGAGGAACACTTACGAGTTCAAGCTATTTTTGGCAGGCTCTGCGTCTCGCTGAGCCCATATCCGTGTTTCAAGGTAAGCCAGGTGGGGGTCACAGGTCACAGGTCACAGGTCACAGGTCACAGGTCAACCCATTTTTCACACTTTGACCATAATGGCGGCGGAGGTGGGCGCGGTTCAATTTATGGGTTATCGCTTCTCGGCCTTTTGGCTAAGATCAAGTGTAGTATCTGTTCTTATCAGTTTAATATCTGATACGTCCCCTACCCGGGGATGCCAGGGATGCCAGGGATGGAGCCCCCCAACAGAAGACTGCCAGACCAGTAACAACGATGACCCGCCTGGAATTCAGCAGGGCGGTTCTACAGAGAGGTATGGGCTTTGTGCCGTCTGATCTAAACTGCCTGGTGAAGCCCCCTGGGCCGAATGAATGTTTTGAAGTTAGCTTTAAAACCCCCCAACTGTTAGAGGAATTCTGGACCTTTCATAGGATTAATGAACACAAACCCCCACTTAACCGTTTTACAGCCCACCCACTAACGGATTTAGAATCAAAAGTGGTCACAATTCAATTCCACAATGAGGTGATTCAGGAATATGATATTGAGGTGTGGCTACACCGTCATGCCACCCTTAAATCGGGGGCCCGGATGGTCCTGGATGAAGACGGAGTGTGGACGGGGGCCAAGAAATGGCTGGTGCAACTCCGTCCGGACCCGGAGGGGATAGGCGGAGTCCAACATATCCCCAGCACCATCAACCTGGGGAACAACAGGGGCTCCGTCTACTACTACGGTATGCCGAAGCTCTGCAGGAACTGCGGCCAATTGGGCCATCTGGCAGCGGCCTGCAAGGCCGTGGTATGTAAAATCTGCCGCCAAGACCACCCGACGTCGGAGTGCACCACGACCAGACCTTGCAACCTGTGCGGGGGACAGGGGCATCTTTACCGTGACTGCCCAAGTTCCTATGCAAGTAGAGCCCGGGGCTATAAATCCAACCAACCCCCACCCCCACCCCAACCCCCACCCCAACCCACACCCCAACCCACACCCAACATGGAGGAAGAGAAGGGAGAGACGGAGGAGGACCGGCGCCCGAGCGATGGAGGGGACGATCAGAGCTCGAGCGACGGAGAAGGAGAAGGAGAGGAACCAACCGTCCCAGCACCCCCTACAGACAACCTCAACACCCACCCCCTCCTAAACCCCATGGCCACCTCCACCCCCTGCAAAAACACCATGAAGGGGGAGCCGGCCTCTATTGAGATAGCCACCAGCAGCACACCGCAGATCCACCTCCCCTCCCAATCAGACAGTGAAAATGACTGGAGCTTGGCTCAACCAAAACGCAAAAGACCACAAAAAAAGGCAATCCGGAAAAAACCAGACAAAAAGACTACTCCAGAACCCAAACCCCAACGCCATACAGGTAAGCCGGCTCCCCCCCCCAAACCCTTCTCCCCACCCTCTTCCTCTCTCCAGTCATCACATGCTCCTCACCCTGCACAGCCCACCAGCCACCCCCAGTCCATGCTCACCGGACCGTACGGGCCACCGAAAATCACCTCATCAACAACACAGATGAGGGGGCCACCAGGCAGTCAGAGGGGAGACAACCCCCACACCATGAGCAGCCAAGGGGAGGTACCACACTATCTGGCCCCCAACGACCCATTGGAGGGCCTCAACCTCATGTGCAATAGCTTAGCAAAAATTGG
The DNA here is from genome assembly GCF_963989245.1 of Nansenia antarctica. Taxonomy (NCBI): domain Eukaryota; kingdom Metazoa; phylum Chordata; class Actinopteri; order Argentiniformes; family Microstomatidae; genus Nansenia; species Nansenia antarctica. The sequence goes on along the minus strand of NC_137681.1, from coordinate 34,068,552 downwards.
AACAAACCAAATCCAAGAACCATGAGGATAACAATCTCATCTCTCAACACCAGAAGCCTCCGGCAACCAGACAAACGGGAGGTCGTCTACCAGTACATCACCCAACATCAGTCAGACATGTATATCCTCCAGGAGTGCGCCATCCCATTCAAGGAGATGGACGCCACCCTGGAGGAGGAATGGACACGGGGGGACTCTCTCTGGTCAGGCTCAAACATTGATAGAGCTGATGGGGTCGGCATTTTGGTGGCCAACCCTTTTCTGCAGACCAAAAAGGGGGAGGTTGTAGAGAGCGGGCGAATCCTGGTTCTGGACCTAGAGATCCAGGGTTCGCCGCTGAGGGTCATCAATGTGTACGGCCCAACCAACGTGGCCAAGAGAGTCTCCCTTTTCAAGAAACTTCGGTCTCTCCTCCTCATCCCCACACCAGTCCTAGTGGGGGGAGATTTCAACTGTGCCCTCCGGGATGAGGACCGCAGCAGGCCCAGGAGAGACCGATCCACTACAGAACTTCAGTCCATCATAGACGACTTCCAACTGGTAGACGCCGGTGGCACCTCCCCGCCGACACACACAAGGGTGAGTTCCTCCGGGAATTCTTCCTCCAGGATAGACATGTTCTTGCTCTCGCCAGGTCTGAGGATGGGAACCCTGACCAGCCAGGCGGCCCACTTCTCGGACCACAGGATGTTGACAGTGTCCCTGGAATGGGATGGCCAAACAAGAGCGGGTAGGGGTACCTGGAGGATGAATACATCGATCCTTCAGGACCCAACAGTGGTGCATTCCTTCTCCAGGCGCTACCTGGAGTGGAGGACCCTAAAAGAACTGTTCGACTCCCCGATAGAGTGGTGGGAGATGGTTAAGGCCAGGACAAAGGGCTACTTCGGGTCAGTCGGAAGGAGGAAAGCGGCAGAACAGAGGGCCAGGTTTCAACACCACAACGCGGCCCTCCAACGCCTAAGTCTCCTACAACTGGGTGGTCTGGATGTGGCCCGAGAACTGGCTGAGACCAAACAACACCTTGCCACCCTCTACCGGGAGCAACAACAAAAGAAACAGTTCAGGGAAAAACTCCAGGGCCTGGAGGAGGAGGAGAAATGCACACGCCACTTCTTCCGCAAGGCACGGTCAAAACACAAGCCTATCCTGTCCCTATACGACACCAATGGGGACACCGTGTCAGACAGAGGCAACATCCCGGGGGTGGCAAGAGAGTTCTACGAGAGTCTCTACAACATCAAGACAACCGACGAGACTCTCATGGCCACCTTCCTGGATGGTCTGGACCGGGTCCCCGAGGGTGGTGAGAGTGAGAACCCAGAGCTGACCACGGAGGAGCTCACCCGGGCCGTGCACTCCTTGAATACACACAAGGCCCCTGGACCGGATGGGATCCCAGCAGAGTTCTACAAGACTCTCTGGGATCTCCTCAAGGAGGACTTGGCGGAGGTCTTCAAAGCCGTCTACAGGGAAGGGAGGCTTGGAGAGTCAATGAGACAGAGTACGGTCACACTGATCCCCAAGAAAGGGGACCTCAAGGACCTCCGGAACTGGCGCCCCATCAATCTCCTCCCAGTGGACTATAAAATTATGACAAAAGCCCTCACCCAACGGTTTCAAACCCTCCTCCCCTCAGTTATAGCCCCTGACCAGACCTGTAGCGTCCCCGGTAGGTCCATCAATGACAACCTGCTCCTGGTGAGAGACCTCATCCTGCACTCCCAGGAGCGGAGGTCCCCTTTAGGCCTTCTCAGCCTGGATCAGGAGAAGGCCTTTGACAGGGTTAACCATGGTTTCCTGCAGAGGGTGCTGAGAGGCATGAACTTCCCCCAGCACCTGCTCAACTGGACCGAACTCTGCTACAACAACATCACGAGCAGAGTTCGGATCAACAACCAGTTGACAGACCCCTTCCCCATCAAAGCTGGAGTACGGCAGGGATGCCCCTTGGCCCCTCTACTGTACGTCATCTACCTGGAGCCGTTCCTACGGAAGATCAGGAGCTCCCCCAACATCATGGGCTACCCTCTACCAGGGGCCCGGGGGGAGAGGCTCAAGGTGGTGGCGTACATGGACGACATTACCATCGTCGGCACGGATAGTCGCTCCATTTCCACAGCAACGAAAGTGGTGGAGGACTACTGTGCAGCCACTGGCGCCCTGATCAATAGGAGTAAGTGTGAGCTGTTTCTGTCGCAGCACTGGCAGGAGAACCTGGCAACCTCCTTCCCTGTAAAGACGGAAAACATTAAGCTGCTGGGGATCACCTACCAGAAAGATGGAGGAGCCTCCGGCAGCTGGAAGGAGACCATCCGCCAGGTCCAAAAGAAGATCTGTGAGTGGAGTGCACGGCCTCTCACAATGACAGGCAAGATCCTGGTCCTGAGGGCTATTGTTCTTCCCATTCTCCTTTACCTGGGCAGGGTGTTTCCCCCAGACAGAGCAGTATCCAAAACCATCGAAAGGATCATGTTTACCTTTGTCTGGGGGAGCCAGATGGAAAAACTAAAACGCACCACCCTGTACAAAACAGTGGAGAATGGGGGGAAAGGGGTCCCAGACATCCTAAACATTATTAGGGCACAGGGACTCTCCAACCTCATCAACAACATCAACAACAAAGATAGGAAAGCCAGGTTCTTTGAAATATACTATGCCACACCCATCCTCCGGACACTCAGGGTGACCGCATCAATAAATCACACTGTGCCCTACAGCTGGGACCCCCCTCCTGTCTACAAGATATGGAGGGACTTTGCCTTCAAGACAGGATTGTCCGCGGCTGGGCTGGCCTCATGGAAATACAAAGACATTATGACCTTCATAAGGTCGAAGGAAACCATTACTCACCCCAAGGCCAGCACAGCCGTGGACTCCAAACAGGTATGGAAAAACATTAATCATAAATGTACTAACAATAAACAAAAAGACATTGCCTGGATGGCTGCTCATGGTTGTCTCCCCACTAGGGAATTCTTGCATAGGCGGCACATCGCAACGACTGATAAATGCCCCCACGGATGCACGGACACAGAACACATTAACCACCTGTTCTGTGAGTGCTCCGTGGCCAGGCGGGTCTGGGCCCTGTTTGTTCCCTCTGTCTCCCTAAACAGCCTGCTGACCCTGCCCCGCTTGACGGGCGATAACATCCTGTATGGTCCTCCCGGGGGGTGCACAACCCCCCAACTACAACAACAGTGGAGGATCATCAGCGCCGTCAAGCAGGTACTCTGGGAGACGAGGAACATCAGGGTCTATCAGAAACAGAGCGTCCACCTGACAACCCTGAGGAGGAGAATCACCCTCTGCCTCAGGGACCATGCTATTGTTGACTTTAAAAATAACCCGGATCAAGCAAGAGCGGTGTGGGGGGTGGAGAGATGGAAGGACGTCATCCTCTAAACCCCCCCCCATGCCGCGCCGCATCGACCAACCCCCCCCCACCCCGGGCCTACCTCACTACACCACCAGTTCCTGCACTATCACCTTCACCACTGTTCCAGCACAAGCCCTGGTCAGCAGTATCACCATCACAAGGACCAGGAGAGGAGCAGCGCACAACACCAACAGGGAAGTTTACTGCACCTTCCACCACCTACACATGTACACAGCACTGACCCACTTCCTACTCTCACCAGAATATCAACACACACAACCCACAGCCGAACCAGCCGTCTCTGCCAGCACCACCAGCACCAGGATGACCAACACCACTGGGTCACAGGGAAGTACTGATCACCCGCCTGACACCAAAATGCACACTACACAAACCATGCACACCTCCCTTCTCTCACTCCTGTATCTTTTCAGGCACATGTCATATCCAGCTCTGACACCTACCCAGGCTTCCAGACCCAGGAGCAGAGACCGGCGGGAACCACCACGTCACCCCAGCACCAACCCCAGGTTCCAACTCAGCGACCCCAAACCCCCTGTTCCGGGCCCCCCCCCCCCAACTCCAGGCCCCCAGCTACAGGCCCAGTCCCCTACCCGCCAACCCCCAACCCCCAGCCCGGAACAAGCTGAGAAGAGCCAGGGAGCTTTTTCCCTGGATAAGCTGTGTACAGGTTTTTCGCCTCTGCTTGCCTGCCATGCGCCGAGCTCTCTGGGCCTCTCCTCAGGGGCCTCCGGTCGGCCTGCGTGCTCGATCTGCTCCGCCGCTGGGGCGCCTGGTCCGGCTAGCCTCGTGAAGGGCTACAGGAGTCTGAGCCTGGTGGGCTGGGCCGGATGCGCCGGTGGTGGGTCGGGTGAGTCGGGTGTGTGGGGTCCCTCGGGGGAGGGAGGTGGGGGAGCCACGGCTTTGCACTGGTGGGCAAACTGGATAGTAGTCGCTCTACAACTAGAGGGCTGCAGGGGAATTTTTTCCCGGATGCACAGCGAACAGGTTTTTTACCCCTGCCTCCTACCGACACTGGAACCTGGACACTGAACACTGAACACTGAACATTACACTACACTGGACAATACACTGAACACTGAGCACTTTAGTTAGTTTAATGTTGGTTGTTGTTGAATGTAATGTCTTAAATGTCTGATTGTTTGATTAATTGATTGTATACACGGTGTTGCGTTTTTATAAAAACCAATAAAAACACTGTTCTTATCAGTTTAATATCTGATACGTCCCCTACCCGGGGACCATATATTAAATTGATTTTTGCAACAGGGAGCTGGAATCGGGGCTTGCTCCGTCCACTCCACGCATCGACCTGGTATTGCAGTACATCCAGGAACGGTGCACTCCTATCTCATGTGAAGAAGAAGAAGAAGAAGAAGAAGAAGAAAGAAGAAGAAGAAGAAGAAGAAGAAGAAGAAGAAGAAGAAGAACTCAAGGGCACACTAGTAGTGGTGTGGTTTCAGGCGGGATTTGAACTCACAACCTTCCGATCACAAGTCCAACTCACTATCCACTAGACCACCACTACCCACTAAGAAGAAGAAGAAGAAGAAGAAGAAGAAGAAGAAGAAGAAGAAGAAGAAGAAGAAGAAGAAGAAGAAGAAGAAGAAGAAGAAGAAGAAGAAGAAGAAGAAGAAGAAGAAGAAGAAGAAGAAGAAGAAGAAGAAGAAGAAGAAGAAGAAGAAGAAGAAGAAGAAGAAGAACTCAAGGGCACACTAGTAGTGGTGTGGTTTCAGGCGGGATTTGAACTCACAACCTTCCGATCACAAGTCCAACTCACTATCCACTAGACCACCACTACCCACTAAGAAGAAGAAGAAGAAGAAGAAGAAGAAGAAGAAGAAGAAGAAGAAGAAGAAGAAGAAGAAGAAGAAGAAGAAGAAGAAGAAGAAGAAGAAGAAGAAGAAGAAGAAGAAGAAGAAGAAGAAGAAGAACTCAAGGGCACACTAGTAGTGGTGTGGTTTCAGGCGGGATTTGAACTCACAACCTTCCGATCACAAGTCCAACTCACTATCCACTAGACCACCACTACGCACTAAGAAGAAGAAGAAGAAGAAGAAGAAGAAGAAGAAGAAGAAGAAGAAGAAGAAGAAGAAGAAGAAGAAGAAGAACTCAAGGGCACACTAGTAGTGGTGTGGTTTCAGGCGGGATTTGAACTCACAACCTTCCGATCACAAGTCCAACTCACTATCCACTAGACCACCACTAACCACTAAGAAGAAGAAGAAGAAGAAGAAGAAGAAGAAGAAGAAGAAGAACTCAAGGGCACACTAGTAGTGGTGTGGTTTCAGGCGGGATTTGAACTCACAACCTTCCGATCACAAGTCCAACTCACTATCCACTAGACCACCAGAACTCAAGGGCACACTAGTAGTGGTGTGGTTTCAGGCGGGATTTGAACTCACAACCTTCCAATCACAAGTCCAACTCACTATCCACTAGACCACCACTACCCACTAAGAAGAAGAAGAAGAAGAAGAAGAAGAAGAAGAAGAAGAACTCAAGGGCACACTAGTAGTGGTGTGGTTTCAGGCGGGATTTGAACTCACAACCTTCCGATCACAAGTCCAACTCACTATCCACTAGACCACCACTACCCACTAAGAAGAAGAAGAAGAAGAAGAAGAAGAAGAAGAAGAAGAAGAAGAAGAAGAAGAAGAAGAAGAAGAAGAAGAAGAACTCAAGGGCACACTAGTAGTGGTGTGGTTTCAGGCGGGATTTGAACTCACAACCTTCCGATCACAAGTCCAACTCACTATCCACTAGACCACCACTACGCACTAAGAAGAAGAAGAAGAAGAAGAAGAAGAAGAAGAAGAAGAAGAAGAAGAAGAAGAAGAAGAAGAAGAAGAAGAACTCAAGGGCACACTAGTAGTGGTGTGGTTTCAGGCGGGATTTGAACTCACAACCTTCCGATCACAAGTCCAACTCACTATCCACTAGACCACCACTAACCACTAAGAAGAAGAAGAAGAAGAAGAAGAAGAAGAAGAAGAAGAAGAACTCAAGGGCACACTAGTAGTGGTGTGGTTTCAGGCGGGATTTGAACTCACAACCTTCCGATCACAAGTCCAACTCACTATCCACTAGACCACCAGAACTCAAGGGCACACTAGTAGTGGTGTGGTTTCAGGCGGGATTTGAACTCACAACCTTCCAATCACAAGTCCAACTCACTATCCACTAGACCACCACTACCCACTAAGAAGAAGAAGAAGAAGAAGAAGAAGAAGAAGAAGAAGAACTCAAGGGCACACTAGTAGTGGTGTGGTTTCAGGCGGGATTTGAACTCACAACCTTCCGATCACAAGTCCAACTCACTATCCACTAGACCACCACTACCCACTAAGAAGAAGAAGAAGAAGAAGAAGAAGAAGAAGAAGAAGAAGAAGAAGAAGAAGAACTCAAGGGCACACTAGTAGTGGTGTGGTTTCAGGCGGGATTTGAACTCACAACCTTCCGATCACAAGTCCAACTCACTATCCACTAGACCACCAGAACTCAAGGGCACACTAGTAGTGGTGTGGTTTCAGGCGGGATTTGAACTCACAACCTTCCGATCACAAGTCCAACTCACTATCCACTAGACCACCACTACCCACTAAGAAGAAGAAGAAGAAGAAGAAGAAGAAGAAGAAGAAGAAGAAGAAGAACTCAAGTGCACACTAGTAGTGGTGTGGTTTCAGGCGGGATTTGAACTCACAACCTTCCGATCACAAGTCCAACTCACTATCCACTAGACCACCAGAACTCAAGGGCACACTAGTAGTGGTGTGGTTTCAGGCGGGATTTGAACTCACAACCTTCCGATCACAAGTCCAACTCACTATCCACTAGACCACCACTACCCACTAAGAAGAAGAAGAAGAAGAAGAAGAAGAAGAACTCAAGGGCACACTAGTAGTGGTGTGGTTTCAGGCGGGATTTGAACTCACAACCTTCCGATCACAAGTCCAACTCACTATCCACTAGACCACCACTACCCACTAAGAAGAAGAAGAAGAAGAAGAAGAAGAAGAAGAAGAACTCAAGGGCACACTAGTAGTGGTGTGGTTTCAGGCGGGATTTGAACTCACAACCTTCCGATCACAAGTCCAACTCACTATCCACTAGACCACCACTACCCACTAAGAAGAAGAAGAAGAAGAAGAAGAAGAAGAAGAAGAAGAACTCAAGGGCACACTAGTAGTGGTGTGGTTTCAGGCGGGATTTGAACTCACAACCTTCCGATCACAAGTCCAACTCACTATCCACTAGACCACCAGAACTCAAGGGCACACTAGTAGTGGTGTGGTTTCAGGCGGGATTTGAACTCACAACCTTCCGATCACAAGTCCAACTCACTATCCACTAGACCACCACTACCCACTAAGAAGAAGAAGAAGAAGAAGAAGAAGAAGAAGAAGAACTCAAGGGCACACTAGTAGTGGTGTGGTTTCAGGCGGGATTTGAACTCACAACCTTCCGATCACAAGTCCAACTCACTATCCACTAGACCACCACTACCCACTAAGAAGAAGAAGAAGAAGAAGAACTGAAGGGCACACTAGTAGTGGTGTGGTTTCAGGCGGGATTTGAACTCACAACCTTCCAATCACAAGTCCAACTCACTATCCACTAGACCACCACTACCCACAAAAAACGCACAAGCCTTTCGCCTTTTACTAAAGACTTCTGTGGAGAGGAACACTTACGAGTTCAAGCTATTTTTGGCAGGCTCTGCGTCTCGCTGAGCCCATATCCGTGTTTCAAGGTAAGCCAGGTGGGGGTCACAGGTCACAGGTCACAGGTCACAGGTCACAGGTCAACCCATTTTTCACACTTTGACCATAATGGCGGCGGAGGTGGGCGCGGTTCAATTGATGGGTTATCGCTTCTCGGCCTTTTGGCTAAGAGCAAACTCTGGTTTCTCTTCAAGAAGCGCACAGGCCTTTCGCCCTTACTAGAGACTTCTATTAAAGCTAGTCTCCGGTGGGGTGTGGGTTTTTGTGTTTTTTTGAGAGATCTAGGGTTTTTCCTTTTTCCTCACTAGGCTCTATGCCCCTCCTTTTTTTCTATTCTTGGTCGGGGAGCACGTCTTCTCAGTAGGTGGCTTGTCCGCTGCTGGGAGGTGGCTCCCCCGACCCACCCCCCCTCTTTGAGCGGAACAGGCCGGGATCCGAGAGGAGCTGCCGGAGACCCGCGACTCTTCCAGTAGGTGGCCTTTTCACCACTGGGGCAGTTCGGCCGCTGGGCAGCCCCCCTCCAAAGAGCGGAAAGGCCGGACCCCGAGAGGAGCTTCCAAAGACCGCGACTCTTCCAGTAGGTGACCAGTAGGTGGCCTGCCCGCCACTGGAGCCACTGGAGCACGAGTTCGGCCCCTGGGCAGCCCCCCTCCAAAGAGCGGAAAGGCCGGACCCCGAGAGGAGCTTCCAAAGACCGCGACTCTTCCAGTAGGTGACCAGTAGGTGGCCTGCCCGCCACTGGAGCCACTGGAGCACGAGTTCGGCCCCTGGGCACCCCCCCTCCAAAGAGCGGACAGGCCGGACCCCGAGAGGAGCTTCCAAAGACCGCGACTCTTTCAGTAGGTGGCCTGCCCGCCACTGGAGCACGAGTTCGGCCCCTGGGCAGCCCCCCTCAAAAGAGCGGAAAGGCCGGACCCCGAGAGGAGCTTCCGAAGACCTCGACTCTCCCAAGCACGCCAGAGGTGAGAGAGGGCCCAACACCCACCAGCCGACCCAGCTGAGCCAGTGGACCCCAACCAGACCAGGAGGGAGGACAACTATAACATCTAAGCTAGGAGCGAGAGGGACACAGGGGAGTGCTTTCAAGACCGTAGGTCTTTGGCCACCTGGTGTCCCCACTCGCTCTCAGGTGTCCCTCTTTTGTCCCCAGACGGGAACCCAGTTCCAGACCCAAGCCAGAGTCCAAAATCTGCCGTGAGGACCTGAGAGGAACAACACCCCTAACCTAACGGCAAGTACCCTATTCCCCCCCCCAAAAAATTATCTACAACCTCCCCCTAACCCTATTCCTCTCCCTCCTTCCTCCCTGATCCCCCACCCCCCCCACCCCACTCCAACGATGAACCCCGGAGCGATGCGGCGCTACAACGCCGTCAGGTTGACGCTCAACCCAACTGAGGAGGCTGCCATGGATGGAGCCCCCCAACAGAAGACTGCCAGACCAGTAACAACGATGACCCGCCTGGAATTCAGCAGGGCGGTTCTACAGAGAGGTATGGGCTTTGTGCCGTCTGATCTAAACTGCCTGGTGAAGCCCCCTGGGCCGAATGAATGTTTTGAAGTTAGCTTTAAAACCCCCCAACTGTTAGAGGAATTCTGGACCTTTCATAGGATTAATGAACACAAACCCCCACTTAACCGTTTTACAGCCCACCCACTAACGGATTTAGAATCAAAAGTGGTCACAATTCAATTCCACAATGAGGTGATTCAGGAATATGATATTGAGGTGTGGCTACACCGTCATGCCACCCTTAAATCGGGGGCCCGGATGGTCCTGGATGAAGACGGAGTGTGGACGGGGGCCAAGAAATGGCTGGTGCAACTCCGTCCGGACCCGGAGGGGATAGGCGGAGTCCAACATATCCCCAGCACCATCAACCTGGGGAACAACAGGGGCTCCGTCTACTACTACGGTATGCCGAAGCTCTGCAGGAACTGCGGCCAATTGGGCCATCTGGCAGCGGCCTGCAAGGCCGTGGTATGTAAAATCTGCCGCCAAGACCACCCGACGTCGGAGTGCACCACGACCAGACCTTGCAACCTGTGCGGGGGACAGGGGCATCTTTACCGTGACTGCCCAAGTTCCTATGCAAGTAGAGCCCGGGGCTATAAATCCAACCAACCACCACCCCAACCCCCACCCCCACCCCAACCCACACCCCCACCCCCACCCCAACCCCCACCCCAACCCCCACCCCAACCCACACCCCAACCCACACCCAACATGGAGGAAGAGAAGGGAGAGACGGAGGAGGACCGGCGCCCGAGCGATGGAGGGGACGATCAGAGCTCGAGCGACGGAGAAGGAGAAGGAGAGGAACCAACCGTCCCAGCACCCCCTACAGACAACCTCAACACCCACCCCCTCCTAAACCCCATGGCCACCTCCACCCCCTGCAAAAACACCATGAAGGGGGAGCCGGCCTCTATTGAGATAGCCACCAGCAGCACACCGCAGATCCACCTCCCCTCCCAATCAGACAGTGAAAATGACTGGAGCTTGGCTCAACCAAAACGCAAAAGACCACAAAAAAAGGCAATCCGGAAAAAACCAGACAAAAAGACTACTCCAGAACCCAAACCCCAACGCCATACAGGTAAGCCGGCTCCCCCCCCCAAACCCTCCTCCCCACCCTCTTCCTCTCTCCAGTCATCACATGCTCCTCACCCTGCACAGCCTACCAGCCACCCCCAGTCCATGCTCACCGGACCGTACGGGCCACCGAAAATCACCTCATCAACAACACAGATGAGGGGGCCACCAGGCAGTCAGAGGGGAGACAACCCCCACACCATGAGCAGCCAAGGGGAGGTACCACACTATCTGGCCCCCAACGACCCATTGGAGGGCCTCAACCTCATGTGCAATAGTTTAGCAAAAATTGGAACAAACCAAATCCAAGAACCATGAGGATAACAATCTCATCTCTCAACACCAGAAGCCTCCGGCAACCAGACAAACGGGAGGTCGTCTACCAGTACATCACCCAACATCAGTCAGACATGTATATCCTCCAGGAGTGCGCCATCCCATTCAAGGAGATGGACGCCACCCTGGAGGAGGAATGGACACGGGGGGACTCTCTCTGGTCAGGCTCAAACATTGATAGAGCTGATGGGGTCGGCATTTTGGTGGCCAACCCTTTTCTGCAGACCAAAAAGGGGGAGGTTGTAGAGAGCGGGCGAATCCTGGTTCTGGACCTAGAGATCCAGGGTTCGCCGCTGAGGGTCATCAATGTGTACGGCCCAACCAACGTGGCCAAGAGAGTCTCCCTTTTCAAGAAACTTCGGTCTCTCCTCCTCATCCCCACACCAGTCCTAGTGGGGGGAGATTTCAACTGTGCCCTCCGGGATGAGGACCGCAGCAGGCCCAGGAGAGACCGATCCACTACAGAACTTCAGTCCATCATAGACGACTTCCAACTGGTAGACGCCGGTGGCACCTCCCCGCCGACACACACAAGGGTGAGTTCCTCCGGGAATTCTTCCTCCAGGATAGACATGTTCTTGCTCTCGCCAGGTCTGAGGATGGGAACCCTGACCAGCCAGGCGGCCCACTTCTCGGACCACAGGATGTTGACAGTGTCCCTGGAATGGGAAGGCCAAACAAGAGCGGGTAGGGGTACCTGGAGGATGAATACATCGATCCTTCAGGACCCAACAGTGGTGCATTCCTTCTCCAGGCGCTACCTGGAGTGGAGGACCCTAAAAGAACTGTTCGACTCCCCGATAGAGTGGTGGGAGATGGTTAAGGCCAGGACAAAGGGCTACTTCGGGTCAGTCGGAAGGAGGAAAGCGGCAGAACAGAGGGCCAGGTTTCAACACCACAACGCGGCCCTCCAACGCCTAAGTCTCCTACAACTGGGTGGTCTGGATGTGGCCCGAGAACTGGCTGAGACCAAACAACACCTTGCCACCCTCTACCGGGAGCAACAACAAAAGAAACAGTTCAGGGAAAAACTCCAGGGCCTGGAGGAGGAGGAGAAATGCACACGCCACTTCTTCCGCAAGGCACGGTCAAAACACAAGCCTATCCTGTCCCTATACGACACCAATGGGGACACCGTGTCAGACAGAGGCAACATCCCGGGGGTGGCAAGAGAGTTCTACGAGAGTCTCTACAACATCAAGACAACCGACGAGACTCTCATGGCCACCTTCCTGGATGGTCTGGACCGGGTCCCCGAGGGTGGTGAGAGTGAGAACCCAGAGCTGACCACGGAGGAGCTCACCCGGGCCGTGCACTCCTTGAATACACACAAGGCCCCTGGACCGGATGGGATCCCAGCAGAGTTCTACAAGACTCTCTGGGATCTCCTCAAGGAGGACTTGGCGGAGGTCTTCAAAGCCGTCTACAGGGAAGGGAGGCTTGGAGAGTCAATGAGACAGAGTACGGTCACACTGATCCCCAAGAAAGGGGACCTCAAGGACCTCCGGAACTGGCGCCCCATCAATCTCCTCCCAGTGGACTATAAAATTATGACAAAAGCCCTCACCCAACGGTTTCAAACCCTCCTCCCCTCAGTTATAGCCCCTGACCAGACCTGTAGCGTCCCCGGTAGGTCCATCAATGACAACCTGCTCCTGGTGAGAGACCTCATCCTGCACTCCCAGGAGCGGAGGTCCCCTTTAGGCCTTCTCAGCCTGGATCAGGAGAAGGCCTTTGACAGGGTTAACCATGGTTTCCTGCAGAGGGTGCTGAGAGGCATGAACTTCCCCCAGCACCTGCTCAACTGGACCGAACTCTGCTACAACAACATCACGAGCAGAGTTCGGATCAACAACCAGTTGACAGACCCCTTCCCCATCAAAGCTGGAGTACGGCAGGGATGCCCCTTGGCCCCTCTACTGTACGTCATCTACCTGGAGCCGTTCCTACGGAAGATCAGGAGCTCCCCCAACATCATGGGCTACCCTCTACCAGGGGCCCGGGGGGAGAGGCTCAAGGTGGTGGCGTACATGGACGACATTACCATCGTCGGCACAGATAGTCGCTCCATTTCCACAGCAACGAAAGTGGTGGAGGACTACTGTGCAGCCACTGGCGCCCTGATCAATAGGGGTAAGTGTGAGCTGTTTCTGTCGCAGCACTGGCAGGAGAACCTGGCAACCTCCTTCCCTGTAAAGACGGAAAACATTAAGCTGCTGGGGATCACCTACCAGAAAGATGGAGGAGCCTCCGGCAGCTGGAAGGAGACCATCCGCCAGGTCCAAAAGAAGATCTGTGAGTGGAGTGCACGGCCTCTCACAATGACAGGCAAGATCCTGGTCCTGAAGGCGATTGTTCTTCCCATTCTCCTTTACCTGGGCAGGGTGTTTCCCCCAGACAGAGCAGTATCCAAAACCATCGAAAGGATCATGTTTACCTTTGTCTGGGGGAGCCAGATGGAAAAACTAAAACGCACCACCCTGTACAAAACAGTGGAGAATGGGGGGAAAGGGGTCCCAGACATCCTAAACATCATTAGGGCACAGGGACTCTCCAACCTCATCAACAACATCAACAACAAAGATAGGAAAGCCAGGTTCTTTGAAATATACTATGCCACACCCATCCTCCGGACACTCAGGGTGACCGCATCAATAAATCACACTGTGCCCTACAGCTGGGACCCCCCTCCAGTCTACAAGATATGGAGGGACTTTGCCTTCAAGACAGGATTGTCCGCGGCTGGGCTGGCCTCATGGAAATACAAAGACATTATGACCTTCATAAGGTCGAAGGAAACCATTACTCACCCCAAGGCCAGCACAGCCGTGGACTCCAAACAGGTATGGAAAAACATTAATCATAAATGTACTAACAATAAACAAAAAGACATTGCCTGGATGGCTGCTCATGGTTGTCTCCCCACTAGGGAATTCTTGCATAGGCGGCACATCGCAACGACTGATAAATGCCCCCACGGATGCACGGACACAGAACACATTAACCACCTGTTCTGTGAGTGCTCCGTGGCCAGGCGGGTCTGGGCCCTGTTTGTTCCCTCTGTCTCCCTAAACAGCCTGCTGACCCTGCCCCGCTTGACGAGCGAGAACATCCTGTATGGTCCTCCCGGGGGGTGCACAACCCCCCAACTACAACAACAGTGGAGGATCATCAGCGCCGTCAAGCAGGTACTCTGGGAGACGAGGAACATCAGGGTCTATCAGAAACAGAGCGTCCACCTGACAACCCTGAGGAGGAGAATCACCCTCTGCCTCAGGGACCATGCTATTGTTGACTTTAAAAATAACCCGGATCAAGCAAGAGCGGTGTGGGGGGTGGAGAGATGGAAGGACGTCATCCTCTAAATCCCCCCCCCATGCCGCGCCGCATCGCCCAACCCCCCCCCACCCCGGGCCTACCTCACTACACCACCAGTTCCTGCACTATCACCTTCACCACCGTTCCAGCACAAGCCCTGGTCAGCAGTATCACCATCACAAGGACCAGGAGAGGAGCAGCGCACAACACCAACAGGGAAGTTTACTGCACCTTCCACCACCTACACATGTACACAGCACTGACCCACTTCCTACCCTCACCAGAATATCACCACACACAACCCACAGCCGAACCAGCCGTCCCTGCCAGCACCACCAGCACCAGGATGACCAACACCACTGGGTCACAGGGAAGTACTGATCACCCGCCTGACACCAAAATGCACACTACACAAACCATGCACACCTCCCTTCTCTCACTCCTGTATCTTTTCAGGCACATGTCATATCCAGCTCTGACACCTACCCAGGCTTCCAGACCCAGGAGCAGAGACCGGCGGGAACCACCACGTCACCCCAGCACCAACCCCAGGTTCCAACTCAGCGACCCCAAACCCCCTGTTCCGGGCCCCCCCCCCCCAACTCCAGGCCCCCAGCTACAGGTCCAGTCCCCTACCCGCCAACCCCCAACCCCCAGCCCGGAACAAGCTGAGAAGAGCCAGGGAGCTTTTTCCCTGGATAAGCTGTGTACAGGTTTTTCGCCTCTGCTTGCCTGCCATGCGCCGAGCTCTCTGGGCCTCTCCTCAGGGGCCTCCGGTCGGCCTGCGTGCTCGATCTGCTCCGCCGCTGGGGCGCCTGGTCCGGCTAGCCTCGTGAAGGGCTACAGGAGTCTGAGCCTGGTGGGCTGGGCCGGATGCGCCGGTGGTGGGGCGGGTCGGGTGAGTCGGGTGTGTGGGGTCCCTCGGGGGAGGGAGGTGGGGGAGCCACGGCTTTGCACTGGTGGGCAAACTGGATAGTAGTCGCTCTACAACTAGAGGGCTGCAGGGGAATTTTTTTCCCGGATGCACAGCGAACAGGTTTTTTACCCCTGCCTCCTACCGACACTGGAACCTGGACACTGAACACTGAACACTGAACATTACACTACACTGGACAATACACTGAACACTGAGCACTTTAGTTAGTTTAATGTTGGTTGTTGTTGAATGTAATGTCTTAAATGTCTGATTGTTTGATTAATTGATTGTATATACGGTGTTGTGTTTTTATAAAAACCAATAAAAAACACCTGTAGTATCTGTTCTTATCAGTTTAATATCTGATACGTCCCCTACCCGGGGACCATATATTAAATTGATTTTTGCAACAGGGAGCTGGAATCGGGGCTTGCTCCGTCCACTCCACGCATCGACCTGGTATTGCAGTACATCCAGGAACGGTGCACTCCTATCTCATGTGAAGAAGAAGAAGAAGAAGAAGAAGAAGAAAGAAGAAGAAGAAGAAGAACTCAAGGGCACACTAGTAGTGGTGTGGTTTCAGGCGGGATTTGAACTCACAACCTTCCGATCACAAGTCCAACTCACTATCCACTAGACCACCACTACCCACTAAGAAGAAGAAGAAGAAGAAGAAGAAGAAGAAGAAGAAGAAGAAGAAGAAGAAGAAGAAGAAGAAGAAGAAGAAGAAGAAGAAGAAGAAGAAGAAGAAGAAGAAGAAGAAGAAGAAGAAGAAGAAGAAGAAGAAGAAGAAGAAGAAGAAGAAGAAGAAGAAGAAGAAGAAGAAGAAGAAGAAGAAGAAGAAGAAGAAGAAGAAGAAGAAGAAGAAGAAGAAGAAGAAGAAGAAGAAGAAGAAGAAGAAGAAGAAGAAGAAGAACTCAAGGGCACACTAGTAGTGGTGTGGTTTCAGGCGGGATTTGAACTCACAACCTTCCGATCACAAGTCCAACTCACTATCCACTAGACCACCAGAACTCAAGGGCACACTAGTAGTGGTGTGGTTTCAGGCGGGATTTGAACTCACAACCTTCCAATCACAAGTCCAACTCACTATCCACTAGACCACCACTACCCACTAAGAAGAAGAAGAAGAAGAAGAAGAAGAAGAAGAACTCAAGGGCACACTAGTAGTGGTGTGGTTTCAGGCGGGATTTGAACTCACAACCTTCCGATCACAAGTCCAACTCACTATCCACTAGACCACCACTACCCACTAAGAAGAAGAAGAAGAAGAAGAAGAAGAAGAAGAAGAAGAGGAAGAAGAAGAAGAAGAAGAAGAACTCAAGGGCACACTAGTAGTGGTGTGGTTTCAGGCGGGATTTGAACTCACAACCTTCCGATCACAAGTCCAACTCACTATCCACTAGACCACCAGAACTCAAGGGCACACTAGTAGTGGTGTGGTTTCAGGCGGGATTTGAACTCACAACCTTCCGATCACAAGTCCAACTCACTATCCACTAGACAACCACTACCCACTAAGAAGAAGAAGAAGAAGAAGAAGAAGAAGAAGAAGAAGAACTCAAGGGCACACTAGTAGTGGTGTGGTTTCAGGCGGGATTTGAACTCACAACCTTCCGATCACAAGTCCAACTCACTATCCACTAGACCACCAGAACTCAAGGGCACACTAGTAGTGGTGTGGTTTCAGGCGGGATTTGAACTCACAACCTTCCGATCACAAGTCCAACTCACTATCCACTAGACCACCACTACCCACTAAGAAGAAGAAGAAGAAGAAGAAGAAGAAGAAGAAGAAGAAGAA
This sequence comes from Nansenia antarctica, assembly GCF_963989245.1. NCBI lineage: Eukaryota > Metazoa > Chordata > Actinopteri > Argentiniformes > Microstomatidae > Nansenia > Nansenia antarctica. Next base: position 34,051,455 of record NC_137681.1, on the reverse strand, counting down.
GAAGAACTCAAGGGCACACTAGTAGTGGTGTGGTTTCAGGCGGGATTTGAACTCACAACCTTCCGATCACAAGTCCAACTCACTATCCACTAGACCACCACTACCCACTAAGAAGAAGAAGAAGAAGAAGAAGAAGAAGAAGAAGAACTCAAGGGCACACTAGTAGTGGTGTGGTTTCAGGCGGGATTTGAACTCACAACCTTCCGATCACAAGTCCAACTCACTATCCACTAGACCACCACTACCCACTAAGAAGAAGAAGAAGAAGAAGAAGAAGAAGAAGAAGAAGAACTCAAGGGCACACTAGTAGTGGTGTGGTTTCAGGCGGGATTTGAACTCACAACCTTCCGATCACAAGTCCAACTCACTATCCACTAGACCACCAGAACTCAAGGGCACACTAGTAGTGGTGTGGTTTCAGGCGGGATTTGAACTCACAACCTTCCGATCACAAGTCCAACTCACTATCCACTAGACCACCACTACCCACTAAGAAGAAGAAGAAGAAGAAGAAGAAGAAGAAGAAGAACTCAAGGGCACACTAGTAGTGGTGTGGTTTCAGGCGGGATTTGAACTCACAACCTTCCGATCACAAGTCCAACTCACTATCCACTAGACCACCACTACCCACTAAGAAGAAGAAGAAGAAGAAGAACTGAAGGGCACACTAGTAGTGGTGTGGTTTCAGGCGGGATTTGAACTCACAACCTTCCAATCACAAGTCCAACTCACTATCCACTAGACCACCACTACCCACAAAAAACGCACAAGCCTTTCGCCTTTTACTAAAGACTTCTGTGGAGAGGAACACTTACGAGTTCAAGCTATTTTTGGCAGGCTCTGCGTCTCGCTGAGCCCATATCCGTGTTTCAAGGTAAGCCAGGTGGGGGTCACAGGTCACAGGTCACAGGTCACAGGTCACAGGTCAACCCATTTTTCACACTTTGACCATAATGGCGGCGGAGGTGGGCGCGGTTCAATTTATGGGTTATCGCTTCTCGGCCTTTTGGCTAAGAGCAAACTCTGGTTTCTCTTCAAGAAACGCACAGGCCTTTCGCCCTTACTAGAGACTTCTATTAAAGCTAGTCTCCGGTGGGGTGTGGGTTTTTGTGTTTTTTTGAGAAATCTAGGGTTTTTCCTTTTTCCTCACTAGGCTCTATGCCCCTCCTTTTTTTCTATTCTTGGTCGGGGAGCACGTCTTCTCAGTAGGTGGCTTGTCCGCTGCTGGGAGGTGGCTCCCCCGACCCACCCCCCCTCTTTGAGCGGAACAGGCCGGGATCCGAGAGGAGCTGCCGGAGACCCGCGACTCTTCCAGTAGGTGGCCTTTTCACCACTGGGGCAGTTCGGCCGCTGGGCAGCCCCCCTCCAAAGAGCGGAAAGGCCGGACCCCGAGAGGAGCTTCCAAAGACCGCGACTCTTCCAGTAGGTGACCAGTAGGTGGCCTGCCCGCCACTGGAGCCACTGGAGCACGAGTTCGGCCCCTGGGCAGCCCCCCTCCAAAGAGCGGAAAGGCCGGACCCCGAGAGGAGCTTCCAAAGACCGCGACTCTTCCAGTAGGTGACCAGTAGGTGGCCTGCCCGCCACTGGAGCCACTGGAGCACGAGTTCGGCCCCTGGGCACCCCCCCTCCAAAGAGCGGACAGGCCGGACCCCGAGAGGAGCTTCCAAAGACCGCGACTCTTTCAGTAGGTGGCCTGCCCGCCACTGGAGCACGAGTTCGGCCCCTGGGCAGCCCCCCTCAAAAGAGCGGAAAGGCCGGACCCCGAGAGGAGCTTCCGAAGACCTCGACTCTCCCAAGCACGCCAGAGGTGAGAGAGGGCCCAACACCCACCAGCCGACCCAGCTGAGCCAGTGGACCCCAACCAGACCAGGAGGGAGGACAACTATAACATCTAAGCTAGGAGCGAGAGGGACACAGGGGAGTGCTTTCAAGACCGTAGGTCTTTGGCCACCTGGTGTCCCCACTCGCTCTCAGGTGTCCCTCTTTTGTCCCCAGACGGGAACCCAGTTCCAGACCCAAGCCAGAGTCCAAAATCTGCCGTGAGGACCTGAGAGGAACAACACCCCTAACCTAACGGCAAGTACCCTATTCCCCCCCCCAAAAAATTATCTACAACCTCCCCCTAACCCTATTCCTCTCCCTCCTTCCTCCCTGATCCCCCACCCCCCCCACCCCACTCCAACGATGAACCCCGGAGCGATGCGGCGCTACAACGCCGTCAGGTTGACGCTCAACCCAACTGAGGAGGCTGCCATGGATGGAGCCCCCCAACAGAAGACTGCCAGACCAGTAACAACGATGACCCGCCTGGAATTCAGCAGGGCGGTTCTACAGAGAGGTATGGGCTTTGTGCCGTCTGATCTAAACTGCCTGGTGAAGCCCCCTGGGCCGAATGAATGTTTTGAAGTTAGCTTTAAAACCCCCCAACTGTTAGAGGAATTCTGGACCTTTCATAGGATTAATGAACACAAACCCCCACTTAACCGTTTTACAGCCCACCCACTAACGGATTTAGAATCAAAAGTGGTCACAATTCAATTCCACAATGAGGTGATTCAGGAATATGATATTGAGGTGTGGCTACACCGTCATGCCACCCTTAAATCGGGGGCCCGGATGGTCCTGGATGAAGACGGAGTGTGGACGGGGGCCAAGAAATGGCTGGTGCAACTCCGTCCGGACCCGGAGGGGATAGGCGGAGTCCAACATATCCCCAGCACCATCAACCTGGGGAACAACAGGGGCTCCGTCTACTACTACGGTATGCCGAAGCTCTGCAGGAACTGCGGCCAATTGGGCCATCTGGCAGCGGCCTGCAAGGCCGTGGTATGTAAAATCTGCCGCCAAGACCACCCGACGTCGGAGTGCACCACGACCAGACCTTGCAACCTGTGCGGGGGACAGGGGCATCTTTACCGTGACTGCCCAAGTTCCTATGCAAGTAGAGCCCGGGGCTATAAATCCAACCAACCACCACCCCAACCCCCACCCCCACCCCAACCCACACCCCCACCCCCACCCCAACCCCCACCCCAACCCCCACCCCAACCCACACCCCAACCCACACCCAACATGGAGGAAGAGAAGGGAGAGACGGAGGAGGACCGGCGCCCGAGCGATGGAGGGGACGATCAGAGCTCGAGCGACGGAGAAGGAGAAGGAGAGGAACCAACCGTCCCAGCACCCCCTACAGACAACCTCAACACCCACCCCCTCCTAAACCCCATGGCCACCTCCACCCCCTGCAAAAACACCATGAAGGGGGAGCCGGCCTCTATTGAGATAGCCACCAGCAGCACACCGCAGATCCACCTCCCCTCCCAATCAGACAGTGAAAATGACTGGAGCTTGGCTCAACCAAAACGCAAAAGACCACAAAAAAAGGCAATCCGGAAAAAACCAGACAAAAAGACTACTCCAGAACCCAAACCCCAACGCCATACAGGTAAGCCGGCTCCCCCCCCCAAACCCTCCTCCCCACCCTCTTCCTCTCTCCAGTCATCACATGCTCCTCACCCTGCACAGCCTACCAGCCACCCCCAGTCCATGCTCACCGGACCGTACGGGCCACCGAAAATCACCTCATCAACAACACAGATGAGGGGGCCACCAGGCAGTCAGAGGGGAGACAACCCCCACACCATGAGCAGCCAAGGGGAGGTACCACACTATCTGGCCCCCAACGACCCATTGGAGGGCCTCAACCTCATGTGCAATAGTTTAGCAAAAATTGGAACAAACCAAATCCAAGAACCATGAGGATAACAATCTCATCTCTCAACACCAGAAGCCTCCGGCAACCAGACAAACGGGAGGTCGTCTACCAGTACATCACCCAACATCAGTCAGACATGTATATCCTCCAGGAGTGCGCCATCCCATTCAAGGAGATGGACGCCACCCTGGAGGAGGAATGGACACGGGGGGACTCTCTCTGGTCAGGCTCAAACATTGATAGAGCTGATGGGGTCGGCATTTTGGTGGCCAACCCTTTTCTGCAGACCAAAAAGGGGGAGGTTGTAGAGAGCGGGCGAATCCTGGTTCTGGACCTAGAGATCCAGGGTTCGCCGCTGAGGGTCATCAATGTGTACGGCCCAACCAACGTGGCCAAGAGAGTCTCCCTTTTCAAGAAACTTCGGTCTCTCCTCCTCATCCCCACACCAGTCCTAGTGGGGGGAGATTTCAACTGTGCCCTCCGGGATGAGGACCGCAGCAGGCCCAGGAGAGACCGATCCACTACAGAACTTCAGTCCATCATAGACGACTTCCAACTGGTAGACGCCGGTGGCACCTCCCCGCCGACACACACAAGGGTGAGTTCCTCCGGGAATTCTTCCTCCAGGATAGACATGTTCTTGCTCTCGCCAGGTCTGAGGATGGGAACCCTGACCAGCCAGGCGGCCCACTTCTCGGACCACAGGATGTTGACAGTGTCCCTGGAATGGGAAGGCCAAACAAGAGCGGGTAGGGGTACCTGGAGGATGAATACATCGATCCTTCAGGACCCAACAGTGGTGCATTCCTTCTCCAGGCGCTACCTGGAGTGGAGGACCCTAAAAGAACTGTTCGACTCCCCGATAGAGTGGTGGGAGATGGTTAAGGCCAGGACAAAGGGCTACTTCGGGTCAGTCGGAAGGAGGAAAGCGGCAGAACAGAGGGCCAGGTTTCAACACCACAACGCGGCCCTCCAACGCTTAAGTCTCCTACAACTGGGTGGTCTGGATGTGGCCCGAGAACTGGCTGAGACCAAACAACACCTTGCCACCCTCTACCGGGAGCAACAACAAAAGAAACAGTTCAGGGAAAAACTCCAGGGCCTGGAGGAGGAGGAGAAATGCACACGCCACTTCTTCCGCAAGGCACGGTCAAAACACAAGCCTATCCTGTCCCTATACGACACCAATGGGGACACCGTGTCAGACAGAGGCAACATCCCGGGGGTGGCAAGAGAGTTCTACGAGAGTCTCTACAACATCAAGACAACCGACGAGACTCTCATGGCCACCTTCCTGGATGGTCTGGACCGGGTCCCCGAGGGTGGTGAGAGTGAGAACCCAGAGCTGACCACGGAGGAGCTCACCCGGGCCGTGCACTCCTTGAATACACACAAGGCCCCTGGACCGGATGGGATCCCAGCAGAGTTCTACAAGACTCTCTGGGATCTCCTCAAGGAGGACTTGGCGGAGGTCTTCAAAGCCGTCTACAGGGAAGGGAGGCTTGGAGAGTCAATGAGACAGAGTACGGTCACACTGATCCCCAAGAAAGGGGACCTCAAGGACCTCCGGAACTGGCGCCCCATCAATCTCCTCCCAGTGGACTATAAAATTATGACAAAAGCCCTCACCCAACGGTTTCAAACCCTCCTCCCCTCAGTTATAGCCCCTGACCAAACCTGTAGCGTCCCCGGTAGGTCCATCAACGACAACCTGCTCCTGGTGAGAGACCTCATCCTGCACTCCCAGGAGCGGAGGTCCCCTTTAGGCCTTCTCAGCCTGGATCAGGAGAAGGCCTTTGACAGGGTTAGCCATGGTTTCCTGCAGAGGGTGCTGAGGGGCATGAACTTCCCCCAGCACCTGCTCAACTGGACCGAACTCTGCTACAACAACATCACGAGCAGAGTTCGGATCAACAACCAGTTGACAGACCCCTTCCCCATCAAAGCTGGAGTGCGGCAGGGATGCCCCTTGGCCCCTCTACTGTACGTCATCTACCTGGAGCCGTTCCTACGGAAGATCAGGAGCTCCCCCAACATCATGGGCTACCCTCTACCAGGGGCCCGGGGGGAGAGGCTCAAGGTGGTGGCGTACATGGACGACATTACCATCGTCGGCACAGATAGTCGCTCCATTTCCACAGCAACGAAAGTGGTGGAGGACTACTGTGCAGCCACTGGCGCCCTGATCAATAGGGGTAAGTGTGAGCTGTTTCTGTCGCAGCACTGGCAGGAGAACCTGGCAACCTCCTTCCCTGTAAAGACGGAAAACATTAAGCTGCTGGGGATCACCTACCAGAAAGATGGAGGAGCCTCCGGCAGCTGGAAGGAGACCATCCGCCAGGTCCAAAAGAAGATCTGTGAGTGGAGTGCACGGCCTCTCACAATGACAGGCAAGATCCTGGTCCTGAAGGCTATTGTTCTTCCCATTCTCCTTTACCTGGGCAGGGTGTTTCCCCCAGACAGAGCAGTATCCAAAACCATCGAAAGGATCATGTTTACCTTTGTCTGGGGGAGCCAGATGGAAAAACTAAAACGCACCACCCTGTACAAAACAGTGGAGAATGGGGGGAAAGGGGTCCCAGACATCCTAAACATCATTAGGGCACAGGGACTCTCCAACCTCATCAACAACATCAACAACAAAGATAGGAAAGCCAGGTTCTTTGAAATATACTATGCCACACCCATCCTCCGGACACTCAGGGTGACCGCATCAATAAATCACACTGTGCCCTACAGCTGGGACCCCCCTCCAGTCTACAAGATATGGAGGGACTTTGCCTTCAAGACAGGATTGTCCGCGGCTGGGCTGGCCTCATGGAAATACAAAGACATTATGACCTTCATAAGGTCGAAGGAAACCATTACTCACCCCAAGGCCAGCACAGCCGTGGACTCCAAACAGGTATGGAAAAACATTAATCATAAATGTACTAACAATAAACAAAAAGACATTGCCTGGATGGCTGCTCATGGTTGTCTCCCCACTAGGGAATTCTTGCATAGGCGGCACATCGCAACGACTGACAAATGCCCCCACGGATGCACGGACACAGAACACATTAACCACCTGTTCTGTGAGTGCTCCGTGGCCAGGCGGGTCTGGGCCCTGTTTGTTCCCTCTGTCTCCCTAAACAGCCTGCTGACCCTGCCCCGCTTGACGAGCGAGAACATCCTGTATGGTCCTCCCGGGGGGTGCACAACCCCCCAACTACAACAACAGTGGAGGATCATCAGCGCCGTCAAGCAGGTACTCTGGGAGACGAGGAACATCAGGGTCTATCAGAAACAGAGCGTCCACCTGACAACCCTGAGGAGGAGAATCACCCTCTGCCTCAGGGACCATGCTATTGTTGACTTCAAAAATAACCCGGATCAAGCAAGAGCGGTGTGGGGGGTGGAGAGATGGAAGGACGTCATCCTCTAAACCCCCCCCCATGCCGCGCCGCATCGACCAACCCCCCCCCACCCCGGGCCTACCTCACTACACCACCAGTTCCTGCACTATCACCTTCACCACCGTTCCAGCACAAGCCCTGGTCAGCAGTATCACCATCACAAGGACCAGGAGAGGAGCAGCGCACAACACCAACAGGGAAGTTTACTGCACCTTCCACCACCTACACATGTACACAGCACTGACCCACTTCCTACCCTCACCAGAATATCACCACACACAACCCACAGCCGAACCAGCCGTCTCTGCCAGCACCACCAGCACCAGGATGACCAACACCACTGGGTCACAGGGAAGTACAGATCACCCGCCTGACACCAAAATGCACACTACACAAACCATGCACACCTCCCTTCTCTCACTCCTGTATCTTTTCAGGTACATGTCATATCCAGCTCTGACACCTACCCAGGCTTCCAGACCCAGGAGCAGAGACCGGCGGGAACCACCACGTCACCCCAGCACCAACCCCAGGTTCCAACTCAGCGACCCCAAACCCCCTGTTCCGGGCCCCCCCCCCCCCCTACTCCAGGCCCCCAGCTACAGGCCCAGTCCCCTACCCGCCAACCCCCAACCCCCAGCCCGGAACAAGCTGAGAAGAGCCAGGGAGCTTTTTCCCTGGATAAGCTGTGTACAGGTTTTTCGCCTCTGCTTGCCTGCCATGCGCCGAGCTCTCTGGGCCTCTCCTCAGGGGCCTCCGGTCGGCCTGCGTGCTCGATCTGCTCCGCCGCTGGGGCGCCTGGTCCGGCTAGCCTCGTGAAGGGCTACAGGAGTCTGAGCCTGGTGGGCTGGGCCGGATGCGCCGGTGGTGGGGCGGGTCGGGTGAGTCGGGTGTGTGGGGTCCCTCGGGGGAGGGAGGTGGGGGAGCCACGGCTTTGCACTGGTGGGCAAACTGGATAGTAGTCGCTCTACAACTAGAGGGCTGCAGGGGAATTTTTTTCCCGGATGCACAGCGAACAGGTTTTTTACCCCTGCCTCCTACCGACACTGGAACCTGGACACTGAACACTGAACACTGAACATTACACTACACTGGACAATACACTGAACACTGAGCACTTTAGTTAGTTTAATGTTGGTTGTTGTTGAATGTAATGTCTTAAATGTCTGATTGTTTGATTAATTGATTGTATACACGGTGTTGCGTTTTTATAAAAACCAATAAAAAACACCTGTTCTTATCAGTGAAGCCCTTGTCAGCAGTATCACCATCACAAGGACCAGGAGAGGAGCAGCGCACAACACCAACAGGGAAAATATCACCACACACAACCCACAGCCGAACCAGCCGTCTCTGCCAGCACCACCAGCACCAGGATGACCAACACCACTGGGTCACAGGGAAGTACAGATCACCCGCCTGACACCAAAATGCACACTACACAAACCATGCACACCTCCCTTCTCTCACTCCTGTATCTTTTCAGGTACATGTCATATCCAGCTCTGACACCTACCCAGGCTTCCAGACCCAGGAGCAGAGACCGGCGGGAACCACCACGTCACCCCAGCACCAACCCCAGGTTCCAACTCAGCGACCCCAAACCCCCTGTTCCGGGCCCCCCCCCCCCTACTCCAGGCCCCCAGCTACAGGCCCAGTCCCCTACCCGCCAACCCCCAACCCCCAGCCCGGAACAAGCTGAGAAGAGCCAGGGAGCTTTTTCCCTGGATAAGCTGTGTACAGGTTTTTCGCCTCTGCTTGCCTGCCATGCGCCGAGCTCTCTGGGCCTCTCCTCAGGGGCCTCCGGTCGGCCTGCGTGCTCGATCTGCTCCGCCGCTGGGGCGCCTGGTCCGGCTAGCCTCGTGAAGGGCTACAGGAGTCTGAGCCTGGTGGGCTGGGCCGGATGCGCCGGTGGTGGGGCGGGTCGGGTGAGTCGGGTGTGTGGGGTCCCTCGGGGGAGGGAGGTGGGGGAGCCACGGCTTTGCACTGGTGGGCAAACTGGATAGTAGTCGCTCTACAACTAGAGGGCTGCAGGGGAATTTTTTTCCCGGATGCACAGCGAACAGGTTTTTTTACCCCTGCCTCCTACCGACACTGGAACCTGGACACTGAACACTGAACACTGAACATTACACTACACTGGACAATACACTGAACACTGAGCACTTTAGTTAGTTTAATGTTGGTTGTTGTTGAATGTAATGTCTTAAATGTCTGATTGTTTGATTAATTGATTGTATATACGGTGTTGTGTTTTTATAAAAACCAATAAAAAACACCTGTTCTTATCAGTGAGCAGAGTTCTTTAACTTGCAAAGGCAATAATCAAGTGTTGTATCTTGATTCTGCCGGGAAAGCAGAAAATGGACAAAGAGTCGGGCCCAAAGGCCGGAATGTTTAATGTAATTCGTTTTGCATGGAGAGACCAGACAGAGGACATCCAGCTGAGGGATACCTTCACCCGGGTGGTGTTGCTGGGGCAACTGAAACTGACGGTCCCGGAAATCTTTTGCCTCCAGGGCAATAGGCGGGAGAATGCCTTCGACGTGACTTTTCACTCGGCGGCCATGATCAGAAGGGTGATGGACATGGTTACCGTCGGGGCCGAGACCATGCCTCTGTCGCTCTACAGGGTGACAGACATGGGGAAAAATAATTTCAGGGTCATGACGGTGACCATGTTCAACGCTTATGTGAAGGATGAAGCTGTGGAGGGGTTCCTGAGCCGCTACTGCAAGGTCACGTCGGGGGCACGCCACATCAGGGACGCCCGAGGGATATGGACCAACACTCGTCAGTACCAGGTGCTCCTACGGCCAGAAGAGGGAGGCTTCGACGGCTACGCACACCCCCCGGCACTTTTCTCGCTGGGGGCGGACAGGGGCAACCTGTACTATGCCCGGCAGGCCCCCTTCTGCAAAAAGTGTATGCAGACGGGTCACGGGCAGGGGGACTGCCCTGGGATGAGGTGCAGGAACTGCAACGCCAAGGACCACGTGGCAAAAGACTGCACCCAGCCCAGGGAATGCCACAGTTGTGGCCTGAGAGGACACTTGTTCAGGGACTGCCCAACCCGCCCTAAGTCGAAATCCTACGCCGATGCAGCAGGGGGGGCTAAGCCGAGGGACCAAGGAGCCGGAGGAGCACCGAGCGGAGGCGCCCCCATCACCTCCACCCCCACAACCCCCCCCGCCCCCAAACCCACCCCCCGCACCCGTCCCCCCCCCCCCCGCACCCGTCCCTTCCCCCCCCCCCTCCCCCCCTTCCTCCCCCCCCCGCCTCCCCCCCCCGCCTCCCCCCCCCCTCCCCCCCCCCCTCCCCCCCCCCTCCTCCCCCTCCCCCCCCCCTCCTCCCCCCCCCGCCCCCCCAGACTGAAGGACCCGGAGAACCAACCTCCGGTAGCAGGCCCTGAGGTGGGTGAGGCCCTGGAGGCCCTGGAGGCCCTGGAGAGGAAGCTGAGTGCGGCCCGGGGGAAACAGACCCTGGATGCCCTGGAGAGGGAGCTGAATGCGCTCCTGGGGGAAGAAGACCCGCCCCAGGAGTTCGTGACACCTCTGGGGGGCACGCAGCAGGAGTCGACCCCCGGGAAGCAGCGGAAGAGGCAGCGGAAGAAGGAGAAGGACAGGGAGAGGAAAGCGGACAGGGGCCGCAGCAGGAGCCGCAGCAGGAGCCGCAGTGGGAGCAGTGAGGAGAGCCCGGGTGGGGGACCTAAGCGAGTGAGTCATTATGACCCGCCGCGAGTGAGTCATGTGCAATTTCTGATCGCTGGTCCCCCTGCCCGGGGGGAAGGTGGAGAGGATCTGGGGGAGAGAGGGGGGCCTCAGGCGGTTCTGAGGATGCCGGAGCCCCTGTCTCAAGCCCTACGTGGGCAACCCAGATGGAAAGGGAGGAGGCTGCAAAAGCTATGGAGACTGACGGAATTCTTGAGGAGGAGGACCCATACCCCTCGGGGTGATGTATAATGGGTTGTTGAGTTATGATTCACATTGAGAATTGTGGTTGTCGGTTTTTGTTTGCTTGTTTGTTCTTAAATTACACATTATGGATTTGGTTTTTGTTACGTTAAATGTGAGGGGTTTAAGAGACAGGGTGAAGAGGGCAGCAGTTTTTGGTTATTTATTGTCACTAGATTTCACTGTATGTTTTTTACAGGAGGTGCACTTAAGGGATGAGGGGGATGTTAGAAAATTTAAGAGGGAGTGGGGTAGGGGGGAGTCCTTTTGGAGTGTGGGGGGGGTCCACTCATCGGGTGTAGGGATTCTGTTAGGGAACAGAGAGGTGAGGGTGGAGGGTACTTTTGTGGGGATGCAGGGTAGGGTGTTAGGATTAGATATTAGTGTAGGGGAGTGTAGGTTGAGGGTAGTTGGGGTATATGGGCCACAGGAGGCACAGGGCAGGAGGGAGATGGTAGACTGCCTTGTGCCCCTGTGTGCGACTAATAGACACTTGGTGGTGGGGGGTGATTTTAATATGGAACTAGGCAGGGGGGGGGAGGGCAGCGCTAAGGCCATGGGGTTACTGATGGCTAGCTGCGGGCTTGTGGATGGGGGGCTACACACCACACCACCACTGGCGGTTCCCACCTGGCGTAACTCGCGGGGGGTCGCGAGGAGGCTTGACTATTTGTTCATACCTAGGTCTTTGGGCCCTGTGGCCGGGCAGCATTTGCCTGTGTTTTTCTCAGATCACGACGGGGTGCTCCTACGGGTAGGTGCACCAGCCTGTGTCGTCGGAAGGGGGTATTGGAAGCTAGACAGGGAGATCCTTGGTGAGCGGGCTTTTGTCGAGGCACTCACCACCTACATACATGGGCTTAAGGGCCTCAGGCCCATGTTTGTGGGGGTGGTGGAGTGGTGGGAGGAGGTGAAGGTGAGGATGGCTAAGTTTAGCAGGGATTATTGTAAGAGGAGGGAAAGAGAAGGCAGGAGGGAAGTGGAGCGGCTGCAGCGGTTGCTCGACCTCGAGTACGAGGCCGGCAACCTCGGGGGGTCGATCGACCAAGCCCGCTCCGCGGAACTCAAGGGCCGCCTCAGAGAGGCCTATGAGCGTAGGGCTAGAGCTCATTTAGAGCGCGCGCGCCAGGATTTCCTTGAGCAGGACGAGACCTGCTCAGCGGCGTTCTTTGCCTCTGTGAGGGCACGGCGCGCGCGCCAGACCCATCACGGGGTGAGAGACACTGGGGGGTCGGTGGTCAGGGAGCAGGGTCAGATGGTGCAGGCGGCCACCGAGTTTTATAGGGATTTCTTTAGGGAGAGAGAGGTAGATGAGGCTGGGGGGGAGGTTTTTTTAGCGCACCTGTCCCGGCGAGTGCCGGAGAACATCATGCAGGCGATGGAAGGCCCGATCACACTAGTGGAGGTCGAGCGGGCCCTCAAACGGATGGGGAAGGGGAAGGTGCCTGGGATGGACGGCCTGCCGGCAGAGTTTTACCTACAGTTATGGGGTATACTCGGCCCGGTGGTCGTCGAGGTTTTGACATCCGTTCTCGAGACTGGGGTCATGGGCAAGTCAATGGCCGAAGGCGTGCTCTCCCTCCTGTATAAGAAGGGGGACGCCGCCGACCTTAACAACTGGAGGCCGTTGACAATGCTGTGTGTGGACTATAAGCTGTTGGCCAAGGTCATGGCTGACCGTCTGCGCGCAGCCCTTCCCTACGTCGTCCATGAGGACCAGACGTGTGGGATCGAGGGCCGCTCGATTAGGTGGAACCTTCAGCTGGTCAGGGACTCCATCGCCTGGGCTGAGGATAGGGACCTGCCTTTAATGGTGGCTGCACTCGATCAGGCCAAGGCCTTTGATCGGGTGCATAGGGGTTTTTTATTTAAAGTGATAGAGCAGATGGGTTTTGGGCCTAGATATAGGGGGTGGCTCAGCACACTCTACAGGGGGGCGGGGTGCCGGGTGAGGGTGAACGGCCACCTGGGGGAGGTGTTTGGCCTCCCTTCGGGGGTCAGGCAAGGCTGTCCTCTCTCGGCGCTCCTGTACGTGCTGTACATGGAGCCTCTGGCGGCGGCCATTAGGGCTGACGCAGAGGTGGAGGGCTTGCTGGTGCCCGGCAGCGGTGGGCTGAGGGTCAAACTGACCCAATATGCAGACGACACCACTCTGCTACTCTGCAGAGACTCATGCCTGCTCAGATGTCTCAACATTTTTGACGATTTTACCCACGCGTCGGGAGCAGTCCTGAACCTGGGTAAGTCATCGGTCAAGTATTTTGGCCGGTGGAAGGGTAGGACGGATGCGCCTGGGGGAGTAGCTCTCTGCACTGGGCCCCTGAGGGTGCTCGGGGTCTGTTTTGAGTCCTCCGGCTCTGCGACGCTGAACTGGAACGCGAGAATCGCGGAGGTACAAGGGAGGTTGGTGCGGTGGAAGGCCAGGTCTTTGTCCTTTGGGGGCAAGGTCTTGGTCTTGAAAGTGGACATATTGCCTTCTCTCTTGTACCTGGCATATGTCTACCCGCTGCCTGCGAGCATGAGGAGACCCCTCATGCGGCTTGTTTTTCAGTTCATGTGGGGGGGAAGGCATGAGTACGTGGCCAGGGCCCGCATGCTCTCGGCCACCAGGGAGGGAGGTAGGGATGTCCCCCACCTACCCCTCAAGCTAGACTCGCTGTTTGTCTCCTCTCTGCTGAAGGAGCTCGCTCACCCGGTAATCCATCCGTCCGGTTTCTTCCTGCGGCTTTTCTTTGCCTACCAGGGACGACACATTATGGAGTGGTCCAATGCGGGTCCTCGGGCTGAACAGCTGCCGTGGCACTTCAGCCATGCGGCGAAGTGGCTGCGTGCGCACCCCGAGGTTGAAGTTGCCCGTGTAGGTTTGGACCACAAGAGTATGTATGCTGTAGTGAGGCAGGGTGCCTGCACGGCCCCTGTGGTGGGCATCCCGGCGGCGGTCTGGGATGCAGTGCAGCTGCGGGGCCTGGACAATAGGCTCAAGGACCTGAACTGGTTATGCCTCCACAAGAGTCTGCCGGTGCGGGCCACCATGCACCAGCGTGGCCTGGCGCGATCCCCCTTATGCCCCCGGCTGGGCTGTAGCGGGGAGGAGAGTGTGCGTCATGCTTTATGGGACTGCGCCTTTGCTGGAGTGGTGTGGGCCCGGGCGGGAGGGCTGTTAGAGAAGGTTAGAGGGGGTTTTACCTTGTCATGGGCCAGAGTAGAGAGAGGGGTAGGGAGAGTGGGGGGTGGGAATAGGGAGAGATTCCTACTCTGGCTCATAGTTAGTTTGTTTAAGAGGGAGATATGGAGGTCGAGGCAGGAGGTGGTGGGGGCAGGGACAGCGACAGGGGTGGAAGGGATAGTGAGGAGGGTGGAAGGAGATTTGAGGGGGAGGATGAAGAGGGAGGAGAAGAAGTGGGGTCACCATGCGGCCCGGGAGCGGTGGAAAGGGGGGCTGGGACTTTTTTTGAGTTGATATGCAGGTATTGCATCCTGACCCTCCACAAAAGGAGGGGGGGCAACAGGTTTTGTTTTTGTTGTAATACAAATGGAATGTGATCATGAAAAGAAAGTGTTGGTTGTTTTGATTTGCGCTTAACCCCCCACAAAAGAACGGGGGGGTAAACGTGTTTGATTATTTGTTTGTGAAGTTTTAATGGAAAGGGGGAACAAGGTTCCCCGTGTAAGGAAAAATGAAAATAAAAAAACTTTAACAATCTGTTCTTATCAGTTTAATATCTGATACGTCCCCTACCCGGGGACCATATATTAAATTGATTTTTGCAACAGGGAGCTGGAATCGGGGCTTGCTCCGTCCACTCCACGCATCGACCTGGTATTGCAGTACATCCAGGAACGGTGCACTCCTATCTCATGTGAAGAAGAAGAAGAAGAAGAAGAAGAAGAAAGAAGAAGAAGAAGAAGAAGAAGAAGAAGAAGAAGAAGAAGAAGAACTCAAGGGCACACTAGTAGTGGTGTGGTTTCAGGCGGGATTTGAACTCACAACCTTCCGATCACAAGTCCAACTCACTATCCACTAGACCACCACTACCCACTAAGAAGAAGAAGAAGAAGAAGAAGAAGAAGAAGAAGAAGAAGAAGAAGAAGAAGAAGAAGAAGAAGAAGAAGAAGAAGAAGAAGAAGAAGAAGAAGAAGAAGAAGAAGAAGAAGAAGAAGAAGAAGAAGAAGAAGAAGAAGAAGAAGAAGAAGAAGAAGAAGAAGAAGAAGAAGAAGAACTCAAGGGCACACTAGTAGTGGTGTGGTTTCAGGCGGGATTTGAACTCACAACCTTCCGATCACAAGTCCAACTCACTATCCACTAGACCACCACTACCCACTAAGAAGAAGAAGAAGAAGAAGAAGAAGAACTCAAGGGCACACTAGTAGTGGTGTGGTTTCAGGCGGGATTTGAACTCACAACCTTCCGATCACAAGTCCAACTCACTATCCACTAGACCACCACTACCCACTAAGAAGAAGAAGAAGAAGAAGAAGAAGAAGAAGAAGAAGAAGAAGAAGAAGAAGAAGAAGAAGAAGAAGAAGAAGAAGAAGAAGAAGAAGAAGAAGAAGAACTCAAGGGCACACTAGTAGTGGTGTGGTTTCAGGCGGGATTTGAACTCACAACCTTCCGATCACAAGTCCAACTCACTATCCACTAGACCACCACTAACCACTAAGAAGAAGAAGAAGAAGAAGAAGAAGAAGAAGAAGAAGAAGAACTCAAGGGCACACTAGTAGTGGTGTGGTTTCAGGCGGGATTTGAACTCACAACCTTCCGATCACAAGTCCAACTCACTATCCACTAGACCACCAGAACTCAAGGGCACACTAGTAGTGGTGTGGTTTCAGGCGGGATTTGAACTCACAACCTTCCAATCACAAGTCCAACTCACTATCCACTAGACCACCACTACCCACTAAGAAGAAGAAGAAGAAGAAGAACTCAAGGGCACACTAGTAGTGGTGTGGTTTCAGGCGGGATTTGAACTCACAACCTTCCGATCACAAGTCCAACTCACTATCCACTAGACCACCACTACCCACTAAGAAGAAGAAGAAGAAGAAGAACTCAAGGGCACACTAGTAGTGGTGTGGTTTCAGGCGGGATTTGAACTCACAACCTTCCGATCACAAGTCCAACTCACTATCCACTAGACCACCAGAACTCAAGGGCACACTAGTAGTGGTGTGGTTTCAGGCGGGATTTGAACTCACAACCTTCCGATCACAAGTCCAACTCACTATCCACTAGACCACCACTACCCACTAAGAAGAAGAAGAAGAAGAAGAAGAAGAAGAAGAAGAAGAAGAACTCAAGGGCACACTAGTAGTGGTGTGGTTTCAGGCGGGATTTGAACTCACAACCTTCCGATCACAAGTCCAACTCACTATCCACTAGACCACCAGAACTCAAGGGCACACTAGTAGTGGTGTGGTTTCAGGCGGGATTTGAACTCACAACCTTCCGATCACAAGTCCAACTCACTATCCACTAGACCACCACTACCCACTAAGAAGAAGAAGAAGAAGAAGAAGAAGAAGAAGAAGAACTCAAGGGCACACTAGTAGTGGTGTGGTTTCAGGCGGGATTTGAACTCACAACCTTCCGATCACAAGTCCAACTCACTATCCACTAGACCACCATTACCCACTAAGAAGAAGAAGAAGAAGAAGAAGAAGAAGAAGAAGAAGAACTCAAGGGCACACTAGTAGTGGTGTGGTTTCAGGCGGGATTTGAACTCACAACCTTCCGATCACAAGTCCAACTCACTATCCACTAGACCACCACTACCCACTAAGAAGAAGAAGAAGAAGAAGAAGAAGAAGAAGAAGAACTCAAGGGCACACTAGTAGTGGTGTGGTTTCAGGCGGGATTTGAACTCACAACCTTCCGATCACAAGTCCAACTCACTATCCACTAGACCACCAGAACTCAAGGGCACACTAGTAGTGGTGTGGTTTCAGGCGGGATTTGAACTCACAACCTTCCGATCACAAGTCCAACTCACTATCCACTAGACCACCACTACCCACTAAGAAGAAGAAGAAGAAGAAGAAGAAGAAGAAGAAGAACTCAAGGGCACACTAGTAGTGGTGTGGTTTCAGGCGGGATTTGAACTCACAACCTTCCGATCACAAGTCCAACTCACTATCCACTAGACCACCACTACCCACTAAGAAGAAGAAGAAGAAGAAGAAGAAGAAGAAGAAGAAGAAGAAGAAGAAGAAGAACTCAAGGGCACACTAGTAGTGGTGTGGTTTCAGGCGGGATTTGAACTCACAACCTTCCGATCACAAGTCCAACTCACTATCCACTAGACCACCACTAACCACTAAGAAGAAGAAGAAGAAGAAGAAGAAGAAGAAGAAGAAGAAGAACTCAAGGGCACACTAGTAGTGGTGTGGTTTCAGGCGGGATTTGAACTCACAACCTTCCGATCACAAGTCCAACTCACTATCCACTAGACCACCAGAACTCAAGGGCACACTAGTAGTGGTGTGGTTTCAGGCGGGATTTGAACTCACAACCTTCCAATCACAAGTCCAACTCACTATCCACTAGACCACCACTACCCACTAAGAAGAAGAAGAAGAAGAAGAAGAAGAAGAAGAACTCAAGGGCACACTAGTAGTGGTGTGGTTTCAGGCGGGATTTGAACTCACAACCTTCCGATCACAAGTCCAACTCACTATCCACTAGACCACCACTACCCACTAAGAAGAAGAAGAAGAAGAAGAAGAAGAAGAAGAAGAACTCAAGGGCACACTAGTAGTGGTGTGGTTTCAGGCGGGATTTGAACTCACAACCTTCCGATCACAAGTCCAACTCACTATCCACTAGACCACCAGAACTCAAGGGCACACTAGTAGTGGTGTGGTTTCAGGCGGGATTTGAACTCACAACCTTCCGATCACAAGTCCAACTCACTATCCACTAGACCACCACTACCCACTAAGAAGAAGAAGAAGAAGAAGAAGAAGAAGAAGAACTCAAGGGCACACTAGTAGTGGTGTGGTTTCAGGCGGGATTTGAACTCACAACCTTCCGATCACAAGTCCAACTCACTATCCACTAGACCACCAGAACTCAAGGGCACACTAGTAGTGGTGTGGTTTCAGGCGGGATTTGAACTCACAACCTTCCGATCACAAGTCCAACTCACTATCCACTAGACCACCACTACCCACTAAGAAGAAGAAGAAGAAGAAGAAGAAGAAGAAGAACTCAAGGGCACACTAGTAGTGGTGTGGTTTCAGGCGGGATTTGAACTCACAACCTTCCGATCACAAGTCCAACTCACTATCCACTAGACCACCACTACCCACTAAGAAGAAGAAGAAGAAGAAGAAGAAGAAGAAGAAGAAGAACTCAAGGGCACACTAGTAGTGGTGTGGTTTCAGGCGGGATTTGAACTCACAACCTTCCGATCACAAGTCCAACTCACTATCCACTAGACCACCACTACCCACTAAGAAGAAGAAGAAGAAGAAGAAGAAGAAGAAGAACTCAAGGGCACACTAGTAGTGGTGTGGTTTCAGGCGGGATTTGAACTCACAACCTTCCGATCACAAGTCCAACTCACTATCCACTAGACCACCAGAACTCAAGGGCACACTAGTAGTGGTGTGGTTTCAGGCGGGATTTGAACTCACAACCTTCCGATCACAAGTCCAACTCACTATCCACTAGACCACCACTACCCACTAAGAAGAAGAAGAAGAAGAAGAAGAAGAAGAACTCAAGGGCACACTAGTAGTGGTGTGGTTTCAGGCGGGATTTGAACTCACAACCTTCCGATCACAAGTCCAACTCACTATCCACTAGACCACCACTACCCACTAAGAAGAAGAAGAAGAAGAAGAACTGAAGGGCACACTAGTAGTGGTGTGGTTTCAGGCGGGATTTGAACTCACAACCTTCCAATCACAAGTCCAACTCACTATCCACTAGACCACCACTACCCACAAAAAACGCACAAGCCTTTCGCCTTTTACTAAAGACTTCTGTGGAGAGGAACACTTACGAGTTCAAGCTATTTTTGGCAGGCTCTGCGTCTCGCTGAGCCCATATCCGTGTTTCAAGGTAAGCCAGGTGGGGGTCACAGGTCACAGGTCACAGGTCACAGGTCACAGGTCAACCCATTTTTCACACTTTGACCATAATGGCGGCGGAGGTGGGCGCGGTTCAATTTATGGGTTATCGCTTCTCGGCCTTTTGGCTAAGAGCAAACTCTGGTTTCTCTTCAAGAAACGCACAGGCCTTTCGCCCTTACTAGAGACTTCTATTAAAGCTAGTCTCCGGTGGGGTGTGGGTTTTTGTGTTTTTTTTGAGAAATCTAGGGTTTTTCCTTTTTCCTCACTAGGCTCTATGCCCCTCCTTTTTTTCTATTCTTGGTCGGGGAGCACGTCTTCTCAGTAGGTGGCTTGTCCGCTGCTGGGAGGTGGCTCCCCCGACCCACCCCCCCTCTCTGAGCGGAACAGGCCGGGATCCGAGAGGAGCTGCCGGAGACCCGCGACTCTTCCAGTAGGTGGCCTTTTCACCACTGGGGCAGTTCGGCCGCTGGGCAGCCCCCCTCCAAAGAGCGGAAAGGCCGGACCCCGAGAGGAGCTTCCAAAGACCGCGACTCTTCCAGTGGATGACCAGTAGGTGGCCTGCCCGCCACTGGAGCCACTGGAGCACGAGTTCGGCCCCTGGGCAGCCCCCCTCCAAAGAGCGGAAAGGCCGGACCCCGAGAGGAGCTTCCAAAGACCGCGACTCTTCCAGTAGGTGACCAGTAGGTGGCCTGCCCGCCACTGGAGCCACTGGAGCACGAGTTCGGCCCCTGGGCAGCCCCCCTCCAAAGAGCGGACAGGCCGGACCCCGAGAGGAGCTTCCAAAGACCGCGACTCTTTCAGTAGGTGGCCTGCCCGCCACTGGAGCACGAGTTCGGCCCCTGGGCAGCCCCCCTCAAAAGAGCGGAAAGGCCGGACCCCGAGAGGAGCTTCCGAAGACCTCGACTCCCCCAAGCACGCCAGAGGTGAGAGAGGGCCCAACACCCACCAGCCGACCCAGCTGAGCCAGTGGACCCCAACCAGACCAGGAGGGAGGACAACTATAACATCTAAGCTAGGAGCGAGAGGGACACAGGGGAGTGCTTTGAAGACCGTAGGTCTCTGGCCACCTGGTGTCCCCACTCGCTCTCAGGTGTCCCTCTTTTGTCCCCAGACGGGAACCCAGTTCCAGACCCAAGCCAGAGTCCAAAATCTGCCGTGAGGACCTGAGAGGAACAACACCCCTAACCTAACGGCAAGTACCCTATTCCCCCCCCCAAAAAATTATCTACAACCTCCCCCTAACCCTATTCCTCTCCCTCCTTCCTCCCTGATCCCCCACCCCCCCCACCCCACTCCAACGATGAACCCCGGAGCGATGCGGCGCTACAACGCCGTCAGGTTGACGCTCAACCCAACTGAGGAGGCTGCCAGGGATGGAGCCCCCCAACAGAAGACTGCCAGACCAGTAACAACGATGACCCGCCTGGAATTCAGCAGGGCGGTTCTACAGAGAGGTATGGGCTTTGTGCCGTCTGATCTAAACTGCCTGGTGAAGCCCCCTGGGCCGAATGAATGTTTTGAAGTTAGCTTTAAAACCCCCCAACTGTTAGAGGAATTCTGGACCTTTCATAGGATTAATGAACACAAACCCCCACTTAACCGTTTTACAGCCCACCCACTAACGGATTTAGAATCAAAAGTGGTCACAATTCAATTCCACAATGAGGTGATTCAGGAATATGATATTGAGGTGTGGCTACACCGTCATGCCACCCTTAAATCAGGGGCCCGGATGGTCCTGGATGAAGACGGAGTGTGGACGGGGGCCAAGAAATGGCTGGTGCAACTCCGTCCGGACCCGGAGGGGATAGGCGGAGTCCAACATATCCCCAGCACCATCAACCTGGGGAACAACAGGGGCTCCGTCTACTACTACGGTATGCCGAAGCTCTGCAGGAACTGCGGCCAATTGGGCCATCTGGCAGCGGCCTGCAAGGCCGTGGTATGTAAAATCTGCCGCCAAGACCACCCGACGTCGGAGTGCACCACGACCAGACCTTGCAACCTGTGCGGGGGACAGGGGCATCTTTACCGTGACTGCCCAAGTTCCTATGCAAGTAGAGCCCGGGGCTATAAATCCAACCAACCACCACCCCAACCCCCACCCCCACCCCAACCCCCACCCCAACCCCCACCCCAACCCACACCCCAACCCACACCCAACATGGAGGAAGAGAAGGGAGAGACGGAGGAGGACCGGCGCCCGAGCGATGGAGGGGACGATCAGAGCTCGAGCGACGGAGAAGGAGAAGGAGAGGAACCAACCGTCCCAGCACCCCCTACAGACAACCTCAACACCCACCCCCTCCTAAACCCCATGGCCACCTCCACCCCCTGCAAAAACACCATGAAGGGGGAGCCGGCCTCTATTGAGATAGCCACCAGCAGCACACCGCAGATCCACCTCCCCTCCCAATCAGACAGTGAAAATGACTGGAGCTTGGCTCAACCAAAACGCAAAAGACCACAAAAAAAGGCAATCCGGAAAAAACCAGACAAAAAGACTACTCCAGAACCCAAACCCCAACGCCATACAGGTAAGCCGGCTCCCCCCCCCAAACCCTCCTCCCCACCCTCTTCCTCTCTCCAGTCATCACATGCGCCTCACGCCTGACACCAAAATGCACACTACACAAACCATGCACACCTCCCTTCTCTCACTCCTGTATCTTTTCAGGCACATGTCATATCCAGCTCTGACACCTACCCAGGCTTCCAGACCCAGGAGCAGAGACCGGCGGGAACCACCACGTCACCCCAGCACCAACCCCAGGTTCCAACTCAGCGACCCCAAACCCCCTGTTCCGGGCCCCCCCCCCCCAACTCCAGGCCCCCAGCTACAGGCCCAGTCCCCTACCCGCCAACCCCCAACCCCCAGCCCGGAACAAGCTGAGAAGAGCCAGGGAGCTTT
Source organism: Nansenia antarctica (assembly GCF_963989245.1). NCBI lineage: Eukaryota > Metazoa > Chordata > Actinopteri > Argentiniformes > Microstomatidae > Nansenia > Nansenia antarctica. Next base: position 34,029,399 of record NC_137681.1, on the reverse strand, counting down.
TTCCCTGGATAAGCTGTGTACAGGTTTTTCGCCTCTGCTTGCCTGCCATGCGCCGAGCTCTCTGGGCCTCTCCTCAGGGGCCTCCGGTCGACCTGCGTGCTCGATCTGCTCCGCCGCTGGGGCGCCTGGTCCGGCTAGCCTCGTGAAGGGCTACAGGAGTCTGAGCCTGGTGGGCTGGGCCGGATGCGCCGGTGGTGGGGCGGGTCGGGTGAGTCGGGTGTGTGGGGTCCCTCGGGGGAGGGAGGTGGGGGAGCCACGGCTTTGCACTGGTGGGCAAACTGGATAGTAGTCGCTCTACAACTAGAGGGCTGCAGGGGAATTTTTTTCCCGGATGCACAGCGAACAGGTTTTTTACCCCTGCCTCCTACCGACACTGGAACCTGGACACTGAACACTGAACACTGAACATTACACTACACTGGACAATACACTGAACACTGAGCACTTTAGTTAGTTTAATGTTGGTTGTTGTTGAATGTAATGTCTTAAATGTCTGATTGTTTGATTAATTGATTGTATACACGGTGTTGTGTTTTTATAAAAACCAATAAAAAACACCTCACCCTGCACAGCCCACCAGCCACCCCCAGTCCATGCTCACCGGACCGTACGGGCCACCGAAAATCACCTCATCAACAACACAGATGAGGGGGCCACCAGGCAGTCAGAGGGGAGACAACCCCCACACCATGAGCAGCCAAGGGGAGGTACCACACTATCTGGCCCCCAACGACCCATTGGAGGGCCTCAACCTCATGTGCAACAGTTTAGCAAAAATTGGAACAAACCAAATCCAAGAACCATGAGGATAACAATCTCATCTCTCAACACCAGAAGCCTCCGGCAACCAGACAAACGGGAGGTCGTCTACCAGTACATCACCCAACATCAGTCAGACATGTATATCCTCCAGGAGTGCGCCATCCCATTCAAGGAGATGGACGCCACCCTGGAGGAGGAATGGACACGGGGGGACTCTCTCTGGTCAGGCTCAAACATTGATAGAGCTGATGGGGTCGGCATTTTGGTGGCCAACCCTTTTCTGCAGACCAAAAAGGGGGAGGTTGTAGAGAGCGGGCGAATCCTGGTTCTGGACCTAGAGATCCAGGGTTCGCCGCTGAGGGTCATCAATGTGTACGGCCCAACCAACGTGGCCAAGAGAGTCTCCCTTTTCAAGAAACTTCGGTCTCTCCTCCTCATCCCCACACCAGTCCTAGTGGGGGGAGATTTCAACTGTGCCCTCCGGGATGAGGACCGCAGCAGGCCCAGGAGAGACCGATCCACTACAGAACTTCAGTCCATCATAGACGACTTCCAACTGGTAGACGCCGGTGGCACCTCCCCGCCGACACACACAAGGGTGAGTTCCTCCGGGAATTCTTCCTCCAGGATAGACATGTTCTTGCTCTCGCCAGGTCTGAGGATGGGAACCCTGACCAGCCAGGCGGCCCACTTCTCGGACCACAGGATGTTGACAGTGTCCCTGGAATGGGATGGCCAAACAAGAGCGGGTAGGGGTACCTGGAGGATGAATACATCGATCCTTCAGGACCCAACAGTGGTGCATTCCTTCTCCAGGCGCTACCTGGAGTGGAGGACCCTAAAAGAACTGTTCGACTCCCCGATAGAGTGGTGGGAGATGGTTAAGGCCAGGACAAAGGGCTACTTCGGGTCAGTCGGAAGGAGGAAAGCGGCAGAACAGAGGGCCAGGTTTCAACACCACAACGCGGCCCTCCAACGCCTAAGTCTCCTACAACTGGGTGGTCTGGATGTGGCCCGAGAACTGGCTGAGACCAAACAACACCTTGCCACCCTCTACCGGGAGCAACAACAAAAGAAACAGTTCAGGGAAAAACTCCAGGGCCTGGAGGAGGAGGAGAAATGCACACGCCACTTCTTCCGCAAGGCACGGTCAAAACACAAGCCTATCCTGTCCCTATACGACACCAATGGGGACACCGTGTCAGACAGAGGCAACATCCCGGGGGTGGCAAGAGAGTTCTACGAGAGTCTCTACAACATCAAGACAACCGACGAGACTCTCATGGCCACCTTCCTGGATGGTCTGGACCGGGTCCCCGAGGGTGGTGAGAGTGAGAACCCAGAGCTGACCACGGAGGAGCTCACCCGGGCCGTGCACTCCTTGAATACACACAAGGCCCCTGGACCGGATGGGATCCCAGCAGAGTTCTACAAGACTCTCTGGGATCTCCTCAAGGAGGACTTGGCGGAGGTCTTCAAAGCCGTCTACAGGGAAGGGAGGCTTGGAGAGTCAATGAGACAGAGTACGGTCACACTGATCCCCAAGAAAGGGGACCTCAAGGACCTCCGGAACTGGCGCCCCATCAATCTCCTCCCAGTGGACTATAAAATTATGACAAAAGCCCTCACCCAACGGTTTCAAACCCTCCTCCCCTCAGTTATAGCCCCTGACCAAACCTGTAGCGTCCCCGGTAGGTCCATCAACGACAACCTGCTCCTGGTAAGAGACCTCATCCTGCACTCCCAGGAGCGGAGGTCCCCTTTAGGCCTTCTCAGCCTGGATCAGGAGAAGGCCTTTGACAGGGTTAGCCATGGTTTCCTGCAGAGGGTGCTGAGGGGCATGAACTTCCCCCAGCACCTGCTCAACTGGACCGAACTCTGCTACAACAACATCACGAGCAGAGTTCGGATCAACAACCAGTTGACAGACCCCTTCCCCATCAAAGCTGGAGTACGGCAGGGATGCCCCTTGGCCCCTCTACTGTACGTCATCTACCTGGAGCCGTTCCTACGGAAGATCAGGAGCTCCCCCAACATCATGGGCTACCCTCTACCAGGGGCCCGGGGGGAGAGGCTCAAGGTGGTGGCGTACATGGACGACATTACCATCGTCGGCACGGATAGTCGCTCCATTTCCACAGCAACGAAAGTGGTGGAGGACTACTGTGCAGCCACGGGCGCCCTGATCAATAGGGGTAAGTGTGAGCTGTTTCGGTCGCAGCACTGGCAGGAGAACCTGGCAACCTCCTTCCCTGTAAAGACGGAAAACATTAAGCTGCTGGGGATCACCTACCAGAAAGATGGAGGAGCCTCCGGCAGCTGGAAGGAGACCATCCGCCAGGTCCAAAAGAAGATCTGTGAGTGGAGTGCACGGCCTCTCACAATGACAGGCAAGATCCTGGTCCTGAAGGCTATTGTTCTTCCCATTCTCCTTTACCTGGGCAGGGTGTTTCCCCCAGACAGAGCAGTATCCAAAACCATCGAAAGGATCATGTTTACCTTTGTCTGGGGGAGCCAGATGGAAAAACTAAAACGCACCACCCTGTACAAAACAGTGGAGAATGGGGGGAAAGGGGTCCCAGACATCCTAAACATCATTAGGGCACAGGGACTCTCCAACCTCATCAACAACATCAACAACAAAGATAGGAAAGCCAGGTTCTTTGAAATATACTATGCCACACCCATCCTCCGGACACTCAGGGTGACCGCATCAATAAATCACACTGTGCCCTACAGCTGGGACCCCCCTCCTGTCTACAAGATATGGAGGGACTTTGCCTTCAAGACAGGATTGTCCGCGGCTGGGCTGGCCTCATGGAAATACAAAGACATTATGACCTTCATAAGGTCGAAGGAAACCATTACTCACCCCAAGGCCAGCACAGCCGTGGACTCCAAACAGGTATGGAAAAACATTAATCATAAATGTACTAACAATAAACAAAAAGACATTGCCTGGATGGCTGCTCATGGTTGTCTCCCCACTAGGGAATTCTTGCATAGGCGGCACATCGCAACGACTGAGAAATGCCCCCACGGATGCACGGACACAGAACACATTAACCACCTGTTCTGTGAGTGCCCCGTGGCCAGGCGGGTCTGGGCCCTGTTTGTTCCCTCTGTCTCCCTAAACAGCCTGCTGACCCTGCCCCGCTTGACGGGCGATAACATCCTGTATGGTCCTCCCGGGGGGTGCACAACCCCCCAACTACAACAACAGTGGAGGATCATCAGCGCCGTCAAGCAGGTACTCTGGGAGACGAGGAACATCAGGGTCTATCAGAAACAGAGCGTCCACCTGACAACCCTGAGGAGGAGAATCACCCTCTGCCTCAGGGACCATGCTATTGTTGACTTTAAAAATAACCCGGATCAAGCAAGAGCGGTGTGGGGGGTGGAGAGATGGAAGGACGTCATCCTCTAAACCCCCCCCCATGCCGCGCCGCATCGACCAACCCCCCCCCACCCCGGGCCTACCTCACTACACCACCAGTTCCTGCACTATCACCTTCACCACTGTTCCAGCACAAGCCCTGGTCAGCAGTATCACCATCACAAGGACCAGGAGAGGAGCAGCGCACAACACCAACAGGGAAGTTTACTGCACCTTCCACCACCTACACATGTACACAGCACTGACCCACTTCCTACTCTCACCAGAATATCACCACACACAACCCACAGCCGAACCAGCCGTCTCTGCCAGCACCACCAGCACCAGGATGACCAACACCACTGGGTCACAGGGAAGTACTGATCACCCGCCTGACACCAAAATGCACACTACACAAACCATGCACACCTCCCTTCTCTCACTCCTGTATCTTTTCAGGCACATGTCATATCCAGCTCTGACACCTACCCAGGCTTCCAGACCCAGGAGCAGAGACCGGCGGGAACCACCACGTCACCCCAGCACCAACCCCAGGTTCCAACTCAGCGACCCCAAACCCCCTGTTCCGGGCCCCCCCCCCCCTACTCCAGGCCCCCAGCTACAGGCCCAGTCCCCTACCCGCCAACCCCCAACCCCCAGCCCGGAACAAGCTGAGAAGAGCCAGGGAGCTTTTTCCCTGGATAAGCTGTGTACAGGTTTTTCGCCTCTGCTTGCCTGCCATGCGCCGAGCTCTCTGGGCCTCTCCTCAGGGGCCTCCGGTCGGCCTGCGTGCTCGATCTGCTCCGCCGCTGGGGCGCCTGGTCCGGCTAGCCTCGTGAAGGGCTACAGGAGTCTGAGCCTGGTGGGCTGGGCCGGATGCGCCGGTGGTGGGGCGGGTCGGGTGTGTGGGGTCCCTCGGGGGAGGGAGGTGGGGGAGCCACGGCTTTGCACTGGTGGGCAAACTGGATAGTAGTCGCTCTACAACTAGAGGGCTGCAGGGGAATTTTTTTCCCGGATGCACAGCGAACAGGTTTTTTTACCCCTGCCTCCTACCGACACTGGAACCTGGACACTGAACACTGAACACTGAACATTACACTACACTGGACAATACACTGAACACTGAGCACTTTAGTTAGTTTAATGTTGGTTGTTGTTGAATGTAATGTCTTAAATGTCTGATTGTTTGATTAATTGATTGTATATACGGTGTTGTGTTTTTATAAAAACCAATAAAAAAACACCTGTTCTTATCAGTGAGCAGAGTTCTTTAACTTGCAAAGGCAATAATCAAGTGTTGTATCTTGATTCTGCCGGGAAAGCAGAAAATGGACAAAGAGTCGGGCCCAAAGGCCGGAATGTTTAATGTAATTCGTTTTGCATGGAGAGACCAGACAGAGGACATCCAGCTGAGGGATACCTTCACCCGGGTGGTGTTGCTGGGGCAACTGAAACTGACGGTCCCGGAAATCTTTTGCCTCCAGGGCAATAGGCGGGAGAATGCCTTCGACGTGACCTTTCACTCGGCGGCCATGATCAGAAGGGTGATGGACATGGTTACCGTCGGGGCCGAGACCATGCCTCTGTCGCTCTACAGGGTGACAGACATGGGGAAAAATAATTTCAGGGTCATGACGGTGACCATGTTCAACGCTTATGTGAAGGATGAAGCTGTGGAGGGGTTCCTGAGCCGCTACTGCAAGGTCACGTCGGGGGCACGCCACATCAGGGACGCCCGGGGGATATGGACCAACACTCGTCAGTACCAGGTGCTCCTACGGCCAGAAGAGGGAGGCTTCGACGGCTACGCACACCCCCCGGCACTTTTCTCGCTGGGGGCGGACAGGGGCAACCTGTACTATGCCCGGCAGGCCCCCTTCTGCAAAAAGTGTATGCAGACGGGTCACGGGCAGGGGGACTGCCCTGGGATGAGGTGCATCTAAGCCGAAATCCTACGCCGATGCAGCAGGGGGGGCTAAGCAGAGGGACCAAGGAGCCGGAGGAGCACCGAGCGGAGGCGCCCCCAGCACCTCCACCCCCACAACCCCCCCCGCCCCCAAACCCACCCCCCGCACCCGTCCCCCCCCCCCCGCACCCGTCCCTTCCCCCCCCCCCGCCCCCCCTTCCTCCCCCCCCCCCTCCCCCCCCCGCCTCCCCCCCCCCTCCCCCCCCCGCCTCCCCCCCCCCTCCCCCCCCCCCTCCTCCCCCTCCCCCCCCCCTCCTCCCCCCCCCGCCCCCCCAGACTGAAGGACCCGGAGAACCAACCTCCGGTAGCAGGCCCTGAGGTGGGTGAGGCCCTGGAGGCCCTGGAGGCCCTGGAGAGGAAGCTGAGTGCGGCCCGGGGGAAACAGACCCTGGATGCCCTGGAGAGGGAGCTGAATGCGCTCCTGGGGGAAGAAGACCCGCCCCAGGAGTTCGTGACACCTCTGGGGGGCACGCAGCAGGAGTCGACCCCCGGGAAGCAGCGGAAGAGGCAGCGGAAGAAGGAGAAGGACAGGGAGAGGAAAGCGGACAGGGGCCGCAGCAGGAGCCGCAGCAGGAGCCGCAGTGGGAGCAGTGAGGAGAGCCCGGGTGGGGGACCTAAGCGAGTGAGTCATTATGACCCGCCGCGAGTGAGTCATGTGCAATTTCTGATCGCTGGTCCCCCTGCCCGGGGGGAAGGTGGAGAGGATCTGGGGGAGAGAGGGGGGCCTCAGGCGGTTCTGAGGATGCCGGAGCCCCCTGTCTCAAGCCCTACGTGGGCAACCCAGATGGAAAGGGAGGAGGCTGCAAAAGCTATGGAGACTGACGGAATTCTTGAGGAGGAGGACCCATACCCCTCGGGGTGATGTATAATGGGTTTGAGTTATGATTCACATTGAGAATTGTGGTTGTCGGTTTTTGTTTGCTTGTTTGTTCTTAAATTACACATTATGGATTTGGTTTTTGTTACGTTAAATGTGAGGGGTTTAAGAGACAGGGTGAAGAGGGCAGCAGTTTTTGGTTATTTATTGTCACTAGATTTCACTGTATGTTTTTTACAGGAGGTGCACTTAAGGGATGAGGGGGATGTTAGAAAATTTAAGAGGGAGTGGGGTAGGGGGGAGTCCTTTTGGAGTGTGGGGGGGGTCCACTCATCGGGTGTAGGGATTCTGTTAGGGAACAGAGAGGTGAGGGTGGAGGGTACTTTTGTGGGGATGCAGGGTAGGGTGTTAGGATTAGATATTAGTGTAGGGGAGTGTAGGTTGAGGGTAGTTGGGGTATATGGGCCACAGGAGGCACAGGGCAGGAGGGAGATGGTAGACTGCCTTGTGCCCCTGTGTGCGACTAATAGACACTTGGTGGTGGGGGGTGATTTTAATATGGAACTAGGCAGGGGGGGGGAGGGCAGCGCTAAGGCCATGGGGTTACTGATGGCTAGCTGCGGGCTTGTGGATGGGGGGCTACACACCACACCACCACTGGCGGTTCCCACCTGGCGTAACTCGCGGGGGGTCGCGAGGAGGCTTGACTATTTGTTCATACCTAGGTCTTTGGGCCCTGTGGCCGGGCAGCATTTGCCTGTGTTTTTCTCAGATCACGACGGGGTGCTCCTACGGGTAGGTGCACCAGCCTGTGTCGTCGGAAGGGGGTATTGGAAGCTAGACAGGGAGATCCTTGGTGAGCGGGCTTTTGTCGAGGCACTCACCACCTACATACATGGGCTTAAGGGCCTCAGGCCCATGTTTGTGGGGGTGGTGGAGTGGTGGGAGGAGGTGAAGGTGAGGATGGCTAAGTTTAGCAGGGATTATTGTAAGAGGAGGGAAAGAGAAGGCAGGAGGGAAGTGGAGCGGCTGCAGCGGTTGCTCGACCTCGAGTACGAGGCCGGCAACCTCGGGGGGTCGATCGACCAAGCCCGCTCCGCGGAACTCAAGGGCCGCCTCAGAGAGGCCTATGAGCGTAGGGCTAGAGCTCATTTAGAGCGCGCGCGCCAGGATTTCCTTGAGCAGGACGAGACCTGCTCAGCGGCGTTCTTTGCCTCTGTGAGGGCACGGCGCGCGCGCCAGACCCATCACGGGGTGAGAGACACTGGGGGGTCGGTGGTCAGGGAGCAGGGTCAGATGGTGCAGGCGGCCACCGAGTTTTATAGGGATTTCTTTAGGGAGAGAGAGGTGGATGAGGCTGGGGGGGAGGTTTTTTTAGCGCACCTGTCCCGGCGAGTGCCGGAGGACATCATGCAGGCGATGGAAGGCCCGATCACACTAGTGGAGGTCGAGCGGGCCCTCAAACGGATGGGGAAGGGGAAGGTGCCTGGGATGGACGGCCTGCCGGCAGAGTTTTACCTACAGTTATGGGGTATACTCGGCCCGGTGGTCGTCGAGGTTTTGACATCCGTTCTCGAGACTGGGGTCATGGGCAAGTCAATGGCCGAAGGCGTGCTCTCCCTCCTGTATAAGAAGGGGGACGCCGCCGACCTTAACAACTGGAGGCCGTTGACAATGCTGTGTGTGGACTATAAGCTGTTGGCCAAGGTCATGGCTGACCGTCTGCGCGCAGCCCTTCCCTACGTCGTCCATGAGGACCAGACGTGTGGGATCGAGGGCCGCTCGATTAGGTGGAACCTTCAGCTGGTCAGGGACTCCATCGCCTGGGCTGAGGATAGGGACCTGCCTTTAATGGTGGCTGCACTCGATCAGGCCAAGGCCTTTGATCGGGTGCATAGGGGTTTTTTATTTAAAGTGATAGAGCAGATGGGTTTTGGGCCTAGATATAGGGGGTGGCTCAGCACACTCTACAGGGGGGCGGGGTGCCGGGTGAGGGTGAACGGCCACCTGGGGGAGGTGTTTGGCCTCCCTTCGGGGGTCAGGCAAGGCTGTCCTCTCTCGGCGCTCCTGTACGTGCTGTACATGGAGCCTCTGGCGGCGGCCATTAGGGCTGACGCAGAGGTGGAGGGCTTGCTGGTGCCCGGCAGCGGTGGGCTGAGGGTCAAACTGACCCAATATGCAGACGACACCACTCTGCTACTCTGCAGAGACTCATGCCTGCTCAGATGTCTCAACATTTTTGACGATTTTACCCACGCGTCGGGAGCAGTCCTGAACCTGGGTAAGTCATCGGTCAAGTATTTTGGCCGGTGGAAGGGTAGGACGGATGCGCCTGGGGGAGTAGCTCTCTGCACTGGGCCCCTGAGGGTGCTCGGGGTCTGTTTTGAGTCCTCCGGCTCTGCGACGCTGAACTGGAACGCGAGAATCGCGGAGGTACAAGGGAGGTTGGTGCGGTGGAAGGCCAGGTCTTTGTCCTTTGGGGGCAAGGTCTTGGTCTTGAAAGTGGACATATTGCCTTCTCTCTTGTACCTGGCATATGTCTACCCGCTGCCTGCGAGCATGAGGAGACCCCTCATGCGGCTTGTTTTTCAGTTCATGTGGGGGGGAAGGCATGAGTACGTGGCAAGGGCCCGCATGCTCTCGGCCACCAGGGAGGGAGGTAGGGATGTCCCCCACCTACCCCTCAAGCTAGACTCGCTGTTTGTCTCCTCTCTGCTGAAGGAGCTCGCTCACCCGGTAATCCATCCGTCCGGTTTCTTCCTGCGGCTTTTCTTTGCCTACCAGGGACGACACATTATGGAGTGGTCCAATGCGGGTCCTCGGGCTGAACAGCTGCCGTGGCACTTCAGCCATGCGGCGAAGTGGCTGCGTGCGCACCCCGAGGTTGAAGTTGCCCGTGTAGGTTTGGACCACAAGAGTATGTATGCTGTAGTGAGGCAGGGTGCCTGCACGGCCCCTGTGGTGGGCATCCCGGCGGCGGTCTGGGATGCAGTGCAGCTGCGGGGCCTGGACAATAGGCTCAAGGACCTGAACTGGTTATGCCTCCACAAGAGTCTGCCGGTGCGGGCCACCATGCACCAGCGTGGCCTGGCGCGATCCCCCTTATGCCCCCGGCTGGGCTGTAGCGGGGAGGAGAGTGTGCGTCATGCTTTATGGGACTGCGCCTTTGCTGGAGTGGTGTGGGCCCGGGCGGGAGGGCTGTTAGAGAAGGTTAGAGGGGGTTTTACCTTGTCATGGGCCAGAGTAGAGAGAGGGGTAGGGAGAGTGGGGGGTGGGAATAGGGAGAGATTCCTACTCTGGCTCATAGTTAGTTTGTTTAAGAGGGAGATATGGAGGTCGAGGCAGGAGGTGGTGGGGGCAGGGACAGCGACAGGGGTGGAAGGGATAGTGAGGAGGGTGGAAGGAGATTTGAGGGGGAGGATGAAGAGGGAGGAGAAGAAGTGGGGTCACCATGCGGCCCGGGAGCGGTGGAAAGGGGGGCTGGGACTTTTTTTGAGTTGATATGCAGGTATTGCATCCTGACCCTCCACAAAAGGAGGGGGGGCAACAGGTTTTGTTTTTGTTGTAATACAAATGGAATGTGATCATGAAAAGAAAGTGTTGGTTGTTTTGATTTGCGCTTAACCCCCCACAAAAGAACGGGGGGGAAACGTGTTTGATTATTTGTTTGTGAAGTTTTAATGGAAAGGGGGAACAAGGTTCCCCGTGTAAGGAAAAATGAAAATAAAAAACTTTAACAATCTGTTCTTATCAGTTTAATATCTGATACGAGTACACTCTGGTTTCTCTTCAGATCGCACCGTGTATTGCTTCTCGGCCTTTTGGCTAAGAGCAAACTCTGGTTTCTCTTCAAGAAACGCACGGGCCTTTCGCCCTTACTAGAGACTTCTATTAAAGCTAGTCTCCGGTGGGGTGTGGGTTTTTGTGTTTTTTTGAGAAATCTAGGGTTTTTCCTTTTTCCTCACTAGGCTCTATGCCCCTCCTTTTTTTCTATTCTTGGTCGGGGAGCACGTCTTCTCAGTAGGTGGCTTGACCGCTGCTGGGAGGTGGCTCCCCCGACCCACCCCCCCTCTTTGAGCGGAACAGGCCGGGATCCGAGAGGAGCTGCCGGAGACCCGCGACTCTTCCAGTAGGTGGCCTTTTCACCACTGGGGCAGTTCGGCCGCTGGGCAGCCCCCCTCCAAAGAGCGGAAAGGCCGGACCCCGAGAGGAGCTTCCAAAGACCGCGACTCTTCCAGTAGGTGACCAGTAGGTGGCCTGCCCGCCACTGGAGCCACTGGAGCACGAGTTCGGCCCCTGGGCAGCCCCCCTCCAAAGAGCGGAAAGGCCGGATCCCGAGAGGAGCTTCCAAAGACCGCGACTCTTCCAGTAGGTGACCAGTAGGTGGCCTGCCCGCCACTGGAGCCACTGGAGCACGAGTTCGGCCCCTGGGCACCCCCCCTCCAAAGAGCGGACAGGCCGGACCCCGAGAGGAGCTTCCAAAGACCGCGACTCTTTCAGTAGGTGGCCTGCCCGCCACTGGAGCACGAGTTCGGCCCCTGGGCAGCCCCCCTCAAAAGAGCGGAAAGGCCGGACCCCGAGAGGAGCTTCCGAAGACCTCGACTCTCCCAAGCACGCCAGAGGTGAGAGAGGGCCCAACACCCACCAGCCAACCCAGCTGAGCCAGTGGACCCCAACCAGACCAGGAGGGAGGACAACTATAACATCTAAGCTAGGAGCGAGAGGGACACAGGGGAGTGCTTTGAAGACCGTAGGTCTTTGGCCACCTGGTGTCCCCACTCGCTCTCAGGTGTCCCTCTTTTGTCCCCAGACGGGAACCCAGTTCCAGACCCAAGCCAGAGTCCAAAATCTGCCGTGAGGACCTGAGAGGAACAACACCCCTAACCTAACGGCAAGTACCCTATTCCCCCCCCAAAAAAATTATCTACAACCTCCCCCTAACCCTATTCCTCTCCCTCCTTCCTCCCTGATCCCCCACCCCCCCCACCCCACTCCAACGATGAACCCCGGAGCGATGCGGCGCTACAACGCCGTCAGGTTGACGCTCAACCCAACTGAGGAGGCTGCCATGGATGGAGCCCCCCAACAGAAGACTGCCAGACCAGTAACAACGATGACCCGCCTGGAATTCAGCAGGGCGGTTCTACAGAGAGGTATGGGCTTTGTGCCGTCTGATCTAAACTGCCTGGTGAAGCCCCCTGGGCCGAATGAATGTTTTGAAGTTAGCTTTAAAACCCCCCAACTGTTAGAGGAATTCTGGACCTTTCATAGGATTAATGAACACAAACCCCCACTTAACCGTTTTACAGCCCACCCACTAACGGATTTAGAATCAAAAGTGGTCACAATTCAATTCCACAATGAGGTGATCCAGGAATATGATATTGAGGTGTGGCTACACCGTCATGCCACCCTTAAATCGGGGGCCCGGATGGTTCTGGATGAAGACGGAGTGTGGACGGGGGCCAAGAAATGGCTGGTGCAACTCCGTCCGGACCCGGAGGGGATAGGCGGAGTCCAACATATCCCCAGCACCATCAACCTGGGGAACAACAGGGGCTCCGTCTACTACTACGGTATGCCGAAGCTCTGCAGGAACTGCGGCCAATTGGGCCATCTGGCAGCGGCCTGCAAGGCCGTGGTATGTAAAATCTGCCGCCAAGACCACCCGACGTCGGAGTGCACCACGACCAGACCTTGCAACCTGTGCGGGGGACAGGGGCATCTTTACCGTGACTGCCCAAGTTCCTATGCAAGTAGAGCCCGGGGCTATAAATCCAACCCACCCCCACCCCAACCCACACCCCCACCCCCACCCCAACCCCCACCCCAACCCCCACCCCAACCCACACCCCAACCCACACCCAACATGGAGGAAGAGAAGGGAGAGACGGAGGAGGACCGGCGCCCGAGCGATGGAGGGGACGATCAGAGCTCGAGCGACGGAGAAGGAGAAGGAGAGGAACCAACCGTCCCAGCACCCCCTACAGACAACCTCAACACCCACCCCCTCCTAAACCCCATTGCCACCTCCACCCCCTGCAAAAACACCATGAAGGGGGAGCCGGCCTCTATTGAGATAGCCACCAGCAGCACACCGCAGATCCACCTCCCCTCCCAATCAGACAGTGAAAATGACTGGAGCTTGGCTCAACCAAAACGCAAAAGACCACAAAAAAAGGCAATCAGGAAAAAACCAGACAAAAAGACTACTCCAGAACCCAAACCCCAACGCCATACAGGTAAGCCGGCTCCCCCCCCCAAACCCTCCTCCCCACCCTCTTCCTCTCTCCAGTCATCACATGCTCCTCACCCTGCACAGCCCACCAGCCACCCCCAGTCCATGCTCACCGGACCGTACGGGCCACCGAAAATCACCTCATCAACAACACAGATGAGGGGGCCACCAGGCAGTCAGAGGGGAGACAACCCCCACACCATGAGCAGCCAAGGGGAGGTACCACACTATCTGGCCCCCAACGACCCATTGGAGGGCCTCAACCTCATGTGCAATAACTTAGCAAAAATTGGAACAAACCAAATCCAAGAACCATGAGGATAACAATCTCATCTCTCAACACCAGAAGCCTCCGGCAACCAGACAAACGGGAGGTCGTCTACCAGTACATCACCCAACATCAGTCAGACATGTATATCCTCCAGGAGTGCGCCATCCCATTCAAGGAGATGGACGCCACCCTGGAGGAGGAATGGACACGGGGGGACTCTCTCTGGTCAGGCTCAAACATTGATAGAGCTGATGGGGTCGGCATTTTGGTGGCCAACCCTTTTCTGCAGACCAAAAAGGGGGAGGTTGTAGAGAGCGGGCGAATCCTGGTTCTGGACCTAGAGATCCAGGGTTCGCCGCTGAGGGTCATCAATGTGTACGGCCCAACCAACGTGGCCAAGAGAGTCTCCCTTTTCAAGAAACTTCGGTCTCTCCTCCTCATCCCCACACCAGTCCTAGTGGGGGGAGATTTCAACTGTGCCCTCCGGGATGAGGACCGCAGCAGGCCCAGGAGAGACCGATCCACTACAGAACTTCAGTCCATCATAGACGACTTCCAACTGGTAGACGCCGGTGGCACCTCCCCGCCGACACACACAAGGGTGAGTTCCTCCGGGAATTCTTCCTCCAGGATAGACATGTTCTTGCTCTCGCCAGGTCTGAGGATGGGAACCCTGACCAGCCAGGCGGCCCACTTCTCGGACCACAGGATGTTGACAGTGTCCCTGGAATGGGATGGCCAAACAAGAGCGGGTAGGGGTACCTGGAGGATGAATACATCGATCCTTCAGGACCCAACAGTGGTGCATTCCTTCTCCAGGCGCTACCTGGAGTGGAGGACCCTAAAAGAACTGTTCGACTCCCCGATAGAGTGGTGGGAGATGGTTAAGGCCAGGACAAAGGGCTACTTCGGGTCAGTCGGAAGGAGGAAAGCGGCAGAACAGAGGGCCAGGTTTCAACACCACAACGCGGCCCTCCAACGCCTAAGTCTCCTACAACTGGGTGGTCTGGATGTGGCCCGAGAACTGGCCGAGACCAAACAACACCTTGCCACCCTCTACCGGGAGCAACAACAAAAGAAACAGTTCAGGGAAAAACTCCAGGGCCTGGAGGAGGAGGAGAAATGCACACGCCACTTCTTCCGCAAGGCACGGTCAAAACACAAGCCTATCCTGTCCCTATACGACACCAATGGGGACACCGTGTCAGACAGAGGCAACATCCCGGGGGTGGCAAGAGAGTTCTACGAGAGTCTCTACAACATCAAGACAACCGACGAGACTCTCATGGCCACCTTCCTGGATGGTCTGGACCGGGTCCCCGAGGGTGGTGAGAGTGAGAACCCAGAGCTGACCACGGAGGAGCTCACCCGGGCCGTGCACTCCTTGACAAGGCCCCTGGACCGGATGGGATCCCAGCAGAGTTCTACAAGACTCTCTGGGATCTCCTCAAGGAGGACTTGGCGGAGGTCTTCAAAGCCGTCTACAGGGAAGGGAGGCTTGGAGAGTCAATGAGACAGAGTACGGTCACACTGATCCCCAAGAAAGGGGACCTCAAGGACCTCCGGAACTGGCGCCCCATCAATCTCCTCCCAGTGGACTATAAAATCATGACAAAAGCCCTCACCCAACGGTTTCAAACCCTCCTCCCCTCAGTTATAGCCCCTGACCAGACCTGTAGCGTCCCCGGTAGGTCCATCAATGACAACCTGCTCCTGGTGAGAGACCTCATCCTGCACTCCCAGGAGCGGAGGTCCCCTTTAGGCCTTCTCAGCCTGGATCAGGAGAAGGCCTTTGACAGGGTTAACCATGGTTTCCTGCAGAGGGTGCTGAGAGGCATGAACTTCCCCCAGCACCTGCTCAACTGGACCGAACTCTGCTACAACAACATCACGAGCAGAGTTCGGATCAACAACCAGTTGACAGACCCCTTCCCCATCAAAGCTGGAGTACGGCAGGGATGCCCCTTGGCCCCTCTACTGTACGTCATCTACCTGGAGCCGTTCCTACGGAAGATCAGGAGCTCCCCCAACATCATGGGCTACCCTCTACCAGGGGCCCGGGGGGAGAGGCTCAAGGTGGTGGCGTACATGGACGACATTACCATCGTCGGCACGGATAGTCGCTCCATTTCCACAGCAACGAAAGTGGTGGAGGACTACTGTGCAGCCACGGGCGCCCTGATCAATAGGGGTAAGTGTGAGCTGTTTCTGTCGCAGCACTGGCAGGAGAACCTGGCAACCTCCTTCCCTGTAAAGACGGAAAACATTAAGCTGCTGGGGATCACCTACCAGAAAGATGGAGGAGCCTCCGGCAGCTGGAAGGAGACCATCCGCCAGGTCCAAAAGAAGATCTGTGAGTGGAGTGCACGGCCTCTCACAATGACAGGCAAGATCCTGGTCCTGAAGGCTATTGTTCTTCCCATTCTCCTTTACCTGGGCAGGGTGTTTCCCCCAGACAGAGCAGTATCCAAAACCATCGAAAGGATCATGTTTACCTTTGTCTGGGGGAGCCAGATGGAAAAACTAAAACGCACCACCCTGTACAAAACAGTGGAGAATGGGGGGAAAGGGGTCCCAGACATCCTAAACATCATTAGGGCACAGGGACTCTCCAACCTCATCAACAACATCAACAACAAAGATAGGAAAGCCAGGTTCTTTGAAATATACTATGCCACACCCATCCTCCGGACACTCAGGGTGACCGCATCAATAAATCACACTGTGCCCTACAGCTGGGACCCCCCTCCTGTCTACAAGATATGGAGGGACTTTGCCTTCAAGACAGGATTGTCCGCGGCTGGGCTGGCCTCATGGAAATACAAAGACATTATGACCTTCATAAGGTCGAAGGAAACCATTACTCACCCCAAGGCCAGCACAGCCGTGGACTCCAAACAGGTATGGAAAAACATTAATCATAAATGTACTAACAATAAACAAAAAGACATTGCCTGGATGGCTGCTCATGGTTGTCTCCCCACTAGGGAATTCTTGCATAGGCGGCACATCGCAACGACTGAGAAATGCCCCCACGGATGCACGGACACAGAACACATTAACCACCTGTTCTGTGAGTGCTCCGTGGCCAGGCGGGTCTGGGCCCTGTTTGTTCCCTCTGTCTCCCTAAACAGCCTGCTGACCCTGCCCCGCTTGACGGGCGAGAACATCCTGTATGGTCCTCCCGGGGGGTGCACAACCCCCCAACTACAACAACAGTGGAGGATCATCAGCGCCGTCAAGCAGGTACTCTGGGAGACGAGGAACATCAGGGTCTATCAGAAACAGAGCGTCCACCTGACAACCCTGAGGAGGAGAATCACCCTCTTCCTCAGGGACCATGCTATTGTTGACTTTAAAAATAACCCGGATCAAGCAAGAGCGGTGTGGGGGGTGGAGAGATGGAAGGACGTCATCCTCTAAACCCCCCCCCATGCCGCGCCGCATCGACCAACCCCCCCCCACCCCGGGCCTACCTCACTACACCACCAGTTCCTGCACTATCACCTTCACCACCGTTCCAGCACAAGCCCTGGTCAGCAGTATCACCATCACAAGGACCAGGAGAGGAGCAGTGCACAACACCAACAGGGAAGTTTACTGCACCTTCCACCACCTACACATGTACACAGCACTGACCCACTTCCTACCCTCACCAGAATATCACCACACACAACCCACAGCCGAACCAGCCGTCTCTGCCAGCACCACCAGCACCAGGATGACCAACACCACTGGGTCACAGGGAAGTACTGATCACCCGCCTGACACCAAAATGCACACTACACAAACCATGCACACCTCCCTTCTCTCACTCCTGTATCTTTTCAGGCACATGTCATATCCAGCTCTGACACCTACCCAGGCTTCCAGACCCAGGAGCAGAGACCGGCGGGAACCACCACGTCACCCCAGCACCAACCCCAGGTTCCAACTCAGCGACCCCAAACCCCCTGTTCCGGGCCCCCCCCCCCCAACTCCAGGCCCCCAGCTACAGGCCCAGTCCCCTACCCGCCAACCCCCAACCCCCAGCCCGGAACAAGCTGAGAAGAGCCAGGGAGCTTTTTCCCTGGATAAGCTGTGTACAGGTTTTTCGCCTCTGCTTGCCTGCCATGCGCCGAGCTCTCTGGGCCTCTCCTCAGGGGCCTCCGGTCGGCCTGCGTGCTCGATCTGCTCCGCCGCTGGGGCGCCTGGTCCGGCTAGCCTCGTGAAGGGCTACAGGAGTCTGAGCCTGGTGGGCTGGGCCGGATGCGCCGGTGGTGGGGCGGGTCGGGTGAGTCGGGTGTGTGGGGTCCCTCGGGGGAGGGAGGTGGGGGAGCCACGGCTTTGCACTGGTGGGCAAACTGGATAGTAGTCGCTCTACAACTAGAGGGCTGCAGGGGAATTTTTTTCCCGGATGCACAGCGAACAGGTTTTTTACCCCTGCCTCCTACCGACACTGGAACCTGGACACTGAACACTGAACACTGAACATTACACTACACTGGACAATACACTGAACACTGAGCACTTTAGTTAGTTTAATGTTGGTTGTTGTTGAATGAAATGTCTTAAATGTCTGATTGTTTGATTAATTGATTGTATACACGGTGTTGCGTTTTTATAAAAAACAATAAAAAACACCTTAATATCTGATACGTCCCCTACCCGGGGACCATATATTAAATTGATTTTTTTAACAGGGAGCTGGAATCGGGGCTTGCTCCGTCCACTCCACGCATCGACCTGGTATTGCAGTACATCCAGGAACGGTGCACTCCTATCTCATGTGAAGAAGAAGAAGTAGAAGAAGAAGAAAAAATGTATAGAAGAGAAGAAGAACTCAAGGGCACACTAGTAGTGGTGTGGTTTCAGGCGGGATTTGAACTCACAACCTTCCGATCACAAGTCCAACTCACTATCCACTAGACCACCACTACCCACTAACAAGAAGAAGAAGAAGAAGAAGAAGAAGAAGAAGAAGAAGAAGAAGAAGAAGAAGAAGAAGAAGAAGAAGAAGAAGAAGAAGAAGAAGAAGAAGAAGAAGAAGAAGAAGAAGAAGAAGAAGAAGAAGAAGAAGAAGAAGAAGAAGAAGAAGAAGAAGAAGAAGAAGAAGAAGAAGAAGAAGAAGAAGAAGAAGAAGAAGAAGAAGAAGAAGAAGAAGAAGAACTCAAGGGCACACTAGTAGTGGTGTGGTTTCAGGCGGGATTTGAACTCACAACCTTCCGATCACAAGTCCAACTCACTATCCACTAGACCACCACTACCCACTAACAAGAAGAAGAAGAAGAAGAAGAAGAAGAAGAAGAAGAAGAAGAAGAAGAAGAAGAAGAAGAAGAAGAAGAAGAAGAAGAAGAAGAAGAAGAAGAAGAAGAAGAAGAAGAAGAAGAAGAAGAAGAAGAAGAAGAAGAAGAAGAAGAAGAAGAAGAATTAATTTTTAATTAAAAAAATAATTATAGAAGAGAAGAAGAACTCAAGGGCACACTAGTAGTGGTGTGGTTTCAGGCGGGATTTGAACGCACAACCTTCTGATCACAAGTCCAACTCACTATCCACTAGACCACCACTACCCACAAAAAACGCACAAGCCTTTCGCCTTTTACTAAAGACTTCTGTGGAGAGGAACACTTACGAGTTCAAGCTATTTTTGGCAGGCTCTGCGTCTAGCTGAGCCCATATCCGTGTTTCAAGGTAAGCCAGGTGGGGGTCACAGGTCACAGGTCACAGGTCAACCCAGCTTTCACACTTTGACCTTAATGGCGGCGGAGGTGGGCGCGGTTCAATTTATGGGTTATTGCTTCTCGGCCTTTTGGCTAAGATCAAGTGTAGTATCTGTTCTTATCAGTGAGCAGAGTTCTTTAACTTGCAAAGGCAATAATCAAGTGTTGTATCTTGATTCTGCCGGGAAAGCAGAAAATGGACAAAGAGTCGGGCCCAAAGGCCGGAATGTTTAATGTAATTCGTTTTGCATGGAGAGACCAGACAGAGGACATCCAGCTGAGGGATACCTTCACCCGGGTGGTGTTGCTGGGGCAACTGAAACTGACGGTCCCGGAAATCTTTTGCCTCCAGGGCAATAGGCGGGAGAATGCCTTCGACGTGACCTTTCACTCGGCGGCCATGATCAGAAGGGTGATGGACATGGTTACCGTCGGGGCCGAGACCATGCCTCTGTCGCTCTACAGGGTGACAGACATGGGGAAAAATAATTTCAGGGTCATGACGGTGACCATGTTCAACGCTTATGTGAAGGATGAAGCTGTGGAGGGGTTCCTGAGCCGCTACTGCAAGGTCACGTCGGGGGCACGCCACATCAGGGACGCCCGGGGGATATGGACCAACACTCGTCAGTACCAGGTGCTCCTACGGCCAGAAGAGGGAGGCTTCGACGGCTACGCACACCCCCCGGCACTTTTCTCGCTGGGGGCGGACAGGGGCAACCTGTACTATGCCCGGCAGGCCCCCTTCTGCAAAAAGTGTATGCAGACGGGTCACGGGCAGGGGGACTGCCCTGGGATGAGGTGCAGGAACTGCAACGCCAAGGACCACGTGGCAAAAGACTGCACCCAGCCCAGGGAATGCCACAGTTGTGGCCTGAGAGGACACTTGTTCAGGGACTGCCCAACCCGCCCTAAGCCGAAATCCTACGCCGATGCAGCAGGGGGGGCTAAGCAGAGGGACCAAGGAGCCGGAGGAGCACCGAGCGGAGGCGCCCCCAGCACCTCCACCCCCACAACCCCCCCCGCCCCCAAACCCACCCCCCGCACCCGTCCCCCCCCCCCCGCACCCGTCCCTTCCCCCCCCCCCGCCCCCCCTTCCTCCCCCCCCCCCTCCCCCCCCCGCCTCCCCCCCCCCTCCCCCCCCCGCCTCCCCCCCCCCTCCCCCCCCCCTCCTCCCCCTCCCCCCCCCCTCCTCCCCCCCCCGCCCCCCCAGACTGAAGGACCCGGAGAACCAACCTCCGGTAGCAGGCCCTGAGGTGGGTGAGGCCCTGGAGGCCCTGGAGGCCCTGGAGAGGAAGCTGAGTGCGGCCCGGGGGAAACAGACCCTGGATGCCCTGGAGAGGGAGCTGAATGCGCTCCTGGGGGAAGAAGACCCGCCCCAGGAGTTCGTGACACCTCTGGGGGGCACGCAGCAGGAGTCGACCCCCGGGAAGCAGCGGAAGAGGCAGCGGAAGAAGGAGAAGGACAGGGAGAGGAAAGCGGACAGGGGCCGCAGCAGGAGCCGCAGCAGGAGCCGCAGTGGGAGCAGTGAGGAGAGCCCGGGTGGGGGACCTAAGCGAGTGAGTCATTATGACCCGCCGCGAGTGAGTCATGTGCAATTTCTGATCGCTGGTCCCCCTGCCCGGGGGGAAGGTGGAGAGGATCTGGGGGAGAGAGGGGGGCCTCAGGCGGTTCTGAGGATGCCGGAGCCCCCTGTCTCAAGCCCTACGTGGGCAACCCAGATGGAAAGGGAGGAGGCTGCAAAAGCTATGGAGACTGACGGAATTCTTGAGGAGGAGGACCCATACCCCTCGGGGTGATGTATAATGGGTTGTTGAGTTATGATTCACATTGAGAATTGTGGTTGTCGGTTTTTGTTTGCTTGTTTGTTCTTAAATTACACATTATGGATTTGGTTTTTGTTACGTTAAATGTGAGGGGTTTAAGAGACAGGGTGAAGAGGGCAGCAGTTTTTGGTTATTTATTGTCACTAGATTTCACTGTATGTTTTTTACAGGAGGTGCACTTAAGGGATGAGGGGGATGTTAGAAAATTTAAGAGGGAGTGGGGTAGGGGGGAGTCCTTTTGGAGTGTGGGGGGGGTCCACTCATCGGGTGTAGGGATTCTGTTAGGGAACAGAGAGGTGAGGGTGGAGGGTACTTTTGTGGGGATGCAGGGTAGGGTGTTAGGATTAGATATTAGTGTAGGGGAGTGTAGGTTGAGGGTAGTTGGGGTATATGGGCCACAGGAGGCACAGGGCAGGAGGGAGATGGTAGACTGCCTTGTGCCCCTGTGTGCGACTAATAGACACTTGGTGGTGGGGGGTGATTTTAATATGGAACTAGGCAGGGGGGGGGAGGGCAGCGCTAAGGCCATGGGGTTACTGATGGCTAGCTGCGGGCTTGTGGATGGGGGGCTACACACCACACCACCACTGGCGGTTCCCACCTGGCGTAACTCGCGGGGGGTCGCGAGGAGGCTTGACTATTTGTTCATACCTAGGTCTTTGGGCCCTGTGGCCGGGCAGCATTTGCCTGTGTTTTTCTCAGATCACGACGGGGTGCTCCTACGGGTAGGTGCACCAGCCTGTGTCGTCGGAAGGGGGTATTGGAAGCTAGACAGGGAGATCCTTGGTGAGCGGGCTTTTGTCGAGGCACTCACCACCTACATACATGGGCTTAAGGGCCTCAGGCCCATGTTTGTGGGGGTGGTGGAGTGGTGGGAGGAGGTGAAGGTGAGGATGGCTAAGTTTAGCAGGGATTATTGTAAGAGGAGGGAAAGAGAAGGCAGGAGGGAAGTGGAGCGGCTGCAGCGGTTGCTCGACCTCGAGTACGAGGCCGGCAACCTCGGGGGGTCGATCGACCAAGCCCGCTCCGCGGAACTCAAGGGCCGCCTCAGAGAGGCCTATGAGCGTAGGGCTAGAGCTCATTTAGAGCGCGCGCGCCAGGATTTCCTTGAGCAGGACGAGACCTGCTCAGCGGCGTTCTTTGCCTCTGTGAGGGCACGGCGCGCGCGCCAGACCCATCACGGGGTGAGAGACACTGGGGGGTCGGTGGTCAGGGAGCAGGGTCAGATGGTGCAGGCGGCCACCGAGTTTTATAGGGATTTCTTTAGGGAGAGAGAGGTGGATGAGGCTGGGGGGGAGGTTTTTTTAGCGCACCTGTCCCGGCGAGTGCCGGAGGACATCATGCAGGCGATGGAAGGCCCGATCACACTAGTGGAGGTCGAGCGGGCCCTCAAACGGATGGGGAAGGGGAAGGTGCCTGGGATGGACGGCCTGCCGGCAGAGTTTTACCTACAGTTATGGGGTATACTCGGCCCGGTGGTCGTCGAGGTTTTGACATCCGTTCTCGAGACTGGGGTCATGGGCAAGTCAATGGCCGAAGGCGTGCTCTCCCTCCTGTATAAGAAGGGGGACGCCGCCGACCTTAACAACTGGAGGCCGTTGACAATGCTGTGTGTGGACTATAAGCTGTTGGCCAAGGTCATGGCTGACCGTCTGCGCGCAGCCCTTCCCTACGTCGTCCATGAGGACCAGACGTGTGGGATCGAGGGCCGCTCGATTAGGTGGAACCTTCAGCTGGTCAGGGACTCCATCGCCTGGGCTGAGGATAGGGACCTGCCTTTAATGGTGGCTGCACTCGATCAGGCCAAGGCCTTTGATCGGGTGCATAGGGGTTTTTTATTTAAAGTGATAGAGCAGATGGGGTTTGGGCCTAGATATAGGGGGTGGCTCAGCACACTCTACAGGGGGGCGGGGTGCCGGGTGAGGGTGAACGGCCACCTGGGGGAGGTGTTTGGCCTCCCTTCGGGGGTCAGGCAAGGCTGTCCTCTCTCGGCGCTCCTGTACGTGCTGTACATGGAGCCTCTGGCGGCGGCCATTAGGGCTGACGCAGAGGTGGAGGGCTTGCTGGTGCCCGGCAGCGGTGGGCTGAGGGTCAAACTGACCCAATATGCAGACGACACCACTCTGCTACTCTGCAGAGACTCATGCCTGCTCAGATGTCTCAACATTTTTGACGATTTTACCCACGCGTCGGGAGCAGTCCTGAACCTGGGTAAGTCATCGGTCAAGTATTTTGGCCGGTGGAAGGGTAGGACGGATGCGCCTGGGGGAGTAGCTCTCTGCACTGGGCCCCTGAGGGTGCTCGGGGTCTGTTTTGAGTCCTCCGGCTCTGCGACGCTGAACTGGAACGCGAGAATCGCGGAGGTACAAGGGAGGTTGGTGCGGTGGAAGGCCAGGTCTTTGTCCTTTGGGGGCAAGGTCTTGGTCTTGAAAGTGGACATATTGCCTTCTCTCTTGTACCTGGCATATGTCTACCCGCTGCCTGCGAGCATGAGGAGACCCCTCATGCGGCTTGTTTTTCAGTTCATGTGGGGGGGAAGGCATGAGTACGTGGCCAGGGCCCGCATGCTCTCGGCCACCAGGGAGGGAGGTAGGGATGTCCCCCACCTACCCCTCAAGCTAGACTCGCTGTTTGTCTCCTCTCTGCTGAAGGAGCTCGCTCACCCGGTAATCCATCCGTCCGGTTTCTTCCTGCGGCTTTTCTTTGCCTACCAGGGACGACACATTATGGAGTGGTCCAATGCGGGTCCTCGGGCTGAACAGCTGCCGTGGCACTTCAGCCATGCGGCGAAGTGGCTGCGTGCGCACCCCGAGGTTGAAGTTGCCCGTGTAGGTTTGGACCACAAGAGTATGTATGCTGTAGTGAGGCAGGGTGCCTGCACGGCCCCTGTGGTGGGCATCCTGGCGGCGGTCTGGGATGCAGTGCAGCTGCGGGGCCTGGACAATAGGCTCAAGGACCTGAACTGGTTATGCCTCCACAAGAGTCTGCCGGTGCGGGCCACCATGCACCAGCGTGGCCTGGCGCGATCCCCCTTATGCCCCCGGCTGGGCTGTAGCGGGGAGGAGAGTGTGCGTCATGCTTTATGGGACTGCGCCTTTGCTGGAGTGGTGTGGGCCCGGGCGGGAGGGCTGTTAGAGAAGGTTAGAGGGGGTTTTACCTTGTCATGGGCCAGAGTAGAGAGAGGGGTAGGGAGAGTGGGGGGTGGGAATAGGGAGAGATTCCTACTCTGGCTCATAGTTAGTTTGTTTAAGAGGGAGATATGGAGGTCGAGGCAGGAGGTGGTGGGGGCAGGGACAGCGACAGGGGTGGAAGGGATAGTGAGGAGGGTGGAAGGAGATTTGAGGGGGAGGATGAAGAGGGAGGAGAAGAAGTGGGGTCACCATGCGGCCCGGGAGCGGTGGAAAGGGGGGCTGGGACTTTTTTTGAGTTGATATGCAGGTTTTGCATCCTGACCCTCCACAAAAGGAGGGGGGGCAACAGGTTTTGTTTTTGTTGTAATACAAATGGAATGTGATCATGAAAAGAAAGTGTTGGTTGTTTTGATTTGCGCTTAACCCCCCACAAAAGAACGGGGGGTAAACGTGTTTGATTATTTGTTTGTGAAGTTTTAATGGAAAGGGGGAACAAGGTTCCCCGTGTAAGGAAAAATGAAAATAAAAAAACTTTAACAATCTGTTCTTATCAGTGAGCAGAGTTCTTTAACTTGCAAAAGGCAAAAATCAAGTGTTGTATCTTGATTCTGCCGGGAAAGCAGAAAATGGAGAAGGAGTCGGGCCCAAAGGCCGGAATGGTTAACGTGATTCGATTTGCATGGAGAGACCAGACAGAGGACATCCAGCTGAGGGATACCTTCACCCGGGTGGTGTTGCTGGGGCAACTGAAACTGACGGTCCCGGAAATCTTTTGCCTCCAGGGCAATAGGCGGGAGAATGCCTTCGACGTGACCTTTCACTCGGCGGCCATGATCAGAAGGGTGATGGACATGGTTACCGTCGGGGCCGAGACCATGCCTCTGTCGCTCTACAGGGTGACAGACATGGGGAAAAATAATTTCAGGGTCATGACGGTGACCATGTTCAACGCTTATGTGAAGGATGAAGCTGTGGAGGGGTTCCTGAGCCGCTACTGCAAGGTCACGTCGGGGGCACGCCACATCAGGGACGCCCGGGGGATATGGACCAACACTCGTCAGTACCAGGTGCTCCTACGGCCAGAAGAGGGAGGCTTCGACGGCTACGCACACCCCCCGGCACTTTTCTCGCTGGGGGCGGACAGGGGCAACCTGTACTATGCCCGGCAGGCCCCCTTCTGCAAAAAGTGTATGCAGACGGGTCACGGGCAGGGGGACTGCCCTGGGATGAGGTGCAGGAACTGCAACGCCAAGGACCACGTGGCAAAAGACTGCACCCAGCCCAGGGAATGCCACAGTTGTGGCCTGAGAGGACACTTGTTCAGGGACTGCCCAACCCGCCCTAAGCCGAAATCCTACGCCGATGCAGCAGGGGGGGCTAAGCAGAGGGACCAAGGAGCCGGAGGAGCACCGAGCGGAGGCGCCCCCAGCACCTCCACCCCCACAACCCCCCCCGCCCCCAAACCCACCCCCCGCACCCGTCCCCCCCCCCCCCGCACCCGTCCCTTCCCCCCCCCCGCCCCCCCTTCCTCCCCCCCCCCCTCCCCCCCCCGCCTCCCCCCCCCTCCCCCCCCCGCCTCCCCCCCCCCTCCCCCCCCCCTCCCCCCCCCCTCCTCCCCCTCCCCCCCCCCTCCTCCCCCCCCCGCCCCCCCAGACTGAAGGACCCGGAGAACCAACCTCCGGTAGCAGGCCCTGAGGTGGGTGAGGCCCTGGAGGCCCTGGAGGCCCTGGAGAGGAAGCTGAGTGCGGCCCGGGGGAAACAGACCCTGGATGCCCTGGAGAGGGAGCTGAATGCGCTCCTGGGGGAAGAAGACCCGCCCCAGGAGTTCGTGACACCTCTGGGGGGCACGCAGCAGGAGTCGACCCCCGGGAAGCAGCGGAAGAGGCAGCGGAAGAAGGAGAAGGACAGGGAGAGGAAAGCGGACAGGGGCCGCAGCAGGAGCCGCAGCAGGAGCCGCAGTGGGAGCAGTGAGGAGAGCCCGGGTGGGGGACCTAAGCGAGTGAGTCATTATGACCCGCCGCGAGTGAGTCATGTGCAATTTCTGATCGCTGGTCCCCCTGCCCGGGGGGAAGGTGGAGAGGATCTGGGGGAGAGAGGGGGGCCTCAGGCGGTTCTGAGGATGCCGGAGCCCCCTGTCTCAAGCCCTACGTGGGCAACCCAGATGGAAAGGGAGGAGGCTGCAAAAGCTATGGAGACTGACGGAATTCTTGAGGAGGAGGACCCATACCCCTCGGGGTGATGTATAATGGGTTGTTGAGTTATGATTCACATTGAGAATTGTGGTTGTCGGTTTTTGTTTGCTTGTTTGTTCTTAAATTACACATTATGGATTTGGTTTTTGTTACGTTAAATGTGAGGGGTTTAAGAGACAGGGTGAAGAGGGCAGCAGTTTTTGGTTATTTATTGTCACTAGATTTCACTGTATGTTTTTTACAGGAGGTGCACTTAAGGGATGAGGGGGATGTTAGAAAATTTAAGAGGGAGTGGGGTAGGGGGGAGTCCTTTTGGAGTGTGGGGGGGGTCCACTCATCGGGTGTAGGGATTCTGTTAGGGAACAGAGAGGTGAGGGTGGAGGGTACTTTTGTGGGGATGCAGGGTAGGGTGTTAGGATTAGATATTAGTGTAGGGGAGTGTAGGTTGAGGGTAGTTGGGGTATATGGGCCACAGGAGGCACAGGGCAGGAGGGAGATGGTAGACTGCCTTGTGCCCCTGTGTGCGACTAATAGACACTTGGTGGTGGGGGGTGATTTTAATATGGAACTAGGCAGGGGGGGGGGAGGGCAGCGCTAAGGCCATGGGGTTACTGATGGCTAGCTGCGGGCTTGTGGATGGGGGGCTACACACCACACCACCACTGGCGGTTCCCACCTGGCGTAACTCGCGGGGGGTCGCGAGGAGGCTTGACTATTTGTTCATACCTAGGTCTTTGGGCCCTGTGGCCGGGCAGCATTTGCCTGTGTTTTTCTCAGATCACGACGGGGTGCTCCTACGGGTAGGTGCACCAGCCTGTGTCGTCGGAAGGGGGTATTGGAAGCTAGACAGGGAGATCCTTGGTGAGCGGGCTTTTGTCGAGGCACTCACCACCTACATACATGGGCTTAAGGGCCTCAGGCCCATGTTTGTGGGGGTGGTGGAGTGGTGGGAGGAGGTGAAGGTGAGGATGGCTAAGTTTAGCAGGGATTATTGTAAGAGGAGGGAAAGAGAAGGCAGGAGGGAAGTGGAGCGGCTGCAGCGGTTGCTCGACCTCGAGTACGAGGCCGGCAACCTCAGGGGGTCGATCGACCAAGCCCGCTCCGCGGAACTCAAGGGCCGCCTCAGAGAGGCCTATGAGCGTAGGGCTAGAGCTCATTTAGAGCGCGCGCGCCAGGATTTCCTTGAGCAGGACGAGACCTGCTCAGCGGCGTTCTTTGCCTCTGTGAGGGCACGGCGCGCGCGCCAGACCCATCACGGGGTGAGAGACACTGGGGGGTCGGTGGTCAGGGAGCAGGGTCAGATGGTGCAGGCGGCCACCGAGTTTTATAGGGATTTCTTTAGGGAGAGAGAGGTGGATGAGGCTGGGGGGGAGGTTTTTTTAGCGCACCTGTCCCGGCGAGTGCCGGAGGACATCATGCAGGCGATGGAAGGCCCGATCACACTAGTGGAGGTCGAGCGGGCCCTCAAACGGATGGGGAAGGGGAAGGTGCCTGGGATGGACGGCCTGCCGGCAGAGTTTTACCTACAGTTATGGGGTATACTCGGCCCGGTGGTCGTCGAGGTTTTGACATCCGTTCTCGAGACTGGGGTCATGGGCAAGTCAATGGCCGAAGGCGTGCTCTCCCTCCTGTATAAGAAGGGGGACGCCGCCGACCTTAACAACTGGAGGCCGTTGACAATGCTGTGTGTGGACTATAAGCTGTTGGCCAAGGTCATGGCTGACCGTCTGCGCGCAGCCCTTCCCTACGTCGTCCATGAGGACCAGACGTGTGGGATCGAGGGCCGCTCGATTAGGTGGAACCTTCAGCTGGTCAGGGACTCCATCGCCTGGGCTGAGGATAGGGACCTGCCTTTAATGGTGGCTGCACTCGATCAGGCCAAGGCCTTTGATCGGGTGCATAGGGGTTTTTTATTTAAAGTGATAGAGCAGATGGGGTTTGGGCCTAGATATAGGGGGTGGCTCAGCACACTCTACAGGGGGGCGGGGTGCCGGGTGAGGGTGAACGGCCACCTGGGGGAGGTGTTTGGCCTCCCTTCGGGGGTCAGGCAAGGCTGTCCTCTCTCGGCGCTCCTGTACGTGCTGTACATGGAGCCTCTGGCGGCGGCCATTAGGGCTGACGCAGAGGTGGAGGGCTTGCTGGTGCCCGGCAGCGGTGGGCTGAGGGTCAAACTGACCCAATATGCAGACGACACCACTCTGCTACTCTGCAGAGACTCATGCCTGCTCAGATGTCTCAAAATTTTTGACGATTTTACCCACGCGTCGGGAGCAGTCCTGAACCTGGGTAAGTCATCGGTCAAGTATTTTGGCCGGTGGAAGGGTAGGACGGATGCGCCTGGGGGAGTAGCTCTCTGCACTGGGCCCCTGAGGGTGCTCGGGGTCTGTTTTGAGTCCTCCGGCTCTGCGACGCTGAACTGGAACGCGAGAATCGCGGAGGTACAAGGGAGGTTGGTGCGGTGGAAGGCCAGGTCTTTGTCCTTTGGGGGCAAGGTCTTGGTCTTGAAAGTGGACATATTGCCTTCTCTCTTGTACCTGGCATATGTCTACCCGCTGCCTGCGAGCATGAGGAGACCCCTCATGCGGCTTGTTTTTCAGTTCATGTGGGGGGGAAGGCATGAGTACGTGGCCAGGGCCCGCATGCTCTCGGCCACCAGGGAGGGAGGTAGGGATGTCCCCCACCTACCCCTCAAGCTAGACTCGCTGTTTGTCTCCTCTCTGCTGAAGGAGCTCGCTCACCCGGTAATCCATCCGTCCGGTTTCTTCCTGCGGCTTTTCTTTGCCTACCAGGGACGACACATTATGGAGTGGTCCAATGCGGGTCCTCGGGCTGAACAGCTGCCGTGGCACTTCAGCCATGCGGCGAAGTGGCTGCGTGCGCACCCCGAGGTTGAAGTTGCCCGGGTAGGTTTGGACCACAAGAGTATGTATGCTGTAGTGAGGCAGGGTGCCTGCACGGCCCCTGTGGTGGGCATCCCGGCGGCGGTCTGGGATGCAGTGCAGCTGCGGGGCCTGGACAATAGGCTCAAGGACCTGAACTGGTTATGCCTCCACAAGAGTCTGCCGGTGCGGGCCACCATGCACCAGCGTGGCCTGGCGCGATCCCCCTTATGCCCCCGGCTGGGCTGTAGCGGGGAGGAGAGTGTGCGTCATGCTTTATGGGACTGCGCCTTTGCTGGAGTGGTGTGGGCCCGGGCGGGAGGGCTGTTAGAGAAGGTTAGAGGGGGTTTTACCTTGTCATGGGCCAGAGTAGAGAGAGGGGTAGGGAGAGTGGGGGGTGGGAATAGGGAGAGATTCCTACTCTGGCTCATAGTTAGTTTGTTTAAGAGGGAGATATGGAGGTCGAGGCAGGAGGTGGTGGGGGCAGGGACAGCGACAGGGGTGGAAGGGATAGTGAGGAGGGTGGAAGGAGATTTGAGGGGGAGGATGAAGAGGGAGGAGAAGAAGTGGGGTCACCATGCGGCCCGGGAGCGGTGGAAAGGGGGGCTGGGACTTTTTTTGAGTTGATATGCAGGTTTTGCATCCTGACCCTCCACAAAAGGAGGGGGGGCAACAGGTTTTGTTTTTGTTGTAATACAAATGGAATGTGATCATGAAAAGAAAGTGTTGGTTGTTTTGATTTGCGCTTAACCCCCCACAAAAGAACGGGAGGTAAACGTGTTTGATTATTTGTTTGTGAAGTTTTAATGGAAAGGGGGAACAAGGTTCCCCGTGTAAAGAAAAATGAAAATAAAAAAACTTTAACAATCTGTTCTTATCAGTGAGCAGAGTTCTTTAACTTGCAAAAGGCAAAAATCAAGTGTTGTATCTTGATTCTGCCGGGAAAGCAGAAAATGGACAAAGAGTCGGGCCCAAAGGCCGGAATGGTTAACGTGATTCGATTTGCATGGAGAGACCAGACAGAGGACATCCAGCTGAGGGATACCTTCACCCGGGTGGTGTTGCTGGGGCAACTGAAACTGACGGTCCCGGAAATCTTTTGCCTGATGGGCAATAGGCGGGAGAATGCCTTCGACGTGACCTTTCACTCGGCGGCCATGATCAGAAGGGTGATGGACATGGTTACCGTCGGGGCCGAGACCATGCCTCTGTCGCTCTACAGGGTGACAGACATGGGGAAAAATAATTTCAGGGTCATGACGGTGACCATGTTCAACGCTTATGTGAAGGATGAAGCTGTGGAGGGGTTCCTGAGCCGCTACTGCAGGGTCACGTCGGGGGCACGCCACATCAGGGACGCCCGGGGGATATGGACCGGGACTCGTCAGTACCAGGTGCTCCTACGGCCAGAAGAGGGAGGCTTCGACGGCTACGCACACCCCCCGGCACTTTTCTCGCTGGGGGCGGACAGGGGCAACCTGTACTATGCCCGGCAGGCCCCCTTCTGCAAAAAGTGTATGCAGACGGGTCACGGGCAGGGGGACTGCCCTGGGATGAGGTGCAGGAACTGCAACGCCAAGGACCACGTGGCAAAAGACTGCACCCAGCCCAGGGAATGCCACAGTTGTGGCATGAGAGGACACTTGTACAGGGACTGCCCAACCCGCCCTAAGCCGAAATCCTACGCCGATGCAGCAGGGGGGGCTAAGCCGAGGGACCAAGGAGCCGGAGGAGCACCGAGCGGAGGAGCACCGAGCGGAGGCGCCCCCAGCACCTCCACCCCCACAACCCCCCCCGCCCCCAAACCCACCCCCCCCCCTCCCCCCCCCCTCCCCCCCTTCCTCCCCCCCCCCTCCCCCCCCCCCCCTCCTCCCCCTTCCCCCCCCGCCGCCTCTCCCCCTTCCCCCCCCCCCCTCCCCCCCCCTCCTCCCCCACCCGCCCCCCCAGACTGAAGGACCCGGAGAACCAACCTCCGGTATCAGGCCCTGAGGTGGGTGAGGCCCTGGAGGCCCTGGAGGCCCTGGAGAGGGAGCTGAGGGCGGCCCGGGGGAAACAGTCCCTGGATGCCCTGGAGAGGGAGCTGAATGTGCTCCTGGGGGAAGAAGACCCGCCCCAGGTTTTCGTGACACCTCTGGGGGGCACGCAGCAGGAGTCGACCCCCAGGAAGCAGCGGAAGAGGCTGCGGAAGAAGGAGAAGGACAGGGAGAGGAGGGCGGACAGGGGCCGCAGCAGGAGCCGCAGTGGGAGCAGTGAGGAGAGCCCGGGTGGGGGGTCTAAGCGAGTGAGTCGTTTTGACCTGCCGCAAGTGAGTCACCTGCACCTGCTGATCGCTGGTCCCCCTGCCCAGGGGGAAAGTGGGGAAAATCTGGGGGTGAGAGGGGGGCCTCAGGCGGTTCTGAGGATGCCGGAGCCCCCGGTCTCAAGCCCTACATGGGCTGCACAGATGGAGCGGGAGGAGGCTGGGGGGGCCATGGAGACGGATGGAGGGGCGGATGGGACTGATGGGACGGATGAGAGTCCTGGAGGACAATTCGATTGAGGAGGACCTTTACCCCTTGGGGTGAAGTATAATTGTCTGTTGGGTTATGTTGAACATTGAGGAGTGGGGTTGTCGGTTTGTTGTGTATGGTTTTTGTTGAGTTTAAAATATGCAGGTTTTGCATCCTGACCCTCCACAAAAGGATGGGGGGCAACAGTTTTTGTTTTGGTTTTATACAAAGTAACTGAATGTGGAAAGAAAGTGCTGTTGTGTTTTGGTTTGCGCCTTAACCCCCCACAAAAGAACGGGGGGTGGACGTGTTTGATTATTTTTGTGCAGTTTTAAATGGAAAGGGGGAACAAGGTTCCCCGTGTAAGGAAAAATGAAATAAAAACAATTTAACAATCTGTTCTTATCAGTTTAATATCTGATACGTCCCCTACCCGGGGACCATATATTAAATTGATTTTTGCAACAGGGAGCTGGAATCGGGGCTTGCTCCGTCCACTCCACGCATCGACCTGGTATTGCAGTACATCCAGGAACGGTGCACTCCTATCTCATGTGAAGAAGAAGAAGAAGAAGAAGAAAAAATGTATAGAAGAGAAGAAGAACTCAAGGGCACACTAGTAGTGGTGTGGTTTCAGGCGGGATTTGAACTCACAACCTTCCGATCACAAGTCCAACTCACTATCCACTAGACCACCACTACCCACTAAGAAGAAGAAGAAGAAGAAGAAGAAGAAGAAGAAGAAGAAGAAGAAGAAGAAGAAGAAGAAGAAGAAGAAGAAGAAGAAGAAGAAGAAGAAGAAGAAGAAGAAGAAGAAGAAGAAGAAGAAGAAGAAGAAGAACTCAAGGGCACACTAGTAGTGGTGTGGTTTCAGGCGGGATTTGAACGCACAACCTTCCGATCACAAGTCCAACTCACTATCCACTAGACCACCACTACCCACAAAAAACGCACAAGCCTTTCGCCTTTTACTAAAGACTTCTGTGGAGAGGAACACTTACGAGTTCAAGCTATTTTTGGCAGGCTCTGCGTCTAGCTGAGCCCATATCCGTGTTTCAAGGTAAGCCAGGTGGGGGTCACAGGTCACAGGTCAACCCAGCTTTCACACTTTGACCTGAATGGCGGCGGAGGTGGGCACGGTTCAATTTATGGGTTATCGCTTCTCGGCCTTTTGGTTAAGACAGCGGTCGCTCCTGTTTGTAGGAGAAATTCTGCCCCTAGTGGTGAGTTTTCTACCTGCGTTTTAGGAGTACATTATTTTCTTTCCCCAGCTTTTGGACTTTGCAACTCAGTCAGTAGTTGTTAAATCCATCACAAAAGGAATTCATTGTATAAGAGCAGACCAGTGGGCGGAACAAACTAGACCCAGGTCAAGGTAAGTGAATCCTTTTGTTTTTACTCATTTTGCATTGTTTTAGTCTGAATTTTAGCAGTTCTTACCTGGTTTAGCTGTTTTTACCAGTTTTTAGCATTTTAGTATTTTAGTATTTTATTGTTTTAACCTGTGGTGCCTCCAGAATGTCGGCTGCCCGTGCCGGCACGAGGAGGCACCACAGTGTGCGCTTCCTCTTAAATGAAAATGGAGGGAAAACCTTAACCTATCATGAAATGTCAAGGTTGGATTTTAGCAGAAAAATGATGCAGAAAATACTTGGTTTCACCCCTGCTGAATTGAACTGTATTGTTACCCTCCCTTTTAATAGAGGGTTTGATGTTAGTTTTATGAGTGCTTCCCTGCTACAAAAGTTCTGGCATGTGTTTGAAAATGTTAAAACCCAGTTCAATATATTCACTGTGGAGAAGTTGACTGACAATACCACAAAAATGGTTATTGTCAGGATGTTCAATGAAATGGTGAATATAGGTGACATCTATGTTTGGCTGGGGAGATATTGCACTGTCAAAGGCCAGGCTATGAAGGTGACAGATGAGGACGGTATCTGGAATTGTGCTTGGCTGGTCCCAATCCAACAATTGGAAGACCCCCAAGGCTTCCAGGGCCTGAGACAACTGCCATCCATGATAGTTCTGGGGGAAAACAGGGGCTACATCCACTACCAGGGTCAGCCCAAGCTATGCCGCAAGTGTGGTAAGCATGGGCACCTGGCAGAGGCATGCAAAGAACTAGTATGTGGGAAGTGCAGAGAGATTGGACATGTTTTTTCTGACTGTCCAAATGGCAGAAAGTGTAATCTCTGTGGAGACTCAGATCACCTCTTCAGAGATTGTTGGCAAATGATTGTGGGCAAAGTAAAAACCCAAAGAAAAGAGGTGAAAAAGACTGGACAGGTTCAAACAATTCCTGAGCTAATTGAAGGGGCGGAGCCAGAATTTTAAATCTCCCGCCAAAAGTTCCCATTGGAGGAGAGGAAGGGGGCGCGACGGGAGGGGAGGAGCCAGCCCAGGTAGAGAGTGAAGTGGAAGGGGAAACCGTGGGGCAGGAGGAGGGTGAGAATGTGAAGGAAAGTAGTAGTGAGGAAGAGGGTAATTGCACTTTAGAAACTGTAAGTGGGGAAAGTAGTAGCTCTGTGGAGCCCTCCCTCCCTAGCGCCCAGCTGTCAACAAAAAAGAGAAATTTAATTGTCTCTTCAGAATCTGATGAGAATAAGGAAAAAAGGGTGTTATGATGTGTTTTCATAGTGTGCATAGATAAATTGTAGACATTAAGGATGAACTCACTAGTCAGCTATCTGGTGTGAAACTGCTGGCTAGGCTGTCCCATATCTGGGTCAAGAAAGTAGGTCAAATAGCCAGCAAGGGAGAGTGGGTCAAGAGGTCAATATATTTAGGGAAAGGCAGGAATCGTATGACCAGAGTTGCCAGGGAGAACAGCCCGTTAAGGGGTAACGAAGGTAAAAAGGGAATCTCATGTTAAGTGAGTTGACAGCAGAATCATGATTGACAACTACACAGCTGAGGGCTAACTCAGCAGTTATTTGGGCCATAAGACTGTGCGCATGGGAGGGAAGGTTCATTCATGTTGTAAACGCATGAACAAGGTGAATCTCTGATCAGATGAATAAACCTCTTCAAACTGTCCAACCTGAGCTGACCTTGGTGATTCCGATTGATTCATTCATGGGGACAAAGCATCATCTTATCAATTGGCGTCTTTCGAACAGAGAAATCCGATTAAAACAACAGGAGGCAGGTGAGATTATGCAAATTTAACACATAAACATTATAGCCTGCCTCTGTTAAATAAAACGGATTAAACGAACCTGTGATGATGTGTTAATTATGAATGAATAAATTGAATCACTAAACAAAATGCTAAGCAATGATATAGTATGATAAAACTTGATTTAATTACTTAAACAAAGGTCAAATGTCATTAACAATCATATGGTTTAAAGTGTAAAGGATACAGAGTGCGCCGTCACTCCGGCGGAGTGTGTGCAATTGAAAGATAATTGCTCAGGGATTCATATTGAAGTATTTGTATTTGTATTGAAGTAATTGACAGGGAATAAAGTAAACTGCAGCAAGCTTTGAGTCAATAAGTCAATAGAGATAAGAGATTAAGATTATAGTGTTATTTTGTAAAGATATGGTTTGTGATATCCTGTGAGGTACAGAATCACGTAATACGAATGTGAGATATTTGACAAAGTACGTGACGATACAGTGGTTGTAGCAAGGAAGCATAAGGATACTGTTAAAAGTAGAATGTTAAAGACGGTTGTGTGAATACAATATTATTAGCACAAGAATGGGTGTGGTATGTAATTTGAAAGGTGACGGAAGATTGTGTTAATGTTAAACGTAAATAGATTTAACTGACTGTGTGACTTGGGAAGAAAAAAGGATTCAGTTGGACATCGGAGTGGTAATTAAGAGATGATTTATGGTGCGTTGACAGGTGACACGCAGTAACAGGAATGTATGGTTGTAAAACAGCAATTGAGACAGCGAGACAGAAATAAGTGAGAGAAAGAGGAAAGGTGTTTTTACAGCACAAAACGAGGGGAGAACAACTGTGATTGTGACATAATTGACTTTATGATCAGTAAATGACAAAACAAATTTGAAGAAAAATAAGGTATTAAGCTCTATCACGACAGTTTTAAGACTGATTTATTTTTTAAACTAACAACGTGTGCTGTGATTAAATATGGGGAATCAGGCCAGTGTAACGACAATCAAGCCAATCAAAAAGATTTATCTTAGGAATAAATCGGAGAATGATTTACCTAAAAAGGAGAGAAAAGCTCTTAAAAAGCTATTAAGTACGAACCCTCATTTAAAAAATATACCAATTAAAAATAAAGCTGATCTATCCCCACGAGAGTGGATGATTTTGAAATTGGGAATATATTACGTTGAACCATTTCTAGGCAACCTGTCTGAATGGTCAGATGACTTGTACCCCAATCAAGGAAGTTTTGATAAGGATAAATTAGCAATTGTTAATGATTATTTGGGATCAAATAATGATGCAATTGTCAATCCACAATGGGACCTTCAATACATGACAGAAGTATATATTGCGTGGATGCTAATGGCAAAACAATGGCCAGGTAATATAATAAGAC
Source organism: Nansenia antarctica (assembly GCF_963989245.1). NCBI lineage: Eukaryota > Metazoa > Chordata > Actinopteri > Argentiniformes > Microstomatidae > Nansenia > Nansenia antarctica. The sequence goes on along the minus strand of NC_137681.1, from coordinate 33,993,218 downwards.
AGAAAAAACGTAATGACAAAAAGAAATGTATCATAGAATGTAAGGTATCCTCCCCAATAGAGGAACTGACAAAAGATGAAATTAAACAAATACATAATGACGATGTCACGACAAATACGCCCACTGTTACTCCATTGTACCCTCAGTTATCTCTGATAAAGGAACCGCCCACATATGCGTCAATAGCAGATGATGACGATGACGTCATTAATTGGGTTCTGTTAGAAGGACAAAACATAAAGAAAGATGATAAAGGTGCAAAGATTAATCCAAAGATTACAGCAACATACATCTTTTCTCAAACTGACAATGACACTTTCTCAACAAGAAATTGGAAAAAAGAATGTAATCAATTGTTCTTGGATAATTGTGTTAAAGCATTCCAAACAACGGAAAGGAAATATGCAGAACAAAAGGAACGCATTAAACCTGATAAACTAAGGTACATTAAGGAACTCACAGAAGGGGAATGGAAGAAAATTATCCAAATATTACGAAAAGGAGAGAAAGTGGAAAGACGGTATCATGACATTTCCATCCTAATGATGAGAACATTATTAGAAAGTATAGACAGGTATGCGAAAGAGAAGGCATCAAATGTTGACCCTACAAACTTCACTACAAAAGATATGGAGAAAATATTGCAAGGAATAAGAGACGATGACATCAAGGAAATATATGACATGATAATTGAAACTATTGAAGACAGAAATAGAACCGAGACAGAAGAACGTACAACAATGCCTTTGTTAACAATGGACGAAAAGGTGTTATATAAACCCCTATCGTTACCAGAACTATCTTTAATCATAAGGGACGCCCCGAAACCATTAATGAACCCAAGGGGATTTATAAATTGGTGGAGAACAACAATAATGCATGGAAGTATGGATGGTAAGGATGTGAGATATATTTTAAACACTTTATTACCTAACATTAGAATGGATAAAATAATAGAGAAATGTGATACGCTAAATGAGAACCACGATAATGCAACAGAAGGGAACACACCTTTGGAACGTTACGTGTGGCTTAGTAAAGATCATAAGATTAAACACATTAAACAAATTACTGAATTCCTTAAAGATCATGCAAGCCAAGAACGTGATATATCAAAGATTCTTCAATGTAAACGCCGACCTGATGAAACATTGTCTGAATTCGCTAGTAGGTTTCAGAAAGCATGGAAAGAGGACGCCAAATTGGACGTAAAGGACGGGGAGGATAATTTCTTTACAAGCATGATTTTGAATAACATGGATGACGAATCCAAACAGACAATAACTATCTCAACACCTGGGGTATACTCACTAACACCGGCAGATTTATTAAAGAAAATCAGAGAGTTAGAAGCTGTGGGATTATTTAAAGTTAAAAACAAAACAAAAGACACTGAATTGCCACAACTACCACAAATTGACGTTACGCCACCCACACCACAAGTAGGAGGAAATCAATTTAGATCACCTCAACTCAGACAACATAGTCCATTTATACCAAGATCAGGAAACAATTCGGAACAATATAAACAAAGACAAAATGGAGAAAGGTATGGTAATAGAGGAGAGAATAACTATGGTAATAGAGGGACATTTAATGGTAATAATAGGAGAGGGGATAGAACAAACAACTGCTTCTATTGTAAAGAATTCGGACATTGGATACAAGATTGTAGAATAAAACAAAGAGATGAACAGCAAAAAGGTAGCTGGTACTCACCACGGGCTAATTATAGACAACAAGAAAATGAACGACCACAAACAGAGTCATTTAACCAACCACGTGGGGAAACGCCCACAAATTTGTTATGGAAGAAATGACAATTTCAGCCTACAGACATGATCAAATATATAGTTAGTACACCACAATTCCACATAACAAATAAACCTTCAGAAATACCAGAGATAGCTTTAAAAATAAATGGTAAAAGAATTACATTTTTAATAGATTCAGGAGCGACAGTATCATGTCTCAGGCGAAACGATTTGAAATGTCAATTAACAAACAAAACGATAAGAACTATTGGAATAAGTGGGACAATGCAAGATGATCCAGTATCCATACCTTTACAGGTTGACTTAGACGACATCAAAATACAACATCCATTTTTAGACAGAGCCCTACATCAAGCTCTGATACCTCATCAACAGAAGGAGAAAGGGAGAAAGCAGAGCAAAAGTGAAAGTATGGTGTGAATGAAATAATTTCTACTATGAGTCTCTCAATAACACAGCAACAAGAGAAAAAGGGACAACCAAGGCTAGAAGCAGACGACCATGGGAAATCGTCATCTCAGATAGTGCCTCATGCGACCAGGAAAAGCATGAGGTCCCTCTGTTGAAGACCGACAACAATCAAGATAACAAAACAACCTCCAGTTTGTGAAAAACATGCATAAGTGTAAACAAATCATGGAAGATATAGTCAATTTGATGTGAATTATAATCTCAAGTAACGCACGGAATGAATAGAATTAAACAATATAACTGTTATATGCAAGTTGAGTGCTTAGACATAGTAATAAGAGCCTATTTGGATATTTTCTCCTTCAAACATCAAAAGGTTTTTATCCAAAGAAGGCAATTATTAACTAGAGTAGGTTAACCATGGACGACCTTTTACTCATCTTTAAGTAAATTGAGGGATGAGACGTTTGATCGGCCATTGAGGCATGACTGGGGGCTCACATTTGTCTACGGGAAGAGATCATTTAATGATGTCCCCGGGGGGGGAATGTGAGGTTTCAGCCATGTGACAGTAAGAAATATTGATCATATAATTACAAATAATTTCCCAGATTAGAGGAAAAAAAGAGTGGATTGTTATGATGTGTTTTCATAGTGTGCATAGATAAATTGTAGACATTAAGGATGAACTCACTAGTCAGCTATCTGGTGTGAAACTGCTGGCTAGGCTAACATATCTGGGTCAAGAAAGTAGGTCAAATAGCCAGCAAGGGAGAGTGGGTCAAGAGGTCAATATATTTAGGGAAAGGCAGGAATCGTATGACCAGAGTTGCCAGGGAGAACAGCCCGTTAAGGGGTAACGAAGGTAAAAAGGGAATCTCATGTTAAGTGAGTTGACAGCAGAATCATGATTGACAACTACACAGCTGAGGGCTAACTCAGCAGTTATTTGGGCCATAAGACTGGGCGCATGGGAGGGAAGGTTCATTCATGTTGTAAACGCATGAACAAGGTGAATCTCTGATCAGATGAATAAACCTCTTCAAACTGTCCAACCTGAGCTGACCTTGGTGATTCCGATTGATTCATTCATGGGGACAAAGCATCATCTTATCAAAGGGGAAGAGCTGACCAGCCATTTAAATCATCATTAGATGAGCCGGACAGAGTCTTCCCCACCCTTTCACCCAATCAGACTTCCTTCTTGAATTTGCAGCTGACATCAACTCCCTTCATAAAGAGAGCTCCGGGGAGGCCTATGGCTGATAACCCTTCACCGCCTAGTGTGGTGAAGAAAAAAGCCATAGTACAGTACTCTCATAACAGTGGAACATTTTAATATTTGTATTTTTTTTAGACATTGTGTTTTTTAAAGCAGTCTTTTAATGTTTTTACCCATAGTTGATTATGTATAACCTGTTGTTTTTATCATTATTAATGGCTCTCACAGTCACTACTTTAAATGTTAGAAGTGTTAAGTCGACTGTGAGAGCCCAAACTGTTTTATCCTTTTTAAGTAAATGTGATTCAGATGTGTTTTTACTTCAAGAATGTTCTCTACCCTTTTTAAAATCTTACCAGGAGTGGGAGAGGAGATGGAACCATGGGCCCTCCATCTGGAGCGGGTCCAATAACAACCGCTCCGATGGAGTGGCCCTCCTGATCAAAAACCCCCAAGTGCTGGTGAAGGGCAGCACTGTGGTGATTGATGGGCGGGCACTTTTAACACATCTGACATTTTTAGGAAAGGATTTTAACATTTTGAATGTGTATGGTTTTAATGATAAAAATGACAGGTTTGACCTTTTACAGGACTTGCAGTCCCACATGCTAGGTAGGGCTCCCCTAGTGGTAGGAGGGGATTTTAACACTGTTTTAACCAATAAAGATAGGAAAGGGGCAGGGGAGGATTTTAGAGTAGATAAGGCAGGGGTTTTATTGCAAAACCTATGTAGAAATTTTAAACTAACAGACTGCTTTAGATACATGCATCCAAGAGAGGAGGGCTTCACCTGGTTCAGTGGTGATGGCACCAGAGCCTCTCGCATTGACTACATTTTTACACGGGACTGCCCGCCGACTGATGCTAGATTATCCCCTGTTTTCTTTTCCGATCACGCTATGCTAACATGCACCCTCTCACTTTCTTCGGGTGTGACTGTAGGAAGAGGTCTGTGGAAGCTGAACTGCTCCCTCCTAGAAGACAAGGAGGTGGTGAAGGAGTACAGGGAGCAGTTCAGTGGATGGCAGACCCTTCAAGACTGTTTCCAGACACGAGCACACTGGTGGGAGATGGTGAAGGAAAGGACTAGGAACTTTTTTAGGAAGGTAGGCAAGCAGAAAAAAGATAGGGAAAACAGATGCATGTTGGGACTGCAAAAACGACTTCAAAGGTATTTTAATTTAATTCAACAGGGTTTGGATTTTAATGAAGAAATAAAGGAGGTGAAAAAAGAAATGTCAATTTTAGCAGAAATAAAAAGCAAAGGTGTCATATTAAGAAGTAAAGAACGGGATATAGAGGAGGGAGAGAAATGCACAAACTACTTTTTTAAGAAGATTATTAGTAAAGGGGGGGGTAATATCACACTTAAAAGATATAGAGGGAAACACAATAAAAGACACAGAAGGGATAAAGAAAGTAGTAGAAGATTTTTATGGGGATTTGTATAAAGAAAAAGAAATTTGCAATGACACCTTGGGAGAAGTTTTAAAGTTCATTGATAAGACAGTAGGGGATGGTGTGTTTTTAGCCCAGGATTTTAACCTTTTAGAGTTGGATAAATGTGTAAAGAATTTTAAGAAGGGGAAGTCCCCCGGCCAAGACGGACTTCCCCTGGAGTTTTATCTGACTTTCTGGGACATTTTAGCACACAACCTTTTAACTGTTTTTATGGACTTTGAACGACTTGACAGACTACCTGACAGTTTTAGAATAGGGATAGTCTCGCTTTTACACAAGAAACATGACAAGACTGACCTAAAGAACTTCAGACCAATCACTCTTTTAGACTTCGACTGCAAACTATTTAGTAAACTTTTAACAAATCGAATGTCTTTGTTTTTAGGGGATGTGATTCACCCGGATCAAGCCTGCGCCATTCCGGGGAGGAGGATCACAGACAGCCTCGTACTGATCCGAGACACCATCTGTTATACGAGAGACAGAAACATGCGGCTGGTAGTCCTAAATTTAGATTTTGAGAAAGCATTTGATCGAGTCTCGCACCAGTACCTCTTCCAGGTACTGCAAAAAATGGGGTTTCCAGGGAGGTTCCTAGCTTGGGTGGGACTGCTGTACAGAGACATCACCAGCAGAATTCTTGTAAATGGGCAACTGACAAAAGCGGTGGGAATACACTGCGGTGTCCGTCAGGGGTGTCCGTTATCCCCCCTCCTCTACGTTGCCTGCATCGAGCCCTTGGCGCAGCTCTTGAGAAGGGATCAACGAATCTGTGGGGTGGGCATTCCTGGGAGTGGGGGACTGACCGCCAAGTGTGTTTTATATATGGACGACGTGAACCTTTTATGCACTGACCTTTTATCTGTTGACCGAGCACTGGACCAGACTGACTGGTACGGACGGGCCTCTGGGGCTAAATTAAACAGAGAAAAGACCCAAGCCCAATTTTACGGACCATGGACAGTGACCGATGTGGACAGACTCCCCCTGACAGTGACACAGACTGACCTACAGATACTTGGGGTTAAGTTTGACAGGGAGGGGGGAGGGACAGGGAACTGGAAGGACGTGATAGGGAAAGGTAGACAGCGACTGGGGTACTGGGGACTCAGACGACTGACTTTTGAAGGCAAGGTTTTAATCATTAAAGCTGTGATTTTACCTGTGCTTTTACTAATCTGTTCTGTTTTTATCCCGTCACGAACCACTCTTTTAGCTTTAGACCGAGCCATGTTTTATTTCCTGTGGGGGTCCAAGTGGGAGAGACTGAAAAGGGAGGAGGTAAAAAAGACACCCAAGAACGGAGGGAAAGGACTCCCAGACCTCCACCTGTTTTTAGGCAGCCGCTACACTACGCTACATATGGCATACGCCTTGGCCCCATCCAGAGATCACAAAACAACAGCGATGGCACGGTTCTGGATGGGGTCATACCTGAGACGGCTGCAACTTTTAAAAACAGACTTGAGAGAACCTGTGTCTTTTAATCTCCCACCGGCATATGTTTTTATCAAGAATTTTTAAAAAAGATATAACATGGAGAATGAGAACAAAGCTATTTTAATTAAACACCGTTCTCTTCTTTCTCTTGTGCAGGAGCGGGAAGCAGTGAGTCCGGTGCGCGGGCTTGCATTCGGCGAGCCCTCCACTGTTTGGCGCAACGTAGCCCACCCTGCCCTCATGAACAGACACCGAGACCTGTCGTGGATGGTGGCCCATGAGATCCTCCCGGTCAGGGCCGTCATGCACTCCCGGGGCATGGCGGCATCTGCCACCTGCCCCCGACCAGTGTGTGGCGCCCCCGAGTCGGTGCGGCACTTGCTCTGGGAGTGCAACACAGCGAAAGACCTGTGGGCACGAGCCGGCCCCCTACTATACCCGTGCCTGCCAGCGGGAGAGGTCCTAGATGCCCAACTGGTGCTCTAAGGGGTGAGCCGGAGGAGCATACCATCAGCGGACTTCGCCAGACTCTGGCTCACCCTGACATGCTTTAAAGAAGCACTCTGGACCTCCCGCAGCCTGCTGGTAGGGAAGCGCGTGGAGACCACCCCACAGGCGGTGGTAGCTGCGGCCATTGAGACCTTGAGGGGATGTGTCGCACGTCGCCCATTCGGAGGAGGGGGTCAGAGGCCCACCATAGAGGTCCGGCCCTGACTGCGCGAGTGCCACCGCTGCCATGGTTGAGGGTCTCCTCTGGGAGCCTGAAACGGCGGTCGCGGGGAACTGTTCATGAAGGCGGGCGAGGCAGTCTTGATAAGGACTCACCCCGCTCCTGTACAACAGCCATGTTTTTTTTAAACATGTAATGTCATAACGTGTACTTGTACTTTTTACAATAAAACCTTTCGAAAGAAAAAAATCTGTTCTTATCAGTTTAATATCTGATACGTCCCCTACCCGGGGACCATATATTAAATTGATTTTTGCAACAGGGAGCTGGAATCGGGGCTTGCTCCGTCCACTCCACGCATCGACCTGGTATTGCAGTACATCCAGGAACGGTGCACTCCTATCTCATGTAAAAAATAAAAAAAATAAAGAAGAAGAAGAAGAAGAAGAAGAAGAAGAGTTCCGTGGAGAGGAACACTTACGAGTTCAAGCTATTTATGGCAGGCTCTGCGTCTAGCCGAGCCCATATCCGTGTTTCAAGGTAAGCCAGGTGGGGGTCACAGGTCAACCCAGCTTTCAAACTTTGAAGGTTAGCTCAGTTGGTTAGAGCGTCGTGCTAATAACGCGAAGGTCGCGGGTTCGATACCCGTACTGGCCAATACTCTGGAGGTTTCCATGGCCCTCTGCATATGTCTTGAAATAAGCAATGCCGTAACTCCTTGGTTGAAGCAACTGTACTATAATAGCCCTAGTCCCTCATCAAGTTTAGATGTCCACCTTCAACACACACCTGTGGCTATTTTACTGAACATATTCCCATGGAGTATAAACATCAGGCTTACAAAGAATCTTTACATGAGGTTCAGAAAAGGTCACTTTCCACACGCAAGCATTTACTGTGAAGCAATGTTTCGACACAAATTATGGGGGACATACTTTACAAGAAAGGAATAGGCCTGCTGTTCTCCATGTGTCCGTTCAATCCGGCGGTGGGCTTGTGTCAAAATACAATTGGAGAATGCGGGCATCGATCCCGCTACTTCTCGCATGCTAAGCGAGCGCTCTACCATTTGAGCTAATTCCCCTTCCTATTAAAACCTTACAGTGATCTCAAGAAAGAATGCTATACTATAACCATGTCCTTTTTAGTCAAGAGTTGACCTGGTATTTCACCCCATAATGATACTTGCCATAGGTAATTGTTGGGCTTTGAAAGCATTGTGGTCATTACATCCAGAGTCATACCCCAACTTGATAGCACTTTCCTAGACCAGATACAAGAGAGCTGCTAAAGTTGAAGTATACTTCTTGATGTTCTAAGAAAGCCTGTTTGCTTGCAGAGACATAGCTAAAGTACTGTTAAACATTTGAGACTAACCCAAAGAGAAGCACTCATGACATAGGCATCAAGTAATGCTGACATTTGAAGAAATATATGTGTGTTTCCAGCAACAAACAGAGTCTCTTCTAAAGAGTAGTAGTTGCATTAATCACTTCAATCTACCCCAACGTGTAGCACTTACTGCATTATGAGATCAAGTCAATGCTAAGGTTAGGGTAACGATTGTGAAGAAAAGAGATTGCTGCATTTTCCAGATTCACACATGGCCACTTACTGGATATATCATGATGCTTGTTTTCCCAGGAGGTCTTTTCCAAGCTGTATGTCCTCCAAGAGTCCAACTGAAGTGCATTTCTGACCAGGGATGAGTTCATTTTAAATGACTTTGGACAGAAAATGGTGGCTGTGTTGTTAAAAGCCACGCCCCCAGTTACATACGCTGTGATCACCATGTTAATGTGCAATTAACGATTCAGATTCATGAGCCTGAACAATTGTGTGGCAACAATTGAACTGGGTCTTGATTTCGAAAAAAGGCACATTCCAATTCTAGTCTATAGATTGGGTTAAATACATGGGAATGGAATTCATAATAACATGGTTGAATTGAGGTTATCTTCCATGATGATCAGAATTTCTCTGCTATGACATGTTATTGTGGTGTCTCTTGGTACACATGGTCACCACCTAGTGGCTGTTACTGCTACCCCAGAGAGTAGCACTTACTTAATGGATACAAAATGAATTACCACTACCATAACTCCTTAGTTGAAGGAACTGCCATTTGAGCTAATTCCACTTCCTATCACAAGGCTACAGTGAAAGAATGGTATATTTTAACAGTGTCTTTTTGAGTCAAGCAGTGCATGGCCGGTTAGCTCAGTTGGTTAGAGCGTCGTGCTAATAACGCGAAGGTCGCGGGTTCGATACCCGTACTGGCCAATACTCTGGAGGTTTCCATGGCCCTCTGCATGTGTCTTGAAATAAGCAATGCCGTAACTCCTTGGTTGAAGCAACTGTACTATAATAGCCCTAGTCCCTCATCAAGTTTAGATGTCCACCTTCAACACACACCTGTGGCTATTTTACTGAACATATTCCCATGTAGTATAAACATCAGGCTTACAAAGAATCTTTACATGAGGTTCAGAAAAGGTCACTTTCCACACGCAAGCATTTACTGTGAAGCAATGTTTCGACACAAATTATGGGGGACATACTTTACAAGAAAGGAATAGGCCTGCTGTTCTCCATGTGTCCGTTCAATCCGGCGGTGGGCTTGTGTCAAAATACAATTGGAGAATGCGGCATCGATCCCGCTACTTCTCGCATGCTAAGCTAGCGCTCTACCATTTGAGCTAATTCCCCTTCCTATTAAAAGCTTACAGTGATCTCAAGAAAGAATGCTTTACTATAACCATGTCATTTTTAGTCAAGAGTTGACCTGGTATTTCACCCCATAATGATACTTGCCATAGGTAATTGTTGGGCTTTGAAAGCATTGTGGTCATTACATCCAGAGTCATACCCCAACTTGATAGCACTTTCCTAGACCAGATACAAGAGAGCTGCTAAAGTTGAAGTATACTTCTTCATGTTCTAAGAAAGCCTGTTTGCTTGCAGAGACATAGCTAAAGTACTGTTAAACATTTGAGACTAACCCAAAGAGAAGCACTCATGACATAGGCATCAAGTAATGCTGACATTTGAGTCTCTTCTAAAGAGTAGTAGTTGCATTAATCACTTAAATCTACCCCAACGTGTAGCACTTACTGCATTATGAGATCAAGTCAATGCTAAGGTTAGGGTAACGATTGTGAAGAAAAGAGATTGCTGCATTTTCCAGATTCACACATGGCCACTTACTGGATATATCATGATGCTTGTTTTCCCAGGAGGTCTTTTCCAAGCTGTATGTCCTCCAAGAGTCCAACTGAAGTGCATTTCTGACCAGGGATGAGTTCATTTTAAATGACTTTGGACAGAAAATGGTGGCTGTGTTGTTAAAAGCCACGCCCCCAGTTACATACGCTGTGATCACCATGTTAATGTGCAATTAACGATTCAGATTCATGAGCCTGAACAATTGTGTGGCAACAATTGAACTGGGTCTTGATTTGAAAAAAGGCACATTCCCATTCTAGTCTATAGATTGGGTTAAATACATGGGAATGGAATTCATAATAGCATGGTTGAATTGAGGTTATCTTCCATGATGATCAGAATTTCTCTGCTATGACATGTTATTGTGGTGTCTCTTGGTACACATGGTCACCACCTAGTGGCTGTTACTGCTACCCCAGAGAGTAGCACTTACTTAATGGATACAAAATGAATTACCACTACCATAACTCCTTAGTTGAAGGAACTGCCATTTGAGCTAATTCCACTTCCTATCACAAGGCTACAGTGATCGCAAGAAAGAATGGTATATTTGAACAGTGTCTTTTTGAGTCAAGCTACCTAGAGCACGTTAGTCTTGTTCATTAGAACGTGCACATCCAATCATATCGCCAAGTGCTTTAGTGGTGTCCAATCATGTCGCCCGCATTTTAGTGGTTGCTTTAGTGCAGGCAATCAATGCTTTAGAATGCTTTAGTGGTGGTGGCCAATCATGTCTTTAGAATGCTTTAGTGGTGGTGGCCAATCATGTTGCCCAAATGCTTTGGTGGTGGTGCACGTCATCATATGCAAACAACTCATGACATTTCGAACTGTCAGTCCATCGGTTTTGTCACCTTCAGCTTCACTGCACCGTTTATGGTAAGTCCAGATACTGAGCTTGGCTTTATAAATTGTTTTTATCAACGGAATTGTTAATATAAATTAATACGGTGTTGTCAGTTCATAGCAACACTTTGCACCTCTCGTTTTTGACGAGAGACAGACGCGGTGATGCCCGCCGATAGATAGCTAGTTCTACGTTTGTTGAAAACGCAACAGGGCATAAAGACAACGATAATGAATTATCAGAGCTATCTTGTATTAGTTGAATGACTAATATCTCATGATGAAATATGTGGTTGTCACTGGTTTGCTGGCGAAATATTCATAACTTGGCTGTCATTGAGCTCAGCTGCGCGAGCCTTCATGTATTTATGTGCTGACGAGATCGGATATTAGAGATGTGATTGTATTAACAGTGCATATTAATGTGGAAAGATTTTGAACTGGCACATTTGTTGTGTGTGCCTGATGTGTAGTGGATCTATAAATAGTCTGTAAGTGTTACATTACGCATACTGTACTATGTCATACTGTATGTTGTGTGTAGAGCCTCTAACTTTGAGTCGTTTTGGTATTTGATTGATGACTTATTATTAATTATTATTATTATATTATTATTATTAATATTTTCCTACTCATCCAAACGTTATTATTTGCTCTTTAAAGCTCAGGCATAGAGGCATAGGTATAGATCAGTCCCAGTGTATAGCCTTCACGGTACTGTGTATTGTATATGGTTATAGTCAGGGGACGGGAAGGGATAGATATTAGATTAGATTAGATTAGATTCAACATTATTGTCATTGCAGAGTACAAGTACCAGACAATCAAATGCAGTTCAGCATCTAACCAGTAGTGCTGTAACAATTCTGGAGTATTGTATTTTGACTGTACATATCTGTGCTTGTGTGTATGTTTATACTAACAAGATTATTGCTTTCGTCAACAGGAGAGATGATTGGTGTGGACTACCTGTACAGGCAGACAGGGAGAACCCTGCAGGACATGGACCCTGAGGCAGAGGATATTGACCAGCTGCTGGAGGACCTGGCCACGAAGGAGGAACTAGAGGATGAGGACTTCCAAGACGACACCATTGACCCCACTTTCATTTTTTACTTTGCGTCCCACCACCAACCCCCCCCCCCCCTACCGCCCTTGTCTTTGCTGTCCCTCCTGTCGTTTTCTCAACCCTGTTTGCTCCACCTGCCCCTCATCTGGCTGTCCCAAAGGTCCACCTACCCCTCATCTGGCATTGTCCCTCGTTTAGTCTCTGACTAAGGAGCTTTAGTTGGATAAGATGAGGAAGTAGGAAGGCAAACGTCTGTCTCCCCCAAACCAACCCCACTGCATTAATAATATATATTATAACTAACTACATACTGCCTGATTACTTGAACACTACTTCTACTGAAACATATGTACTGCTCCTTATCTGTACCATATTGCACAAGTTCAAGTAGTAGTCAGGTGGTGCATAACATGCTGTGCAGGTAGCAGTGAGACATAGACGGTGTGTATGACAGTGTATTACATCAGGTAGCAGTGAGACATAGACGGTGTGTATGACAGTGTATTACATCAGGTAGCAGTGAGACATAGACGGTGTGTATGACAGTGTATTACATCTCACTGCTACCTGCACAGCATTTTATGCACCACCTGACTACTACTTGAACTTGTACTGTATCATATCTGAACTATATTATTGCATACTGTATGATATTACATCCCATGTCATTGGAATCTGCACAGCTTTTTACACCACTGTTCTACAGCAGCATGACTGGTGCAGCTGTAGTACTGCTGTAGTCTCTTATCACCCTACTCATTTACTTTTATTGTTGATTTGCATTCTGCTGCTATTGATGCTACTGATACTATTGCTGCTATTATTGATTGTTGATTTTGTTGTTCTCATATCCTGCTTATTGATTGTTGATTTTGTTGTTTTTATATCATACTTTATTTTATTACTGATCTTGTATTCTGCTGCAATGCCAATGTTGAATGAACCTGAACCCAATAATTTTACTCTGTGTACCTGTACATTGGTGCAATAAAAGCAATTCTGATTCTGATTCTGATTCTGAGTAGCTCTCTCTTCTTCTCTTTGTAAAAAAGTTATTCATTCAACCTCAGGGCTTTTAAGAGGCTAACTTGTTTATTTGTACTATTATTATAATATATAATATTATACTATTATTCTTTTTATTGATGTTTAAACATCAATAAAACAACAGCTAGTGTCTATAAACTTCTGTTATGTCACAAAAAGCAACTTTTGGCTCAAGTGATTTTGAATTTACACAAAACAACACTTTTGGAGACATTTTTAATTTTTCTTGTTTCTGGTGGGATTTGAACCGGTGACCTTCTGATCGATTCTTCCCCCCCATACAAAAATGGCAATGGCGACATTTTTTATTGTGCATTAATTGTTTAGAATACATTGAGACTATTAAACATGTAGATAATGGAAAAGAAGCCTCAATTTCTCTCTCTTCCTTTTCTTTTCCCTCTTTTTCTCCCCTTTTCCTCTCTTTTTCCTCCCTTTTCTTCTTCCCCCTTCTTCCCCCCTCTTGCACTTTCTTCCCCACCCTTAACAGACTATCGTTCCCCTCGCCCCTCGCTACCTAGAGCACGTTAGTCTTGTTCATTAGAACGTGCACATCCAATCATATCGCCAAGTGCTTTAGTGGTGTCCAATCATGTCGCCCGCATTTTAGTGGTTGCTTTAGTGCAGGCAATCAATGCTTTAGAATGCTTTAGTGGTGGTGGCCAATCATGTCTTTAGAATGCTTTAGTGGTGGTGGCCAATCATGTTGCCCAAATGCTTTGGTGGTGGTGCACGTCATCATATGCAAACAACTCATGACATTTCGAACTGTCAGTCCATCGGTTTTGTCACCTTCAGCTTCACTGCATCCGTTTATGGTAAGTCCAGATACTGAGCTTGGCTTTATAAATTGTTTTTATCAACGGAATTGTTAATATAAATTAATACGGTGTTGTCAGTTCATAGCAACACTTTGCACCTCTCGTTTTTGACGAGAGACAGACGCGGTGATGCCCGCCGATAGATAGCTAGTTCTACGTTTGTTGAAAACGCAACAGGGCATAAAGACAACGATAATGAATTATCAGAGCTATCTTGTATTAGTTGAATGACTAATATCTCATGATGAAATATGTGGTTGTCACTGGTTTGCTGGCGAAATATTCATAACTTGGCTGTCATTGAGCTCAGCTGCGCGAGCCTTCATGTATTTATGTGCTGACGAGATCGGATATTAGAGATGTGATTGTATTAACAGTGCATATTAATGTGGAAAGATTTTGAACTGGCACATTTGTTGTGTGTGCCTGATGTGTAGTGGATCTATAAATAGTCTGTAAGTGTTACATTACGCATACTGTACTATGTCATACTGTATGTTGTGTGTAGAGCCTCTAACTTTGAGTCGTTTTGGTATTTGATTGATGACTTATTATTAATTATTATTATTATATTATTATTAATAATATTTTCCTACTCATCCAAACGTTATTATTTGCTCTTTAAAGCTCAGGCATAGAGGCATAGGTATAGATCAGTCCCAGTGTATAGCCTTCACGGTACTGTGTATTGTATATGGTTATAGTCAGGGGACGGGAAGGGATAGATATTAGATTAGATTAGATTAGATTCAACATTATTGTCATTGCAGAGTACAAGTACCAGACAATGAAATGCAGTTCAGCATCTAACCAGTAGTGCTGTAACAATTCTGGAGTATTGTATTTTGACTGTACATATCTGTGCTTGTGTGTATGTTTATACTAACAAGATTATTGCTTTCGTCAACAGGAGAGATGATTGGTGTGGACTACCTGTACAGGCAGACAGGGAGAACCCTGCAGGACATGGACCCTGAGGCAGAGGATATTGACCAGCTGCTGGAGGACCTGGCCACGAAGGAGGAACTAGAGGATGAGGACTTCCAAGACGACACCATTGACCCCACTTTCATTTTTTACTTTGCGTCCCACCACCAACCCCCCCCCTACCGCCCTTGTCTTTGCTGTCCCTCCTGTCGTTTTCTCAACCCTGTTTGCTCCACCTGCCCCTCATCTGGCTGTCCCAAAGGTCCACCTGCCCCTCATCTGGCATTGTCCCTCGTTTAGTCTCTGACTAAGGAGCTTTAGTTGGATAAGATGAGGAAGTAGGAAGGCAAACGTCTGTCTCCCCCAAACCAACCCCACTGCATTAATAATATATATTATAACTAACTACATACTGCCTGATTACTTGAACACTACTTCTACTGAAACATATGTACTGCTCCTTATCTGTACCATATTGCACAAGTTCAAGTAGTAGTCAGGTGGTGCATAACATGCTGTGCAGGTAGCAGTGAGACATAGACGGTGTGTATGACAGTGTATTACATCAGGTAGCAGTGAGACATAGACGGTGTGTATGACAGTGTATTACATCAGGTAGCAGTGAGACATAGACGGTGTGTATGACAGTGTATTACATCTCACTGCTACCTGCACAGCATTTTATGCACCACCTGACTACTACTTGAACTTGTACTGTATCATATCTGAACTATATTATTGCATACTGTATGATATTACATCCCATGTCATTGGAATCTGCACAGCTTTTTACACCACTGTTCTACAGCAGCATGACTGGTGCAGCTGTAGTACTGCTGTAGTCTCTTATCACCCTACTCATTTACTTTTATTGTTGATTTGCATTCTGCTGCTATTGATGCTACTGATACTATTGCTGCTATTATTGATTGTTGATTTTGTTGTTCTCATATCCTGCTTATTGATTGTTGATTTTGTTGTTTTTATATCATACTTTATTTTATTACTGATCTTGTATTCTGCTGCAATGCCAATGTTGAATGAACCTGAACCCAATAATTTTACTCTGTGTACCTGTACATTGGTGCAATAAAAGCAATTCTGATTCTGATTCTGATTCTGAGTAGCTCTCTCTTCTTCTCTTTGTAAAAAAGTTATTCATTCAACCTCAGGGCTTTTAAGAGGCTAACTTGTTTATTTGTACTATTATTATAATATATAATATTATACTATTATTCTTTTTATTGATGTTTAAACATCAATAAAACAACAGCTAGTGTCTATAAACTTCTGTTATGTCACAAAAAGCAACTTTTGGCTCAAGTGATTTTGAATTTACACAAAACAACACTTTTGGAGACATTTTTAATTTTTCTTGTTTCTGGTGGGATTTGAACCGGTGACCTTCTGATCGATTCTTCCCCCCCATACAAAAATGGCAATGGCGACATTTTTTATTGTGCATTAATTGTTTAGAATACATTGAGACTATTAAACATGTAGATAATGGAAAAGAAGCCTCAATTTCTCTCTCTTCCTTTTCTTTTCCCTCTTTTTCTCCCCTTTTCCTCTCTTTTTCCTCCCTTTTCTTCTTCCCCCTTCTTCCCCCCTCTTGCACTTTCTTCCCCACCCTTAACAGACTATCGTTCCCCTCGCCTGGCGCTACCTAGAGCACGTTAGTCTGGTTCATTAGAACGTGCACATCCAATCATATCGCCAAGTGCTTTAGTGGTGTCCAATCATGTCGCCCGCATTTTAGTGGTTCCTTTAGTGCAGCCAATCAATGCTTTAGAATGCTTTAGTGGTGGTGGCCAATCATGTCTTTAGAATGCTTTTAGTGGTGGTGGCCAATCATGTTGCCCAAATGCTTTATTGGTGGTGCACGTCATCATATGCAAACAACTCATGACATTTCGAACTGTCAGTCCATCGGTTTTGTCACCTTCAGCTTCACTGCATCCGTTTATGGTAAGTCCAGATACTGAGCTTGGCTTTATAAATTGTTTTTATCAACGGAATTGTTCATATAAATTAATACGGTGTTGTCAGTTCATAGCAACACTTTGCACCTCTCGTTTTTGACGAGAGACAGACGCGGTGATGCCCGCCGATAGATAGCTAGTTCTACGTTTGTTGAAAACAGGGCATAAAGACAACGATAATGAGTTATTAAATCAGAGCTATCTTGTATTAGTTGAATGACTAATATCTCATGATGAAATATGTGGTTGTCACTGGTTTGCTGGCGAAATATTCATAACTTGGCTGTCATTGAGCTCAGCTGCGCGAGCCTTCATGTATTTATGTGCTGACGAGATCGGATATTAGAGATGTGATTGTATTAACAGTGCATTATAATGTGGAAAGATTTTGTACTGGCACATTTGTTGTGTGTGCCTGATGTGTAGTGGGTTATTGTCTATAAATAGTCTGTAAGTGTTACATTACGCATACTGTACTATGTCATACTGTATGTTGTGTGTAGAGCCTCTAACTTTGAGGTATTTGATTGATGACTTATTATTAATTATTATTATTATATTATTATTATTAATATTTTCCTACTCATCCAAACGTTATTATTTGCTCTTTAAAGCTCAGGCATAGAGGCATAGGTATAGATCAGTCCCAGTGTATAGCCTTCACGGTACTGTGTATTGTATATGGTTATAGTCAGGGGACGGGAAGGGATAGATATTAGATTAGATTAGATTAGATTCAACATTATTGTCATTGCAGAGTACAAGTACCAGACAATCAAATGCAGTTCAGCATCTAACCAGTAGTGCTGTAACAATTCTGGAGTATTGTATTTTGACTGTACTTATCTGTGCTTGTGTGTATGTTTATACTAACAAGATTATTGCTTTCGTCAAAAAGGAGAGATGATTGGTGTGGACTACCTGTACAGGCAGACAGGGAGAACCCTGCAGGACATGGACCCTGAGGCAGAGGATATTGACCAGCTGCTGGAGGACCTGGCCACGAAGGAGGAACTAGAGGATGAGGACTTCCAAGACGACACCATTGACCCCACTTTCATTTTTTACTTTGCGTCCCACCACCAACCCCCCCCCCCTACCGCCCTTGTCTTTGCTGTCCCTCCTGTCGTTTTCTCAACCCTGTTTGCTCCACCTGCCCCTCATCTGGCTGTCCCAAAGGTCCACCTGCCCCTCATCTGGCATTGTCCCTCGTTTAGTCTCTGACTAAGGAGCACTAGTTGGATAAGATGAGGAAGTAGGAAGGCAAACGTCTGTCTCCTCCAAACCAACCCCACTGCATTAATAATATGTATTATAACTAACTACATACTGCCTGATTACTTGAACACTACTTCTACTGAAACATATGTACTGCTCCTTATCTGTACCATATTGCACAAGTTCAAGTAGTAGTCAGGTGGTGCGTAACATGCTGTGCAGGTAGCAGTGAGACATAGACGGTGTGTATGACAGTGTATTACATCAGGTAGCAGTGAGACATAGACGGTGTGTATGACAGTGTATTACATCTCACTGCTACCTGCACAGCATTTTATGCACCACCTGACTACTACTTGAACTTGTACTGTATCATATCTGAACTATATTATTGCATACTGTATGATATTACATCCCATGTCATTGGAATCTGCACAGCTGTTTACACCACTGTTCTACAGCAGCATGACTGGTGCAGCTGTAGTACTGCTGTAGTCTCTTATCACCCTACTCATTTACTTTTATTGTTGATTTGCATTCTGCTGCTATTGATGCTACTGATACTATTGCTGCTATTATTGATTGTTTATTTTGTTGTTCTCATATCCTGCTTATTGATTGTTGATTTTGTTGTTTTTATATCATACTTTATTTTATTACTGATCTTGTATTCTGCTGCAATGCCAATGTTGAATGAACCTGAACCCAAGAATTTTACTCTGTGTACCTGTACATTGGTGCAATAAAAGCAATTCTGATTCTGATTCTGAGTAACTCTCTCTTCTTCTCTTTGTAAAAAAGTTATTCATTCAACCTCAGGGCTTTTAAGAGGCTAACTTGTTTATTTGTACTATTATTATAATATATAATATTATACTATTATTCTTTTTATTGATGTTTAAACATCAATAAAACAACAGCTAGTGTCTATAAACTTCTGTTATGTCACAAAAAGCAACTTTTGGCTCAAGTGATTTTGAATTTACACAAAACAACACTTTTGGAGACATTTTTAATTGTTCTTGTTTATGGTGGGATTTGAACCGGTGACCTTCTGAACCATTCTTCCCCCCCATACAAAAATGGCAATGGCGACATTTTTTATTGTGCATTAATTGTTTAGAATACATTGAGACTATTAAACATGTAGATAATGGAAAAGAAGCCTCAATTTCTCTCTCTTCCTTTTCTTTTCCCTCTTTTTCTCCCCTTTTCCTCTCTTTTTCCTCACTTTTCTTCTTCCCCCTTCTTCCCCCTCTTTCACTTTCTTCCCCACCCTTAACAGACTATCGTTCCCCTCGCCTGGTCTAGTGGATAGTGAGTTGGACTTGTGATCGGAAGGTTGTGAGTTCAAATCCCGCCTGAAACCACACCACTACTAGTGTGCCCTTGAGTTCTTCTTCTTCTTCTTCTTCTTCTTCTTCTTCTTCTTAGTGGGTAGTGGTGGTCTAGTGGATAGTGAGTTGGACTTGTGATCGGAAGGTTGTGAGTTCAAATCCCGCCTGAAACCACACCACTACTAGTGTGCCCTTGAGTTCTTCTTCTTCTTCTTCTTCTTCTTCTTCTTCTTAGTGGGTAGTGGTGGTCTAGTGGATAGTGAGTTGGACTTGTGATCGGAAGGTTGTGAGTTCAAATCCCGCCTGAAACCACACCACTACTAGTGTGCCCTTGAGTTCTTCTTCTTCTTCTTCTTCTTCTTCTTCTTCTTAGTGGGTAGTGGTGGTCTAGTGGATAGTGAGTTGGACTTGTGATCGGAAGGTTGTGAGTTCAAATCCCGCCTGAAACCACACCACTACTAGTGTGCCCTTGAGTTCTGGTGGTCTAGTGGATAGTGAGTTGGACTTGTGATCGGAAGGTTGTGAGTTCAAATCCCGCCTGAAACCACACCACTACTAGTGTGCCCTTGAGTTCTTCTTCTTCTTCTTCTTCTTCTTCTTCTTCTTCTTCTTAGTGGGTAGTGGTGGTCTAGTGGATAGTGAGTTGGACTTGTGATCGGAAGGTTGTGAGTTCAAATCCCGCCTGAAACCACACCACTACTAGTGTGCCCTTGAGTTCTTCTTCTTCTTCTTCTTCTTCTTTCTTCTTCTTCTTCTTCTTCTTCTTCTTAGTGGGTAGTGGTGGTCTAGTGGATAGTGAGTTGGACTTGTGATCGGAAGGTTGTGAGTTCAAATCCCGCCTGAAACCACACCACTACTAGTGTGCCCTTGAGTTCTTCTTCTTCTTCTTCTTCTTCTTAGTGGGTAGTGGTGGTCTAGTGGATAGTAAGTTGGACTTGTGATCGGAAGGTTGTGAGTTCAAATCCCGCCTGAAACCACACCACTACTAGTGTGCCCTTGAGTTCTTCTTCTTCTTCTTCTTCTTCTTCTTCTTAGTGGGTAGTGGTGGTCTAGTGGATAGTGAGTTGGACTTGTGATCGGAAGGTTGTGAGTTCAAATCCCGCCTGAAACCACACCACTACTAGTGTGCCCTTGAGTTCTTCTTCTTCTTCTTCTTCTTCTTCTTCTTCTTCTTCTTAGTGGGTAGTGGTGGTCTAGTGGATAGTGAGTTGGACTTGTGATCGGAAGGTTGTGAGTTCAAATCCCGCCTGAAACCACACCACTACTAGTGTGCCCTTGAGTTCTTCTTCTTCTTCTTCTTCTTCTTCTTCTTCTAAGTGGGTAGTGGTGGTCTAGTGGATAGTGAGTTGGACTTGTGATCGGAAGGTTGTGAGTTCAAATCCCGCCTGAAACCACACCACTACTAGTGTGCCCTTGAGTTCTTCTTCTTCTTCTTCTTCTTCTTCTTAGTGGGTAGTGGTGGTCTAGTGGATAGTGAGTTGGACTTGTGATCGGAAGGTTGTGAGTTCAAATCCCGCCTGAAACCACACCACTACTAGTGTGCCCTTGAGTTCTTCTTCTTCTTCTTCTTCTTCTTAGTGGGTAGTGGTGGTCTAGTGGATAGTGAGTTGGACTTGTGATCGGAAGGTTGTGAGTTCAAATCCCGCCTGAAACCACACCACTACTAGTGTGCCTTTGAGTTCTGGTGGTCTAGTGGATAGTGAGTTGGACTTGTGATCGGAAGGTTGTGAGTTCAAATCCCGCCTGAAACCACACCACTACTAGTGTGCCCTTGAGTTCTTCTTCTTCTTCTTCTTCTTCTTCTTCTTCTTCTTCTTCTTAGTGGGTAGTGGTGGTCTAGTGGATAGTGAGTTGGACTTGTGATCGGAAGGTTGTGAGTTCAAATCCCGCCTGAAACCACACCACTACTAGTGTGCCCTTGAGTTCTTCTTCTTCTTCTTCTTCTTCTTCTTCTTCTTAGTGGGTAGTGGTGGTCTAGTGGATAGTGAGTTGGACTTGTGATCGGAAGGTTGTGAGTTCAAATCCCACCTGAAACCACACCACTACTAGTGTGCCCTTGAGTTCTTCTTCTTCTTCTTCTTCTTCTTCTTCTTCTTCTTCTTCTTCTTAGTGGGTAGTGGTGGTCTAGTGGATAGTGAGTTGGACTTGTGATCGGAAGGTTGTGAGTTCAAATCCCGCCTGAAACCACACCACTACTAGTGTGCCCTTGAGTTCTGGTGGTCTAGTGGATAGTGAGTTGGACTTGTGATCGGAAGGTTGTGAGTTCAAATCCCGCCTGAAACCACACCACTACTAGTGTGCCCTTGAGTTCTTCTTCTTCTTCTTCTTCTTCTTCTTCTTCTTCTTCTTCTTCTTAGTGGGTAGTGGTGGTCTAGTGGATAGTGAGTTGGACTTGTGATCGGAAGGTTGTGAGTTCAAATCCCGCCTGAAACCACACCACTACTAGTGTGCCCTTGAGTTCTGGTGGTCTAGTGGATAGTGAGTTGGACTTGTGATCGGAAGGTTGTGAGTTCAAATCCCGCCTGAAACCACACCACTACTAGTGTGCCCTTGAGTTCTTCTTCTTCTTCTTCTTCTTCTTCTTCTTAGTGGGTAGTGGTGGTCTAGTGGATAGTGAGTTGGACTTGTGATCGGAAGGTTGTGAGTTCAAATCCCGCCTGAAACCACACCACTACTAGTGTGCCCTTGAGTTCTTCTTCTTCTTCTTCTTCTTCTTCTTCTTAGTGGGTAGTGGTGGTCTAGTGGATAGTGAGTTGGACTTGTGATCGGAAGGTTGAGAGTTCAAATCCCGCCTGAAACCACACCACTACTAGTGTGCCCTTGAGTTCTGGTGGTCTAGTGGATAGTGAGTTGGACTTGTGATCGGAAGGTTGTGAGTTCAAATCCCGCCTGAAACCACACCACTACTAGTGTGCCCTTGAGTTCTTCTTCTTCTTCTTCTTCTTCTTCTTCTTCTTAGTGGGTAGTGGTGGTCTAGTGGATAGTGAGTTGGACTTGTGATCGGAAGGTTGTGAGTTCAAATCCCGCCTGAAACCACACCACTACTAGTGTGCCCTTGAGTTCTGGTGGTCTAGTGGATAGTGAGTTGGACTTGTGATCGGAAGGTTGTGAGTTCAAATCCCGCCTGAAACCACACCACTACTAGTGTGCCCTTGAGTTCTTCTTCTTCTTCTTCTTAGTGGGTAGTGGTGGTCTAGTGGATAGTGAGTTGGACTTGTGATCGGAAGGTTGTGAGTTCAAATCCCGCCTGAAACCACACCACTACTAGTGTGCCCTTGAGTTCTTCTTCTTCTTCTTCTTCTTCTTCTTCTTCTTAGTGGGTAGTGGTGGTCTAGTGGATAGTGAGTTGGACTTGTGATCGGAAGGTTGTGAGTTCAAATCCCGCCTGAAACCACACCACTACTAGTGTGCCCTTGAGTTCTTCTTCTTCTTCTTCTTCTTCTTCTTCTTCTTCTTCTTCTTCTTCTTCTTAGTGGGTAGTGGTGGTCTAGTGGATAGTGAGTTGGACTTGTGATCGGAAGGTTGTGAGTTCAAATCCCGCCTGAAACCACACCACTACTAGTGTGCCCTTGAGTTCTTCTTCTTCTTCTTCTTCTTCTTCTTCTTCTTAGTGGGTAGTGGTGGTCTAGTGGATAGTGAGTTGGACTTGTGATCGGAAGGTTGTGAGTTCAAATCCCGCCTGAAACCACACCACTACTAGTGTGCCCTTGAGTTCTTCTTCTTCTTCTTCTTCTTCTTCTTCTTCTTCTTCTTCTTCTTCTTCTTCTTCTTCTTCTTCTTCTTCTTCTTCTTCTTCTTCTTCTTCTTCTTCTTCTTCTTCTTCTTCTTCTTCTTCTTCTTCTTCTTCTTCTTCTTCTTCTTCTTCTTCTTCTTCTTCTTCTTCTTCTTCTTCTTCTTCTTCTTCTTCTTCTTCTTCTTCTTCTTCTTCTTCTTCTTCTTCTTCTTCTTCTTCTTCTTCTTCTTCTTCGTGGGTAGTGGTGGTCTAGTGGATAGTGAGTTGGACTTGTGATCGGAAGGTTGTGAGTTCAAATCCCGCCTGAAACCACACCACTACTAGTGTGCCCTTGAGTTTTTCTTCTTCTTCTTCTTCTTCACATGAGATAGGAGTGCACCGTTCCTGGATGTACTGCAATACCAGGTCGATGCGTGGAGTGGACGGAGCAAGCCCCGATTCCAGCTCCCTGTTGCAAAAATCAATTTAATATATGGTCCCCGGGTAGGGGACGTATCAGATATTAAACTGATAAGAACAGATACTACACTTGATCTTAGCCAAAAGGCCGAGAAGCGATAACCCATAAATTGAACCGCGCCCACCTCCGCCGCCATTATGGTCAAAGTGTGAAAAATGGGTTGACCTGTGACCTGTGACCTGTGACCTGTGACCTGTGACCCCCACCTGGCTTACCTTGAAACACGGATATGGGCTCAGCGAGACGCAGAGCCTGCCAAAAATAGCTTGAACTCGTAAGTGTTCCTCTCCACAGAAGTCTTTAGTAAAAGGCGAAAGGCTTGTGCGTTTTTTGTGGGTAGTGGTGGTCTAGTGGATAGTGAGTTGGACTTGTGATTGGAAGGTTGTGAGTTCAAATCCCGCCTGAAACCACACCACTACTAGTGTGCCCTTCAGTTCTTCTTCTTCTTCTTCTTCTTCTTCTTCTTCTTCTTAGTGGGTAGTGGTGGTCTAGTGGATAGTGAGTTGGACTTGTGATCGAAGGTTGTGAGTTCAAATCCCGCCTGAAACCACACCACTACTAGTGTGCCCTTGAGTTCTTCTTCTTCTTCTTCTTCTTCTTCTTCTTCTTCTTAGTGGGTAGTGGTGGTCTAGTGGATAGTGAGTTGGACTTGTGATCGGAAGGTTGTGAGTTCAAATCCCGCCTGAAACCACACCACTACTAGTGTGCCCTTGAGTTCTTCTTCCTTCTTCTTCTTCTTCTTAGTGGGTAGTGGTGGTCTAGTGGATAGTGAGATGGACTTGTGATCGGAAGGTTGTGAGTTCAAATCCCGCCTGAAACCACACCACTACTAGTGTGCCCTTGAGTTCTGGTGGTCTAGTGGATAGTGAGTTGGACTTGTGATCGGAAGGTTGTGAGTTCAAATCCCGCCTGAAACCACACCACTACTTGAGTTCTTCTTCTTCTTCTTCTTCTTCTTCTTCTTCTTCTTCTTCTTCTTCTTCTTCTTCTTCTTTCTTCTTCTTCTTCTTCTTCCTCTTCTTCTTCTTCTTCTTCTTCTTAGTGGGTAGTGGTGGTCTAGTGGATAGTGAGTTGGACTTGTGATCGGAAGGTTGTGAGTTCAAATCCCGCCTGAAACCACACCACTACTAGTGTGCCCTTGAGTTCTTCTTCTTCTTCTTCTTCTTCTTCTTCTTCTTCTTCTTCTTCTTCTTCTTCTTCTTCTTCTTCTTCTTCTTCTTCTCTTCTTCTTCTTCTTTTCTTCTCTTCTTCTTCTTCTTC
Organism: Nansenia antarctica; assembly: GCF_963989245.1. Taxonomy (NCBI): domain Eukaryota; kingdom Metazoa; phylum Chordata; class Actinopteri; order Argentiniformes; family Microstomatidae; genus Nansenia; species Nansenia antarctica. The sequence goes on along the minus strand of NC_137681.1, from coordinate 33,968,314 downwards.
TTCTTCTTCTTCTTCTTCTTCTTCTTCTTCTTCTTCTTCTCTTCTTCTTCTTCTTCTTCTTCTTCTTCTTCTTCTTCTTCTTCTTCTTCTTCTTCTTCTTCTTCTTCTTCTTCTTCTTCTTCTTCTTCTTCTTCTTCTTCTTCTTCTTCTTCTTCTTCTTCGTGGGTAGTGGTGGTCTAGTGGATAGTGAGTTGGACTTGTGATCGGAAGGTTGTGAGTTCAAATCCCGCCTGAAACCACACCACTACTAGTGTGCCCTTGAGTTTTTCTTCTTCTTCTTCTTCTTCACATGAGATAGGAGTGCACCGTTCCTGGATGTACTGCAATACCAGGTCGATGCGTGGAGTGGACGGAGCAAGCCCCGATTCCAGCTCCCTGTTGCAAAAATCAATTTAATATATGGTCCCCGGGTAGGGGACGTATCAGATATTAAACTGATAAGAACAGATACTACACTTGATCTTAGCCAAAAGGCCGAGAAGCGATAACCCATAAATTGAACCGCGCCCACCTCCGCCGCCATTATGGTCAAAGTGTGAAAAATGGGTTGACCTGTGACCTGTGACCTGTGACCTGTGACCTGTGACCCCCACCTGGCTTACCTTGAAACACGGATATGGGCTCAGCGAGACGCAGAGCCTGCCAAAAATAGCTTGAACTCGTAAGTGTTCCTCTCCACAGAAGTCTTTAGTAAAAGGCGAAAGGCTTGTGCGTTTTTTGTGGGTAGTGGTGGTCTAGTGGATAGTGAGTTGGACTTGTGATTGGAAGGTTGTGAGTTCAAATCCCGCCTGAAACCACACCACTACTAGTGTGCCCTTCAGTTCTTCTTCTTCTTCTTCTTCTTCTTCTTCTTCTTAGTGGGTAGTGGTGGTCTAGTGGATAGTGAGTTGGACTTGTGATCGGAAGGTTGTGAGTTCAAATCCCGCCTGAAACCACACCACTACTAGTGTGCCCTTGAGTTCTTCTTCTTCTTCTTCTTCTTCTTCTTCTTCTTCTTAGTGGGTAGTGGTGGTCTAGTGGATAGTGAGTTGGACTTGTGATCGGAAGGTTGTGAGTTCAAATCCCGCCTGAAACCACACCACTACTAGTGTGCCCTTGAGTTCTTCTTCTTCTTCTTCTTCTTCTTCTTAGTGGGTAGTGGTGGTCTAGTGGATAGTGAGATGGACTTGTGATCGGAAGGTTGTGAGTTCAAATCCCGCCTGAAACCACACCACTACTAGTGTGCCCTTGAGTTCTGGTGGTCTAGTGGATAGTGAGTTGGACTTGTGATCGGAAGGTTGTGAGTTCAAATCCCGCCTGAAACCACACCACTACTTGAGTTCTTCTTCTTCTTCTTCTTCTTCTTCTTCTTCTTCTTCTTCTTCTTCTTCTTCTTCTTCTTCTTCTTCTTCTTCTTCTTCTTCTTCTTCTTCTTCTTCTTCTTCCTCTTCTTCTTCTTCTTCTTCTTCTTAGTGGGTAGTGGTGGTCTAGTGGATAGTGAGTTGGACTTGTGATCGGAAGGTTGTGAGTTCAAATCCCCGCCTGAAACCACACCACTACTAGTGTGCCCTTGAGTTCTTCTTCTTCTTCTTCTTCTTCTTCTTCTTCTTCTTCTTCTTCTTCTTCTTCTTCTTCACATGAGATAGGAGTGCACCGTTCCTGGATGTACTGCAATACCAGGTCGATGCGTGGAGTGGACGGAGCAAGCCCCGATTCCAGCTCCCTGTTGCAAAAATCAATTTAATATATGGTCCCCGGGTAGGGGACGTATCAGATATTAAACTGATAAGAACAGATACTACACTTGATCTTAGCCAAAAGGCCGAGAAGCGATAACCCATAAATTGAACCGCGCCCACCTCCGCCGCCATTATGGTCAAAGTGTGAAAAATGGGTTGACCTGTGACCTGTGACCTGTGACCTGTGACCTGTGACCCCCACCTGCTTACCTTGAAACACGGATATGGGCTCAGCGAGACGCAGAGCCTGCCAAAAATAGCTTGAACTCGTAAGTGTTCCTCTCCACAGAAGTCTTTAGTAAAAGGCGAAAGGCTTGTGCGTTTTTTGTGGGTAGTGGTGGTCTAGTGGATAGTGAGTTGGACTTGTGATTGGAAGGTTGTGAGTTCAAATCCCGCCTGAAACCACACCACTACTAGTGTGCCCTTCAGTTCTTCTTCTTCTTCTTCTTCTTCTTCTTCTTCTTAGTGGGTAGTGGTGGTCTAGTGGATAGTGAGTTGGACTTGTGATCGGAAGGTTGTGAGTTCAAATCCCGCTTGAAACCACACCACTACTAGTGTGCCCTTGAGTTCTTCTTCTTCTTCTTCTTCTTCTTCTTCTTCTTCTTCTTCTTCTTCTTCTTCTTCTTCTTCTTCTTCTTCTTCTTCTTCTTCTTCTTCTTAGTGGGTAGTGGTGGTCTAGTGGATAGTGAGTTGGACTTGTGATCGGAAGGTTGTGAGTTCAAATCCCGCCTGAAACACACCACTACTAGTGTGCCCTTGAGTTCTTCTTCTTCTTCTTCTTCTTCTTCTTCTTCTTCTTCTTCTTCTTCTTCTTCTTCTTCTTCTTCTTCTTCTTCTTCTTCTTCTTCTTCTTCTTCTTCTTCTTCTTCTTCTTCTTAGTGGGTAGTGGTGGTCTAGTGGATAGTGAGTTGGACTTGTGATCGGAAGGTTGTGAGTTCAAATCCCGCCTGAAACCACACCACTACTAGTGTGCCCTTGAGTTCTTCTTCTTCTTCTTCTTCTTCTTCTTCTTCTTCTTCTTCTTCTTCTTCTTCTTCTTCTTCTTCTTCTTCTTCTTCTTCTTCTTTCTTCTTAGTGGGTAGTGGTGGTCTAGTGGATAGTGAGTTGGACTTGTGATCGGAAGGTTGTGAGTTCAAATCCCGCCTGAAACCACACCACTACTAGTGTGCCCTTGAGTTCTTCTTCTTCTTCTTCTTCTTCTTCCTTGGTTCTTCTTCTTTTTCTTTTCTTCTTCTTCTTCTTCCTTCTTCTTCTTCTTCTTCTTCTTCTTCTTCTTCTTCTTCTTCTTCTTCTTCTTCTTCTTCTTCTTCTTAGTGGGTAGTGGTGGTCTAGTGGATAGTGAGTTGGACTTGTGATCGGAAGGTTGTGAGTTCCAAATCCGCCTGAACCACAACCACTACTAGTGTGCCCTTGAGTTCTTCTTCTTCTTCTTCTTCTTCTTCTTCTTCACATGAGATAGGAGTGCACCGTTCTGGATGTACTGCAATACCAGGTCGATGCGTGGAGTGGACGGAGCAAGCCCCGATTCCAGCTCCCTGTTGCAAAAATCAATTTAATATATGGTCCCCGGGTAGGGGACGTATCAGATATTAAACTGATAAGAACAGATTGTTAAAGTTTTTATTTTCATTTTTCCTTACACGGGGAACCTTGTTCCCCCCTTTCCATTAAAACTTCACAAACAAATAATCAAACACGTTTACCCCCCGTTCTTTTGTGGGGGGTTAAGCGCAAATCAAAACAACCAACACTTTCTTTTCATGATCACATTCCATTTGTATTAAAACAAAAACAAAACCTGTTGCCCCCCCTCCTTTTGTGGAGGGTCAGGATGCAAACCTGCATATCAACTCAAAAAAAGTCCCAGCCCCCCTTTCCACCGCTCCCGGGCCGCATGGTGACCCCACTTCTTCTCCTCCCTCTTCATCCTCCCCCTCAAATCTCCTTCCACCCTCCTCACTATCCCTTCCACCCCTGTCGCTGTCCCTGCCCCCACCACCTCCTGCCTCGACCTCCATATCTCCCTCTTAAACAAACTAACTATGAGCCAGAGTAGGAATCTCTCCCTATTCCCACCCCCCACTCTCCCTACCCCTCTCTCTACTCTGGCCCATGACAAGGTAAAACCCCCTCTAACCTTCTCTAACAGCCCTCCCGCCCGGGCCCACACCACTCCAGCAAAGGCGCAGTCCCATAAAGCATGACGCACACTCTCCTCCCCGCTACAGCCCAGCCGGGGGCATAAGGGGGATCGCGCCAGGCCACGCTGGTGCATGGTGGCCCGCACCGGCAGACTCTTGTGGAGGCATAACCAGTTCAGGTCCTTGAGCCTATTGTCCAGGCCCCGCAGCTGCACTGCATCCCAGACCGCCGCCGGGATGCCCACCACAGGGGCCGTGCAGGCACCCTGCCTCACTACAGCATACATACTCTTGTGGTCCAAACCTACACGGGCAACTTCAACCTCGGGGTGCGCACGCAGCCACTTCGCCGCATGGCTGAAGTGCCACGGCAGCTGTTCCGCCCGAGGACCCGCATTGGACCACTCCATAATGTGTCGTCCCTGGTAGGCAAAGAAAAGCCGCAGGAAAAAACCGGACGGATGGATTACCGGGTGAGCGAGCTCCTTCAGCAGAGAGGAGACAAACAGCGAGTCTAGCTTGAGGGGTAGGTGGGGGACATCCCTACCTCCCTCCCTGGTGGCCGAGAGCATGCGGGCCCTGGCCACGTACTCATGCCTTCCCCCCCACATGAACTGAAAAACAAGCCGCATGAGGGGTCTCCTCATGCTCGCAGGCAGCGGGTAGACATATGCCAGGTACAAGAGAGAAGGCAATATGTCCACTTTCAAGACCAAGACCTTGCCCCCAAAGGACAAAGACCTGGCCTTCCACCGCACCAACCTCCCTTGTACCTCCGCGATTCTCGCGTTCCAGTTCAGCGTCGCAGAGCCGGAGGACTCAAAACAGACCCCGAGCACCCTCAGGGGCCCAGTGCAGAGAGCTACTCCCCCAGGCGCATCCGTCCTACCCTTCCACCGGCCAAAATACTTGACCGATGACTTACCCAGGTTCAGGACTGCTCCCGACGCGTGGGTAAAATCGTCAAAAATTTTGAGACATCTGAGCAGGCATGAGTCTCTGCAGAGTAGCAGAGTGGTGTCGTCTGCATATTGGGTCAGTTTGACCCTCAGCCCACCGCTGCCGGGCACCAGCAAGCCCTCCACCTCTGCGTCAGCCCTAATGGCCGCCGCCAGAGGCTCCATGTACAGCACGTACAGGAGCGCCGAGAGAGGGCAGCCTTGCCTGACCCCCGAAGGGAGGCCAAACACCTCCCCCAGGTGGCCGTTCACCCTCACCCGGCACCCCGCCCCCCTGTAGAGTGTGCTGAGCCACCCCCTATATCTAGGCCCAAAACCCATCTGCTCTATCACTTTAAATAAAAAACCCCTATGCACCCGATCAAAGGCCTTGGCCTGATCGAGTGCAGCCACCATTAAAGGCAGGTCCCTATCCTCAGCCCAGGCGATGGAGTCCCTGACCAGCTGAAGGTTCCACCTAATCGAGCGGCCCTCGATCCCACACGTCTGGTCCTCATGGACGACGTAGGGAAGGGCTGCGCGCAGACGGTCAGCCATGACCTTGGCCAACAGCTTATAGTCCACACACAGCATTGTCAACGGCCTCCAGTTGTTAAGGTCGGCGGCGTCCCCCTTCTTATACAGGAGGGAGAGCACGCCTTCGGCCATTGACTTGCCCATGACCCCAGTCTCGAGAACGGATGTCAAAACCTCGACGACCACCGGGCCGAGTATACCCCATAACTGTAGGTAAAACTCTGCCGGCAGGCCGTCCATCCCAGGCACCTTCCCCTTCCCCATCCGTTTGAGGGCCCGCTCGACCTCCACTAGTGTGATCGGGCCTTCCATCGCCTGCATGATGTCCTCCGGCACTCGCCGGGACAGGTGCGCTAAAAAAACCTCCCCCCCAGCCTCATCTACCTCTCTCTCCCTAAAGAAATCCCTATAAAACTCGGTGGCCGCCTGCACCATCTGACCCTGCTCCCTGACCACCGACCCCCCAGTGTCTCTCACCCCGTGATGGGTCTGGCGCGCGCGCCGTGCCCTCACAGAGGCAAAGAACGCCGCTGAGCAGGTCTCGTCCTGCTCAAGGAAATCCTGGCGCGCTCGCTCTAAATGAGCTCTAGCCCTACGCTCATAGGCCTCTCTGAGGCGGCCCTTGAGTTCCGCGGAGCGGGCTTGGTCGATCGACCCCCCGAGGTTGCCGGCCTCGTACTCGAGGTCGAGCAACCGCTGCAGCCGCTCCACTTCCCTCCTGCCTTCTCTTTCCCTCCTCTTACAATAATCCCTGCTAAACTTAGCCATCCTCACCTTCACCTCCTCCCACCACTCCACCACCCCCACAAACATGGGCCTGAGGCCCTTAAGCCCATGTATGTAGGTGGTGAGTGCCTCGACAAAAGCCCGCTCACCAAGGATCTCCCTGTCTAGCTTCCAATACCCCCTTCCGACGACACAGGCTGGTGCACCTACCCGTAGGAGCACCCCGTCGTGATCTGAGAAAAACACAGGCAAATGCTGCCCGGCCACAGGGCCCAAAGACCTAGGTATGAACAAATAGTCAAGCCTCCTCGCGACCCCCCGCGAGTTACGCCAGGTGGGAACCGCCAGTGGTGGTGTGGTGTGTAGCCCCCCATCCACAAGCCCGCAGCTAGCCATCAGTAACCCCATGGCCTTAGCGCTGCCCTCCCCCCGCCTGCCTAGTTCCATATTAAAATCACCCCCCACCACCAAGTGTCTATTAGTCGCACACAGGGGCACAAGGCAGTCTACCATCTCCCTCCTGCCCTGTGCCTCCTGTGGCCCATATACCCCAACTACCCTCAACCTACACTCCCCTACACTAATATCTAATCCTAACACCCTACCCTGCATCCCCACAAAAGTACCCTCCACCCTCACCTCTCTGTTCCCTAACAGAATCCCTACACCCGATGAGTGGACCCCCCCCACACTCCAAAAGGACTCCCCCCTACCCCACTCCCTCTTAAATTTTCTAACATCCCCCTCATCCCTTAAGTGCACCTCCTGTAAAAAACATACAGTGAAATCTAGTGACAATAAATAACCAAAAACTGCTGCCCTCTTCACCCTGTCTCTTAAACCCCTCACATTTAACGTAACAAAAACCAAATCCATAATGTGTAATTTAAGAACAAACAAGCAAACAAAAACCGACAACCACAGTTCTCAATGTGAATCATAACTCAACAACCCATTATACATCACCCCGAGGGGTATGGGTCCTCCTCATCAAGAATTCCGTCAGTCTCCATGGCTTTTGCAGCCTCCTCCCTTTCCATCTGGGTTGCCCACGTAGGGCTTGAGACAGGGGGCTCCGGCATCCTCAGAACCGCCTGAGGCCCCCCTCTCTCCCCCAGATCCTCTCCACCTTCCCCCCGGGCAGGGGGACCAGCGATCAGAAATTGCACATGACTCACTCGCGGCGGGTCATAATGACTCACTCGCTTAGGCCCCCCACCCGGGCTCTCCTCACTGCTCCCACTGCGGCTCCTGCTGCGGCTCCTGCTGCGGCCCCTGTCCGCTTTCCTCTCCTTGTCCTTCTCCTTCTTCCGCTGCCTCTTCCGCTGCTTCCCGGGGGTCGACTCCTGCTGCGTGCCCCCCAGAGGTGTCACGAAAACCTGGGGCGGGTCTTCTTCCCCCAGGAGCGCATTCAGCTCCCTCTCCAGGGCATCCAGGGTCTGTTTCCCCCGGGCCGCACTCAGCTTCCTCTCCAGGGCCTCCAGGGCCTCCAGGGCCTCACCCACCTCAGGGCCTGCTACCGGAGGTTGGTTCTCCGGGTCCTTCAGTCTGGGGGGGCGGGGAAGGGGGAGGAGGGGGGGGGGAGGGGGGGGGAGGCGGGGGGGGGAGGGGGGGGGGGAGGAAGGGGGGGAGGGGGGGGGGGGAAGGGACGGGTGCGGGGGGGGGGGGACGGGTGCGGGGGGTGGGTTTGGGGGCGGGGGGGGGTTGTGGGGGTGGAGGTGCTGGGGCCGCCTCCGCTCGGTGCTCCTCCGGCTCCTTGGTCCCTCTGCTTAGCCCCCCCTGCTGCATCGGCGTAGGATTTCGGCTTAGGGCGGGTTGGGCAGTCCCTGAACAAGTGTCCTCTCAGGCCACAACTGTGGCATTCCCTGGGCTGGGTGCAGTCTTTTGCCACGTGGTCCTTGGCGTTGCAGTTCCTGCACCTCATCCCAGGGCAGTCTCCCTGCCCGTGACCCGTCTGCATACACTTTTTGCAGAAGGGGGCCTGCCGGGCATAGTACAGGTTGCCCCTGTCCGCCCCCAGCGAGAAAAGTGCCGGGGGGTGTGCGTAGCCGTCGAAGCCTCCCTCTTCTGGCCGTAGGAGCACCTGGTACTGACGAGTGTTGGTCCATATCCCCCGGGCGTCCCTGATGTGGCGTGCCCCCGACGTGACCTTGCAGTAGCGGCTCAGGAACCCCTCCACAGCTTCATCCTTCACATAAGCGTTGAACATGGTCACCGTCATGACCCTGAAATTATTTTTCCCCATGTCTGTCACCCTGTAGAGCGACAGAGGCATGGTCTCGGCCCCGACGGTAACCATGTCCATCACCCTTCTGATCATGGCCGCCGAGTGAAAAGTCACGTCGAAGGCATTCTCCCGCCTATTGCCCTGGAGGCAAAAGATTTCCGGGACCGTCAGTTTCAGGTGCCCCAGCAACACCACCCGGGTGAAGGTATCCCTCAGCTGGATGTCCTCTGTCTGGTCTCTCCATGCAAAACGAATTACATTAAACATTCCGGCCTTTGGGCCCGACTCTTTGTCCATTTTCTGCTTTCCCGGCAGAATCAAGATACAACACTTGATTATTGCCTTTGCAAGTTAAAGAACTCTGCTCACTGATAAGAACAGGTGTTTTTTATTGGTTTTTATAAAAACACAACACCGTATATACAATCAATTAATCAAACAATCAGACATTTAAGACATTACATTCAACAACAACCAACATTAAACTAACTAAAGTGCTCAGTGTTCAGTGTATTGTCCAGTGTAGTGTAATGTTCAGTGTTCAGTGTTCAGTGTCCAGGTTCCAGTGTCGGTAGGAGGCAGGGGTAAAAAACCTGTTCGCTGTGCATCCGGGAAAAAAATTCCCCTGCAGCCCTCTAGTTGTAGAGCGACTACTATCCAGTTTGCCCACCAGTGCAAAGCCGTGGCTCCCCCACCTCCCTCCCCCGAGGGACCCCACACACCCGACTCACCCGACCCGCCCCACCACCGGCGCATCCGGCCCAGCCCACCAGGCTCAGACTCCTGTAGCCCTTCACGAGGCTAGCCGGACCAGGCGCCCCAGCGGCGGAGCAGATCGAGCACGCAGGCCGACCGGAGGCCCCTGAGGAGAGGCCCAGAGAGCTCGGCGCATGGCAGGCAAGCAGAGGCGAAAAACCTGTACACAGCTTATCCAGGGAAAAAGCTCCCTGGCTCTTCTCAGCTTGTTCCGGGCTGGGGGTTGGGGGTTGGCGGGTAGGGGACTGGGCCTGTAGCTGGGGGCCTGGAGTTGGGGGGGGGGGGCCCGGAACAGGGGGTTTGGGGTCGCTGAGTTGGAACCTGGGGTTGGTGCTGGGGTGACGTGGTGGTTCCCGCCGGTCTCTGCTCCTGGGTCTGGAAGCCTGGGTAGGTGTCAGAGCTGGATATGACATGTGCCTGAAAAGATACAGGAGTGAGAGAAGGGAGGTGTGCATGGTTTGTGTAGTGTGCATTTTGGTGTCAGGCGGGTGATCAGTACTTCCCTGTGACCCAGTGGTGTTGGTCATCCTGGTGCTGGTGGTGCTGGCAGAGACGGCTGGTTCGGCTGTGGGTTGTGTGTGGTGATATTCTGGTGAGGGTAGGAAGTGGGTCAGTGCTGTGTACATGTGTAGGTGGTGGAAGGTGCAGTAAACTTCCCTGTTGGTGTTGTGCGCTGCTCCTCTCCTGGTCCTTGTGATGGTGATACTGCTGACCAGGGCTTGTGCTGGAACGGTGGTGAAGGTGATAGTGCAGGAACTGGTGGTGTAGTGAGGTAGGCCCGGGGTGGGGGGGGGTTGGGCGATGCGGCGCGGCATGGGGGGGGGATTTAGAGGATGACGTCCTTCCATCTCTCCACCCCCCACACCGCTCTTGCTTGATCCGGGTTATTTTTAAAGTCAACAATAGCATGGTCCCTGAGGCAGAGGGTGATTCTCCTCCTCAGGGTTGTCAGGTGGACGCTCTGTTTCTGATAGACCCTGATGTTCCTCGTCTCCCAGAGTACCTGCTTGACGGCGCTGATGATCCTCCACTGTTGTTGTAGTTGGGGGGTTGTGCACCCCCCGGGAGGACCATACAGGATGTTCTCGCTCGTCAAGCGGGGCAGGGTCAGCAGGCTGTTTAGGGAGACAGAGGGAACAAACAGGGCCCAGACCCGCCTGGCCACGGAGCACTCACAGAACAGGTGGTTAATGTGTTCTGTGTCCGTGCATCCGTGGGGGCATTTGTCAGTCGTTGCGATGTGCCGCCTATGCAAGAATTCCCTAGTGGGGAGACAACCATGAGCAGCCATCCAGGCAATGTCTTTTTGTTTATTGTTAGTACATTTATGATTAATGTTTTTCCATACCTGTTTGGAGTCCACGGCTGTGCTGGCCTTGGGGTGAGTAATGGTTTCCTTCGACCTTATGAAGGTCATAATGTCTTTGTATTTCCATGAGGCCAGCCCAGCCGCGGACAATCCTGTCTTGAAGGCAAAGTCCCTCCATATCTTGTAGACTGGAGGGGGGTCCCAGCTGTAGGGCACAGTGTGATTTATTGATGCGGTCACCCTGAGTGTCCGGAGGATGGGTGTGGCATAGTATATTTCAAAGAACCTGGCTTTCCTATCTTTGTTGTTGATGTTGTTGATGAGGTTGGAGAGTCCCTGTGCCCTAATGATGTTTAGGATGTCTGGGACCCCTTTCCCCCCATTCTCCACTGTTTTGTACAGGGTGGTGCGTTTTAGTTTTTCCATCTGGCTCCCCCAGACAAAGGTAAACATGGTCCTTTCGATGGTTTTGGATACTGCTCTGTCTGGGGGAAACACCCTGCCCAGGTAAAGGAGAATGGGAAGAACAATAGCCTTCAGGACCAGGATCTTGCCTGTCATTGTGAGAGGCCGTGCACTCCACTCACAGATCTTCTTTTGGACCTGGCGGATGGTCTCCTTCCAGCTGCCGGAGGCTCCTCCATCTTTCTGGTAGGTGATCCCCAGCAGCTTAATGTTTTCCGTCTTTACAGGGAAGGAGGTTGCCAGGTTCTCCTGCCAGTGCTGCGACAGAAACAGCTCACACTTACCCCTATTGATCAGGGCGCCAGTGGCTGCACAGTAGTCCTCCACCACTTTCGTTGCTGTGGAAATGGAGCGACTATCTGTGCCGACGATGGTAATGTCGTCCATGTACGCCACCACCTTGAGCCTCTCCCCCCGGGCCCCTGGTAGAGGGTAGCCCATGATGTTGGGGGAGCTCCTGATCTTCCGTAGGAACGGCTCCAGGTAGATGACGTACAGTAGAGGGGCCAAGGGGCATCCCTGCCGTACTCCAGCTTTGATGGGGAAGGGGTCTGTCAACTGGTTGTTGATCCGAACTCTGCTCGTGATGTTGTTGTAGCAGAGTTCGGTCCAGTTGAGCAGGTGCTGGGGGAAGTTCATGCCCCTCAGCACCCTCTGCAGGAAACCATGGCTAACCCTGTCAAAGGCCTTCTCCTGATCCAGGCTGAGAAGGCCTAAAGGGGACCTCCGCTCCTGGGAGTGCAGGATGAGGTCTCTCACCAGGAGCAGGTTGTCGTTGATGGACCTACCGGGGACGCTACAGGTTTGGTCAGGGGCTATAACTGAGGGGAGGAGGGTTTGAAACCGTTGGGTGAGGGCTTTTGTCATAATTTTATAGTCCACTGGGAGGAGATTGATGGGGCGCCAGTTCCGGAGGTCCTTGAGGTCCCCTTTCTTGGGGATCAGTGTGACCGTACTCTGTCTCATTGACTCTCCAAGCCTCCCTTCCCTGTAGACGGCTTTGAAGACCTCCGCCAAGTCCTCCTTGAGGAGATCCCAGAGAGTCTTGTAGAACTCTGCTGGGATCCCATCCGGTCCAGGGGCCTTGTGTGTATTCAAGGAGTGCACGGCCCGGGTGAGCTCCTCCGTGGTCAGCTCTGGGTTCTCACTCTCACCACCCTCGGGGACCCGGTCCAGACCATCCAGGAAGGTGGCCATGAGAGTCTCGTCGGTTGTCTTGATGTTGTAGAGACTCTCGTAGAACTCTCTTGCCACCCCCGGGATGTTGCCTCTGTCTGACACGGTGTCCCCATTGGTGTCGTATAGGGACAGGATAGGCTTGTGTTTTGACCGTGCCTTGCGGAAGAAGTGGCGTGTGCATTTCTCCTCCTCCTCCAGGCCCTGGAGTTTTTCCCTGAACTGTTTCTTTTGTTGTTGCTCCCGGTAGAGGGTGGCAAGGTGTTGTTTGGTCTCAGCCAGTTCTCGGGCCACATCCAGACCACCCAGTTGTAGGAGACTTAGGCGTTGGAGGGCCGCATTGTGGTGTTGAAACCTGGCCCTCTGTTCTGCCGCTTTCCTCCTTCCGACTGACCCGAAGTAGCCCTTTGTCCTGGCCTTAACCATCTCCCACCACTCTATCGGGGAGTCGAACAGTTCTTTTAGGGTCCTCCACTCCAGGTAGCGCCTGGAGAAGGAATGCACCACTGTTGGGTCCTGAAGGATCGATGTATTCATCCTCCAGGTACCCCTACCCGCTCTTGTTTGGCCATCCCATTCCAGGGACACTGTCAACATCCTGTGGTCCGAGAAGTGGGCCGCCTGGCTGGTCAGGGTTCCCATCCTCAGACCTGGCGAGAGCAAGAACATGTCTATCCTGGAGGAAGAATTCCCGGAGGAACTCACCCTTGTGTGTGTCGGCGGGGAGGTGCCACCGGCGTCTACCAGTTGGAAGTCGTCTATGATGGACTGAAGTTCTGTAGTGGATCGGTCTCTCCTGGGCCTGCTGCGGTCCTCATCCCGGAGGGCACAGTTGAAATCTCCCCCCACTAGGACTGGTGTGGGGATGAGGAGGAGAGACCGAAGTTTCTTGAAAAGGGAGACTCTCTTGGCCACGTTGGTTGGGCCGTACACATTGATGACCCTCAGCGGCGAACCCTGGATCTCTAGGTCCAGAACCAGGATTCGCCCGCTCTCTACAACCTCCCCCTTTTTGGTCTGCAGAAAAGGGTTGGCCACCAAAATGCCGACCCCATCAGCTCTATCAATGTTTGAGCCTGACCAGAGAGAGTCCCCCCGTGTCCATTCCTCCTCCAGGGTGGCGTCCATCTCCTTGAATGGGATGGCGCACTCCTGGAGGATATACATGTCTGACTGATGTTGGGTGATGTACTGGTAGACGACCTCCCGTTTGTCTGGTTGCCGGAGGCTTCTGGTGTTGAGAGATGAGATTGTTATCCTCATGGTTCTTGGATTTGGTTTGTTCCAATTTTTGCTAAACTATTGCACATGAGGTTGAGGCCCTCCAATGGGTCGTTGGGGGCCAGATAGTGTGGTACCTCCCCTTGGCTGCTCATGGTGTGGGGGTTGTCTCCCCTCTGACTGCCTGGTGGCCCCCTCATCTGTGTTGTTGATGAGGTGATTTTCGGTGGCCCGTACGGTCCGGTGAGCATGGACTGGGGGTGGCTGGTGGGCTGTGCAGGGTGAGGAGCATGTGATGACTGGAGAGAGGAAGAGGGTGGGGAGGAGGGTTTGGGGGGGGGAGCCGGCTTACCTGTATGGCGTTGGGGTTTGGGTTCTGGAGTAGTCTTTTTGTCTGGTTTTTTCCGGATTGCCTTTTTTTGTGGTCTTTTGCGTTTTGGTTGAGCCAAGCTCCAGTCATTTTCACTGTCTGATTGGGAGGGGAGGTGGATCTGCGGTGTGCTGCTGGTGGCTATCTCAATAGAGGCCGGCTCCCCCTTCATGGTGTTTTTGCAGGGGGTGGAGGTGGCCATGGGGTTTAGGAGGGGGTGGGTGTTGAGGTTGTCTGTAGGGGGTGCTGGGACGGTTGGTTCCTCTCCTTCTCCTTCTCCGTCGCTCGAGCTCTGATCGTCCCCTCCATCGCTCGGGCGCCGGTCCTCCTCCGTCTCTCCCTTCTCTTCCTCCATGTTGGGTGTGGGTTGGGGTGTGGGTTGGGGTGTGGGTTGGGGTGGGGGTTGGGGTGGGGGTGGGGGTGTGGGTTGGGGTGGGGGTGGGGGTTGGGGTGGTGGTTGGTTGGATTTATAGCCCCGGGCTCTACTTGCATAGGAACTTGGGCAGTCACGGTAAAGATGCCCCTGTCCCCCGCACAGGTTGCAAGGTCTGGTCGTGGTGCACTCCGACGTCGGGTGGTCTTGGCGGCAGATTTTACATACCACGGCCTTGCAGGCCGCTGCCAGATGGCCCAATTGGCCGCAGTTCCTGCAAAGCTTCGGCATACCGTAGTAGTAGACGGAGCCCCTGTTGTTCCCCAGGTTGATGGTGCTGGGGATATGTTGGACTCCGCCTATCCCCTCCGGGTCCGGACGGAGTTGCACCAGCCATTTCTTGGCCCCCGTCCACACTCCGTCTTCATCCAGGACCATCCGGGCCCCCGATTTAAGGGTGGCATGACGGTGTAGCCACACCTCAATATCATATTCCTGAATCACCTCATTGTGGAATTGAATTGTGACCACTTTTGATTCTAAATCCGTTAGTGGGTGGGCTGTAAAACGGTTAAGTGGGGGTTTGTGTTCATTAATCCTATGAAAGGTCCAGAATTCCTCTAACAGTTGGGGGGTTTTAAAGCTAACTTCAAAACATTCATTCGGCCCAGGGGGCTTCACCAGGCAGTTTAGATCAGACGGCACAAAGCCCATACCTCTCTGTAGAACCGCCCTGCTGAATTCCAGGCGGGTCATCGTTGTTACTGGTCTGGCAGTCTTCTGTTGGGGGGCTCCATCCATGGCAGCCTCCTCAGTTGGGTTGAGCGTCAACCTGACGGCGTTGTAGCGCCGCATCGCTCCGGGGTTCATCGTTGGAGTGGGGTGGGGGGGGTGGGGGATCAGGGAGGAAGGAGGGAGAGGAATAGGGTTAGGGGGAGGTTGTAGATAATTTTTGGGGGGGGGGAATAGGGTACTTGCCGTTAGGTTAGGGGTGTTGTTCCTCTCAGGTCCTCACGGCAGATTTTGGACTCTGGCTTGGGTCTGGAACTGGGTTCCCGTCTGGGGACAAAAGAGGGACACCTGAGAGCGAGTGGGGACACCAGGTGGCCACAGACCTACGGTCTTGAAAGCACTCCCCTGTGTCCCTCTCGCTCCTAGCTTAGATGTTATAGTTGTCCTCCCTCCTGGTCTGGTTGGGGTCCACTGGCTCAGCTGGGTCGGCTGGTGGGTGTTGGGCCCTCTCTCACCTCTGGCGTGCTTGGGAGAGTCGAGGTCTTCGGAAGCTCCTCTCGGGGTCCGGCCTTTCCGCTCTTTTGAGGGGGGCTGCCCAGGGGCCGAACTCGTGCTCCAGTGGCGGGCAGGCCACCTACTGAAAGAGTCGCGGTCTTTGGAAGCTCCTCTCGGGGTCCGGCCTGTCCGCTCTTTGGAGGGGGGGTGCCCAGGGGCCGAACTCGTGCTCCAGTGGCTCCAGTGGCGGGCAGGCCACCTACTGGTCACCTACTGGAAGAGTCGCGGTCTTTGGAAGCTCCTCTCGGGGTCCGGCCTTTCCGCTCTTTGGAGGGGGGCTGCCCAGGGGCCGAACTCGTGCTCCAGTGGCTCCAGTGGCGGGCAGGCCACCTACTGGTCACCTACTGGAAGAGTCGCGGTCTTTGGAAGCTCCTCTCGGGGTCCGGCCTTTCCGCTCTTTGGAGGGGGGCTGCCCAGCGGCCGAACTGCCCCAGTGGTGAAAAGGCCACCTACTGGAAGAGTCGCGGGTCTCCGGCAGCTCCTCTCGGATCCCGGCCTGTTCCGCTCAAAGAGGGGGGGTGGGTCGGGGGAGCCACCTCCCAGCAGCGGACAAGCCACCTACTGAGAAGACGTGCTCCCCGACCAAGAATAGAAAAAAAGGAGGGGCATAGAGCCTAGTGAGGAAAAAGGAAAAACCCTAGATTTCTCAAAAAAACACAAAAACCCACACCCCACCGGAGACTAGCTTTAATAGAAGTCTCTAGTAAGGGCGAAAGGCCTGTGCGTTTCTTGAAGAGAAACCAGAGTTTGCTCTTAGCCAAAAGGCCGAGAAGCGATAACCCATAAATTGAACCGCGCCCACCTCCGCCGCCATTATGGTCAAAGTGTGAAAAATGGGTTGACCTGTGACCTGTGACCTGTGACCTGTGACCTGTGACCCCCACCTGGCTTACCTTGAAACACGGATATGGGCTCAGCGAGACGCAGAGCCTGCCAAAAATAGCTTGAACTCGTAAGTGTTCCTCTCCACAGAAGTCTTTAGTAAAAGGCGAAGGGCTTGTGCGTTTTTTGTGGGTAGTGGTGGTCTAGTGGATAGTGAGTTGGACTTGTGATTGGAAGCTTGTGAGTTCAAATCCCGCCTGAAACCACACCACTACTAGTGTGCCCTTCAGTTCTTCTTCTTCTTCTTCTTCTTCTTCTTAGTGGGTAGTGGTGGTCTAGTGGATAGTGAGTTGGACTTGTGATCGGAAGGTTGTGAGTTCAAATCCCGCCTGAAACCACACCACTACTAGTGTGCCCTTGAGTTCTTCTTCTTCTTCTTCTTCTTCTTCTTCTTCTTCTTCTTCTTCTTCTTCTTCTTCTTCTTCTTCTTCTTCTTCTTCTTCTTCTTCTTCTTCTTCTTCTTCTTCTTCTTCTTCTTCTTCTTCTTCTTCTTCTTCTTCTTCTTAGTGGGTAGTGGTGGTCTAGTGGATAGTGAGTTGGACTTGTGATCGGAAGGTTGTGAGTTCAAATCCCGCCTGAAACCACACCACTACTAGTGTGCCCTTGAGTTCTTCTTCTTCTTCTTCTTCTTCTTCTTTCTTCTTCTTCTTCTTCTTCTTCACATGAGATAGGAGTGCACCGTTCCTGGATGTACTGCAATACCAGGTCGATGCGTGGAGTGGACGGAGCAAGCCCCGATTCCAGCTCCCTGTTGCAAAAATCAATTTAATATATGGTCCCCGGGTAGGGGACGTATCAGATATTAAACTGATAAGAACAGATTGTTAAATTGTTTTTATTTCATTTCTCCTTACACGGGGACCCTTGTTCCCCCTTTCCATTTAAAACTGCACAAAAATAATCAAACACGTCCACCCCCCGTTCTTTTGTGGGGGGTTAAGGCGCAAACCAAAACACAACAGCACTTTCTTTCCACATTCAGTTACTTTGTATAAACCAAAACACAAAAAACTGTTGCCCCCCATCCTTTTGTGGAGGGTCAGGATGCAAAACCTGCATATTTTAAACTCAACACAAACCATACACAACAAACCGACAACCCCACTCCTCAATGTTCAACATAACCCATCAGACAAATTATACTTCACCCCAAGGGGTAAAGGTCCTCCTCAATCGAATTGTCCTCCAGGACTCTCATCCGTCCCATCAGTCCCATCCGCCCCTCCATCCGTCTCCATGGCCCCCCCAGCCTCCTCCCACTCCATCTGTGCAGCCCATGTAGGGCTTGAGACCGGGGGCTCCGGCATCCTCAGAACCGCCTGAGGCCCCCCTCTCACCCCCAGATTTTCCCCACTTTCCCCCTGGGCAGGGGGACCAGCGATCAGCAGGTGCAGGTGACTCACCCGCTTAGACCCCCCACCCGGGCTTTCCTCACTGCTCCCACTGCGGCTCCTGCTGCGGCCCCTGTCCGCCCTCCTCTCCCTGTCCTTCTCCTTCTTCCGCAGCCTCTTCCGCTGCTTCCTGGGGGTCGACTCCTGCTGCGTGCCCCCCAGAGGTGTCACGAAAACCTGGGGCGGGTCTTCTTCCCCCAGGAGCACATTCAGCTCCCTCTCCAGGGCATCCAGGGACTGTTTCCCCCGGGCCGCCCTCAGCTCCCTCTCCAGGGCCTCCAGGGCCTCCAGGGCCTCACCCACCTCAGGGCCTGCTACCGGAGGTTGGTTCTCCGGGTCCTTCAGTCTGGGGGGGCGGGGGGGGGAGGAGGGGGGGGGGAGGGGGTGGAGGGGGAAGGGGGAGAGGGAGAGGCGGCGGGGGGGGAAGGGGGAGGAGGGGGGGGGGAGGGGGAGGGGGGGGGAAGGGGGAGGAGGCGGGGGGGGGAGGGGGAGGGGGGGGGGAGGAAGGGGGGGAGGGGGGGGGGAAGGGGGGGGGGAGGGGGGTGGGGGACGGGTGCGGGGGGTGGGTTTGGGGGCGGGGGGGGTTGTGGGGGTGGAGGTGCTGGGGGCGCCTCCGCTCGGTGCTCTTCCGGCTCCATGGTCCCTCGGCTTAGCCCCCCCTGCTGCATCGGCGTAGGATTTCGGCTTAGGGCGGGTTGGGCAGTCCCTGTACAAGTGTCCTCTCAGGCCACAACTGTGGCATTCCCTGGGCTGGGTGCAGTCTTTTGCCACGTGGTCCTTGGCGTTGCAGTTCCTGCACCTCATCCCAGGGCAGTCCCCCTGCCCGTGACCCGTCTGCATACACTTTTTGCAGAAAGGGGCCTGCCGGGCATAGTACAGGTTGCCCCTGTCCGCCCCCAGCGAGAAAAGTGCCGGGGGGTGTGCGTAGCCGTCGAAGCCTCCCTCTTCTGGCCGTAGGAGCACCTGGTACTGACGAGTCCCGGTCCATATCCCCCGGGCGTCCCTGATGTGGCGTGCCCCCGACGTGACCCTGCAGTAGCGGCTCAGGAACCCCTCCACGGCTTCATCCTTCACATAAGCGTTGAACACGGTCACCGTCATGACCCTGAAATTATTTTTCCCCATGTCCGTCACCCTGTAGAGCGACAGAGGCATGGTCTCGGCCCCGACGGTAACCATGTCCATCACCCTTCTGATCATGGCCGCCGAGTGAAAGGTCACGTCGAAGGCATTCTCCCGCCTATTGCCCATCAGGCAAAAGATTTCCGGGACCGTCAGTTTCAGTTGCCCCAGCAACACCACCCGGGTGAAGGTATCCCTCAGCTGGATGTCCTCCGTCTGGTCTCTCCATGCAAATCGAATCACGTTAACCTTTCCGGCCTCTGGGCCCGACTCTTTCTCCATTTTCTGCTTTCCCGGCAGAATCAAGATACAACACTTGATTTGCCTTTGCAAGTTACAGCAGTCTGCTCACTGATAAGAACAGATACTACACTTTTATAGAACTAGGATCACTAGGCCATTACACCATACTCGTGTTTTGAGATTTGTGTTGACAGGAAAATGGACCCGGGTGCTGATGAGGCACTCTCAGCTCCAAACAGCACCTAGAGCAGTACTGGAACCGGTACAAGGGTGTACCAGGACCACCATCAGGTTGTATTGCTGTCATCTTTATTGTCTTTATTGTGTTGTTGCATCATAACTATGCCTAAGATTCTCTTTTGGCAGGACCTGTGACCATCCGGATGCAGAACGATGCAAATATAACACTAAATTTATGGACAGAGTGTACGCCGATAATATGCAAGGAATTTTTCCTGGATACATGGTGTACAGGTTTTTGCCCTTGCTTGCTTGCTTTGTGCCGGTGGTCCTTGGCCTCCCCTTGGGGACCGCTGGGTACTGGTAGGCAAACTGGCTAGTAGTCGCTCTATTGGTAGAGGGCTGCAAGGGAATTTTTTCCTGGCTACATAGTATACAGGTTTTTACTTTTGCCTGCTCGCGGCTCTGTCAGTATTGATTGATTGACTGATTGACTGAACATTTTCATTGTGTGAAGCGCATTGAGTTGCATCTTGTAAGAAATGCGCTATACAAATAAAATTTGATTTGATTATGATTTGATTTGATTTGATCTTAGCCAAAAGGCCGAGAAGCGATAACCCATAAATTGAACCGCGCCCACCTCCGCCGCCATTATGGTCAAAGTGTGAAAAATGGGTTGACCTGTGACCTGTGACCTGTGACCTGTGACCTGTGACCCCCACCTGGCTTACCTTGAAACACGGATATGGGCTCAGCGAGACGCAGAGCCTGCCAAAAATAGCTTGAACTCGTAAGTGTTCCTCTCCACAGAAGTCTTTAGTAAAAGGCGAAAGGCTTGTGCGTTTTTTGTGGGTAGTGGTGGTCTAGTGGATAGTGAGTTGGACTTGTGATTGGAAGGTTGTGAGTTCAAATCCCGCCTGAAACCACACCACTACTAGTGTGCCCTTCAGTTCTTCTTCTTCTTCTTCTTCTTCTTCTTCTTCTTCTTCTTCTTAGTGGGTAGTGGTGGTCTAGTGGATAGTGAGTTGGACTTGTGATCGGAAGGTTGTGAGTTCAAATCCCGCCTGAAACCACACCACTACTAGTGTGCCCTTGAGTTCTTCTTCTTCTTCTTCTTCTTCTTCTTCTTAGTGGGTAGTGGTGGTCTAGTGGATAGTGAGTTGGACTTGTGATCGGAAGGTTGTGAGTTCAAATCCCGCCTGAAACCACACCACTACTAGTGTGCCCTTGAGTTCTGGTGGTCTAGTGGATAGTGAGTTGGACTTGTGATCGGAAGGTTGTGAGTTCAAATCCCGCCTGAAACCACACCACTACTAGTGTGCCCTTGAGTTCTTCTTCTTCTTCTTCTTCTTCTTAGTGGGTAGTGGTGGTCTAGTGGATAGTGAGTTGGACTTGTGATCGGAAGGTTGTGAGTTCAAATCCCGCCTGAAACCACACCACTACTAGTGTGCCCTTGAGTTCTTCTTCTTCTTCTTCTTCTTCTTCTTCTTCTTCTTCTTCTTCTTCTTCTTCTTCTTCTTCTTCTTCTTCTTCTTCTTCTTCTTCTTCTTCTTCTTCTTCTTCTTCTTCTTCTTCTTCTTCTTCTTCTTCTTCTTCTTCTTCTTCTTCTTCTTCTTCTTCTTCTTCTTCTTAGTGGGTAGTGGTGGTCTAGTGGATAGTGAGTTGGACTTGTGATCGGAAGGTTGTGAGTTCAAATCCCGCCTGAAACTAGTGATGGCGAGATGAAGCCGACGCTTCGGAGCGTGTATCGAGTAACAGAGGCAGATTTTTGTGAAGCGCGTACCGAGGCGTGTGTTGATGACGTACGATTCGGGAAGTGGCTCGGATTTGGCTCCTCCTCCTCCTCCTCGTCATCACAACCCCCCATATCAGAAGCTTCGCAGCCTGTGACTCAAGGTAATGTATACTGGATACATTCTAATTGTCTTATTGTATATATTCACTGACACTGACAGCCTGTTTGTCTGTTTTAGGTAACAAACTGTGGCGTCGTTTAGACACCACAGTCCTGCAGGCGAGGACCCAAAATGTAACTGCAGATGCAACAGTGGAGGTCCATACCTACCTGGCTGAACCAAACATCGAAAGGATGCAGAACCCCCTACAGTATTGGGAAGAACACAAACATGTGTATCCTAATTTGTATAAACTTGCCGTTAATTATCTATGTACCCCAGCTTCATCTGTGCCCTGTGAAAGGATATTTTCAAAAGCAGGTGAAATCGTCTCAAAAAAAAGAAACCGCCTGAAGCCCAGCACTGTGGGGAAATTGTTATTTTTAAATAAAAATGAATAAAATGTTGTTGTTCCTAGTAACACAAGCACATTTATTCAATTCAAAGCTTCACACACCAAATCCACGGTGTCATTATCACTCTGCCTGCTATACATTTATTGTCCACTTGATGGCGCAGTAGAGCAAATGAAGCAACATGAAGCTTCGGTCCAAGTGTGACGCAATTTGATGGAAAGCTTCAACAGTTCAAGAAGCTTCATCTCGCCATCACTACCTGAAACCACACCACTACTAGTGTGCCCTTGAGTTCTTCTTCTTCTTTCTTCTTCTTCTTCTTCTTCTTCACATGAGATAGGAGTGCACCGTTCCTGGATGTACTGCAATACCAGGTCGATGCGTGGAGTGGACGGAGCAAGCCCCGATTCCAGCTCCCTGTTGCAAAAATCAATTTAATATATGGTCCCCGGGTAGGGGACGTATCAGATATTAAACTGATAAGAACAGATTTTTTTCTTTCGAAAGGTTTTATTGTAAAAAATACAAGTACACGTTATGACATTACATGTTTAAAAAAAAACATGGCTGTTGTACAGGAGCGGGGTGAGTCCTTATCAAGACTGCCTCGCCCGCCTTCATGAACAGTTCCCCGCGACCGCCGTTTCAGGCTCCCAGAGGAGACCCTCAACCATGGCAGCGGTGGCACTCGCGCAGTCAGGGCCGGACCTCTATGGTGGGCCTCTGACCCCCTCCTCCGAATGGGCGACGTGCGACACATCCCCTCAAGGTCTCAATGGCCGCAGCTACCACCGCCTGTGGGGTGGTCTCCACGCGCTTCCCTACCAGCAGGCTGCGGGAGGTCCAGAGTGCTTCTTTAAAGCATGTCAGGGTGAGCCAGAGTCTGGCGAAGTCCGCTGATGGTATGCTCCTCCGGCTCACCCCGTAGAGCACCAGTTGGGCATCTAGGACCTCTCCCGCTGGCAGGCACGGGTATAGTAGGGGGCCGGCTCGTGCCCACAGGTCTTTCGCTGTGTTGCACTCCCAGAGCAAGTGCCGCAACGTCTCGGGGGCGCCACACCCTGGTCGGGGGCAGGTGGCAGATGCCGCCATGCCCCGGGAGTGCATGACGGCCCTGACCGGGAGGATCTCATGGGCCACCATCCACGACAGGTCTCGGTGTCTGTTCATGAGGGCAGGGTGGGCTACGTTGCGCCAAACGGTGGAGGGCTCGCCGAATGCAAGCCCGCGCACCGGACTCACTGCTTCCCGCTCCTGCACAAGAGAAAGAAGAGAACGGTGTTTAATTAAAATAGCTTTGTTCTCATTCTCCATGTTATATCTTTTTAAAAACTTCTTGATAAAAACATATGCCGGTGGGAGATTAAAAGACACGGGTTCTCTCAAGTCTGTTTTTAAAAGTTGCAGCCGTCTCAGGTATGACCCCATCCAGAACCGTGCCATCGCTGTTGTTTTGTGATCTCTGGATGGGGCCAAGGCGTATGCCATATGTAGCGTAGTGTAGCGGCTGCCTAAAAACAGGTGGAGGTCTGGGAGTCCTTTCCCTCCGTTCTTGGGTGTCTTTTTTACCTCCTCCCTTTTCAGTCTCTCCCACTTGGACCCCCACAGGAAATAAAACATGGCTCGGTCTAAAGCTAAAAGAGTGGTTCGTGACGGGATAAAAACAGAACAGATGAGTAAAAGCACAGGTAAAATCACAGCTTTAATGATTAAAACCTTGCCTTCAAAAGTCAGTCGTCTGAGTCCCCAGTACCCCAGTCGCTGTCTAACTTTCCCTATCACGTCCTTCCAGTTCCCTGTACCTCCCCCCTCCCTGTCAAACTTAACCCCAAGTATCTGTAGGTCAGTCTGTGTCACTGTCAGGGGGAGTCTGTCCACATCGGTCACTGTCCATGGTCCGTAAAATTGGGCTTGGGTCTTTTCTCTGTTTAATTTAGCCCCAGAGGCCCGTCCGTACCAGTCAGTCTGGTCCAGTGCTCGGTCAACAGATAAAAGGTCAGTGCATAAAAGGTTCACGTCGTCCATATATAAAACACACTTGGCGGTCAGTCCCCCACTCCCAGGAATGCCCACCCCACAGATTCGTTGATCCCTTCTCAAGAGCTGCGCCAAGGGCTCGATGCAGGCAACGTAGAGGAGGGGGGATAACGGACACCCCTGACGGACACCGCAGTGTATTCCCACCGCTTTTGTCAGTTGCCCATTTACAAGAATTCTGCTGGTGATGTCTCTGTACAGCAGTCCCACCCAAGCTAGGAACCTCCCTGGAAACCCCATTTTTTGCAGTACCTGGAAGAGGTACTGGTGCGAGACTCGATCAAATGCTTTCTCAAAATCTAAATTTAGGACTACCAGCCGCATGTTTCTGTCTCTCGTATAACAGATGGTGTCTCGGATCAGTACGAGGCTGTCTGTGATCCTCCTCCCCGGAATGGCGCAGGCTTGATCCGGGTGAATCACATCCCCTAAAAACAAAGACATTCGATTTGTTAAAAGTTTACTAAATAGTTTGCAGTCGAAGTCTAAAAGAGTGATTGGTCTGAAGTTCTTTAGGTCAGTCTTGTCATGTTTCTTGTGTAAAAGCGAGACTATCCCTATTCTAAAACTGTCAGGTAGTCTGTCAAGTCGTTCAAAGTCCATAAAAACAGTTAAAAGGTTGTGTGCTAAAATGTCCCAGAAAGTCAGATAAAACTCCAGGGGAAGTCCGTCTTGGCCGGGGGACTTCCCCTTCTTAAAATTCTTTACACATTTATCCAACTCTAAAAGGTTAAAATCCTGGGCTAAAAACACACCATCCCCTACTGTCTTATCAATGAACTTTAAAACTTCTCCCAAGGTGTCATTGCAAATTTCTTTTTCTTTATACAAATCCCCATAAAAATCTTCTACTACTTTCTTTATCCCTTCTGTGTCTTTTATTGTGTTTCCCTCTATATCTTTTAAATTTGATATTACCCCCCCTTTACTAATAATCTTCTTAAAAAAGTAGTTTGTGCATTTCTCTCCCTCCTCTATATCCCGTTCTTTACTTCTTAATATGACACCTTTGCTTTTTATTTCTGCTAAAATTGACATTTCTTTTTTCACCTCCTTTATTTCTTCATTAAAATCCAAACCCTGTTGAATTAAATTAAAATACCTTTGAAGTCGTTTTTGCAGTCCCAACATGCATCTGTTTTCCCTATCTTTTTTCTGCTTGCCTACCTTCCTAAAAAAGTTCCTAGTCCTTTCCTTCACCATCTCCCACCAGTGTGCTCGTGTCTGGAAACAGTCTTGAAGGGTCTGCCATCCACTGAACTGCTCCCTGTACTCCTTCACCACCTCCTTGTCTTCTAGGAGGGAGCAGTTCAGCTTCCACAGACCTCTTCCTACAGTCACACCCGAAGAAAGTGAGAGGGTGCATGTTAGCATAGCGTGATCGGAAAAGAAAACAGGGGATAATCTAGCATCAGTCGGCGGGCAGTCCCGTGTAAAAATGTAGTCAATGCGAGAGGCTCTGGTGCCATCACCACTGAACCAGGTGAAGCCCTCCTCTCTTGGATGCATGTATCTAAAGCAGTCTGTTAGTTTAAAATCTCTACATAGGTTTTGCAATAAAACCCCTGCCTTATCTACTCTAAAATCCTCCCCTGCCCCTTTCCTATCTTTATTGGTTAAAACAGTGTTAAAATCCCCTCCTACCACTAGGGGAGCCCTACCTAGCATGTGGGACTGCAAGTCCTGTAAAAGGTCAAACCTGTCATTTTTATCATTAAAACCATACACATTCAAAATGTTAAAATCCTTTCCCAAAAATGTCAGATGTGTTAAAAGTGCCCGCCCATCAATCACCACAGTGCTGCCCTTCACCAGCACTTGGGGGTTTTTGATCAGGAGGGCCACTCCATCGGAGCGGTTGTTATTGGACCCGCTCCAGATGGAGGGCCCATGGTTCCATCTCCTCTCCCACTCCTGGTAAGATTTTAAAAAGGGTAGAGAACATTCTTGAAGTAAAAACACATCTGAATCACATTTACTTAAAAAGGATAAAACAGTTTGGGCTCTCACAGTCAACTTAACACTTCTAACATTTAAAGTAGTGACTGTGAGAGCCATTAATAATGATAAAAACAACAGGTTATACATAATCAACTATGGGTAAAAACATTAAAAGACTGCTTTAAAAAACACAATGACTAAAAAAATACAAATATTAAAATGTTCCACCGTTATAAGAGTACTGTACTATGGCTTTTTTCTTCACCACACTAGGCGGTGAAGGGTTATCAGCCATAGGCCTCCCCGGAGCTCTCTTTATGAGGGGAGTTGATGTCAGCTGCAAATTCAAGAAGGAAGTCTGATTGGGTGAAAGGGTGGGGAAGACTCTGTCCGGCTCATCTAATGATGATTTAAATGGCTGGTCAGCTCTTCCCCTTTTTTCCTTATTCTCATCAGATTCTGAAGAGACAATTAAATTTCTCTTTTTTGTTGACAGCTGGGCGCTAGGGAGGGAGGGCTCCACAGAGCTACTACTTTCCCCACTTACAGTTTCTAAAGTGCAATTATTCTCTTCCTCACTACTACTTTCCTTCACATTCTCACCCTCCTCCTGCCCCACGGTTTTCCCTTCCACTTCACGCTCTACCTGGGCTGGCTCCTCCCCTCCCGTCGCGCCCCCTTCCTCTCCTCCAATGGGAACTTTTGGCGGGAGATTTAACATTTCTGGCTCCGCCCCTTCAATTAGCTCAGGAATTGTTTGAACCTGTCCAGTCTTTTTCACCTCTTTTCTTTGGGTTTTTACTTTGTTGGCAAATGATTGTGGGCAATCTCTGAAGAGGTGATCTGAGTCTCCACAGAGATTACACTTTCTGCCATTTGGACAGTCAGAAAAAACATGTCCAATCTCTCTGCACTTCCCACATACTAGTTCTTTGCATGCCTCTGCCAGGTGCCCATGCTTACCACACTTGCGGCATAGCTTGGGCTGACCCTGGTAGTGGATGTAGCCCCTGTTTTCCCCCAGAACTATCATGGATGGCAGTTGTCTCAGGCCCTGGAAGCCTTGGGGGTCTTCCAATTGTTGGATTGGGACCCGCCAAGCACAATTCCAGATACCGTCCTCATCTGTCACCTTCATAGCCTGGCCTTTGACAGTGCAATATCTCCCCAGCCAAACATAGATGTCACCTATATTCACCATTTCATTGAACATCCTGACAATAACCATTTTTGTGGTATTGTCAGTCAACTTCTCCACAGTGAATATATTGAACTGGGTTTTAACATTTTCAAACACATGCCAGAACTTTTGTAGCAGGGAAGCACTCATAAAACTAACATCAAACCCTCTATTAAAAGGGAGGGTAACAATACAGTTCAATTCAGCAGGGGTGAAACCAAGTATTTTCTGCATCATTTTTCTGCTAAAATCCAACCTTGACATTTCATGATACGTTAAGGTTTTCCCTCCAATTTCATTTAAGAGGAAGCGCACACTGTGGTGCCTCCTCATGCCGGCACGGGCAGCCGACATTCTGGAGGCACCACAGGTTAAAACAATAAAATACTAAAATACTAAAATGCTAAAACTGGTAAAAACAGCTAAACCAGGTAAGAACTGCTAAAATTCAGACTAAAACAATGCAAAATGAGTAAAAACAAAAGGATTCACTTACCTTGACCTGGGTCTAGTTTGGTCTAACCACTGGTCTGCTCTTATACAATGAATTCCTTTTGTGATGGATTTAACAACTACTGACTGAGTTGCAAAGTCCAAAAGCTGGGGAAAGAAAATAATGTACTCCTAAAACGCAGGTAGAAAACTCACCACTAGGGGCAGAATTTCTCCTACAAACAGGAGCGACCGCTGTCTTAACCAAAAGGCCCACCTCCGCCGCCATTATGGTCAAAGTGTGAAAAATGGGTTGACCTGTGACCTGTGACCTGTGACCCCCACCTGGCTTACCTTGAAACACGGATATGGGCTCAGCGAGACGCAGAGCCTGCCAAAAATAGCTTGAACTCGTAAGTGTTCCTCTCCACAGAAGTCTTTAGTAAAAGGCGAAAGGCTTGTGCGTTTTTTGTGGGTAGTGGTGGTCTAGTGGATAGTGAGTTGGACTTGTGATTGGAAGGTTGTGAGTTCAAATCCCGCCTGAAACCACACCACTACTAGTGTGCCCTTCAGTTCTTCTTCTTCTTCTTCTTCTTCTTCTTCTTCTTCTTCTTCTTCTTCTTCTTCTTCTTCTTCTTCTTCTTCTTCTTCTTCTTCTTCTTCTTCTTCTTCTTCTTCTTCTTCTTCTTCTTCTTCTTCTTCTTCTTCTTCTTCTTCTTCTTCTTCTTCTTAGTGGGTAGTGGTGGTCTAGTGGATAGTGAGTTGGACTTGTGATCGGAAGGTTGTGAGTTCAAATCCCGCCTGAAACCACACCACTACTAGTGTGCCCTTGAGTTCTTCTTCTTCTTCTTCTTCTTCTTTCTTCTTCTTCTTCTTCTTCTTCTTCACATGAGATAGGAGTGCACCGTTCCTGGATGTACTGCAATACCAGGTCGATGCGTGGAGTGGACGGAGCAAGCCCCGATTCCAGCTCCCTGTTGCAAAAATCAATTTAATATATGGTCCCCGGGTAGGGGACGTATCAGATATTAAACTGATAAGAACAGATTGTTAAAGTTTTTTTATTTTCATTTTTCCTTACACGGGGAACCTTGTTCCCCCTTTCCATTAAAACTTCACAAACAAATAATCAAACACGTTTACCCCCCGTTCTTTTGTGGGGGGTTAAGCGCAAATCAAAACAACCAACACTTTCTTTTCATGATCACATTCCATTTGTATTACAACAAAAACAAAACCTGTTGCCCCCCCTCCTTTTGTGGAGGGTCAGGATGCAAAACCTGCATATCAACTCAAAAAAAGTCCCAGCCCCCCTTTCCACCGCTCCCGGGCCGCATGGTGACCCCACTTCTTCTCCTCCCTCTTCATCCTCCCCCTCAAATCTCCTTCCACCCTCCTCACTATCCCTTCCACCCCTGTCGCTGTCCCTGCCCCCACCACCTCCTGCCTCGACCTCCATATCTCCCTCTTAAACAAACTAACTATGAGCCAGAGTAGGAATCTCTCCCTATTCCCACCCCCCACTCTCCCTACCCCTCTCTCTACTCTGGCCCATGACAAGGTAAAACCCCCTCTAACCTTCTCTAACAGCCCTCCCGCCCGGGCCCACACCACTCCAGCAAAGGCGCAGTCCCATAAAGCATGACGCACACTCTCCTCCCCGCTACAGCCCAGCCGGGGGCATAAGGGGGATCGCGCCAGGCCACGCTGGTGCATGGTGGCCCGCACCGGCAGACTCTTGTGGAGGCATAACCAGTTCAGGTCCTTGAGCCTATTGTCCAGGCCCCGCAGCTGCACTGCATCCCAGACCGCCGCCGGGATGCCCACCACAGGGGCCGTGCAGGCACCCTGCCTCACTACAGCATACATACTCTTGTGGTCCAAACCTACCCGGGCAACTTCAACCTCGGGGTGCGCACGCAGCCACTTCGCCGCATGGCTGAAGTGCCACGGCAGCTGTTCAGCCCGAGGACCCGCATTGGACCACTCCATAATGTGTCGTCCCTGGTAGGCAAAGAAAAGCCGCAGGAAGAAACCGGACGGATGGATTACCGGGTGAGCGAGCTCCTTCAGCAGAGAGGAGACAAACAGCGAGTCTAGCTTGAGGGGTAGGTGGGGGACATCCCTACCTCCCTCCCTGGTGGCCGAGAGCATGCGGGCCCTGGCCACGTACTCATGCCTTCCCCCCCACATGAACTGAAAAACAAACCGCATGAGGGGTCTCCTCATGCTCGCAGGCAGCGGGTAGACATATGCCAGGTACAAGAGAGAAGGCAATATGTCCACTTTCAAGACCAAGACCTTGCCCCCAAAGGACAAAGACCTGGCCTTCCACCGCACCAACCTCCCTTGTACCTCCGCGATTCTCGCGTTCCAGTTCAGCGTCGCAGAGCCGGAGGACTCAAAACAGACCCCGAGCACCCTCAGGGGCCCAGTGCAGAGAGCTACTCCCCCAGGCGCATCCGTCCTACCCTTCCACCGGCCAAAATACTTGACCGATGACTTACCCAGGTTCAGGACTGCTCCCGACGCGTGGGTAAAATCGTCAAAAATTTTGAGACATCTGAGCAGGCATGAGTCTCTGCAGAGTAGCAGAGTGGTGTCGTCTGCATATTGGGTCAGTTTGACCCTCAGCCCACCGCTGCCGGGCACCAGCAAGCCCTCCACCTCTGCGTCAGCCCTAATGGCCGCCGCCAGAGGCTCCATGTACAGCACGTACAGGAGCGCCGAGAGAGGACAGCCTTGCCTGACCCCCGAAGGGAGGCCAAACACCTCCCCCAGGTGGCCGTTCACCCTCACCCGGCACCCCGCCCCCCTGTAGAGTGTGCTGAGCCACCCCCTATATCTAGGCCCAAACCCCATCTGCTCTATCACTTTAAATAAAAAACCCCTATGCACCCGATCAAAGGCCTTGGCCTGATCGAGTGCAGCCACCATTAAAGGCAGGTCCCTATCCTCAGCCCAGGCGATGGAGTCCCTGACCAGCTGAAGGTTCCACCTAATCGAGCGGCCCTCGATCCCACACGTCTGGTCCTCATGGACGACGTAGGGAAGGGCTGCGCGCAGACGGTCAGCCATGACCTTGGCCAACAGCTTATAGTCCACACACAGCATTGTCAACGGCCTCCAGTTGTTAAGGTCGGCGGCGTCCCCCTTCTTATACAGGAGGGAGAGCACGCCTTCGGCCATTGACTTGCCCATGACCCCAGTCTCGAGAACGGATGTCAAAACCTCGACGACCACCGGGCCGAGTATACCCCATAACTGTAGGTAAAACTCTGCCGGCAGGCCGTCCATCCCAGGCACCTTCCCCTTCCCCATCCGTTTGAGGGCCCGCTCGACCTCCACTAGTGTGATCGGGCCTTCCATCGCCTGCATGATGTCCTCCGGCACTCGCCGGGACAGGTGCGCTAAAAAAACCTCCCCCCCAGCCTCATCCACCTCTCTCTCCCTAAAGAAATCCCTATAAAACTGGCCGCCTGCACCATCTGACCCTGCTCCCTGACCACCGACCCCCCAGTGTCTCTCACCCCGTGATGGGTCTGGCGCGCGCGCCGTGCCCTCACAGAGGCAAAGAACGCCGCTGAGCAGGTCTCGTCCTGCTCAAGGAAATCCTGGCGCGCGCGCTCTAAATGAGCTCTAGCCCTACGCTCATAGGCCTCTCTGAGGCGGCCCTTGAGTTCCGCGGAGCGGGCTTGGTCGATCGACCCCCCGAGGTTGCCGGCCTCGTACTCGAGGTCGAGCAACCGCTGCAGCCGCTCCACTTCCCTCCTGCCTTCTCTTTCCCTCCTCTTACAATAATCCCTGCTAAACTTAGCCATCCTCACCTTCACCTCCTCCCACCACTCCACCACCCCCACAAACATGGGCCTGAGGCCCTTAAGCCCATGTATGTAGGTGGTGAGTGCCTCGACAAAAGCCCGCTCACCAAGGATCTCCCTGTCTAGCTTCCAATACCCCCTTCCGACGACACAGGCTGGTGCACCTACCCGTAGGAGCACCCCGTCGTGATCTGAGAAAAACACAGGCAAATGCTGCCCGGCCACAGGGCCCAAAGACCTAGGTATGAACAAATAGTCAAGCCTCCTCGCGACCCCCCGCGAGTTACGCCAGGTGGGAACCGCCAGTGGTGGTGTGGTGTGTAGCCCCCCATCCACAAGCCCGCAGCTAGCCATCAGTAACCCCATGGCCTTAGCGCTGCCCTCCCCCCCCCTGCCTAGTTCCATATTAAAATCACCCCCCACCACCAAGTGTCTATTAGTCGCACACAGGGGCACAAGGCAGTCTACCATCTCCCTCCTGCCCTGTGCCTCCTGTGGCCCATATACCCCAACTACCCTCAACCTACACTCCCCTACACTAATATCTAATCCTAACACCCTACCCTGCATCCCCACAAAAGTACCCTCCACCCTCACCTCTCTGTTCCCTACCAGAATCCCTACACCCGATGAGTGGACCCCCCCCACACTCCAAAAGGACTCCCCCCTACCCCACTCCCTCTTAAATTTTCTAACATCCCCCTCATCCCTTAAGTGCACCTCCTGTAAAAAACATACAGTGAAATCTAGTGACAATAAATAACCAAAAACTGCTGCCCTCTTCACCCTGTCTCTTAAACCCCTCACATTTAACGTAACAAAAACCAAATCCATAATGTGTAATTTAAGAACAAACAAGCAAACAAAAACCGACAACCACAATTCTCAATGTGAATCATAACTCAACAACCCATTATACATCACCCCGAGGGGTATGGGTCCTCCTCCTCAAGAATTCCGTCAGTCTCCATAGCTTTTGCAGCCTCCTCCCTTTCCATCTGGGTTGCCCACGTAGGGCTTGAGACAGGGGGCTCCGGCATCCTCAGAACCGCCTGAGGCCCCCCTCTCTCCCCCAGATCCTCTCCACCTTCCCCCCGGGCAGGGGGACCAGCGATCAGAAATTGCACATGACTCACTCGCGGCGGGTCATAATGACTCACTCGCTTAGGTCCCCCACCCGGGCTCTCCTCACTGCTCCCACTGCGGCTCCTGCTGCGGCTCCTGCTGCGGCCCCTGTCCGCTTTCCTCTCCCTGTCCTTCTCCTTCTTCCGCTGCCTCTTCCGCTGCTTCCCGGGGGTCGACTCCTGCTGCGTGCCCCCCAGAGGTGTCACGAACTCCTGGGGCGGGTCTTCTTCCCCCAGGAGCGCATTCAGCTCCCTCTCCAGGGCATCCAGGGTCTGTTTCCCCCGGGCCGCACTCAGCTTCCTCTCCAGGGCCTCCAGGGCCTCCAGGGCCTCACCCACCTCAGGGTCTGCTACCGGAGGTTGGTTCTCCGGGTCCTTCAGTCTGGGGGGGCGGGGGGGGGAGGAGGGGGGGGGGAGGGGGAGGAGGGGGGGGGGAGGCGGGGGGGGGAGTGGGGGGGGGAGGAAGGGGGGGCGGGGGGGGGGGAAGGGACGGGTGCGGGGGGGGGGGGACGGGTGCGGGGGGTGGGTTTGGGGGCGGGGGGGGTTGTGGGGGTGGAGGTGCTGGGGGCGCCTCCGCTCGGTGCTCCTCCGGCTCCTTGGTCCCTCTGCTTAGCCCCCCCTGCTGCATCGGCGTAGGATTTCGGCTTAGGGCGGGTTGGGCAGTCCCTGTACAAGTGTCCTCTCAGGCCACAACTGTGGCATTCCCTGGGCTGGGTGCAGTCTTTTGCCACGTGGTCCTTGGCGTTGCAGTTCCTGCACCTCATCCCAGGGCAGTCCCCCTGCCCGTGACCCGTCTGCATACACTTTTTGCAGAAGGGGGCCTGCCGGGCATAGTACAGGTTGCCCCTGTCCGCCCCCAGCGAGAAAAGTGCCGGGGGGTGTGCGTAGCCGTCGAAGCCTCCCTCTTCTGGCCGTAGGAGCACCTGGTACTGACGAGTGTTGGTCCATATCCCCCGGGCGTCCCTGATGTGGCGTGCCCCCGACGTGACCTTGCAGTAGCGGCTCAGGAACCCCTCCACAGCTTCATCCTTCACATAAGCGTTGAACATGGTCACCGTCATGACCCTGAAATTATTTTTCCCCATGTCTGTCACCCTGTAGAGCGACAGAGGCATGGTCTCGGCCCCGACGGTAACCATGTCCATCACCCTTCTGATCATGGCCGCCGAGTGAAAGGTCACGTCGAAGGCATTCTCCCGCCTATTGCCCTGGAGGCAAAAGATTTCCGGGACCGTCAGTTTCAGTTGCCCCAGCAACACCACCCGGGTGAAGGTATCCCTCAGCTGGATGTCCTCTGTCTGGTCTCTCCATGCAAAACGAATTACATTAAACATTCCGGCCTTTGGGCCCGACTCTTTGTCCATTTTCTGCTTTCCCGGCAGAATCAAGATACAACACTTGATTATTGCCTTTGCAAGTTAAAGAACTCTGCTCACTGATAAGAACAGATACTACAGGTGTTTTTTATTGGTTTTTATAAAAACACAACACCGTATATACAATCAATTAATCAAACAATCAGACATTTAAGACATTACATTCAACAACAACCAACATTAAACTAACTAAAGTGCTCAGTGTTCAGTGTATTGTCCAGTGTAGTGTAATGTTCAGTGTTCAGTGTTCAGTGTCCAGGTTCCAGTGTCGGTAGGAGGCAGGGGTAAAAAACCTGTTCGCTGTGCATCCGGGAAAAAATTCCCCTGCAGCCCTCTAGTTGTAGAGCGACTACTATCCAGTTTGCCCACCAGTGCAAAGCCGTGGCTCCCCCACCTCCCTCCCCCGAGGGACCCCACACACCCGACTCACCCGACCCGCCCCACCACCGGCGCATCCGGCCCAGCCCACCAGGCTCAGACTCCTGTAGCCCTTCACGAGGCTAGCCGGACCAGGCGCCCCAGCGGCGGAGCAGATCGAGCACGCAGGCCGACCGGAGGCCCCTGAGGAGAGGCCCAGAGAGCTCGGCGCATGGCAGGCAAGCAGAGGCGAAAAACCTGTACACAGCTTATCCAGGGAAAAAGCTCCCTGGCTCTTCTCAGCTTGTTCCGGGCTGGGGGTTGGGGGTTGGCGGGTAGGGGACTGGGCCTGTAGCTGGGGGCCTGGAGTTGGGGGGGGGGGGCCCGGAACAGGGGGTTTGGGGTCGCTGAGTTGGAACCTGGGGTTGGTGCTGGGGTGACGTGGTGGTTCCCGCCGGTCTCTGCTCCTGGGTCTGGAAGCCTGGGTAGGTGTCAGAGCTGGATATGACATGTGCCTGAAAAGATACAGGAGTGAGAGAAGGGAGGTGTGCATGGTTTGTGTAGTGTGCATTTTGGTGTCAGGCGGGTGATCAGTACTTCCCTGTGACCCAGTGGTGTTGGTCATCCTGGTGCTGGTGGTGCTGGCAGAGACGGCTGGTTCGGCTGTGGGTTGTGTGTGTTGATATTCTGGTGAGAGTAGGAAGTGGGTCAGTGCTGTGTACATGTGTAGGTGGTGGAAGGTGCAGTAAACTTCCCTGTTGGTGTTGTGCGCTGCTCCTCTCCTGGTCCTTGTGATGGTGATACTGCTGACCAGGGCTTGTGCTGGAACAGTGGTGAAGGTGATAGTGCAGGAACTGGTGGTGTAGTGAGGTAGGCCCGGGGTGGGGGGGGGTTGGTCGATGCGGCGCGGCATGGGGGGGGGTTTAGAGGATGACGTCCTTCCATCTCTCCACCCCCCACACCGCTCTTGCTTGATCCGGGTTATTTTTAAAGTCAACAATAGCATGGTCCCTGAGGCAGAGGGTGATTCTCCTCCTCAGGGTTGTCAGGTGGACGCTCTGTTTCTGATAGACCCTGATGTTCCTCGTCTCCCAGAGTACCTGCTTGACGGCGCTGATGATCCTCCACTGTTGTTGTAGTTGGGGGGTTGTGCACCCCCCGGGAGGACCATACAGGATGTTATCGCCCGTCAAGCGGGGCAGGGTCAGCAGGCTGTTTAGGGAGACAGAGGGAACAAACAGGGCCCAGACCCGCCTGGCCACGGAGCACTCACAGAACAGGTGGTTAATGTGTTCTGTGTCCGTGCATCCGTGGGGGCATTTATCAGTCGTTGCGATGTGCCGCCTATGCAAGAATTCCCTAGTGGGGAGACAACCATGAGCAGCCATCCAGGCAATGTCTTTTTGTTTATTGTTAGTACATTTATGATTAATGTTTTTCCATACCTGTTTGGAGTCCACGGCTGTGCTGGCCTTGGGGTGAGTAATGGTTTCCTTCGACCTTATGAAGGTCATAATGTCTTTGTATTTCCATGAGGCCAGCCCAGCCGCGGACAATCCTGTCTTGAAGGCAAAGTCCCTCCATATCTTGTAGACAGGAGGGGGGTCCCAGCTGTAGGGCACAGTGTGATTTAATGATGCGGTCACCCTGAGTGTCCGGAGGATGGGTGTGGCATAGTATATTTCAAAGAACCTGGCTTTCCTATCTTTGTTGTTGATGTTGTTGATGAGGTTGGAGAGTCCCTGTGCCCTAATGATGTTTAGGATGTCTGGGACCCCTTTCCCCCCATTCTCCACTGTTTTGTACAGGGTGGTGCGTTTTAGTTTTTCCATCTGGCTCCCCCAGACAAAGGTAAACATGATCCTTTCGATGGTTTTGGATACTGCTCTGTCTGGGGGAAACACCCTGCCCAGGTAAAGGAGAATGGGAAGAACAATAGCCTTCAGGACCAGGATCTTGCCTGTCATTGTGAGAGGCCGTGCACTCCACTCACAGATCTTCTTTTGGACCTGGCGGATGGTCTCCTTCCAGCTGACGGAGGCTCCTCCATCTTTCTGGTAGGTGATCCCCAGCAGCTTAATGTTTTCCGTCTTTACAGGGAAGGAGGTTGCCAGGTTCTCCTGCCAGTGCTGCGACAGAAACAGCTCACACTTACTCCTATTGATCAGGGCGCCAGTGGCTGCACAGTAGTCCTCCACCACTTTCGTTGCTGTGGAAATGGAGCGACTATCCGTGCCGACGATGGTAATGTCGTCCATGTACGCCACCACCTTGAGCCTCTCCCCCCGGGCCCCTGGTAGAGGGTAGCCCATGATGTTGGGGGAGCTCCTGATCTTCCGTAGGAACGGCTCCAGGTAGATGACGTACAGTAGAGGGGCCAAGGGGCATCCCTGCCGTACTCCAGCTTTGATGGGGAAGGGGTCTGTCAACTGGTTGTTGATCCGAACTCTGCTCGTGATGTTGTTGTAGCAGAGTTCGGTCCAGTTGAGCAGGTGCTGGGGGAAGTTCATGCCTCTCAGCACCCTCTGCAGGAAACCATGGTTAACCCTGTCAAAGGCCTTCTCCTGATCCAGGCTGAGAAGGCCTAAAGGGGACCTCCGCTCCTGGGAGTGCAGGATGAGGTCTCTCACCAGGAGCAGGTTGTCATTGATGGACCTACCGGGGACGCTACAGGTCTGGTCAGGGGCTATAACTGAGGGGAGGAGGGTTTGAAACCGTTGGGTGAGGGCTTTTGTCATAATTTTATAGTCCACTGGGAGGAGATTGATGGGGCGCCAGTTCCGGAGGTCCTTGAGGTCCCCTTTCTTGGGGATCAGTGTGACCGTACTCTGTCTCATTGACTCTCCAAGCCTCCCTTCCCTGTAGACGGCTTTGAAGACCTCCGCCAAGTCCTCCTTGAGGAGATCCCAGAGAGTCTTGTAGAACTCTGCTGGGATCCCATCCGGTCCAGGGGCCTTGTGTGTATTCAAGGAGTGCACGGCCCGGGTGAGCTCCTCCGTGGTCAGCTCTGGGTTCTCACTCTCACCACCCTCGGGGACCCGGTCCAGACCATCCAGGAAGGTGGCCATGAGAGTCTCGTCGGTTGTCTTGATGTTGTAGAGACTCTCGTAGAACTCTCTTGCCACCCCCGGGATGTTGCCTCTGTCTGACACGGTGTCCCCATTGGTGTCGTATAGGGACAGGATAGGCTTGTGTTTTGACCGTGCCTTGCGGAAGAAGTGGCGTGTGCATTTCTCCTCCTCCTCCAGGCCCTGGAGTTTTTCCCTGAACTGTTTCTTTTGTTGTTGCTCCCGGTAGAGGGTGGCAAGGTGTTGTTTGGTCTCAGCCAGTTCTCGGGCCACATCCAGACCACCCAGTTGTAGGAGACTTAGGCGTTGGAGGGCCGCGTTGTGGTGTTGAAACCTGGCCCTCTGTTCTGCCGCTTTCCTCCTTCCGACTGACCCGAAGTAGCCCTTTGTCCTGGCCTTAACCATCTCCCACCACTCTATCGGGGAGTCGAACAGTTCTTTTAGGGTCCTCCACTCCAGGTAGCGCCTGGAGAAGGAATGCACCACTGTTGGGTCCTGAAGGATCGATGTATTCATCCTCCAGGTACCCCTACCCGCTCTTGTTTGGCCATCCCATTCCAGGGACACTGTCAACATCCTGTGGTCCGAGAAGTGGGCCGCCTGGCTGGTCAGGGTTCCCATCCTCAGACCTGGCGAGAGCAAGAACATGTCTATCCTGGAGGAAGAATTCCCGGAGGAACTCACCCTTGTGTGTGTCGGCGGGGAGGTGCCACCGGCGTCTACCAGTTGGAAGTCGTCTATGATGGACTGAAGTTCTGTAGTGGATCGGTCTCTCCTGGGCCTGCTGCGGTCCTCATCCCGGAGGGCACAGTTGAAATCTCCCCCCACTAGGACTGGTGTGGGGATGAGGAGGAGAGACCGAAGTTTCTTGAAAAGGGAGACTCTCTTGGCCACGTTGGTTGGGCCGTACACATTGATGACCCTCAGCGGCGAACCCTGGATCTCTAGGTCCAGAACCAGGATTCGCCCGCTCTCTACAACCTCCCCCTTTTTGGTCTGCAGAAAAGGGTTGGCCACCAAAATGCCGACCCCATCAGCTCTATCAATGTTTGAGCCTGACCAGAGAGAGTCCCCCCGTGTCCATTCCTCCTCCAGGGTGGCGTCCATCTCCTTGAATGGGATGGCGCACTCCTGGAGGATATACATGTCTGACTGATGTTGGGTGATGTACTGGTAGACGACCTCCCGTTTGTCTGGTTGCCGGAGGCTTCTGGTGTTGAGAGATGAGATTGTTATCCTCATGGTTCTTGGATTTGGTTTGTTCCAATTTTTGCTAAGCTATTGCACATGAGGTTGAGGCCCTCCAATGGGTCGTTGGGGGCCAGATAGTGTGGTACCTCCCCTTGGCTGCTCATGGTGTGGGGGTTGTCTCCCCTCTGACTGCCTGGTGGCCCCCTCATCTGTGTTGTTGATGAGGTGATTTTCGGTGGCCCGTACGGTCCGGTGAGCATGGACTGGGGGTGGCTGGTGGGCTGTGCAGGGTGAGGAGCATGTGATGACTGGAGAGAGGAAGAGGGTGGGGAGGAGGGTTTGGGGGGGGGAGCCGGCTTACCTGTATGGCGTTGGGGTTTGGGTTCTGGAGTAGTCTTTTTGTCTGGTTTTTTCCGGATTGCCTTTTTTTGTGGTCTTTTGCGTTTTGGTTGAGCCAAGCTCCAGTCATTTTCACTGTCTGATTGGGAGGGGAGGTGGATCTGCGGTGTGCTGCTGGTGGCTATCTCAATAGAGGCCGGCTCCCCCTTCATGGTGTTTTTGCAGGGGGTGGAGGTGGCCATGGGGTTTAGGAGGGGGTGGGTGTTGAGGTTGTCTGTAGGGGGTGCTGGGACGGTTGGTTCCTCTCCTTCTCCTTCTCCGTCGCTCGAGCTCTGATCGTCCCCTCCATCGCTCGGGCGCCGGTCCTCCTCTGTCTCTCCCTTCTCTTCCTCCATGTTGGGTGTGGGTTGGGGTGTGGGTTGGGGTGGGGGTTGGGGTGGGGGTTGGGGTGGGGGTGGGGGTGTGGGTTGGGGTGGGGGTGGGGGTTGGGGTGGTGGTTGGTTGGATTTATAGCCCCGGGCTCTACTTGCATAGGAACTTGGGCAGTCACGATAAAGATGCCCCTGTCCCCCGCACAGGTTGCAAGGTCTGGTCGTGGTGCACTCCGACGTCGGGTGGTCTTGGCGGCAGATTTTACATACCACGGCCTTGCAGGCCGCTGCCAGATGGCCCAATTGGCCGCAGTTCCTGCAGAGCTTCGGCATACCGTAGTAGTAGACGGAGCCCCTGTTGTTCCCCAGGTTGATGGTGCTGGGGATATGTTGGACTCCGCCTATCCCCTCCGGGTCCGGACGGAGTTGCACCAGCCATTTCTTGGCCCCCGTCCACACTCCGTCTTCATCCAGGACCATCCGGGCCCCCGATTTAAGGGTGGCATGACGGTGTAGCCACACCTCAATATCATATTCCTGAATCACCTCATTGTGGAATTGAATTGTGACCACTTTTGATTCTAAATCCGTTAGTGGGTGGGCTGTAAAACGGTTAAGTGGGGGTTTGTGTTCATTAATCCTATGAAAGGTCCAGAATTCCTCTAACAGTTGGGGGGTTTTAAAGCTAACTTCAAAACATTCATTCGGCCCAGGGGGCTTCACCAGGCAGTTTAGATCAGACGGCACAAAGCCCATACCTCTCTGTAGAACCGCCCTGCTGAATTCCAGGCGGGTCATCGTTGTTACTGGTCTGGCAGTCTTCTGTTGGGGGGCTCCATCCATGGCAGCCTCCTCAGTTGGGTTGAGCGTCAACCTGACGGCGTTGTAGCGCCGCATCGCTCCGGGGTTCATCGTTGGAGTGGGGTGGGGGGGGTGGGGGATCAGGGAGGAAGGAGGGAGAGGAATAGGGTTAGGGGGAGGTTGTAGATAATTTTTTGGGGGGGGGAATAGGGTACTTGCCGTTAGGTTAGGGGTGTTGTTCCTCTCAGGTCCTCACGGCAGATTTTGGACTCTGGCTTGGGTCTGGAACTGGGTTCCCGTCTGGGGACAAAAGAGGGACACCTGAGAGCGAGTGGGGACACCAGGTGGCCAAAGACCTACGGTCTTGAAAGCACTCCCCTGTGTCCCTCTCGCTCCTAGCTTAGATGTTATAGTTGTCCTCCCTCCTGGTCTGGTTGGGGTCCACTGGCTCAGCTGGGTCGGCTGGTGGGTGTTGGGCCCTCTCTCACCTCTGGCGTGCTTGGGAGAGTCGAGGTCTTCGGAAGCTCCTCTCGGGGTCCGGCCTTTCCGCTCTTTTGAGGGGGGCTGCCCAGGGGCCGAACTCGTGCTCCAGTGGCGGGCAGGCCACCTACTGAAAGAGTCGCGGTCTTTGGAAGCTCCTCTCGGGGTCCGGCCTGTCCGCTCTTTGGAGGGGGGCTGCCCAGGGGCCGAACTCGTGCTCCAGTGGCTCCAGTGGCGGGCAGGCCACCTACTGGTCACCTACTGGAAGAGTCGCGGTCTTTGGAAGCTCCTCTCGGGGTCCGGCCTTTCCGCTCTTTGGAGGGGGGCTGCCCAGGGGCCGAACTCGTGCTCCAGTGGCTCCAGTGGCGGGCAGGCCACCTACTGGTCACCTACTGGAAGAGTCGCGGTCTTTGGAAGCTCCTCTCGGGGTCCGGCCTTTCCGCTCTTTGGAGGGGGGCTGCCCAGCGGCCGAACTGCCCCAGTGGTGAAAAGGCCACCTACTGGAAGAGTCGCGGGTCTCCGGCAGCTCCTCTCGGATCCCGGCCTGTTCCGCTCAAAGAGGGGGGGTGGGTCGGGGGAGCCACCTCCCAGCAGCGGACAAGCCACCTACTGAGAAGACGTGCTCCCCGACCAAGAATAGAAAAAAAGGAGGGGCATAGAGCCTAGTGAGGAAAAAGGAAAAACCCTAGATTTCTCAAAAAAAACACAAAAACCCACACCCCACCGGAGACTAGCTTTAATAGAAGTCTCTAGTAAGGGCGAAAGGCCCGTGCGTTTCTTGAAGAGAAACCAGAGTTTGCTCTTAGCCAAAAGGCCGAGAAGCGATAACCCATAAATTGAACCGCGCCCACCTCCGCCGCCATTATGGTCAAAGTGTGAAAAATGGGTTGACCTGTGACCTGTGACCTGTGACCTGTGACCTGTGACCCCCACCTGGCTTACCTTGAAACACGGATATGGGCTCAGCGAGACGCAGAGCCTGCCAAAAATAGCTTGAACTCGTAAGTGTTCCTCTCCACAGAAGTCTTTAGTAAAAGGCGAAAGGCTTGTGCGTTTTTTGTGGGTAGTGGTGGTCTAGTGGATAGTGAGTTGGACTTGTGATTGGAAGGTTGTGAGTTCAAATCCCGCCTGAAACCACACCACTACTAGTGTGCCCTTCAGTTCTTCTTCTTCTTCTTCTTCTTCTTCTTCTTCTTAGTGGGTAGTGGTGGTCTAGTGGATAGTGAGTTGGACTTGTGATCGGAAGGTTGTGAGTTCAAATCCCGCCTGAAACCACACCACTACTAGTGTGCCCTTGAGTTCTTCTTCTTCTTCTTCTTCTTCTTCTTCTTCTTCTTAGTGGGTAGTGGTGGTCTAGTGGATAGTGAGTTGGACTTGTGATCGGAAGGTTGTGAGTTCAAATCCCGCCTGAAACCACACCACTACTAGTGTGCCCTTGAGTTCTTCTTCTTCTTCTTCTTCTTCTTCTTCTTCTTCTTCTTCTTCTTCTTAGTGGGTAGTGGTGGTCTAGTGGATAGTGAGTTGGACTTGTGATCGGAAGGTTGTGAGTTCAAATCCCGCCTGAAACCACACCACTACTAGTGTGCCCTTGAGTTCTTCTTCTTCTTCTTCTTCTTCTTCTTCTTCTTAGTGGGTAGTGGTGGTCTAGTGGATAGTGAGTTGGACTTGTGATCGGAAGGTTGTGAGTTCAAATCCCGCCTGAAACCACACCACTACTAGTGTGCCCTTGAGTTCTTCTTCTTCTTCTTCTTCTTCTTCTTCTTCTTCTTCTTCTTAGTGGGTAGTGGTGGTCTAGTGGATAGTGAGTTGGACTTGTGATCGGAAGGTTGTGAGTTCAAATCCCGCCTGAAACCACACCACTACTAGTGTGCCCTTGAGTTCTTCTTCTTCTTCTTCTTCTTCTTCTTCTTCTTCTTCTTAGTGGGTAGTGGTGGTCTAGTGGATAGTGAGTTGGACTTGTGATCGGAAGGTTGTGAGTTCAAATCCCGCCTGAAACCACACCACTACTAGTGTGCCCTTGAGTTCTTCTTCTTCTTCTTCTTCTTCTTCTTCTTCTTCTTAGTGGGTAGTGGTGGTCTAGTGGATAGTGAGTTGGACTTGTGATCGGAAGGTTGTGAGTTCAAATCCCGCCTGAAACCACACCACTACTAGTGTGCCCTTGAGTTCTTCTTCTTCTTCTTCTTCTTCTTAGTGGGTAGTGGTGGTCTAGTGGATAGTGAGTTGGACTTGTGATCGGAAGGTTGTGAGTTCAAATCCCGCCTGAAACCACACCACTACTAGTGTGCCCTTGAGTTCTTCTTCTTCTTCTTCTTCTTCTTCTTCTTCTTCTTCTTAGTGGGTAGTGGTGGTCTAGTGGATAGTGAGTTGGACTTGTGATCGGAAGGTTGTGAGTTCAAATCCCGCCTGAAACCACACCACTACTAGTGTGCCCTTGAGTTCTTCTTCTTCTTCTTCTTCTTCTTCTTCTTAGTGGGTAGTGGTGGTCTAGTGGATAGTGAGTTGGACTTGTGATCGGAAGGTTGTGAGTTCAAATCCCGCCTGAAACCACACCACTACTAGTGTGCCCTTGAGTTCTGGTGGTCTAGTGGATAGTGAGTTGGACTTGTGATCGGAAGGTTGTGAGTTCAAATCCCGCCTGAAACCACACCACTACTAGTGTGCCCTTGAGTTCTTCTTCTTCTTCTTCTTCTTCTTCTTCTTCTTCTTAGTGGGTAGTGGTGGTCTAGTGGATAGTGAGTTGGACTTGTTATCGGAAGGTTGTGAGTTCAAATCCCGCCTGAAACCACACCACTACTAGTGTGCCCTTGAGTTCTGGTGGTCTAGTGGATAGTGAGTTGGACTTGTGATCGGAAGGTTGTGAGTTCAAATCCCGCCTGAAACCACACCACTACTAGTGTGCCCTTGAGTTCTTCTTCTTCTTCTTCTTCTTCTTCTTCTTAGTGGGTAGTGGTGGTCTAGTGGATAGTGAGTTGGACTTGTGATCGGAAGGTTGTGAGTTCAAATCCCGCCTGAAACCACACCACTACTAGTGTGCCCTTGAGTTCTTCTTCTTCTTCTTCTTCTTCTTCTTCTTCTTCTTAGTGGGTAGTGGTGGTCTAGTGGATAGTGAGTTGGACTTGTGATCGGAAGGTTGTGAGTTCAAATCCCGCCTGAAACCACACCACTACTAGTGTGCCCTTGAGTTCTTCTTCTTCTTCTTCTTCTTCTTCTTCTTCTTAGTGGGTAGTGGTGGTCTAGTGGATAGTGAGTTGGACTTGTGATCGGAAGGTTGTGAGTTCAAATCCCGCCTGAAACCACACCACTACTAGTGTGCCCTTGAGTTCTGGTGGTCTAGTGGATAGTGAGTTGGACTTGTGATCGGAAGGTTGTGAGTTCAAATCCCGCCTGAAACCACACCACTACTAGTGTGCCCTTGAGTTCTTCTTCTTCTTCTTCTTCTTCTTCTTCTTCTTCTTCTTCTTCTTAGTGGGTAGTGGTGGTCTAGTGGATAGTGAGTTGGACTTGTGATCGGAAGGTTGTGAGTTCAAATCCCGCCTGAAACCACACCACTACTAGTGTGCCCTTGAGTTCTTCTTCTTCTTCTTCTTCTTCTTCTTCTTCTTCTTCTTAGTGGGTAGTGGTGGTCTAGTGGATAGTAAGTTGGACTTGTGATCGGAAGGTTGTGAGTTCAAATCCCGCCTGAAACCACACCACTACTAGTGTGCCCTTGAGTTCTTCTTCTTCTTCTTCTTCTTCTTCTTCTTCTTCTTCTTCTTCTTCTTCTTCTTCTTAGTGGGTAGTGGTGGTCTAGTGGATAGTGAGTTGGACTTGTGATCGGAAGGTTGTGAGTTCAAATCCCGCCTGAAACCACACCACTACTAGTGTGCCCTTGAGTTCTTCTTCTTCTTCTTCTTCTTCTTCTTAGTGGGTAGTGGTGGTCTAGTGGATAGTAAGTTGGACTTGTGATCGGAAGGTTGTGAGTTCAAATCCCGCCTGAAACCACACCACTACTAGTGTGCCCTTGAGTTCTTCTTCTTCTTCTTCTTCTTCTTCTTCTTAGTGGGTAGTGGTGGTCTAGTGGATAGTGAGTTGGACTTGTGATCGGAAGGTTGTGAGTTCAAATCCCGCCTGAAACCACACCACTACTAGTGTGCCCTTGAGTTCTTCTTCTTCTTCTTCTTCTTCTTCTTCTTCTTCTTCTTCTTCTTAGTGGGTAGTGGTGGTCTAGTGGATAGTGAGTTGGACTTGTGATCGGAAGGTTGTGAGTTCAAATCCCGCCTGAAACCACACCACTACTAGTGTGCCCTTGAGTTCTTCTTCTTCTTCTTCTTCTTCTTCTTCTTCTTAGTGGGTAGTGGTGGTCTAGTGGATAGTGAGTTGGACTTGTGATCGGAAGGTTGTGAGTTCAAATCCCGCCTGAAACCACACCACTACTAGTGTGCCCTTGAGTTCTTCTTCTTCTTCTTCTTCTTCTTCTTCTTAGTGGGTAGTGGTGGTCTAGTGGATAGTGAGTTGGACTTGTGATCGGAAGGTTGTGAGTTCAAATCCCGCCTGAAACCACACCACTACTAGTGTGCCCTTGAGTTCTTCTTCTTCTTCTTCTTCTTCTTCTTCTTCTTCTTCTTCTTCTTCTTAGTGGGTAGTGGTGGTCTAGTGGATAGTGAGTTGGACTTGTGATCGGAAGGTTGTGAGTTCAAATCCCGCCTGAAACCACACCACTACTAGTGTCCCTTTGAGTTCTGGTGGTCTAGTGGATAGTGAGTTGGACTTGTGATCGGAAGGTTGTGAGTTCAAATCCCGCCTGAAACCACACCACTACTAGTGTGCCCTTGAGTTCTTCTTCTTCTTCTTCTTCTTCTTCTTCTTCTTCTTAGTGGGTAGTGGTGGTCTAGTGGATAGTGAGTTGGACTTGTGATCGGAAGGTTGTGAGTTCAAATCC
This sequence comes from Nansenia antarctica, assembly GCF_963989245.1. NCBI lineage: Eukaryota > Metazoa > Chordata > Actinopteri > Argentiniformes > Microstomatidae > Nansenia > Nansenia antarctica. The sequence continues at coordinate 33,923,562 of NC_137681.1, read as the reverse complement.
CGCCTGAAACCACACCACTACTAGTGTGCCCTTGAGTTCTTCTTCTTCTTCTTCTTCTTCTTCTTCTTCTTAGTGGGTAGTGGTGGTCTAGTGGATAGTGAGTTGGACTTGTGATCGGAAGGTTGTGAGTTCAAATCCCGCCTGAAACCACACCACTACTAGTGTGCCCTTGAGTTCTTCTTCTTCTTCTTCTTCTTCTTCTTCTTCTTCTTAGTGGGTAGTGGTGGTCTAGTGGATAGTGAGTTGGACTTGTGATCGGAAGGTTGTGAGTTCAAATCCCGCCTGAAACCACACCACTACTAGTGTGCCCTTGAGTTCTGGTGGTCTAGTGGATAGTGAGTTGGACTTGTGATCGGAAGGTTGTGAGTTCAAATCCCGCCTGAAACCACACCACTACTAGTGTGCCCTTGAGTTCTTCTTCTTCTTCTTCTTCTTCTTCTTCTTCTTAGTGGGTAGTGGTGGTCTAGTGGATAGTGAGTTGGACTTGTGATCGGAAGGTTGTGAGTTCAAATCCCGCCTGAAACCACACCACTACTAGTGTGCCCTTGAGTTCTGGTGGTCTAGTGGATAGTGAGTTGGACTTGTGATCGGAAGGTTGTGAGTTCAAATCCCGCCTGAAACCACACCACTACTAGTGTGCCCTTGAGTTCTTCTTCTTCTTCTTCTTCTTCTTCTTCTTCTTCTTCTTAGTGGGTAGTGGTGGTCTAGTGGATAGTGAGTTGGACTTGTGATCGGAAGGTTGTGAGTTCAAATCCCGCCTGAAACCACACCACTACTAGTGTGCCCTTGAGTTCTTCTTCTTCTTCTTCTTCTTCACATGAGATAGGAGTGCACCGTTCCTGGATGTACTGCAATACCAGGTCGATGCGTGGAGTGGACGGAGCAAGCCCCGATTCCAGCTCCCTGTTGCAAAAATCAATTTAATATATGGTCCCCGGGTAGGGGACGTATCAGATATTAAACTGATAAGAACAGATACTACACTTGATCTTAGCCAAAAGGCCGAGAAGCGATAACCCATAAATTGAACCGCGCCCACCTCCGCCGCCATTATGGTCAAAGTGTGAAAAATGGGTTGACCTGTGACCTGTGACCTGTGACCTGTGACCTGTGACCCCCACCTGGCTTACCTTGAAACACGGATATGGGCTCAGCGAGACGCAGAGCCTGCCAAAAATAGCTTGAACTCGTAAGTGTTCCTCTCCACAGAAGTCTTTAGTAAAAGGCGAAAGGCTTGTGCGTTTTTTGTGGGTAGTGGTGGTCTAGTGGATAGTGAGTTGGACTTGTGATTGGAAGGTTGTGAGTTCAAATCCCGCCTGAAACCACACCACTACTAGTGTGCCCTTCAGTTCTTCTTCTTCTTCTTCTTCTTCTTCTTCTTCTTAGTGGGTAGTGGTGGTCTAGTGGATAGTGAGTTGGACTTGTGATCGGAAGGTTGTGAGTTCAAATCCCGCCTGAAACCACACCACTACTAGTGTGCCCTTGAGTTCTTCTTCTTCTTCTTCTTCTTCTTCTTCTTCTTCTTAGTGGGTAGTGGTGGTCTAGTGGATAGTGAGTTGGACTTGTGATCGGAAGGTTGTGAGTTCAAATCCCGCCTGAAACCACACCACTACTAGTGTGCCCTTGAGTTCTTCTTCTTCTTCTTCTTCTTCTTCTTCTTCTTAGTGGGTAGTGGTGGTCTAGTGGATAGTGAGTTGGACTTGTGATCGGAAGGTTGTGAGTTCAAATCCCGCCTGAAACCACACCACTACTAGTGTGCCCTTGAGTTCTTCTTCTTCTTCTTCTTCTTCTTCTTCTTAGTGGGTAGTGGTGGTCTAGTGGATAGTGAGTTGGACTTGTGATCGGAAGGTTGTGAGTTCAAATCCCGCCTGAAACCACACCACTACTAGTGTGCCCTTGAGTTCTTCTTCTTCTTCTTCTTCTTCTTCTTAGTGGGTAGTGGTGGTCTAGTGGATAGTGAGTTGGACTTGTGATCGGAAGGTTGTGAGTTCAAATCCCGCCTGAAACCACACCACTACTAGTGTGCCCTTGAGTTCTGGTGGTCTAGTGGATAGTGAGTTGGACTTGTGATCGGAAGGTTGTGAGTTCAAATCCCGCCTGAAACCACACCACTACTAGTGTGCCCTTGAGTTCTTCTTCTTCTTCTTCTTCTTAGTGGGTAGTGGTGGTCTAGTGGATAGTGAGTTGGACTTGTGATCGGAAGGTTGTGAGTTCAAATCCCGCCTGAAACCACACCACTACTAGTGTGCCCTTGAGTTCTTCTTCTTCTTCTTCTTCTTCTTCTTCTTCTTCTTCTTCTTAGTGGGTAGTGGTGGTCTAGTGGATAGTGAGTTGGACTTGTGATCGGAAGGTTGTGAGTTCAAATCCCGCCTGAAACCACACCACTACTAGTGTGCCCTTGAGTTCTTCTTCTTCTTCTTCTTCTTCTTCTTCTTCTTCTTCTTCTTAGTGGGTAGTGGTGGTCTAGTGGATAGTGAGTTGGACTTGTGATCGGAAGGTTGTGAGTTCAAATCCCGCCTGAAACCACACCACTACTAGTGTGCCCTTGAGTTCTTCTTCTTCTTCTTCTTCTTCTTCTTCTTCTTAGTGGGTAGTGGTGGTCTAGTGGATAGTGAGTTGGACTTGTGATCGGAAGGTTGTGAGTTCAAATCCCGCCTGAAACCACACCACTACTAGTGTGCCCTTGAGTTCTGGTGGTCTAGTGGATAGTGAGTTGGACTTGTGATCGGAAGGTTGTGAGTTCAAATCCCGCCTGAAACCACACCACTACTAGTGTGCCCTTGAGTTCTTCTTCTTCTTCTTCTTCTTCTTCTTCTTAGTGGGTAGTGGTGGTCTAGTGGATAGTGAGTTGGACTTGTGATCGGAAGGTTGTGAGTTCAAATCCCGCCTGAAACCACACCACTACTAGTGTGCCCTTGAGTTCTTCTTCTTCTTCTTCTTCTTCTTCTTCTTTCTTCTTCTTCTTCTTCTTCTTCTTAGTGGGTAGTGGTGGTCTAGTGGATAGTGAGTTGGACTTGTGATCGGAAGGTTGTGAGTTCAAATCCCGCCTGAAACCACACCACTACTAGTGTGCCCTTGAGTTCTTCTTCTTCTTCTTCTTCTTCTTCTTAGTGGGTAGTGGTGGTCTAGTGGATAGTAAGTTGGACTTGTGATCGGAAGGTTGTGAGTTCAAATCCCGCCTGAAACCACACCACTACTAGTGTGCCCTTGAGTTCTTCTTCTTCTTCTTCTTCTTCTTCTTCTTCTTCTTAGTGGGTAGTGGTGGTCTAGTGGATAGTGAGTTGGACTTGTGATCGGAAGGTTGTGAGTTCAAATCCCGCCTGAAACCACACCACTACTAGTGTGCCCTTGAGTTCTTCTTCTTCTTCTTCTTCTTCTTCTTCTTCTTCTTCTTAGTGGGTAGTGGTGGTCTAGTGGATAGTGAGTTGGACTTGTGATCGGAAGGTTGTGAGTTCAAATCCCGCCTGAAACCACACCACTACTAGTGTGCCCTTGAGTTCTTCTTCTTCTTCTTCTTCTTCTTCTTCTTCTTCTTCTTCTTCTTAGTGGGTAGTGGTGGTCTAGTGGATAGTGAGTTGGACTTGTGATCGGAAGGTTGTGAGTTCAAATCCCGCCTGAAACCACACCACTACTAGTGTGCCCTTGAGTTCTTCTTCTTCTTCTTCTTCTTCTTAGTGGGTAGTGGTGGTCTAGTGGATAGTGAGTTGGACTTGTGATCGGAAGGTTGTGAGTTCAAATCCCGCCTGAAACCACACCACTACTAGTGTGCCCTTGAGTTCTTCTTCTTCTTCTTCTTCTTCTTCTTCTTCTTCTTAGTGGGTAGTGGTGGTCTAGTGGATAGTGAGTTGGACTTGTGATCGGAAGGTTGTGAGTTCAAATCCCGCCTGAAACCACACCACTACTAGTGTGCCCTTGAGTTCTTCTTCTTCTTCTTCTTCTTCTTAGTGGGTAGTGGTGGTCTAGTGGATAGTGAGTTGGACTTGTGATCGGAAGGTTGTGAGTTCAAATCCCGCCTGAAACCACACCACTACTAGTGTGCCCTTGAGTTCTTCTTCTTCTTCTTCTTCTTCTTCTTCTTCTTCTTAGTGGGTAGTGGTGGTCTAGTGGATAGTGAGTTGGACTTGTGATCGGAAGGTTGTGAGTTCAAATCCCGCCTGAAACCACACCACTACTAGTGTGCCTTTGAGTTCTGGTGGTCTAGTGGATAGTGAGTTGGACTTGTGATCGGAAGGTTGTGAGTTCAAATCCCGCCTGAAACCACACCACTACTAGTGTGCCCTTGAGTTCTTCTTCTTCTTCTTCTTCTTCTTCTTCTTCTTAGTGGGTAGTGGTGGTCTAGTGGATAGTGAGTTGGACTTGTGATCGGAAGGTTGTGAGTTCAAATCCCGCCTGAAACCACACCACTACTAGTGTGCCCTTGAGTTCTTCTTCTTCTTCTTCTTCTTCTTCTTCTTAGTGGGTAGTGGTGGTCTAGTGGATAGTGAGTTGGACTTGTGATCGGAAGGTTGTGAGTTCAAATCCCACCTGAAACCACACCACTACTAGTGTGCCCTTGAGTTCTTCTTCTTCTTCTTCTTCTTCTTCTTCTTCTTAGTGGGTAGTGGTGGTCTAGTGGATAGTGAGTTGGACTTGTGATCGGAAGGTTGTGAGTTCAAATCCCGCCTGAAACCACACCACTACTAGTGTGCCCTTGAGTTCTGGTGGTCTAGTGGATAGTGAGTTGGACTTGTGATCGGAAGGTTGTGAGTTCAAATCCCGCCTGAAACCACACCACTACTAGTGTGCCCTTGAGTTCTTCTTCTTCTTCTTCTTCTTCTTCTTCTTAGTGGGTAGTGGTGGTCTAGTGGATAGTGAGTTGGACTTGTGATCGGAAGGTTGTGAGTTCAAATCCCGCCTGAAACCACACCACTACTAGTGTGCCCTTGAGTTCTTCTTCTTCTTCTTCTTCTTCTTCTTCTTCTTCTTCTTAGTGGGTAGTGGTGGTCTAGTGGATAGTGAGTTGGACTTGTGATCGGAAGGTTGTGAGTTCAAATCCCGCCTGAAACCACACCACTACTAGTGTGCCCTTGAGTTCTGGTGGTCTAGTGGATAGTGAGTTGGACTTGTGATCGGAAGGTTGTGAGTTCAAATCCCGCCTGAAACCACACCACTACTAGTGTGCCCTTGAGTTCTTCTTCTTCTTCTTCTTCTTCTTCTTCTTCTTCTTCTTAGTGGGTAGTGGTGGTCTAGTGGATAGTGAGTTGGACTTGTGATCGGAAGGTTGTGAGTTCAAATCCCGCCTGAAACCACACCACTACTAGTGTGCCCTTGAGTTCTTCTTCTTCTTCTTCTTCTTCTTAGTGGGTAGTGGTGGTCTAGTGGATAGTGAGTTGGACTTGTGATCGGAAGGTTGTGAGTTCAAATCCCGCCTGAAACCACACCACTACTAGTGTGCCCTTGAGTTCTGGTGGTCTAGTGGATAGTGAGTTGGACTTGTGATCGGAAGGTTGTGAGTTCAAATCCCGCCTGAAACCACACCACTACTAGTGTGCCCTTGAGTTCTTCTTCTTCTTCTTCTTCTTCTTCTTAGTGGGTAGTGGTGGTCTAGTGGATAGTGAGTTGGACTTGTGATCGGAAGGTTGTGAGTTCAAATCCCGCCTGAAACCACACCACTACTAGTGTGCCCTTGAGTTCTGGTGGTCTAGTGGATAGTGAGTTGGACTTGTGATCGGAAGGTTGTGAGTTCAAATCCCGCCTGAAACCACACCACTACTAGTGTGCCCTTGAGTTCTTCTTCTTCTTCTTCTTCTTCTTCTTCTTCTTAGTGGGTAGTGGTGGTCTAGTGGATAGTGAGTTGGACTTGTGATCGGAAGGTTGTGAGTTCAAATCCCGCCTGAAACCACACCACTACTAGTGTGCCCTTGAGTTCTTCTTCTTCTTCTTCTTCTTCTTAGTGGGTAGTGGTGGTCTAGTGGATAGTGAGTTGGACTTGTGATCGGAAGGTTGTGAGTTCAAATCCCGCCTGAAACCACACCACTACTAGTGTGCCCTTGAGTTCTGGTGGTCTAGTGGATAGTGAGTTGGACTTGTGATCGGAAGGTTGTGAGTTCAAATCCCGCCTGAAACCACACCACTACTAGTGTGCCCTTGAGTTCTTCTTCTTCTTCTTCTTCTTCTTCTTCTTCTTAGTGGGTAGTGGTGGTCTAGTGGATAGTGAGTTGGACTTGTGATCGGAAGGTTGTGAGTTCAAATCCCGCCTGAAACCACACCACTACTAGTGTGCCCTTGAGTTCTTCTTCTTCTTCTTCTTCTTCTTCTTAGTGGGTAGTGGTGGTCTAGTGGATAGTGAGTTGGACTTGTGATCGGAAGGTTGTGAGTTCAAATCCCGCCTGAAACCACACCACTACTAGTGTGCCCTTGAGTTCTTCTTCTTCTTCTTCTTCTTCTTCTTCTTCTTCTTCTTCTTCTTCTTCTTCTTCTTCTTCTTCTTCTTCTTCTTCTTCTTCTTCTTCTTCTTCTTCTTCTTCTTCTTCTTCTTCTTCTTCTTCTTCTTCTTCTTCTTCTTCTTCTTCTTCTTCTTCTTAGTGGGTAGTGGTGGTCTAGTGGATAGTGAGTTGGACTTGTGATCGGAAGGTTGTGAGTTCAAATCCCGCCTGAAACCACACCACTACTAGTGTGCCCTTGAGTTCTTCTTCTTCTTCTTCTTCTTCTTCTTCTTCTTTCTTCTTCTTCTTCTTCTTCTTCTTCTTCACATGAGATAGGAGTGCACCGTTCCTGGATGTACTGCAATACCAGGTCGATGCGTGGAGTGGACGGAGCAAGCCCCGATTCCAGCTCCCTGTTGCAAAAATCAATTTAATATATGGTCCCCGGGTAGGGGACGTATCAGATATTAAACTGATAAGAACAGATACTACACTTGATCTTAGCCAAAAGGCCGAGAAGCGATAACCCATAAATTGAACCGCGCCCACCTCCGCCGCCATTATGGTCAAAGTGTGAAAAATGGGTTGACCTGTGACCTGTGACCTGTGACCTGTGACCCCCACCTGGCTTACCTTGAAACACGGATATGGGCTCAGCGAGACGCAGAGCCTGCCAAAAATAGCTTGAACTCGTAAGTGTTCCTCTCCACAGAAGTCTTTAGTAAAAGGCGAAAGGCTTGTGCGTTTTTTGTGGGTAGTGGTGGTCTAGTGGATAGTGAGTTGGACTTGTGATCGGAAGGTTGTGAGTTCAAATCCCGCCTGAAACCACACCACTACTAGTGTGCCCTTGAGTTCTTCTTCTTCTTCTTCTTCTTCTTCTTCTTCTTCTTCTTAGTGGGTAGTGGTGGTCTAGTGGATAGTGAGTTGGACTTGTGATCGGAAGGTTGTGAGTTCAAATCCCGCCTGAAACCACACCACTACTAGTGTGCCCTTGAGTTCTTCTTCTTCTTCTTCTTCTTCTTCTTAGTGGGTAGTGGTGGTCTAGTGGATAGTGAGATGGACTTGTGATCGGAAGGTTGTGAGTTCAAATCCCGCCTGAAACCACACCACTACTAGTGTGCCCTTGAGTTCTGGTGGTCTAGTGGATAGTGAGTTGGACTTGTGATCGGAAGGTTGTGAGTTCAAATCCCGCCTGAAACCACACCACTACTTGAGTTCTTCTTCTTCTTCTTCTTCTTCTTCTTCTTCTTCTTAGTGGGTAGTGGTGGTCTAGTGGATAGTGAGTTGGACTTGTGATCGGAAGGTTGTGAGTTCAAATCCCGCCTGAAACCACACCACTACTAGTGTGCCCTTGAGTTCTTCTTCTTCTTCTTCTTCTTCTTCTTCTTCTTCTTCTTCTTAGTGGGTAGTGGTGGTCTAGTGGATAGTGAGTTGGACTTGTGATCGGAAGGTTGTGAGTTCAAATCCCGCCTGAAACCACACCACTACTAGTGTGCCCTTGAGTTCTTCTTCTTCTTCTTCTTCTTCTTCTTCTTCTTCTTAGTGGGTAGTGGTGGTCTAGTGGATAGTGAGTTGGACTTGTGATCGGAAGGTTGTGAGATCAAATCCCGCCTGAAACCACACCACTACTAGTGTGCCCTTGAGTTCTTCTTCTTCTTCTTCTTCTTCTTCTTCTTAGTGGGTAGTGGTGGTCTAGTGGATAGTGAGTTGGACTTGTGATCGGAAGGTTGTGAGTTCAAATCCCGCCTGAAACCACACCACTACTAGTGTGCCCTTGAGTTCTTCTTCTTCTTCTTCTTCTTCTTCTTCTTCTTCTTCTTAGTGGGTAGTGGTGGTCTAGTGGATAGTGAGTTGGACTTGTGATCGGAAGGTTGTGAGTTCAAATCCCGCCTGAAACCACACCACTACTAGTGTGCCTTTGAGTTCTGGTGGTCTAGTGGATAGTGAGTTGGACTTGTGATCGGAAGGTTGTGAGTTCAAATCCCGCCTGAAACCACACCACTACTAGTGTGCCCTTGAGTTCTTCTTCTTCTTCTTCTTCTTCTTCTTCTTCTTCTTAGTGGGTAGTGGTGGTCTAGTGGATAGTGAGTTGGACTTGTGATCGGAAGGTTGTGAGTTCAAATCCCGCCTGAAACCACACCACTACTAGTGTGCCCTTGAGTTCTTCTTCTTCTTCTTCTTCTTCTTCTTCTTCTTCTTAGTGGGTAGTGGTGGTCTAGTGGATAGTGAGTTGGACTTGTGATCGGAAGGTTGTGAGTTCAAATCCCGCCTGAAACCACACCACTACTAGTGTGCCCTTGAGTTCTTCTTCTTCTTCTTCTTCTTCTTCTTCTTCTTCTTCTTCTTAGTGGGTAGTGGTGGTCTAGTGGATAGTGAGTTGGACTTGTGATCGGAAGGTTGTGAGTTCAAATCCCGCCTGAAACCACACCACTACTAGTGTGCCCTTGAGTTCTGGTGGTCTAGTGGATAGTGAGTTGGACTTGTGATCGGAAGGTTGTGAGTTCAAATCCCGCCTGAAACCACACCACTACTAGTGTGCCCTTGAGTTCTTCTTCTTCTTCTTCTTCTTCTTCTTCTTCTTCTTAGTGGGTAGTGGTGGTCTAGTGGATAGTGAGTTGGACTTGTGATCGGAAGGTTGTGAGTTCAAATCCCGCCTGAAACCACACCACTACTAGTGTGCCCTTGAGTTCTGGTGGTCTAGTGGATAGTGAGTTGGACTTGTGATCGGAAGGTTGTGAGTTCAAATCCCGCCTGAAACCACACCACTACTAGTGTGCCCTTGAGTTCTTCTTCTTCTTCTTCTTCTTCTTCTTAGTGGGTAGTGGTGGTCTAGTGGATAGTGAGTTGGACTTGTGATCGGAAGGTTGTGAGTTCAAATCCCGCCTGAAACCACACCACTACTAGTGTGCCCTTGAGTTCTTCTTCTTCTTCTTCTTCTTCTTCTTCTTCTTCTTAGTGGGTAGTGGTGGTCTAGTGGATAGTGAGTTGGACTTGTGATCGGAAGGTTGTGAGTTCAAATCCCGCCTGAAACCACACCACTACTAGTGTGCCCTTGAGTTCTGGTGGTCTAGTGGATAGTGAGTTGGACTTGTGATCGGAAGGTTGTGAGTTCAAATCCCGCCTGAAACCACACCACTACTAGTGTGCCCTTGAGTTCTTCTTCTTCTTCTTCTTCTTCTTCTTAGTGGGTAGTGGTGGTCTAGTGGATAGTGAGTTGGACTTGTGATCGGAAGGTTGTTCAAATCCCGCCTGAAACCACACCACTACTAGTGTGCCCTTGAGTTCTGGTGGTCTAGTGGATAGTGAGTTGGACTTGTGATCGGAAGGTTGTGAGTTCAAATCCCGCCTGAAACCACACCACTACTAGTGTGCCCTTGAGTTCTTCTTCTTCTTCTTCTTCTTCTTCTTCTTCTTAGTGGGTAGTGGTGGTCTAGTGGATAGTGAGTTGGACTTGTGATCGGAAGGTTGTGAGTTCAAATCCCGCCTGAAACCACACCACTACTAGTGTGCCCTTGAGTTCTGGTGGTCTAGTGGATAGTGAGTTGGACTTGTGATCGGAAGGTTGTGTTCAAATCCCGCCTGAAACCACACCACTACTAGTGTGCCCTTGAGTTCTTCTTCTTCTTCTTCTTCTTCTTCTTCTTAGTGGGTAGTGGTGGTCTAGTGGATAGTGAGTTGGACTTGTGATCGGAAGGTTGTTCAAATCCCGCCTGAAACCACACCACTACTAGTGTGCCCTTGAGTTCTGGTGGTCTAGTGGATAGTGAGTTGGACTTGTGATCGGAAGGTTGTGTTCAAATCCCGCCTGAAACCACACCACTACTAGTGTGCCCTTGAGTTCTTCTTCTTCTTCTTCTTCTTCTTCTTCTTAGTGGGTAGTGGTGGTCTAGTGGATAGTGAGTTGGACTTGTGATCGGAAGGTTGTTCAAATCCCGCCTGAAACCACACCACTACTAGTGTGCCCTTGAGTTCTGGTGGTCTAGTGGATAGTGAGTTGGACTTGTGATCGGAAGGTTGTGAGTTCAAATCCCGCCTGAAACCACACCACTACTAGTGTGCCCTTGAGTTCTTCTTCTTCTTCTTCTTCTTCTTCTTAGTGGGTAGTGGTGGTCTAGTGGATAGTGAGTTGGACTTGTGATCGGAAGGTTGTGAGTTCAAATCCCGCCTGAAACCACACCACTACTAGTGTGCCCTTGAGTTCTGGTGGTCTAGTGGATAGTGAGTTGGACTTGTGATCGGAAGGTTGTGAGTTCAAATCCCGCCTGAAACCACACCACTACTAGTGTGCCCTTGAGTTCTTCTTCTTCTTCTTCTTCTTCTTCTTCTTCTTCTTCTTCTTAGTGGGTAGTGGTGGTCTAGTGGATAGTGAGTTGGACTTGTGATCGGAAGGTTGTGAGTTCAAATCCCGCCTGAAACCACACCACTACTAGTGTGCCCTTGAGTTCTTCTTCTTCTTCTTCTTCTTCTTCTTCTTCTTCTTCTTAGTGGGTAGTGGTGGTCTAGTGGATAGTGAGTTGGACTTGTGATCGGAAGGTTGTGAGTTCAAATCCCGCCTGAAACCACACCACTACTAGTGTGCCCTTGAGTTCTGGTGGTCTAGTGGATAGTGAGTTGGACTTGTGATCGGAAGGTTGTGAGTTCAAATCCCGCCTGAAACCACACCACTACTAGTGTGCCCTTGAGTTCTTCTTCTTCTTCTTCTTCTTCTTCTTCTTCTTCTTCTTAGTGGGTAGTGGTGGTCTAGTGGATAGTGAGTTGGACTTGTGATCGGAAGGTTGTGAGTTCAAATCCCGCCTGAAACCACACCACTACTAGTGTGCCCTTGAGTTCTGGTGGTCTAGTGGATAGTGAGTTGGACTTGTGATCGGAAGGTTGTGAGTTCAAATCCCGCCTGAAACCACACCACTACTAGTGTGCCCTTGAGTTCTTCTTCTTCTTCTTCTTCTTCTTAGTGGGTAGTGGTGGTCTAGTGGATAGTGAGTTGGACTTGTGATCGGAAGGTTGTGAGTTCAAATCCCGCCTGAAACCACACCACAACTAGTGTGCCCTTGAGTTCTTCTTCTTCTTCTTCTTCTTCTTCTTCTTCTTAGTGGGTAGTGGTGGTCTAGTGGATAGTGAGTTGGACTTGTGATCGGAAGGTTGTGAGTTCAAATCCCGCCTGAAACCACACCACTACTAGTGTGCCCTTGATTCTGGTGGTCTAGTGGATAGTGAGTTGGACTTGTGATCGGAAGGTTGTGAGTTCAAATCCCGCCTGAAACCACACCACTACTAGTGTGCCCTTGAGTTCTTCTTCTTCTTCTTCTTCTTCTTCTTCTTCTTCTTAGTGGGTAGTGGTGGTCTAGTGGATAGTGAGTTGGACTTGTGATCGGAAGGTTGTGAGTTCAAATCCCGCCTGAAACCACACCACTACTAGTGTGCCCTTGAGTTCTGGTGGTCTAGTGGATAGTGAGTTGGACTTGTGATCGGAAGGTTGTGAGTTCAAATCCCGCCTGAAACCACACCACTACTAGTGTGCCCTTGAGTTCTTCTTCTTCTTCTTCTTCTTCTTCTTCTTAGTGGGTAGTGGTGGTCTAGTGGATAGTGAGTTGGACTTGTGATCGGAAGGTTGTGAGTTCAAATCCCGCCTGAAACCACACCACTACTAGTGTGCCCTTGAGTTCTTCTTCTTCTTCTTCTTCTTCTTCTTCTTCTTAGTGGGTAGTGGTGGTCTAGTGGATAGTGAGTTGGACTTGTGATCGGAAGGTTGTGAGTTCAAATCCCGCCTGAAACCACACCACTACTAGTGTGCCCTTGAGTTCTGGTGGTCTAGTGGATAGTGAGTTGGACTTGTGATCGGAAGGTTGTGAGTTCAAATCCCGCCTGAAACCACACCACTACTAGTGTGCCCTTGAGTTCTTCTTCTTCTTCTTCTTCTTCTTCTTCTTCTTCTTCTTCTTAGTGGGTAGTGGTGGTCTAGTGGATAGTGAGTTGGACTTGTGATCGGAAGGTTGTGAGTTCAAATCCCGCCTGAAACCACACCACTACTAGTGTGCCCTTGAGTTCTGGTGGTCTAGTGGATAGTGAGTTGGACTTGTGATCGGAAGGTTGTGAGTTCAAATCCCGCCTGAAACCACACCACTACTAGTGTGCCCTTGAGTTCTTCTTCTTCTTCTTCTTCTTCTTCTTCTTCTTCTTCTTAGTGGGTAGTGGTGGTCTAGTGGATAGTGAGTTGGACTTGTGATCGGAAGGTTGTGAGTTCAAATCCCGCCTGAAACCACACCACTACTAGTGTGCCCTTGAGTTCTTCTTCTTCTTCTTCTTCTTCTTCTTCTTCTTAGTGGGTAGTGGTGGTCTAGTGGATAGTGAGTTGGACTTGTGATCGGAAGGTTGTGAGTTCAAATCCCGCCTGAAACCACACCACTACTAGTGTGCCCTTGAGTTCTGGTGGTCTAGTGGATAGTGAGTTGGACTTGTGATCGGAAGGTTGTGAGTTCAAATCCCGCCTGAAACCACACCACTACTAGTGTGCCCTTGAGTTCTTCTTCTTCTTCTTCTTCTTCTTCTTCTTCTTAGTGGGTAGTGGTGGTCTAGTGGATAGTGAGTTGGACTTGTGATCGGAAGGTTGTGAGTTCAAATCCCGCCTGAAACCACACCACTACTAGTGTGCCCTTGAGTTCTGGTGGTCTAGTGGATAGTGAGTTGGACTTGTGATCGGAAGGTTGTGAGTTCAAATCCCGCCTGAAACCACACCACTACTAGTGTGCCCTTGAGTTCTTCTTCTTCTTCTTCTTCTTCTTCTTCTTCTTCTTCTTCTTCTTCTTAGTGGGTAGTGGTGGTCTAGTGGATAGTGAGTTGGACTTGTGATCGGAAGGTTGTGAGTTCAAATCCCGCCTGAAACCACACCACTACTAGTGTGCCCTTGAGTTCTTCTTCTTCTTCTTCTTCTTCTTCTTCTTCTTAGTGGGTAGTGGTGGTCTAGTGGATAGTGAGTTGGACTTGTGATCGGAAGGTTGTGAGTTCAAATCCCGCCTGAAACCACACCACTACTAGTGTGCCCTTGAGTTCTGGTGGTCTAGTGGATAGTGAGTTGGACTTGTGATCGGAAGGTTGTGAGTTCAAATCCCGCCTGAAACCACACCACTACTAGTGTGCCCTTGAGTTCTTCTTCTTCTTCTTCTTCTTCTTCTTCTTCTTCTTCTTAGTGGGTAGTGGTGGTCTAGTGGATAGTGAGTTGGACTTGTGATCGGAAGGTTGTGAGTTCAAATCCCGCCTGAAACCACACCACTACTAGTGTGCCCTTGAGTTCTGGTGGTCTAGTGGATAGTGAGTTGGACTTGTGATCGGAAGGTTGTGAGTTCAAATCCCGCCTGAAACCACACCACTACTAGTGTGCCCTTGAGTTTCTTCTTCTTCTTCTTCTTCTTCTTCTTCTTCTTCTTCTTCTTCTTCTTCTTCTTCTTCTTCTTCTTCTTCTTCTTCTTCTTCTTCTTCTTCTTCTTCTTCTTCTTCTTCTTCTTCTTCTTCTTCTTCTTCTTTCTTCTTCTTCTTCTTCTTTCTTCTTCTTCTTCTTCTTCTTCTTCTTCTTCTTCTTCTTCTTCTTCTTCTTCTTCTTCTTCTTCTTCTTCTTCTTCTTCTTCTTCTTCTTCTTCTTCTTCTTCTTCTTCTTCTTCTTCTTAGTGGGTAGTGGTGGTCTAGTGGATAGTGAGTTGGACTTGTGATCGGAAGGTTGTGAGTTCAAATCCCGCCTGAAACCACACCACTACTAGTGTGCCCTTGAGTTCTTCTTCTTCTTCTTCTTCTTCTTCTTCTTCTTCTTCTTCACATGAGATAGGAGTGCACCGTTCCTGGATGTACTGCAATACCAGGTCGATGCGTGGAGTGGACGGAGCAAGCCCCGATTCCAGCTCCCTGTTGCAAAAATCAATTTAATATATGGTCCCCGGGTAGGGGACGTATCAGATATTAAACTGATAAGAACAGATTTTTTTTTTTTTTCTTTCGAAAGGTTTTATTGTAAAAATACAAGTACACGTTATGACATTACATGTTTAAAAAAAAACATGGCTGTTGTACAGGAGCGGGGTGAGTCCTTATCAAGACTGCCTCGCCCGCCTTCATGAACAGTTCCCCGCGACCGCCGTTTCAGGCTCCCAGAGGAGACCCTCAACCATGGCAGCGGTGGCACTCGCGCAGTCAGGGCCGGACCTCTATGGTGGGCCTCTGACCCCCTCCTCCGAATGGGCGACGTGCGACACATCCCCTCAAGGTCTCAATGGCCGCAGCTACCACCGCCTGTGGGGTGGTCTCCACGCGCTTCCCTACCAGCAGGCTGCGGGAGGTCCAGAGTGCTTCTTTAAAGCATGTCAGGGTGAGCCAGAGTCTGGCGAAGTCCGCTGATGGTATGCTCCTCCGGCTCACCCCGTAGAGCACCAGTTGGGCATCTAGGACCTCTCCCGCTGGCAGGCACGGGTATAGTAGGGGGCCGGCTCGTGCCCACAGGTCTTTCGCTGTGTTGCACTCCCAGAGCAAGTGCCGCACCGTCTCGGGGGCGCCACACCCTGGTCGGGGGCAGGTGGCAGATGCCGCCATGCCCCGGGAGTGCATGACGGCCCTGACCGGGAGGATCTCATGGGCCACCATCCACGACAGGTCTCGGTGTCTGTTCATGAGGGCAGGGTGGGCTACGTTGCGCCAAACGGTGGAGGGCTCGCCGAATGCAAGCCCGCGCACCGGACTCACTGCTTCCCGCTCCTGCACAAGAGAAAGAAGAGAACGGTGTTTAATTAAAATAGCTTTGTTCTCATTCTCCATGTTATATCTTTTTAAAAACTTCTTGATAAAAACATATGCCGGTGGGAGATTAAAAGACACGGGTTCTCTCAAGTCTGTTTTTAAAAGTTGCAGCCGTCTCAGGTATGACCCCATCCAGAACCGTGCCATCGCTGTTGTTTTGTGATCTCTGGATGGGGCCAAGGCGTATGCCATATGTAGCGTAGTGTAGCGGCTGCCTAAAAACAGGTGGAGGTCTGGGAGTCCTTTCCCTCCGTTCTTGGGTGTCTTTTTTACCTCCTCCCTTTTCAGTCTCTCCCACTTGGACCCCCACAGGAAATAAAACATGGCTCGGTCTAAAGCTAAAAGAGTGGTTCGTGACGGGATAAAAACAGAACAGATGAGTAAAAGCACAGGTAAAATCACAGCTTTAATGATTAAAACCTTGCCTTCAAAAGTCAGTCGTCTGAGTCCCCAGTACCCCAGTCGCTGTCTAACTTTCCCTATCACGTCCTTCCAGTTCCCTGTACCTCCCCCCCTCCCTGTCAAACTTAACCCCAAGTATCTGTAGGTCAGTCTGTGTCACTGTCAGGGGGAGTCTGTCCACATCGGTCACTGTCCATGGTCCGTAAAATTGGGCTTGGGTCTTTTCTCTGTTTAATTTAGCCCCAGAGGCCCGTCCGTACCAGTCAGTCTGGTCCAGTGCTCGGTCAACAGATAAAAGGTCAGTGCATAAAAGGTTCACGTCGTCCATATATAAAACACACTTGGCGGTCAGTCCCCCACTCCCAGGAATGCCCACCCCACAGATTCGTTGATCCCTTCTCAAGAGCTGCGCCAAGGGCTCGATGCAGGCAACGTAGAGGAGGGGGGATAACGGACACCCCTGACGGACACCGCAGTGTATTCCCACCGCTTTTGTCAGTTGCCCATTTACAAGAATTCTGCTGGTGATGTCTCTGTACAGCAGTCCCACCCAAGCTAGGAACCTCCCTGGAAACCCCATTTTTTGCAGTACCTGGAAGAGGTACTGGTGCGAGACTCGATCAAATGCTTTCTCAAAATCTAAATTTAGGACTACCAGCCGCATGTTTCTGTCTCTCGTATAACAGATGGTGTCTCGGATCAGTACGAGGCTGTCTGTGATCCTCCTCCCCGGAATGGCGCAGGCTTGATCCGGGTGAATCACATCCCCTAAAAACAAAGACATTCGATTTGTTAAAAGTTTACTAAATAGTTTGCAGTCGAAGTCTAAAAGAGTGATTGGTCTGAAGTTCTTTAGGTCAGTCTTGTCATGTTTCTTGTGTAAAAGCGAGACTATCCCTATTCTAAAACTGTCAGGTAGCCTGTCAAGTCGTTCAAAGTCCATAAAAACAGTTAAAAGGTTGTGTGCTAAAATGTCCCAGAAAGTCAGATAAAACTCCAGGGGAAGTCCGTCTTGGCCGGGGGACTTCCCCTTCTTAAAATTCTTTACACATTTATCCAACTCTAAAAGGTTAAAATCCTGGGCTAAAAACACACCATCCCCTACTGTCTTATCAATGAACTTTAAAACTTCTCCCAAGGTGTCATTGCAAATTTCTTTTTCTTTATACAAATCCCCATAAAAATCTTCTACTACTTTCTTTATCCCTTCTGTGTCTTTTATTGTGTTTCCCTCTATATCTTTTAAATTTGATATTACCCCCCCTTTACTAATAATCTTCTTAAAAAAGTAGTTTGTGCATTTCTCTCCCTCCTCTATATCCCGTTCTTTACTTCTTAATATGACACCTTTGCTTTTTATTTCTGCTAAAATTGACATTTCTTTTTTCACCTCCTTTATTTCTTCATTAAAATCCAAACCCTGTTGAATTAAATTAAAATACCTTTGAAGTCGTTTTTGCAGTCCCAACATGCATCTGTTTTCCCTATCTTTTTTCTGCTTGCCTACCTTCCTAAAAAAGTTCCTAGTCCTTTCCTTCACCATCTCCCACCAGTGTGCTCGTGTCTGGAAACAGTCTTGAAGGGTCTGCCATCCACTGAACTGCTCCCTGTACTCCTTCACCACCTCCTTGTCTTCTAGGAGGGAGCAGTTCAGCTTCCACAGACCTCTTCCTACAGTCACACCCGAAGAAAGTGAGAGGGTGCATGTTAGCATAGCGTGATCGGAAAAGAAAACAGGGGATAATCTAGCATCAGTCGGCGGGCAGTCCCGTGTAAAAATGTAGTCAATGCGAGAGGCTCTGGTGCCATCACCACTGAACCAGGTGAAGCCCTCCTCTCTTGGATGCATGTATCTAAAGCAGTCTGTTAGTTTAAAATCTCTACATAGGTTTTGCAATAAAACCCCTGCCTTATCTACTCTAAAACCCTCCCCTGCCCCTTTCCTATCTTTATTGGTTAAAACAGTGTTAAAATCCCCTCCTACCACTAGGGGAGCCCTACCTAGCATGTGGGACTGCAAGTCCTGTAAAAGGTCAAACCTGTCATTTTTATCATTAAAACCATACACATTCAAAATGTTAAAATCCTTTCCCAAAAATGTCAGATGTGTTAAAAGTCCCCGCCCATCAATCACCACAGTGCTGCCCTTCACCAGCACTTGGGGGTTTTTGATCAGGAGGGCCACTCCATCGGAGCGGTTGTTATTGGACCCGCTCCAGATGGAGGGCCCATGGTTCCATCTCCTCTCCCACTCCTGGTAAGATTTTAAAAAGGGTAGAGAACATTCTTGAAGTAAAAACACATCTGAATCACATTTACTTAAAAAGGATAAAACAGTTTGGGCTCTCACAGTCGACTTAACACTTCTAACATTTAAAGTAGTGACTGTGAGAGCCATTAATAATGATAAAAACAACAGGTTATACATAATCAACTATGGGTAAAAACATTAAAAGACTGCTTTAAAAAACACAATGTCTAAAAAAATACAAATATTAAAATGTTCCACTGTTATGAGAGTACTGTACTATGGCTTTTTTCTTCACCACACTAGGCGGTGAAGGGTTATCAGCCATAGGCCTCCCCGGAGCTCTCTTTATGAGGGGAGTTGATGTCAGCTGCAAATTCAAGAAGGAAGTCTGATTGGGTGAAAGGGCGGGGAAGACTCTGTCCGGCTCATCTAATGATGATTTAAATGGCTGGTCAGCTCTTCCCCTTTTTTCCTTATTCTCATCAGATTCCGAAGAGACAATTAAATTTCTCTTTTTTGTTGACAGCTGGGCGCTAGGGAGGGAGGGCTCCACAGAGCTACTACTTTCCCCACTTACAGTTTCTAAAGTGCAATTATTCTCTTCCTCACTACTACTTTCCTTCACATTCTCACCCTCCTTCTGCCCCACGGTTTTCCCTTCCACTTCACGCTCTACCTGGGCTGGCTCCTCCCCTCCCGTCGCGCCCCCTTCCTCTCCTCCAATGGGAACTTTTGGCGGGAGATTTAAAATTTCTGGCTCCGCCCCTTCAATTAGCTCAGGAATTGTTTGAACCTGTCCAGTCTTTTTCACCTCTTTTCTTTGGGTTTTTACTTTGTTGGCAAATGATTGTGGGCAATCTCTGAAGAGGTGATCTGAGTCTCCACAGAGATTACACTTTCTGCCATTTGGACAGTCAGAAAAAACATGTCCAATCTCTCTGCACTTCCCACATACTAGTTCTTTGCATGCCTCTGCCAGGTGCCCATGCTTACCACACTTGCGGCATAGCTTGGGCTGACCCTGGTAGTGGATGTAGCCCCTGTTTTCCCCCAGAACTATCATGGATGGCAGTTGTCTCAGGCCCTGGAAGCCTTGGGGGTCTTCCAATTGTTGGATTGGGACCCGCCAAGCACAATTCCAGATACCGTCCTCATCTGTCACCTTCATAGCCTGGCCTTTGACAGTGCAATATCTCCCCAGCCAAACATAGATGTCACCTATATTCACCATTTCATTGAACATCCTGACAATAACCATTTTTGTGGTATTGTCAGTCAACTTCTCCACAGTGAATATATTGAACTGGGTTTTAACATTTTCAAACACATGCCAGAACTTTTGTAGCAGGGAAGCACTCATAAAACTAACATCAAACCCTCTATTAAAAGGGAGGGTAACAATACAGTTCAATTCAGCAGGGGTGAAACCAAGTATTTTCTGCATCATTTTTCTGCTAAAATCCAACCTTGACATTTCATGATACGTTAAGGTTTTCCCTCCAATTTCATTTAAGAGGAAGCGCACACTGTGGTGCCTCCTCATGCCGGCACGGGCAGCCGACATTCTGGAGGCACCACAGGTTAAAACAATAAAATACTAAAATACTAAAATGCTAAAACTGGTAAAAACAGCTAAACCAGGTAAGAACTGCTAAAATTCAGACTAAAACAATGCAAAATGAGTAAAAACAAAAGGATTCACTTACCTTGACCTGGGTCTAGTTTGGTCTAACCACTGGTCTGCTCTTATACAATGAATTCCTTTTGTGATGGATTTAACAACTACTGACTGAGTTGCAAAGTCCAAAAGCTGGGGAAAGAAAATAATGTACTCCTAAAACGCAGGTAGAAAACTCACCACTAGGGGCAGAATTTCTCCTACAAACAGGAGCGACCGCTGTCTTAACCAAAAGGCCGAGAAGCGATAACCCATAAATTGAACCGCGCCCACCTCCGCCGCCATTATGGTCAAAGTGTGAAAAATGGGTTGACCTGTGACCTGTGACCTGTGACCTGTGACCTGTGACCCCCACCTGGCTTACCTTGAAACACGGATATGGGCTCAGCGAGACGCAGAGCCTGCCAAAAATAGCTTGAACTCGTAAGTGTTCCTCTCCACAGAAGTCTTTAGTAAAAGGCGAAAGGCTTGTGCGTTTTTTGTGGGTAGTGGTGGTCTAGTGGATAGTGAGTTGGACTTGTGATTGGAAGGTTGTGAGTTCAAATCCCGCCTGAAACCACACCACTACTAGTGTGCCCTTCAGTTCTTCTTCTTCTTCTTCTTCTTCTTCTTCTTCTTAGTGGGTAGTGGTGGTCTAGTGGATAGTGAGTTGGACTTGTGATCGGAAGGTTGTGAGTTCAAATCCCGCCTGAAACCACACCACTACTAGTGTGCCCTTGAGTTCTTCTTCTTCTTCTTCTTCTTCTTCTTCTTCTTCTTAGTGGGTAGTGGTGGTCTAGTGGATAGTGAGTTGGACTTGTGATCGGAAGGTTGTGAGTTCAAATCCCGCCTGAAACCACACCACTACTAGTGTGCCCTTGAGTTCTTCTTCTTCTTCTTCTTCTTCTTCTTCTTCTTAGTGGGTAGTGGTGGTCTAGTGGATAGTGAGATGGACTTGTGATCGGAAGGTTGTGAGTTCAAATCCCGCCTGAAACCACACCACTACTAGTGTGCCCTTGAGTTCTGGTGGTCTAGTGGATAGTGAGTTGGACTTGTGATCGGAAGGTTGTGAGTTCAAATCCCGCCTGAAACCACACCACTACTTGAGTTCTTCTTCTTCTTCTTCTTCTTCTTCTTCTTCTTCTTCTTCTTCTTCTTCTTCTTCTTCTTCTTCTTCTTCTTCTTCTTCTTCTTCTTCTTCTTCTTCTTCTTCTTCTTCTTCTTCTTCTTCTTCTTCTTCTTCTTCTTCTTCTTCTTCTTCTTCTTCTTCTTCTTCTTCTTCTTCTTCTTCTTCTTCTTCTTCTTCTTCTTCTTCTTAGTGGGTAGTGGTGGTCTAGTGGATAGTGAGTTGGACTTGTGATCGGAAGGTTGTGAGTTCAAATCCCGCCTGAAACCACACCACTACTAGTGTGCCCTTGAGTTCTTCTTCTTCTTCTTCTTCTTCTTCTTCTTCTTCTTCTTCTTCTTCTTCTTCTTCTTCTTCTTCTTTCTTCTTCTTCTTCTTCTTCTTCTTCTTCTTCTTCACATGAGATAGGAGTGCACCGTTCCTGGATGTACTGCAATACCAGGTCGATGCGTGGAGTGGACGGAGCAAGCCCCGATTCCAGCTCCCTGTTGCAAAAATCAATTTAATATATGGTCCCCGGGTAGGGGACGTATCAGATATTAAACTGATAAGAACAGTGTTTTTTATTGGTTTTTATAAAAACGCAACACCGTGTATACAATCAATTAATCAAACAATCAGACATTTAAGACATTACATTCAACAACAACCAACATTAAACTAACTAAAGTGCTCAGTGTTCAGTGTATTGTCCAGTGTAGTGTAATGTTCAGTGTTCAGTGTTCAGTGTCCAGGTTCCAGTGTCGGTAGGAGGCAGGGGTAAAAAACCTGTTCGCTGTGCATCCGGGAAAAAATTCCCCTGCAGCCCTCTAGTTGTAGAGCGACTACTATCCAGTTTGCCCACCAGTGCAAAGCCGTGGCTCCCCCACCTCCCTCCCCCGAGGGACCCCACACACCCGACTCACCCGCCCCACCACCGGCGCGTCCGGCCCAGCCCACCAGGCTCAGACTCCTGTAGCCCTTCACGAGGCTAGCCGGACCAGGTGCCCCAGCGGCGGAGCAGATCGAGCACGCAGGCCGACCGGAGGCCCCTGAGGAGAGGCCCAGAGAGCTCGGCGCATGGCAGGCAAGCAGAGGCGAAAAACCTGTACACAGCTTATCCAGGGAAAAAGCTCCCTGGCTCTTCTCAGCTTGTTCCGGGCTGGGGGTTGGGGGTTGGCGGGTAGGGGACTGGGCCTGTAGCTGGGGGCCTGGAGTTGGGGGGGGGGGGCCCGGAACAGGGGGTTTGGGGTCGCTGAGTTGGAACCTGGGGTTGGTGCTGGGGTGACGTGGTGGTTCCCGCCGGTCTCTGCTCCTGGGTCTGGAAGCCTGGGTAGGTGTCAGAGCTGGATATGACATGTGCCTGAAAAGATACAGGAGTGAGAGAAGGGAGGTGTGCATGGTTTGTGTAGTGTGCATTTTGGTGTCAGGCGGGTGATCAGTACTTCCCTGTGACCCAGTGGTGTTGGTCATCCTGGTGCTGGTGGTGCTGGCAGAGACGGCTGGTTCGGCTGTGGGTTGTGTGTGGTGATATTCTGGTGAGGGTAGGAAGTGGGTCAGTGCTGTGTACATGTGTAGGTGGTGGAAGGTGCAGTAAACTTCCCTGTTGGTGTTGTGCGCTGCTCCTCTCCTGGTCCTTGTGATGGTGATACTGCTGACCAGGGCTTGTGCTGGAACGGTGGTGAAGGTGATCGTGCAGGAACTGGTGGTGTAGTGAGGTAGGCCCGGGGTGGGGGGGGGTTGGGCGATGCGGCGCGGCATGGGGGGGGGGTTTAGAGGATGACGTCCTTCCATCTCTCCACCCCCCACACCACTCTTGCTTGATCCGGGTTATTTTTAAAGTCAACAATAGCATGGTCCCTGAGGCAGAGGGTGATTCTCCTCCTCAGGGTTGTCAGGTGGACGCTCTGTTTCTGATAGACCCTGATGTTCCTCGTCTCCCAGAGTACCTGCTTGACGGCGCTGATGATCCTCCACTGTTGTTGTAGTTGGGGGGTTGTGCACCCCCCGGGAGGACCATACAGGATGTTCTCGCTCGTCAAGCGGGGCAGGGTCAGCAGGCTGTTTAGGGAGACAGAGGGAACAAACAGGGCCCAGACCCGCCTGGCCACGGAGCACTCACAGAACAGGTGGTTAATGTGTTCTGTGTCCGTGCATCCGTGGGGGCATTTCTCAGTCGTTGCGATGTGCCGCCTATGCAAGAATTCCCTAGTGGGGAGACAACCATGAGCAGCCATCCAGGCAATGTCTTTTTGTTTATTGTTAGTACATTTATGATTAATGTTTTTCCATACCTGTTTGGAGTCCACGGCTGTGCTGGCCTTGGGGTGAGTAATGGTTTCCTTCGACCTTATGAAGGTCATAATGTCTTTGTATTTCCATGAGGCCAGCCCAGCCGCGGACAATCCTGTCTTGAAGGCAAAGTCCCTCCATATCTTGTAGACTGGAGGGGGGTCCCAGCTGTAGGGCACAGTGTGATTTATTGATGCGGTCACCCTGAGTGTCCGGAGGATGGGTGTGGCATAGTATATTTCAAA
This sequence comes from Nansenia antarctica, assembly GCF_963989245.1. Classification (NCBI taxonomy): domain Eukaryota; kingdom Metazoa; phylum Chordata; class Actinopteri; order Argentiniformes; family Microstomatidae; genus Nansenia; species Nansenia antarctica. The sequence goes on along the minus strand of NC_137681.1, from coordinate 33,900,431 downwards.
GAACCTGGCTTTCCTATCTTTGTTGTTGATGTTGTTGATGAGGTTGGAGAGTCCCTGTGCCCTAATGATGTTTAGGATGTCTGGGACCCCTTTCCCCCCATTCTCCACTGTTTTGTACAGGGTGGTGCGTTTTAGTTTTTCCATCTGGCTCCCCCAGACAAAGGTAAACATGATCCTTTCGATGGTTTTGGATACTGCTCTGTCTGGGGGAAACACCCTGCCCAGGTAAAGGAGAATGGGAAGAACAATAGCCTTCAGGACCAGGATCTTGCCTGTCATTGTGAGAGGCCGTGCACTCCACTCACCGATCTTCTTTTGGACCTGGCGGATGGTCTCCTTCCAGCTGCCGGAGGCTCCTCCATCTTTCTGGTAGGTGATCCCCAGCAGCTTAATGTTTTCCGTCTTTACAGGGAAGGAGGTTGCCAGGTTCTCCTGCCAGTGCTGCGACAGAAACAGCTCACACTTACCCCTATTGATCAGGGCGCCAGTGGCTGCACAGTAGTCCTCCACCACTTTCGTTGCTGTGGAAATGGAGCGACTATCTGTGCCGACGATGGTAATGTCGTCCATGTACGCCACCACCTTGAGCCTCTCCCCCCGGGCCCCTGGTAGAGGGTAGCCCATGATGTTGGGGGAGCTCCTGATCTTCCGTAGGAACGGCTCCAGGTAGATGACGTACAGTAGAGGGGCCAAGGGGCATCCCTGCCGTACTCCAGCTTTGATGGGGAAGGGGTCTGTCAACTGGTTGTTGATCCGAACTCTGCTCGTGATGTTGTTGTAGCAGAGTTCGGTCCAGTTGAGCAGGTGCTGGGGGAAGTTCATGCCCCTCAGCACCCTCTGCAGGAAACCATGGCTAACCCTGTCAAAGGCCTTCTCCTGATCCAGGCTGAGAAGGCCTAAAGGGGACCTCCGCTCCTGGGAGTGCAGGATGAGGTCTCTCACCAGGAGCAGGTTGTCGTTGATGGACCTACCGGGGACGCTACAGGTTTGGTCAGGGGCTATAACTGAGGGGAGGAGGGTTTGAAACCGTTGGGTGAGGGCTTTTGTCATAATTTTATAGTCCACTGGGAGGAGATTGATGGGGCGCCAGTTCCGGAGGTCCTTGAGGTCCCCTTTCTTGGGGATCAGTGTGACCGTACTCTGTCTCATTGACTCTCCAAGCCTCCCTTCCCTGTAGACGGCTTTGAAGACCTCCGCCAAGTCCTCCTTGAGGAGATCCCAGAGAGTCTTGTAGAACTCTGCTGGGATCCCATCCGGTCCAGGGGCCTTGTGTGTATTCAAGGAGTGCACGGCCCGGGTGAGCTCCTCCGTGGTCAGCTCTGGGTTCTCACTCTCACCACCCTCGGGGACCCGGTCCAGACCATCCAGGAAGGTGGCCATGAGAGTCTCGTCGGTTGTCTTGATGTTGTAGAGACTCTCGTAGAACTCTCTTGCCACCCCCGGGATGTTGCCTCTGTCTGACACGGTGTCCCCATTGGTGTCGTATAGGGACAGGATAGGCTTGTGTTTTGACCGTGCCTTGCGGAAGAAGTGGCGTGTGCATTTCTCCTCCTCCTCCAGGCCCTGGAGTTTTTCCCTGAACTGTTTCTTTTGTTGTTGCTCCCGGTAGAGGGTGGCAAGGTGTTGTTTGGTCTCAGCCAGTTCTCGGGCCACATCCAGACCACCCAGTTGTAGGAGACTTAGGCGTTGGAGGGCCGCGTTGTGGTGTTGAAACCTGGCCCTCTGTTCTGCCGCTTTCCTCCTTCCGACTGACCCGAAGTAGCCCTTTGTCCTGGCCTTAACCATCTCCCACCACTCTATCGGGGAGTCGAACAGTTCTTTTAGGGTCCTCCACTCCAGGTAGCGCCTGGAGAAGGAATGCACCACTGTTGGGTCCTGAAGGATCGATGTATTCATCCTCCAGGTACCCCTACCCGCTCTTGTTTGGCCATCCCATTCCAGGGACACTGTCAACATCCTGTGGTCCGAGAAGTGGGCCGCCTGGCTGGTCAGGGTTCCCATCCTCAGACCTGGCGAGAGCAAGAACATGTCTATCCTGGAGGAAGAATTCCCGGAGGAACTCACCCTTGTGTGTGTCGGCGGGGAGGTGCCACCGGCGTCTACCAGTTGGAAGTCGTCTATGATGGACTGAAGTTCTGTAGTGGATCGGTCTCTCCTGGGCCTGCTGCGGTCCTCATCCCGGAGGGCACAGTTGAAATCTCCCCCCACTAGGACTGGTGTGGGGATGAGGAGGAGAGACCGAAGTTTCTTGAAAAGGGAGACTCTCTTGGCCACGTTGGTTGGGCCGTACACATTGATGACCCTCAGCGGCGAACCCTGGATCTCTAGGTCCAGAACCAGGATTCGCCCGCTCTCTACAACCTCCCCCTTTTTGGTCTGCAGAAAAGGGTTGGCCACCAAAATGCCGACCCCATCAGCTCTATCAATGTTTGAGCCTGACCAGAGAGAGTCCCCCCGTGTCCATTCCTCCTCCAGGGTGGCGTCCATCTCCTTGAATGGGATGGCGCACTCCTGGAGGATATACATGTCTGACTGATGTTGGGTGATGTACTGGTAGACGACCTCCCGTTTGTCTGGTTGCCGGAGGCTTCTGGTGTTGAGAGATGAGATTGTTATCCTCATGGTTCTTGGATTTGGTTTGTTCCAATTTTTGCTAAACTATTGCACATGAGGTTGAGGCCCTCCAATGGGTCGTTGGGGGCCAGATAGTGTGGTACCTCCCCTTGGCTGCTCATGGTGTGGGGGTTGTCTCCCCTCTGACTGCCTGGTGGCCCCCTCATCTGTGTTGTTGATGAGGTGATTTTCGGTGGCCCGTACGGTCCGGTGAGCATGGACTGGGGGTGGCTGGTGGGCTGTGCAGGGTGAGGAGCATGTGATGACTGGAGAGAGGAAGAGGGTGGGGAGGAGGGTTTGGGGGGGGGAGCCGGCTTACCTGTATGGCGTTGGGGTTTGGGTTCTGGAGTAGTCTTTTTGTCTGGTTTTTTCCGGATTGCCTTTTTTTGTGGTCTTTTGCGTTTTGGTTGAGCCAAGCTCCAGTCATTTTCACTGTCTGATTGGGAGGGGAGGTGGATCTGCGGTGTGCTGCTGGTGGCTATCTCAATAGAGGCCGGCTCCCCCTTCATGGTGTTTTTGCAGGGGGTGGAGGTGGCCATGGGGTTTAGGAGGGGGTGGGTGTTGAGGTTGTCTGTAGGGGGTGCTGGGACGGTTGGTTCCTCTCCTTCTCCTTCTCCGTCGCTCGAGCTCTGATCGTCCCCTCCATCGCTCGGGCGCCGGTCCTCCTCCGTCTCTCCCTTCTCTTCCTCCATGTTGGGTGTGGGTTGGGGTGTGGGTTGGGGTGGGGGTTGGGGTGGGGGTTGGGGTGGGGGTGGGGGTTGGGGTGGTGGTTGGTTGGATTTATAGCCCCGGGCTCTACTTGCATAGGAACTTGGGCAGTCACGGTAAAGATGCCCCTGTCCCCCGCACAGGTTGCAAGGTCTGGTCGTGGTGCACTCCGACGTCGGGTGGTCTTGGCGGCAGATTTTACATACCACGGCCTTGCAGGCCGCTGCCAGATGGCCCAATTGGCCGCAGTTCCTGCAGAGCTTCGGCATACCGTAGTAGTAGACGGAGCCCCTGTTGTTCCCCAGGTTGATGGTGCTGGGGATATGTTGGACTCCGCCTATCCCCTCCGGGTCCGGACGGAGTTGCACCAGCCATTTCTTGGCCCCCGTCCACACTCCGTCTTCATCCAGGACCATCCGGGCCCCCGATTTAAGGGTGGCATGACGGTGTAGCCACACCTCAATATCATATTCCTGAATCACCTCATTGTGGAATTGAATTGTGACCACTTTTGATTCTAAATCCGTTAGTGGGTGGGCTGTAAAACGGTTAAGTGGGGGTTTGTGTTCATTAATCCTATGAAAGGTCCAGAATTCCTCTAACAGTTGGGGGGTTTTAAAGCTAACTTCAAAACATTCATTCGGCCCAGGGGGCTTCACCAGGCAGTTTAGATCAGACGGCACAAAGCCCATACCTCTCTGTAGAACCGCCCTGCTGAATTCCAGGCGGGTCATCGTTGTTACTGGTCTGGCAGTCTTCTGTTGGGGGGCTCCATCCCTGGCAGCCTCCTCAGTTGGGTTGAGCGTCAACCTGACGGCGTTGTAGCGCCGCATCGCTCCGGGGTTCATCGTTGGAGTGGGGTGGGGGGGGTGGGGGATCAGGGAGGAAGGAGGGAGAGGAATAGGGTTAGGGGGAGGTTGTAGATAATTTTTTGGGGGGGGGAATAGGGTACTTGCCGTTAGGTTAGGGGTGTTGTTCCTCTCAGGTCCTCACGGCAGATTTTGGACTCTGGCTTGGGTCTGGAACTGGGTTCCCGTCTGGGGACAAAAGAGGGACACCTGAGAGCGAGTGGGGACACCAGGTGGCCAGAGACCTACGGTCTTCAAAGCACTCCCCTGTGTCCCTCTCGCTCCTAGCTTAGATGTTATAGTTGTCCTCCCTCCTGGTCTGGTTGGGGTCCACTGGCTCAGCTGGGTCGGCTGGTGGGTGTTGGGCCCTCTCTCACCTCTGGCGTGCTTGGGGGAGTCGAGGTCTTCGGAAGCTCCTCTCGGGGTCCGGCCTTTCCGCTCTTTTGAGGGGGGCTGCCCAGGGGCCGAACTCGTGCTCCAGTGGCGGGCAGGCCACCTACTGAAAGAGTCGCGGTCTTTGGAAGCTCCTCTCGGGGTCCGGCCTGTCCGCTCTTTGGAGGGGGGCTGCCCAGGGGCCGAACTCGTGCTCCAGTGGCTCCAGTGGCGGGCAGGCCACCTACTGGTCACCTACTGGAAGAGTCGCGGTCTTTGGAAGCTCCTCTCGGGGTCCGGCCTTTCCGCTCTTTGGAGGGAGGCTGCCCAGGGGCCGAACTCGTGCTCCAGTGGCTCCAGTGGCGGGCAGGCCACCTACTGGTCACCTACTGGAAGAGTCGCGGTCTTTGGAAGCTCCTCTCGGGGTCCGGCCTTTCCACTCTTTGGAGGGGGGCTGCCCAGCGGCCGAACTGCCCCAGTGGTGAAAAGGCCACCTACTGGAAGAGTCGCGGGTCTCCGGCAGCTCCTCTCGGATCCCGGCCTGTTCCGCTCAAAGAGGGGGGGTGGGTCGGGGGAGCCACCTCCCAGCAGCGGACAAGCCACCTACTGAGAAGACGTGCTCCCCGACCAAGAATAGAAAAAAAGGAGGGGCATAGAGCCTAGTGAGGAAAAAGGAAAAACCCTAGATTTCTCAAAAAAACACAAAAACCCACACCCCACCGGAGACTAGCTTTAATAGAAGTCTCTAGTAAGGGCGAAAGGCCTGTGCGTTTCCTGAAGAGAAACCAGAGTTTGCTCTTAGCCAAAAGGCCGAGAAGCGATAACCCATAAATTGAACCGCGCCCACCTCCGCCGCCATTATGGTCAAAGTGTGAAAAATGGGTTGACCTGTGACCTGTGACCTGTGACCTGTGACCTGTGACCCCCACCTGGCTTACCTTGAAACACGGATATGGGCTCAGCGAGACGCAGAGCCTGCCAAAAATAGCTTGAACTCGTAAGTGTTCCTCTCCACAGAAGTCTTTAGTAAAAGGCGAAAGGCTTGTGCGTTTTTTGTGGGTAGTGGTGGTCTAGTGGATAGTGAGTTGGACTTGTGATTGGAAGGTTGTGAGTTCAAATCCTGCCTGAAACCACACCACTACTAGTGTGCCCTTCAGTTCTTCTTCTTCTTCTTCTTCTTCTTCTTAGTGGGTAGTGGTGGTCTAGTGGATAGTGAGTTGGACTTGTGATCGGAAGTTTGTGAGTTCAAATCCCGCTTGAAACCACACCACTACTAGTGTGCCCTTGAGTTCTTCTTCTTCTTCTTCTTCTTCTTCTTCTTCTTCTTCTTAGTGGGTAGTGGTGGTCTAGTGGATAGTGAGTTGGACTTGTGATCGGAAGGTTGTGAGTTCAAATCCCGCCTGAAACCACACCACTACTAGTGTGCCCTTGAGTTCTTCTTCTTCTTCTTCTTCTTCTTCTTCTTCTTCTTCTTCTTCTTCTTCTTCTTCTTAGTGGGTAGTGGTGGTCTAGTGGATAGTGAGTTGGACTTGTGATCGGAAGGTTGTGAGTTCAAATCCCGCCTGAAACCACACCACTACTAGTGTGCCCTTGAGTTCTTCTTCTTCTTCTTCTTCTTCTTCTTCTTCTTCTTCTTCTTAGTGGGTAGTGGTGGTCTAGTGGTTAGTGAGTTGGACTTGTGATCGGAAGGTTGTGAGTTCAAATCCCGCCTGAAACCACACCACTACTAGTGTGCCCTTGTCTTCTTCTTCTTCTTCTTCTTCTTCTTCTTCTTCTTCTTAGTGGGTAGTGGTGGTCTAGTGGATAGTGAGTTGGACTTGTGATCGGAAGGTTGTGAGTTCAAATCCCGCCTGAAACCACACCACTACTAGTGTGCCCTTGAGTTCTTCTTCTTCTTCTTCTTCTTCTTCTTCTTCTTAGTGGGTAGTGGTGGTCTAGTGGATAGTGAGTTGGACTTGTGATCGGAAGGTTGTGAGTTCAAATCCCGCCTGAAACCACACCACTACTAGTGTGCCCTTGTCTTCTTCTTCTTCTTCTTCTTCTTCTTCTTCTTCTTAGTGGGTAGTGGTGGTCTAGTGGATAGTGAGTTGGACTTGTGATCGGAAGGTTGTGAGTTCAAATCCCGCCTGAAACCACACCACTACTAGTGTGCCCTTGAGTTCGAGTTCTTCTTCTTCTTCTTCTTCTTCTTCTTCTTCTTCTTCTTCTTCTTCTTCTTCTTCTTCTTCTTCTTCTTCTTCTTCTTCTTCTTCTTCTTCTTCTTCTTCTTCTTCTTCTTCTTCTTCTTCTTCTTCTTCTTCTTCTTCTTCTTCTTCTTCTTCTTCTTCTTCTTCTTCTTCTTCTTCTTCTTCTTCTTCTTCTTCTTCTTCTTCTTCTTCTTCTTCTTCTTCTTCTTCTTCTTAGTGGGTAGTGGTGGTCTAGTGGGTAGTGGTGGTCTAGTGGATAGTGAGTTGGACTTGTGATCGGAAGGTTGTGAGTTCAAATCCCGCCTGAAACCACACCACTACTAGTGTGCCCTTGAGTTCTTCTTCTTCTTCTTCTTCTTCTTCTTCTTCTTCTTCTTCTTCTTCTTCTTCTTCTTTCTTCTTCTTCTTCTTCTTCTTCACATGAGATAGGAGTGCACCGTTCCTGGATGTACTGCAATACCAGGTCGATGCGTGGAGTGGACGGAGCAAGCCCCGATTCCAGCTCCCTGTTGCAAAAATCAATTTAATATATGGTCCCCGGGTAGGGGACGTATCAGATATTAAACTGATAAGAACAGATTTTTTTTTCTTTCGAAAGGTTTTATTGTAAAAAGTACAAGTACACGTTATGACATTACATGTTTAAAAAAAAACATGGCTGTTGTACAGGAGCGGGGTGAGTCCTTATCAAGACTGCCTCGCCCGCCTTCATGAACAGTTCCCCGCGACCGCCGTTTCAGGCTCCCAGAGGAGACCCTCAACCATGGCAGCGGTGGCACTCGCGCAGTCAGGGCCGGACCTCTATGGTGGGCCTCTGACCCCCTCCTCCGAATGGGCGACGTGCGACACATCCCCTCAAGGTCTCAATGGCCGCAGCTACCACCGCCTGTGGGGTGGTCTCCACGCGCTTCCCTACCAGCAGGCTGCGGGAGGTCCAGAGTGCTTCTTTAAAGCATGTCAGGGTGAGCCAGAGTCTGGCGAAGTCCGCTGATGGTATGCTCCTCCGGCTCACCCCGTAGAGCACCAGTTGGGCATCTAGGACCTCTCCCGCTGGCAGGCACGGGTATAGTAGGGGGCCGGCTCGTGCCCACAGGTCTTTCGCTGTGTTGCACTCCCAGAGCAAGTGCCGCACCGTCTCGGGGGCGCCACACCCTGGTCGGGGGCAGGTGGCAGATGCCGCCATGCCCCGGGAGTGCATGACGGCCCTGACCGGGAGGATCTCATGGGCCACCATCCACGACAGGTCTCGGTGTCTGTTCATGAGGGCAGGGTGGGCTACGTTGCGCCAAACGGTGGAGGGCTCGCCGAATGCAAGCCCGCGCACCGGACTCACTGCTTCCCGCTCCTGCACAAGAGAAAGAAGAGAACGGTGTTTAATTAAAATAGCTTTGTTCTCATTCTCCATGTTATATCTTTTTAAAAACTTCTTGATAAAAACATATGCCGGTGGGAGATTAAAAGACACGGGTTCTCTCAAGTCTGTTTTTAAAAGTTGCAGCCGTCTCAGGTATGACCCCATCCAGAACCGTGCCATCGCTGTTGTTTTGTGATCTCTGGATGGGGCCAAGGCGTATGCCATATGTAGCGTAGTGTAGCGGCTGCCTAAAAACAGGTGGAGGTCTGGGAGTCCTTTCCCTCCGTTCTTGGGTGTCTTTTTTACCTCCTCCCTTTTCAGTCTCTCCCACTTGGACCCCCACAGGAAATAAAACATGGCTCGGTCTAAAGCTAAAAGAGTGGTTCGTGACGGGATAAAAACAGAACAGATGAGTAAAAGCACAGGTAAAATCACAGCTTTAATGATTAAAACCTTGCCTTCAAAAGTCAGTCGTCTGAGTCCCCAGTACCCCAGTCGCTGTCTAACTTTCCCTATCACGTCCTTCCAGTTCCCTGTACCTCCCCCCTCCCTGTCAAACTTAACCCCAAGTATCTGTAGGTCAGTCTGTGTCACTGTCAGGGGGAGTCTGTCCACATCGGTCACTGTCCATGGTCCGTAAAATTGGGCTTGGGTCTTTTCTCTGTTTAATTTAGCCCCAGAGGCCCGTCCGTACCAGTCAGTCTGGTCCAGTGCTCGGTCAACAGATAAAAGGTCAGTGCATAAAAGGTTCACGTCGTCCATATATAAAACACACTTGGCGGTCAGTCCCCCACTCCCAGGAATGCCCACCCCACAGATTCGTTGATCCCTTCTCAAGAGCTGCGCCAAGGGCTCGATGCAGGCAACGTAGAGGAGGGGGGATAACGGACACCCCTGACGGACACCGCAGTGTATTCCCACCGCTTTTGTCAGTTGCCCATTTACAAGAATTCTGCTGGTGATGTCTCTGTACAGCAGTCCCACCCAAGCTAGGAACCTCCCTGGAAACCCCATTTTTTGCAGTACCTGGAAGAGGTACTGGTGCGAGACTCGATCAAATGCTTTCTCAAAATCTAAATTTAGGACTACCAGCCGCATGTTTCTGTCTCTCGTATAACAGATGGTGTCTCGGATCAGTACGAGGCTGTCTGTGATCCTCCTCCCCGGAATGGCGCAGGCTTGATCCGGGTGAATCACATCCCCTAAAAACAAAGACATTCGATTTGTTAAAAGTTTACTAAATAGTTTGCAGTCGAAGTCTAAAAGAGTGATTGGTCTGAAGTTCTTTAGGTCAGTCTTGTCATGTTTCTTGTGTAAAAGCGAGACTATCCCTATTCTAAAACTGTCAGGTAGTCTGTCAAGTCGTTCAAAGTCCATAAAAACAGTTAAAAGGTTGTGTGCTAAAATGTCCCAGAAAGTCAGATAAAACTCCAGGGGAAGTCCGTCTTGGCCGGGGGACTTCCCCTTCTTAAAATTCTTTACACATTTATCCAACTCTAAAAGGTTAAAATCCTGGGCTAAAAACACACCATCCCCTACTGTCTTATCAATGAACTTTAAAACTTCTCCCAAGGTGTCATTGCAAATTTCTTTTTCTTTATACAAATCCCCATAAAAATCTTCTACTACTTTCTTTATCCCTTCTGTGTCTTTTATTGTGTTTCCCTCTATATCTTTTAAATTTGATATTACCCCCCCTTTACTAATAATCTTCTTAAAAAAGTAGTTTGTGCATTTCTCTCCCTCCTCTATATCCCGTTCTTTACTTCTTAATATGACACCTTTGCTTTTTATTTCTGCTAAAATTGACATTTCTTTTTTCACCTCCTTTATTTCTTCATTAAAATCCAAACCCTGTTGAATTAAATTAAAATACCTTTGAAGTCGTTTTTGCAGTCCCAACATGCATCTGTTTTCCCTATCTTTTTTCTGCTTGCCTACCTTCCTAAAAAAGTTCCTAGTCCTTTCCTTCACCATCTCCCACCAGTGTGCTCGTGTCTGGAAACAGTCTTGAAGGGTCTGCCATCCACTGAACTGCTCCCTGTACTCCTTCACCACCTCCTTGTCTTCTAGGAGGGAGCAGTTCAGCTTCCACAGACCTCTTCCTACAGTCACACCCGAAGAAAGTGAGAGGGTGCATGTTAGCATAGCGTGATCGGAAAAGAAAACAGGGGATAATCTAGCATCAGTCGGCGGGCAGTCCCGTGTAAAAATGTAGTCAATGCGAGAGGCTCTGGTGCCATCACCACTGAACCAGGTGAAGCCCTCCTCTCTTGGATGCATGTATCTAAAGCAGTCTGTTAGTTTAAAATCTCTACATAGGTTTTGCAATAAAACCCCTGCCTTATCTACTCTAAAATCCTCCCCTGCCCCTTTCCTATCTTTATTGGTTAAAACAGTGTTAAAATCCCCTCCTACCACTAGGGGAGCCCTACCTAGCATGTGGGACTGCAAGTCCTGTAAAAGGTCAAACCTGTCATTTTTATCATTAAAACCATACACATTCAAAATGTTAAAATCCTTTCCCAAAAATGTCAGATGTGTTAAAAGTGCCCGCCCATCAATCACCACAGTGCTGCCCTTCACCAGCACTTGGGGGTTTTTGATCAGGAGGGCCACTCCATCGGAGCGGTTGTTATTGGACCCGCTCCAGATGGAGGGCCCATGGTTCCATCTCCTCTCCCACTCCTGGTAAGATTTTAAAAAGGGTAGAGAACATTCTTGAAGTAAAAACACATCTGAATCACATTTACTTAAAAAGGATAAAACAGTTTGGGCTCTCACAGTCGACTTAACACTTCTAACATTTAAAGTAGTGACTGTGAGAGCCATTAATAATGATAAAAACAACAGGTTATACATAATCAACTATGGGTAAAAACATTAAAAGACTGCTTTAAAAAACACAATGACTAAAAAAATACAAATATTAAAATGTTCCACCGTTATAAGAGTACTGTACTATGGCTTTTTTCTTCACCACACTAGGCGGTGAAGGGTTATCAGCCATAGGCCTCCCCGGAGCTCTCTTTATGAGGGGAGTTGATGTCAGCTGCAAATTCAAGAAAGAAGTCTGATTGGGTGAAAGGGTGGGGAAGACTCTGTCCGGCTCATCTAATGATGATTTAAATGGCTGGTCAGCTCTTCCCCTTTTTTCCTTATTCTCATCAGATTCTGAAGAGACAATTAAATTTCTCTTTTTTGTTGACAGCTGGGCGCTAGGGAGGGAGGGCTCCACAGAGCTACTACTTTCCCCACTTACAGTTTCTAAAGTGCAATTATTCTCTTCCTCACTACTACTTTCCTTCACATTCTCACCCTCCTGCCCCACGGTTTTCCCTTCCACTTCACGCTCTACCTGGGCTGGCTCCTCCCCTCCCGTCGCGCCCCCTTCCTCTCCTCCAATGGGAACTTTTGGCGGGAGATTTAAAATTTCTGGCTCCGCCCCTTCAATTAGCTCAGGAATTGTTTGAACCTGTCCAGTCTTTTTCACCTCTTTTCTTTGGGTTTTTACTTTGTTGGCAAATGATTGTGGGCAATCTCTGAAGAGGTGATCTGAGTCTCCACAGAGATTACACTTTCTGCCATTTGGACAGTCAGAAAAAACATGTCCAATCTCTCTGCACTTCCCACATACTAGTTCTTTGCATGCCTCTGCCAGGTGCCCATGCTTACCACACTTGCGGCATAGCTTGGGCTGACCCTGGTAGTGGATGTAGCCCCTGTTTTCCCCCAGAACTATCATGGATGGCAGTTGTCTCAGGCCCTGGAAGCCTTGGGGGTCTTCCAATTGTTGGATTGGGACCCGCCAAGCACAATTCCAGATACCGTCCTCATCTGTCACCTTCATAGCCTGGCCTTTGACAGTGCAATATCTCCCCAGCCAAACATAGATGTCACCTATATTCACCATTTCATTGAACATCCTGACAATAACCATTTTTGTGGTATTGTCAGTCAACTTCTCCACAGTGAATATATTGAACTGGGTTTTAACATTTTCAAACACATGCCAGAACTTTTGTAGCAGGGAAGCACTCATAAAACTAACATCAAACCCTCTATTAAAAGGGAGGGTAACAATACAGTTCAATTCAGCAGGGGTAAAACCAAGTATTTTCTGCATCATTTTTCTGCTAAAATCCAACCTTGACATTTCATGATACGTTAAGGTTTTCCCTCCAATTTCATTTAAGAGGAAGCGCACACTGTGGTGCCTCCTCATGCCGGCACGGGCAGCCGACATTCTGGAGGCACCACAGGTTAAAACAATAAAATACTAAAATACTAAAATGCTAAAACTGGTAAAAACAGCTAAACCAGGTAAGAACTGCTAAAATTCAGACTAAAACAATGCAAAATGAGTAAAAACAAAAGGATTCACTTACCTTGACCTGGGGTCTAGTTTGTTCCGCCCACTGGTCTGCTCGTATACAATGAATTCCTTTTGTGATGGATTTAACAACTACTGACTGAGTTGCAAAGTCCAAAAGCTGGGGAAAGAAAATAATGTACTCCTAAAACGAGGGTAGAAAACTCACCACTAGGGGCAGAATTTCTCCTACAAACAGGAGCGACCGCTGTCTTAACCAAAAGGCCGAGAAGCGATAACCCATAAATTGAACCGCGCCCACCTCCGCCGCCATTATGGTCAAAGTGTGAAAAATGGGTTGACCTGTGACCTGTGACCTGTGACCTGTGACCCCCACCTGGCTTACCTTGAAACACGGATATGGGCTCAGCGAGACGCAGAGCCTGCCAAAAATAGCTTGAACTCGTAAGTGTTCCTCTCCACAGAAGTCTTTAGTAAAAGGCGAAAGGCTTGTGCGTTTTTTGTGGGTAGTGGTGGTCTAGTGGATAGTGAGTTGGACTTGTGATTGGAAGGTTGTGAGTTCAAATCCCGCCTGAAACCACACCACTACTAGTGTGCCCTTCAGTTCTTCTTCTTCTTCTTCTTCTTCTTCTTCTTCTTCTTCTTAGTGGGTAGTGGTGGTCTAGTGGATAGTGAGTTGGACTTGTGATCGGAAGGTTGTGAGTTCAAATCCCGCCTGAAACCACACCACTACTAGTGTGCCCTTGAGTTCTTCTTCTTCTTCTTCTTCTTCTTCTTAGTGGGTAGTGGTGGTCTAGTGGATAGTGAGTTGGACTTGTGATCGGAAGGTTGTGAGTTCAAATCCCGCCTGAAACCACACCACTACTAGTGTGCCCTTGAGTTCTTCTTCTTCTTCTTCTTCTTCTTCTTCTTCTTAGTGGGTAGTGGTGGTCTAGTGGATAGTGAGTTGGACTTGTGATCGGAAGGTTGTGAGTTCAAATCCCGCCTGAAACCACACCACTACTAGTGTGCCCTTGAGTTCTTCTTCTTCTTCTTCTTCTTCTTCTTCTTCTTCTTCTTCTTCTTCTTCTTAGTGGGTAGTGGTGGTCTAGTGGATAGTGAGTTGGACTTGTGATCGGAAGGTTGTGAGTTCAAATCCCGCCTGAAACCACACCACTACTAGTGTGCCCTTGAGTTCTTCTTCTTCTTCTTCTTCTTCTTCTTAGTGGGTAGTGGTGGTCTAGTGGATAGTGAGTTGGACTTGTGATCGGAAGGTTGTGAGTTCAAATCCCGCCTGAAACCACACCACTACTAGTGTGCCCTTGTCTTCTTCTTCTTCTTCTTCTTCTTCTTCTTCTTCTTAGTGGGTAGTGGTGGTCTAGTGGATAGTGAGTTGGACTTGTGATCGGAAGGTTGTGAGTTCAAATCCCGCCTGAAACCACACCACTACTAGTGTGCCCTTGAGTTCTTCTTCTTCTTCTTCTTCTTCTTAGTGGGTAGTGGTGGTCTAGTGGATAGTGAGTTGGACTTGTGATCGGAAGGTTGTGAGTTCAAATCCCGCCTGAAACCACACCACTACTAGTGTGCCCTTGAGTTCTGGTGGTCTAGTGGATAGTGAGTTGGACTTGTGATCGGAAGGTTGTGAGTTCAAATCCCGCCTGAAACCACACCACTACTAGTGTGCCCTTGAGTTCTTCTTCTTCTTCTTCTTCTTCTTAGTGGGTAGTGGTGGTCTAGTGGATAGTGAGTTGGACTTGTGATCGGAAGGTTGTGAGTTCAAATCCCGCCTGAAACCACACCACTACTAGTGTGCCCTTGAGTTCTTCTTCTTCTTCTTCTTCTTCTTCTTCTTCTTCTTCTTCTTCTTCTTCTTCTTAGTGGGTAGTGGTGGTCTAGTGGATAGTGAGTTGGACTTGTGATCGGAAGGTTGTGAGTTCAAATCCCGCCTGAAACCACACCACTACTAGTGTGCCCTTGAGTTCTTCTTCTTCTTCTTCTTCTTCTTCTTCTTCTTCTTAGTGGGTAGTGGTGGTCTAGTGGATAGTGAGTTGGACTTGTGATCGGAAGGTTGTGAGTTCAAATCCCGCCTGAAACCACACCACTACTAGTGTGCCCTTGAGTTCTTCTTCTTCTTCTTCTTCTTCTTAGTGGGTAGTGGTGGTCTAGTGGATAGTGAGTTGGACTTGTGATCGGAAGGTTGTGAGTTCAAATCCCGCCTGAAACCACACCACTACTAGTGTGCCCTTGAGTTCTTCTTCTTCTTCTTCTTCTTCTTCTTCTTCTTCTTCTTCTTCTTCTTCTTCTTCTTCTACTTCTACTTCTTAGTGGGTAGTGGTGGTCTAGTGGATAGTGAGTTGGACTTGTGATCGGAAGGTTGTGAGTTCAAATCCCGCCTGAAACCACACCACTACTAGTGTGCCCTTGAGTTCTTCTTCTTCTTCTTCTTCTTCTTAGTGGGTAGTGGTGGTCTAGTGGATAGTGAGTTGGACTTGTGATCGGAAGGTTGTGAGTTCAAATCCCGCCTGAAACCACACCACTACTAGTGTGCCCTTGAGTTCTGGTGGTCTAGTGGATAGTGAGTTGGACTTGTGATCAGAAGGTTGTGAGTTCAAATCCCGCCTGAAACCACACCACTACTAGTGTGCCCTTGAGTTCTTCTTCTTCTTCTTCTTCTTCTTCTTCTTAGTGGGTAGTGGTGGTCTAGTGGATAGTGAGTTGGACTTGTGATCGGAAGGTTGTGAGTTCAAATCCCGCCTGAAACCACACCACTACTAGTGTGCCCTTGAGTTCTTCTTCTTCTTCTTCTTCTTCTTCTTCTTCTTCTTCTTAGTGGGTAGTGGTGGTCTAGTGGATAGTGAGTTGGACTTGTGATCGGAAGGTTGTGAGTTCAAATCCCGCCTGAAACCACACCACTACTAGTGTGCCCTTGAGTTCTTCTTCTTCTTCTTCTTCTTCTTCTTAGTGGGTAGTGGTGGTCTAGTGGATAGTGAGTTGGACTTGTGATCGGAAGGTTGTGAGTTCAAATCCCGCCTGAAACCACACCACTACTAGTGTGCCCTTGTCTTCTTCTTCTTCTTCTTCTTCTTCTTCTTCTTAGTGGGTAGTGGTGGTCTAGTGGATAGTGAGTTGGACTTGTGATCGGAAGGTTGTGAGTTCAAATCCCGCCTGAAACCACACCACTACTAGTGTGCCCTTGTCTTCTTCTTCTTCTTCTTCTTCTTCTTCTTCTTCTTAGTGGGTAGTGGTGGTCTAGTGGATAGTGAGTTGGACTTGTGATCGGAAGGTTGTGAGTTCAAATCCCGCCTGAAACCACACCACTACTAGTGTGCCCTTGAGTTCTTCTTCTTCTTCTTCTTCTTCTTCTTCTTAGTGGGTAGTGGTGGTCTAGTGGATAGTGAGTTGGACTTGTGATCGGAAGGTTGTGAGTTCAAATCCCGCCTGAAACCACACCACTACTAGTGTGCCCTTGAGTTCTTCTTCTTCTTCTTCTTCTTCTTCTTCTTCTTAGTGGGTAGTGGTGGTCTAGTGGATAGTGAGTTGGACTTGTGATCGGAAGGTTGTGAGTTCAAATCCCGCCTGAAACCACACCACTACTAGTGTGCCCTTGAGTTCTTCTTCTTCTTCTTCTTCTTCTTAGTGGGTAGTGGTGGTCTAGTGGATAGTGAGTTGGACTTGTGATCGGAAGGTTGTGAGTTCAAATCCCGCCTGAAACCACACCACTACTAGTGTGCCCTTGAGTTCTTCTTCTTCTTCTTCTTCTTCTTCTTCTTCTTCTTCTTCTTCTTCTTCTTCTTCTTCTTCTTCTTCTTCTTCTTCTTCTTCTACTTCTACTTCTTAGTGGGTAGTGGTGGTCTAGTGGATAGTGAGTTGGACTTGTGATCGGAAGGTTGTGAGTTCAAATCCCGCCTGAAACCACACCACTACTAGTGTGCCCTTGAGTTCTTCTTCTTCTTCTTCTTCTTCTTCTTCTTTCTTCTTCTTCTTCTTCACATGAGATAGGAGTGCACCGTTCCTGGATGTACTGCAATACCAGGTCGATGCGTGGAGTGGACGGAGCAAGCCCCGATTCCAGCTCCCTGTTGCAAAAATCAATTTAATATATGGTCCCCGGGTAGGGGACGTATCAGATATTAAACTGATAAGAACAGATTGTTAAAGTTTTTTTATTTTCATTTTTCCTTACACGGGGAACCTTGTTCCCCCTTTCCATTAAAACTTCACAAACAAATAATCAAACACGTTTACCCCCCGTTCTTTTGTGGGGGGTTAAGCGCAAATCAAAACAACCAACACTTTCTTTTCATGATCACATTCCATTTGTATTACAACAAAAACAAAACCTGTTGCCCCCCCTCCTTTTGTGGAGGGTCAGGATGCAAAACCTGCATATCAACTCAAAAAAAGTCCCAGCCCCCCTTTCCACCGCTCCCGGGCCGCATGGTGACCCCACTTCTTCTCCTCCCTCTTCATCCTCCCCCTCAAATCTCCTTCCACCCTCCTCACTATCCCTTCCACCCCTGTCGCTGTCCCTGCCCCCACCACCTCCTGCCTCGACCTCCATATCTCCCTCTTAAACAAACTAACTATGAGCCAGAGTAGGAATCTCTCCCTATTCCCACCCCCCACTCTCCCTACCCCTCTCTCTACTCTGGCCCATGACAAGGTAAAACCCCCTCTAACCTTCTCTAACAGCCCTCCCGCCCGGGCCCACACCACTCCAGCAAAGGCGCAGTCCCATAAAGCATGACGCACACTCTCCTCCCCGCTACAGCCCAGCCGGGGGCATAAGGGGGATCGCGCCAGGCCACGCTGGTGCATGGTGGCCCGCACCGGCAGACTCTTGTGGAGGCATAACCAGTTCAGGTCCTTGAGCCTATTGTCCAGGCCCCGCAGCTGCACTGCATCCCAGACCGCCGCCGGGATGCCCACCACAGGGGCCGTGCAGGCACCCTGCCTCACTACAGCATACATACTCTTGTGGTCCAAACCTACCCGGGCAACTTCAACCTCGGGGTGCGCACGCAGCCACTTCGCCGCATGGCTGAAGTGCCACGGCAGCTGTTCAGCCCGAGGACCCGCATTGGACCACTCCATAATGTGTCGTCCCTGGTAGGCAAAGAAAAGCCGCAGGAAGAAACCGGACGGATGGATTACCGGGTGAGCGAGCTCCTTCAGCAGAGAGGAGACAAACAGCGAGTCTAGCTTGAGGGGTAGGTGGGGGACATCCCTACCTCCCTCCCTGGTGGCCGAGAGCATGCGGGCCCTGGCCACGTACTCATGCCTTCCCCCCCACATGAACTGAAAAACAAGCCGCATGAGGGGTCTCCTCATGCTCGCAGGCAGCGGGTAGACATATGCCAGGTACAAGAGAGAAGGCAATATGTCCACTTTCAAGACCAAGACCTTGCCCCCAAAGGACAAAGACCTGGCCTTCCACCGCACCAACCTCCCTTGTACCTCCGCGATTCTCGCGTTCCAGTTCAGCGTCGCAGAGCCGGAGGACTCAAAACAGACCCCGAGCACCCTCAGGGGCCCAGTGCAGAGAGCTACTCCCCCAGGCGCATCCGTCCTACCCTTCCACCGGCCAAAATACTTGACCGATGACTTACCCAGGTTCAGGACTGCTCCCGACGCGTGGGTAAAATCGTCAAAAATTTTGAGACATCTGAGCAGGCATGAGTCTCTGCAGAGTAGCAGAGTGGTGTCGTCTGCATATTGGGTCAGTTTGACCTTCAGCCCACCGCTGCCGGGCACCAGCAAGCCCTCCACCTCTGCGTCAGCCCTAATGGCCGCCGCCAGAGGCTCCATGTACAGCACGTACAGGAGCGCCGAGAGAGGACAGCCTTGCCTGACCCCTGAAGGGAGGCCAAACACCTCCCCCAGGTGGCCGTTCACCCTCACCCGGCACCCCGCCCCCCTGTAGAGTGTGCTGAGCCACCCCCTAAATCTAGGCCCAAACCCCATCTGCTCTATCACTTTAAATAAAAAACCCCTATGCACCCGATCAAAGGCCTTGGCCTGATCGAGTGCAGCCACCATTAAAGGCAGGTCCCTATCCTCAGCCCAGGCGATGGAGTCCCTGACCAGCTGAAGGTTCCACCTAATCGAGCGGCCCTCGATCCCACACGTCTGGTCCTCATGGACGACGTAGGGAAGGGCTGCGCGCAGACGGTCAGCCATGACCTTGGCCAACAGCTTATAGTCCACACACAGCATTGTCAACGGCCTCCAGTTGTTAAGGTCGGCGGCGTCCCCCTTCTTATACAGGAGGGAGAGCACGCCTTCGGCCATTGACTTGCCCATGACCCCAGTCTCGAGAACGGATGTCAAAACCTCGACGACCACCGGGCCGAGTATACCCCATAACTGTAGGTAAAACTCTGCCGGCAGGCCGTCCATCCCAGGCACCTTCCCCTTCCCCATCCGTTTGAGGGCCCGCTCGACCTCCACTAGTGTGATCGGGCCTTCCATCGCCTGCATGATGTCCTCCGGCACTCGCCGGGACAGGTGAGCTAAAAAAACCTCCCCCCCAGCCTCATCCACCTCTCTCTCCCTAAAGAAATCCCTATAAAACTCGGTGGCCGCCTGCACCATCTGACCCTGCTCCCTGACCACCGACCCCCCAGTGTCTCTCACCCCGTGATGGGTCTGGCGCGCGCGCCGTGCCCTCACAGAGGCAAAGAACGCCGCTGAGCAGGTCTCGTCCTGCTCAAGGAAATCCTGGCGCGCGCGCTCTAAATGAGCTCTAGCCCTACGCTCATAGGCCTCTCTGAGGCGGCCCTTGAGTTCCGCGGAGCGGGCTTGGTCGATCGACCCCCCGAGGTTGCCGGCCTCGTACTCGAGGTCGAGCAACCGCTGCAGCCGCTCCACTTCCCTCCTGCCTTCTCTTTCCCTCCTCTTACAATAATCCCTGCTAAACTTAGCCATCCTCACCTTCACCTCCTCCCACCACTCCACCACCCCCACAAACATGGGCCTGAGGCCCTTAAGCCCATGTATGTAGGTGGTGAGTGCCTCGACAAAAGCCCGCTCACCAAGGATCTCCCTGTCTAGCTTCCAATACCCCCTTCCGACGACACAGGCTGGTGCACCTACCCGTAGGAGCACCCCGTCGTGATCTGAGAAAAACACAGGCAAATGCTGCCCGGCCACAGGGCCCAAAGACCTAGGTATGAACAAATAGTCAAGCCTCCTCGCGACCCCCCGCGAGTTACGCCAGGTGGGAACCGCCAGTGGTGGTGTGGTGTGTAGCCCCCCATCCACAAGCCCGCAGCTAGCCATCAGTAACCCCATGGCCTTAGCGCTGCCCTCCCCCCCCCTGCCTAGTTCCATATTAAAATCACCCCCCACCACCAAGTGTCTATTAGTCGCACACAGGGGCACAAGGCAGTCTACCATCTCCCTCCTGCCCTGTGCCTCCTGTGGCCCATATACCCCAACTACCCTCAACCTACACTCCCCTACACTAATATCTAATCCTAACACCCTACCCTGCATCCCCACAAAAGTACCCTCCACCCTCACCTCTCTGTTCCCTAACAGAATCCCTACACCCGATGAGTGGACCCCCCCCACACTCCAAAAGGACTCCCCCCTACCCCACTCCCTCTTAAATTTTCTAACATCCCCCTCATCCCTTAAGTGCACCTCCTGTAAAAAACATACAGTGAAATCTAGTGACAATAAATAACCAAAAACTGCTGCCCTCTTCACCCTGTCTCTTAAACCCCTCACATTTAACGTAACAAAAACCAAATCCATAATGTGTAATTTAAGAACAAACAAGCAAACAAAAACCGACAACCACAATTCTCAATGTGAATCATAACTCAACAACCCATTATACATCACCCCGAGGGGTATGGGTCCTCCTCCTCAAGAATTCCGTCAGTCTCCATAGCTTTTGCAGCCTCCTCCCTTTCCATCTGGGTTGCCCACGTAGGGCTTGAGACAGGGGGCTCCGGCATCCTCAGAACCGCCTGAGGCCCCCCTCTCTCCCCCAGATCCTCTCCACCTTCCCCCCGGGCAGGGGGACCAAAAGGGGGGAGGGGGGGGGGGAGGAAGGGGGGGCGGGGGGGGGGGAAGGGACGGGTGCGGGGGGGGGGGGACGGGTGCGGGGGGTGGGTTTGGGGGCGGGGGGGGTTGTGGGGGTGGAGGTGCTGGGGGCGCCTCCGCTCGGTGCTCCTCCGGCTCCTTGGTCCCTCTGCTTAGCCCCCCCTGCTGCATCGGCGTAGGATTTCGGCTTAGGGCGGGTTGGGCAGTCCCTGTACAAGTGTCCTCTCAGGCCACAACTGTGGCATTCCCTGGGCTGGGTGCAGTCTTTTGCCACGTGGTCCTTGGCGTTGCAGTTCCTGCACCTCATCCCAGGGCAGTCCCCCTGCCCGTGACCCGTCTGCATACACTTTTTGCAGAAGGGGGCCTGCCGGGCATAGTACAGGTTGCCCCTGTCCGCCCCCAGCG
The DNA here is from genome assembly GCF_963989245.1 of Nansenia antarctica. Taxonomy (NCBI): domain Eukaryota; kingdom Metazoa; phylum Chordata; class Actinopteri; order Argentiniformes; family Microstomatidae; genus Nansenia; species Nansenia antarctica. The sequence goes on along the minus strand of NC_137681.1, from coordinate 33,879,578 downwards.
AGAAAAGTGCCGGGGGGTGTGCGTAGCCGTCGAAGCCTCCCTCTTCTGGCCGTAGGAGCACCTGGTACTGACGAGTGTTGGTCCATATCCCCCGGGCGTCCCTGATGTGGCGTGCCCCCGACGTGACCTTGCAGTAGCGGCTCAGGAACCCCTCCACAGCTTCATCCTTCACATAAGCGTTGAACATGGTCACCGTCATGACCCTGAAATTATTTTTCCCCATGTCTGTCACCCTGTAGAGCGACAGAGGCATGGTCTCGGCCCCGACGGTAACCATGTCCATCACCCTTCTGATCATGGCCGCCGAGTGAAAGGTCACGTCGAAGGCATTCTCCCGCCTATTGCCCTGGAGGCAAAAGATTTCCGGGACCGTCAGTTTCAGTTGCCCCAGCAACACCACCCGGGTGAAGGTATCCCTCAGCTGGATGTCCTCTGTCTGGTCTCTCCATGCAAAACGAATTACATTAAACATTCCGGCCTTTGGGCCCGACTCTTTGTCCATTTTCTGCTTTCCCGGCAGAATCAAGATACAACACTTGATTATTGCCTTTGCAAGTTAAAGAACTCTGCTCACTGATAAGAACAGGTGTTTTTTATTGGTTTTTATAAAAACACAACACCGTATATACAATCAATTAATCAAACAATCAGACATTTAAGACATTACATTCAACAACAACCAACATTAAACTAACTAAAGTGCTCAGTGTTCAGTGTATTGTCCAGTGTAGTGTAATGTTCAGTGTTCAGTGTTCAGTGTCCAGGTTCCAGTGTCGGTAGGAGGCAGGGGTAAAAAACCTGTTCGCTGTGCATCCGGGAAAAAAATTCCCCTGCAGCCCTCTAGTTGTAGAGCGACTACTATCCAGTTTGCCCACCAGTGCAAAGCCGTGGCTCCCCCACCTCCCTCCCCCGAGGGACCCCACACACCCGACTCACCCGACCCGCCCCACCACCGGCGCATCCGGCCCAGCCCACCAGGCTCAGACTCCTGTAGCCCTTCACGAGGCTAGCCGGACCAGGCGCCCCAGCGGCGGAGCAGATCGAGCACGCAGGCCGACCGGAGGCCCCTGAGGAGAGGCCCAGAGAGCTCGGCGCATGGCAGGCAAGCAGAGGCGAAAAACCTGTACACAGCTTATCCAGGGAAAAAGCTCCCTGGCTCTTCTCAGCTTGTTCCGGGCTGGGGGTTGGGGGTTGGCGGGTAGGGGACTGGGCCTGTAGCTGGGGGCCTGGAGTTGGGGGGGGGGGGCCCGGAACAGGGGGTTTGGGGTCGCTGAGTTGGAACCTGGGGTTGGTGCTGGGGTGACGTGGTGGTTCCCGCCGGTCTCTGCTCCTGGGTCTGGAAGCCTGGGTAGGTGTCAGAGCTGGATATGACATGTGCCTGAAAAGATACAGGAGTGAGAGAAGGGAGGTGTGCATGGTTTGTGTAGTGTGCATTTTGGTGTCAGGCGGGTGATCAGTACTTCCCTGTGACCCAGTGGTGTTGGTCATCCTGGTGCTGGTGGTGCTGGCAGAGACGGCTGGTTCGGCTGTGGGTTGTGTGTGGTGATATTCTGGTGAGGGTAGGAAGTGGGTCAGTGCTGTGTACATGTGTAGGTGGTGGAAGGTGCAGTAAACTTCCCTGTTGGTGTTGTGCGCTGCTCCTCTCCTGGTCCTTGTGATGGTGATACTGCTGACCAGGGCTTGTGCTGGAACGGTGGTGAAGGTGATAGTGCAGGAACTGGTGGTGTAGTGAGGTAGGCCCGGGGTGGGGGGGGGTTGGGCGATGCGGCGCGGCATGGGGGGGGGATTTAGAGGATGACGTCCTTCCATCTCTCCACCCCCCACACCGCTCTTGCTTGATCCGGGTTATTTTTAAAGTCAACAATAGCATGGTCCCTGAGGCAGAGGGTGATTCTCCTCCTCAGGGTTGTCAGGTGGACGCTCTGTTTCTGATAGACCCTGATGTTCCTCGTCTCCCAGAGTACCTGCTTGACGGCGCTGATGATCCTCCACTGTTGTTGTAGTTGGGGGGTTGTGCACCCCCCGGGAGGACCATACAGGATGTTCTCGCTCGTCAAGCGGGGCAGGGTCAGCAGGCTGTTTAGGGAGACAGAGGGAACAAACAGGGCCCAGACCCGCCTGGCCACGGAGCACTCACAGAACAGGTGGTTAATGTGTTCTGTGTCCGTGCATCCGTGGGGGCATTTATCAGTCGTTGCGATGTGCCGCCTATGCAAGAATTCCCTAGTGGGGAGACAACCATGAGCAGCCATCCAGGCAATGTCTTTTTGTTTATTGTTAGTACATTTATGATTAATGTTTTTCCATACCTGTTTGGAGTCCACGGCTGTGCTGGCCTTGGGGTGAGTAATGGTTTCCTTCGACCTTATGAAGGTCATAATGTCTTTGTATTTCCATGAGGCCAGCCCAGCCGCGGACAATCCTGTCTTGAAGGCAAAGTCCCTCCATATCTTGTAGACTGGAGGGGGGTCCCAGCTGTAGGGCACAGTGTGATTTATTGATGCGGTCACCCTGAGTGTCCGGAGGATGGGTGTGGCATAGTATATTTCAAAGAACCTGGCTTTCCTATCTTTGTTGTTGATGTTGTTGATGAGGTTGGAGAGTCCCTGTGCCCTAATGATGTTTAGGATGTCTGGGACCCCTTTCCCCCCATTCTCCACTGTTTTGTACAGGGTGGTGCGTTTTAGTTTTTCCATCTGGCTCCCCCAGACAAAGGTAAACATGATCCTTTCGATGGTTTTGGATACTGCTCTGTCTGGGGGAAACACCCTGCCCAGGTAAAGGAGAATGGGAAGAACAATAGCCTTCAGGACCAGGATCTTGCCTGTCATTGTGAGAGGCCGTGCACTCCACTCACAGATCTTCTTTTGGACCTGGCGGATGGTCTCCTTCCAGCTGCCGGAGGCTCCTCCATCTTTCTGGTAGGTGATCCCCAGCAGCTTAATGTTTTCCGTCTTTACAGGGAAGGAGGTTGCCAGGTTCTCCTGCCAGTGCTGCGACAGAAACAGCTCACACTTACCCCTATTGATCAGGGCGCCAGTGGCTGCACAGTAGTCCTCCACCACTTTCGTTGCTGTGGAAATGGAGCGACTATCTGTGCCGACGATGGTAATGTCGTCCATGTACGCCACCACCTTGAGCCTCTCCCCCCGGGCCCCTGGTAGAGGGTAGCCCATGATGTTGGGGGAGCTCCTGATCTTCCGTAGGAACGGCTCCAGGTAGATGACGTACAGTAGAGGGGCCAAGGGGCATCCCTGCCGTACTCCAGCTTTGATGGGGAAGGGGTCTGTCAACTGGTTGTTGATCCGAACTCTGCTCGTGATGTTGTTGTAGCAGAGTTCGGTCCAGTTGAGCAGGTGCTGGGGGAAGTTCATGCCCCTCAGCACCCTCTGCAGGAAACCATGGCTAACCCTGTCAAAGGCCTTCTCCTGATCCAGGCTGAGAAGGCCTAAAGGGGACCTCCGCTCCTGGGAGTGCAGGATGAGGTCTCTTACCAGGAGCAGGTTGTCGTTGATGGACCTACCGGGGACGCTACAGGTTTGGTCAGGGGCTATAACTGAGGGGAGGAGGGTTTGAAACCGTTGGGTGAGGGCTTTTGTCATAATTTTATAGTCCACTGGGAGGAGATTGATGGGGCGCCAGTTCCGGAGGTCCTTGAGGTCCCCTTTCTTGGGGATCAGTGTGACCGTACTCTGTCTCATTGACTCTCCAAGCCTCCCTTCCCTGTAGACGGCTTTGAAGACCTCCGCCAAGTCCTCCTTGAGGAGATCCCAGAGAGTCTTGTAGAACTCTGCTGGGATCCCATCCGGTCCAGGGGCCTTGTGTGTATTCAAGGAGTGCACGGCCCGGGTGAGCTCCTCCGTGGTCAGCTCTGGGTTCTCACTCTCACCACCCTCGGGGACCCGGTCCAGACCATCCAGGAAGGTGGCCATGAGAGTCTCGTCGGTTGTCTTGATGTTGTAGAGACTCTCGTAGAACTCTCTTGCCACCCCCGGGATGTTGCCTCTGTCTGACACGGTGTCCCCATTGGTGTCGTATAGGGACAGGATAGGCTTGTGTTTTGACCGTGCCTTGCGGAAGAAGTGGCGTGTGCATTTCTCCTCCTCCTCCAGGCCCTGGAGTTTTTCCCTGAACTGTTTCTTTTGTTGTTGCTCCCGGTAGAGGGTGGCAAGGTGTTGTTTGGTCTCAGCCAGTTCTCGGGCCACATCCAGACCACCCAGTTGTAGGAGACTTAGGCGTTGGAGGGCCGCGTTGTGGTGTTGAAACCTGGCCCTCTGTTCTGCCGCTTTCCTCCTTCTGACTGACCCGAAGTAGCCCTTTGTCCTGGCCTTAACCATCTCCCACCACTCTATCGGGGAGTCGAACAGTTCTTTTAGGGTCCTCCACTCCAGGTAGCGCCTGGAGAAGGAATGCACCACTGTTGGGTCCTGAAGGATCGATGTATTCATCCTCCAGGTACCCCTACCCGCTCTTGTTTGGCCATCCCATTCCAGGGACACTGTCAACATCCTGTGGTCCGAGAAGTGGGCCGCCTGGCTGGTCAGGGTTCCCATCCTCAGACCTGGCGAGAGCAAGAACATGTCTATCCTGGAGGAAGAATTCCCGGAGGAACTCACCCTTGTGTGTGTCGGCGGGGAGGTGCCACCGGCGTCTACCAGTTGGAAGTCGTCTATGATGGACTGAAGTTCTGTAGTGGATCGGTCTCTCCTGGGCCTGCTGCGGTCCTCATCCCGGAGGGCACAGTTGAAATCTCCCCCCACTAGGACTGGTGTGGGGATGAGGAGGAGAGACCGAAGTTTCTTGAAAAGGGAGACTCTCTTGGCCACGTTGGTTGGGCCGTACACATTGATGACCCTCAGCGGCGAACCCTGGATCTCTAGGTCCAGAACCAGGATTCGCCCGCTCTCTACAACCTCCCCCTTTTTGGTCTGCAGAAAAGGGTTGGCCACCAAAATGCCGACCCCATCAGCTCTATCAATGTTTGAGCCTGACCAGAGAGAGTCCCCCCGTGTCCATTCCTCCTCCAGGGTGGCGTCCATCTCCTTGAATGGGATGGCGCACTCCTGGAGGATATACATGTCTGACTGATGTTGGGTGATGTACTGGTAGACGACCTCCCGTTTGTCTGGTTGCCGGAGGCTTCTGGTGTTGAGAGATGAGATTGTTATCCTCATGGTTCTTGGATTTGGTTTGTTCCAATTTTTGCTAAACTGTTGCACATGAGGTTGAGGCCCTCCAATGGGTCGTTGGGGGCCAGATAGTGTGGTACCTCCCCTTGGCTGCTCATGGTGTGGGGGTTGTCTCCCCTCTGACTGCCTGGTGGCCCCCTCATCTGTGTTGTTGATGAGGTGATTTTCGGTGGCCCGTACGGTCCGGTGAGCATGGACTGGGGGTGGCTGGTGGGCTGTGCAGGGTGAGGAGCATGTGATGACTGGAGAGAGGAAGAGGGTGGGGAGGAGGGTTTGGGGGGGGGAGCCGGCTTACCTGTATGGCGTTGGGGTTTGGGTTCTGGAGTAGTCTTTTTGTCTGGTTTTTTCCGGATTGCCTTTTTTTGTGGTCTTTTGCGTTTTGGTTGAGCCAAGCTCCAGTCATTTTCACTGTCTGATTGGGAGGGGAGGTGGATCTGCGGTGTGCTGCTGGTGGCTATCTCAATAGAGGCCGGCTCCCCCTTCATGGTGTTTTTGCAGGGGGTGGAGGTGGCCATGGGGTTTAGGAGGGGGTGGGTGTTGAGGTTGTCTGTAGGGGGTGCTGGGACGGTTGGTTCCTCTCCTTCTCCTTCTCCGTCGCTCGAGCTCTGATCGTCCCCTCCATCGCTCGGGCGCCGGTCCTCCTCCGTCTCTCCCTTCTCTTCCTCCATGTTGGGTGTGGGTTGGGGTGTGGGTTGGGGTGGGGGTTGGGGTGGGGGTTGGGGTGGGGGTGGGGGTTGGGGTGGTGGTTGGTTGGATTTATAGCCCCGGGCTCTACTTGCATAGGAACTTGGGCAGTCACGGTAAAGATGCCCCTGTCCCCCGCACAGGTTGCAAGGTCTGGTCGTGGTGCACTCCGACGTCGGGTGGTCTTGGCGGCAGATTTTACATACCACGGCCTTGCAGGCCGCTGCCAGATGGCCCAATTGGCCGCAGTTCCTGCAGAGCTTCGGCATACCGTAGTAGTAGACGGAGCCCCTGTTGTTCCCCAGGTTGATGGTGCTGGGGATATGTTGGACTCCGCCTATCCCCTCCGGGTCCGGACGGAGTTGCACCAGCCATTTCTTGGCCCCCGTCCACACTCCGTCTTCATCCAGGACCATCCGGGCCCCCGATTTAAGGGTGGCATGACGGTGTAGCCACACCTCAATATCATATTCCTGAATCACCTCATTGTGGAATTGAATTGTGACCACTTTTGATTCTAAATCCGTTAGTGGGTGGGCTGTAAAACGGTTAAGTGGGGGTTTGTGTTCATTAATCCTATGAAAGGTCCAGAATTCCTCTAACAGTTGGGGGGTTTTAAAGCTAACTTCAAAACATTCATTCGGCCCAGGGGGCTTCACCAGGCAGTTTAGATCAGACGGCACAAAGCCCATACCTCTCTGTAGAACCGCCCTGCTGAATTCCAGGCGGGTCATCGTTGTTACTGGTCTGGCAGTCTTCTGTTGGGGGGCTCCATCCCTGGCAGCCTCCTCAGTTGGGTTGAGCGTCAACCTGACGGCGTTGTAGCGCCGCATCGCTCCGGGGTTCATCGTTGGAGTGGGGTGGGGGGGGTGGGGGATCAGGGAGGAAGGAGGGAGAGGAATAGGGTTAGGGGGAGGTTGTAGATAATTTTTTTGGGGGGGGAATAGGGTACTTGCCGTTAGGTTAGGGGTGTTGTTCCTCTCAGGTCCTCACGGCAGATTTTGGACTCTGGCTTGGGTCTGGAACTGGGTTCCCGTCTGGGGACAAAAGAGGGACACCTGAGAGCGAGTGGGGACACCAGGTGGCCAGAGACCTACGGTCTTCAAAGCACTCCCCTGTGTCCCTCTCGCTCCTAGCTTAGATGTTATAGTTGTCCTCCCTCCTGGTCTGGTTGGGGTCCACTGGCTCAGCTGGGTCGGCTGGTGGGTGTTGGGCCCTCTCTCACCTCTGGCGTGCTTGGGGGAGTCGAGGTCTTCGGAAGCTCCTCTCGGGGTCCGGCCTTTCCGCTCTTTTGAGGGGGGCTGCCCAGGGGCCGAACTCGTGCTCCAGTGGCGGGCAGGCCACCTACTGAAAGAGTCGCGGTCTTTGGAAGCTCCTCTCGGGGTCCGGCCTGTCCGCTCTTTGGAGGGGGGCTGCCCAGGGGCCGCCACCTACTGGTCACCTACTGGAAGAGTCGCGGTCTTTGGAAGCTCCTCTCGGGGTCCGGCCTTTCCGCTCTTTGGAGGGGGGCTGCCCAGGGGCCGAACTCGTGCTCCAGTGGCTCCAGTGGCGGGCAGGCCACCTACTGGTCATCCACTGGAAGAGTCGCGGTCTTTGGAAGCTCCTCTCGGGGTCCGGCCTTTCCGCTCTTTGGAGGGGGGCTGCCCAGCGGCCGAACTGCCCCAGTGGTGAAAAGGCCACCTACTGGAAGAGTCGCGGGTCTCCGGCAGCTCCTCTCGGATCCCGGCCTGTTCCGCTCAGAGAGGGGGGGTGGGTCGGGGGAGCCACCTCCCAGCAGCGGACAAGCCACCTACTGAGAAGACGTGCTCCCCGACCAAGAATAGAAAAAAAGGAGGGGCATAGAGCCTAGTGAGGAAAAAGGAAAAACCCTAGATTTCTCAAAAACTAGTGAGGAAAAAGGAAAAACCCTAGATTTCTCAAAAAAACACAAAAACCCACACCCCACCGGAGACTAGCTTTAATAGAAGTCTCTAGTAAGGGCGAAAGGCCTGTGCGTTTCTTGAAGAGAAACCAGAGTTTGCTCTTAGCCAAAAGGCCGAGAAGCGATAACCCATAAATTGAACCGCGCCCACCTCCGCCGCCATTATGGTCAAAGTGTGAAAAATGGGTTGACCTGTGACCTGTGACCTGTGACCTGTGACCTGTGACCCCCACCTGGCTTACCTTGAAACACGGATATGGGCTCAGCGAGACGCAGAGCCTGCCAAAAATAGCTTGAACTCGTAAGTGTTCCTCTCCACAGAAGTCTTTAGTAAAAGGCGAAAGGCTTGTGCGTTTTTTGTGGGTAGTGGTGGTCTAGTGGATAGTGAGTTGGACTTGTGATTGGAAGGTTGTGAGTTCAAATCCCGCCTGAAACCACACCACTACTAGTGTGCCCTTCAGTTCTTCTTCTTCTTCTTCTTCTTCTTCTTCTTCTTAGTGGGTAGTGGTGGTCTAGTGGATAGTGAGTTGGACTTGTGATCGGAAGGTTGTGAGTTCAAATCCCGCCTGAAACCACACCACTACTAGTGTGCCCTTGAGTTCTTCTTCTTCTTCTTCTTCTTCTTCTTCTTAGTGGGTAGTGGTGGTCTAGTGGATAGTGAGTTGGACTTGTGATCGGAAGGTTGTGAGTTCAAATCCCGCCTGAAACCACACCACTACTAGTGTGCCCTTGAGTTCTTCTTCTTCTTCTTCTTCTTCTTCTTCTTAGTGGGTAGTGGTGGTCTAGTGGATAGTGAGTTGGACTTGTGATCGGAAGGTTGTGTGTTCAAATCCCGCCTGAAACCACACCACTACTAGTGTGCCCTTGAGTTCTTCTTCTTCTTCTTCTTCTTCTTCTTAGTGGGTAGTGGTGGTCTAGTGGATAGTGAGTTGGACTTGTGATCGGAAGGTTGTGAGTTCAAATCCCGCCTGAAACCACACCACTACTAGTGTGCCCTTGAGTTCTTCTTCTTCTTCTTCTTCTTCTTCTTCTTCTTAGTGGGTAGTGGTGGTCGAGTGGATAGTGAGTTGGACTTGTGATCGGAAGGTTGTGAGTTCAAATCCCGCCTGAAACCACACCACTACTAGTGTGCCCTTGAGTTCTTCTTCTTCTTCTTCTTCTTCTTCTTCTTCTTAGTGGGTAGTGGTGGTCTAGTGGATAGTGAGTTGGACTTGTGATCGGAAGGTTGTGAGTTCAAATCCCGCCTGAAACCACACCACTACTAGTGTGCCCTTGTCTTCTTCTTCTTCTTCTTCTTCTTCTTCTTCTTCTTCTTCTTCTTCTTCTTCTTCTTCTTCTTCTTCTTCTTCTTCTTCTTCTTCTTCTTCTTCTTCTTCTTCTTCTTCTTCTTCTTCTTCTTCTTCTTCTTCTTCTAAGTGGGTAGTGGTGGTCTAGTGGATAGTGAGTTGGACTTGTGATCGGAAGGTTGTGAGTTCAAATCCCGCCTGAAACCACACCACTACTAGTGTGCCCTTGAGTTCTTCTTCTGCTTCTTCTTCTTCTTCTTCTTCTTAGTGGGTAGTGGTGGTCTAGTGGATAGTGAGTTGGACTTGTGATCGGAAGGTTGTGAGTTCAAATCCCGCCTGAAACCACACCACTACTAGTGTGCCCTTGAGTTCTGGTGGTCTAGTGGATAGTGAGTTGGACTTGTGATCGGAAGGTTGTAAGTTCAAATCCCGCCTGAAACCACACCACTACTAGTGTGCCCTTGAGTTCTTCTTCTTCTTCTTCTTCTTCTTCTTCTTCACATGAGATAGGAGTGCACCGTTCCTGGATGTACTGCAATACCAGGTCGATGCGTGGAGTGGACGGAGCAAGCCCCGATTCCAGCTCCCTGTTGCAAAAATCAATTTAATATATGGTCCCCGGGTAGGGGACGTATCAGATATTAAACTGATAAGAACAGGTGTTTTTTATTGGTTTTTATAAAAACACAACACCGTATATACAATCAATTAATCAAACAATCAGACATTTAAGACATTACATTCAACAACAACCAACATTAAACTAACTAAAGTGCTCAGTGTTCAGTGTATTGTCCAGTGTAGTGTAATGTTCAGTGTTCAGTGTTCAGTGTCCAGGTTCCAGTGTCGGTAGGAGGCAGGGGTAAAAAACCTGTTCGCTGTGCATCCGGGAAAAAAATTCCCCTGCAGCCCTCTAGTTGTAGAGCGACTACTATCCAGTTTGCCCACCAGTGCAAAGCCGTGGCTCCCCCACCTCCCTCCCCCGAGGGACCCCACACACCCGACTCACCCGACCCGCCCCACCACCGGCGCATCCGGCCCAGCCCACCAGGCTCAGACTCCTGTAGCCCTTCACGAGGCTAGCCGGACCAGGCGCCCCAGCGGCGGAGCAGATCGAGCACGCAGGCCGACCGGAGGCCCCCGAGGAGAGGCCCAGAGAGCTCGGCGCATGGCAGGCAAGCAGAGGCGAAAAACCTGTACACAGCTTATCCAGGGAAAAAGCTCCCTGGCTCTTCTCAGCTTGTTCCGGGCTGGGGGTTGGGGGTTGGCGGGTAGGGGACTGGGCCTGTAGCTGGGGGCCTGGAGTTGGGGGGGGGGGGCCCGGAACAGGGGGTTTGGGGTCGCTGAGTTGGAACCTGGGGTTGGTGCTGGGGTGACGTGGTGGTTCCCGCCGGTCTCTGCTCCTGGGTCTGGAAGCCTGGGTAGGTGTCAGAGCTGGATATGACATGTGCCTGAAAAGATACAGGAGTGAGAGAAGGGAGGTGTGCATGGTTTGTGTAGTGTGCATTTTGGTGTCAGGCGGGTGATCAGTACTTCCCTGTGACCCAGTGGTGTTGGTCATCCTGGTGCTGGTGGTGCTGGCAGAGACGGCTGGTTCGGCTGTGGGTTGTGTGTGGTGATATTCTGGTGAGGGTAGGAAGTGGGTCAGTGCTGTGTACATGTGTAGGTGGTGGAAGGTGCAGTAAACTTCCCTGTTGGTGTTGTGCGCTGCTCCTCTCCTGGTCCTTGTGATGGTGATACTGCTGACCAGGGCTTGTGCTGGAACGGTGGTGAAGGTGATAGTGCAGGAACTGGTGGTGTAGTGAGGTAGGCCCGGGGTGGGGGGGGGTTGGGCGATGCGGCGCGGCATGGGGGGGGGATTTAGAGGATGACGTCCTTCCATCTCTCCACCCCCCACACCGCTCTTGCTTGATCCGGGTTATTTTTAAAGTCAACAATAGCATGGTCCCTGAGGCAGAGGGTGATTCTCCTCCTCAGGGTTGTCAGGTGGACGCTCTGTTTCTGATAGACCCTGATGTTCCTCGTCTCCCAGAGTACCTGCTTGACGGCGCTGATGATCCTCCACTGTTGTTGTAGTTGGGGGGTTGTGCACCCCCCGGGAGGACCATACAGGATGTTCTCGCTCGTCAAGCGGGGCAGGGTCAGCAGGCTGTTTAGGGAGACAGAGGGAACAAACAGGGCCCAGACCCGCCTGGCCACGGAGCACTCACAGAACAGGTGGTTAATGTGTTCTGTGTCCGTGCATCCGTGGGGGCATTTGTCAGTCGTTGCGATGTGCCGCCTATGCAAGAATTCCCTAGTGGGGAGACAACCATGAGCAGCCATCCAGGCAATGTCTTTTTGTTTATTGTTAGTACATTTATGATTAATGTTTTTCCATACCTGTTTGGAGTCCACGGCTGTGCTGGCCTTGGGGTGAGTAATGGTTTCCTTCGACCTTATGAAGGTCATAATGTCTTTGTATTTCCATGAGGCCAGCCCAGCCGCGGACAATCCTGTCCTGAAGGCAAAGTCCCTCCATATCTTGTAGACTGGAGGGGGGTCCCAGCTGTAGGGCACAGTGTGATTTATTGATGCGGTCACCCTGAGTGTCCGGAGGATGGGTGTGGCATAGTATATTTCAAAGAACCTGGCTTTCCTATCTTTGTTGTTGATGTTGTTGATGAGGTTGGAGAGTCCCTGTGCCCTAATGATGTTTAGGATGTCTGGGACCCCTTTCCCCCCATTCTCCACTGTTTTGTACAGGGTGGTGCGTTTTAGTTTTTCCATCTGGCTCCCCCAGACAAAGGTAAACATGATCCTTTCGATGGTTTTGGATACTGCTCTGTCTGGGGGAAACACCCTGCCCAGGTAAAGGAGAATGGGAAGAACAATAGCCTTCAGGACCAGGATCTTGCCTGTCATTGTGAGAGGCCGTGCACTCCACTCACAGATCTTCTTTTGGACCTGGCGGATGGTCTCCTTCCAGCTGCCGGAGGCTCCTCCATCTTTCTGGTAGGTGATCCCCAGCAGCTTAATGTTTTCCGTCTTTACAGGGAAGGAGGTTGCCAGGTTCTCCTGCCAATGCTGCGACAGAAACAGCTCACACTTACCCCTATTGATCAGGGCGCCAGTGGCTGCACAGTAGTCCTCCACCACTTTCGTTGCTGTGGAGATGGAGCGACTATCTGTGCCGACGATGGTAATGTCGTCCATGTACGCCACCACCTTGAGCCTCTCCCCCCGGGCCCCTGGTAGAGGGTAGCCCATGATGTTGGGGGAGCTCCTGATCTTCCGTAGGAACGGCTCCAGGTAGATGACGTACAGTAGAGGGGCCAAGGGGCATCCCTGCCGTACTCCAGCTTTGATGGGGAAGGGGTCTGTCAACTGGTTGTTGATCCGAACTCTGCTCGTGATGTTGTTGTAGCAGAGTTCGGTCCAGTTGAGCAGGTGCTGGGGGAAGTTCATGCCCCTCAGCACCCTCTGCAGGAAACCATGGCTAACCCTGTCAAAGGCCTTCTCCTGATCCAGGCTGAGAAGGCCTAAAGGGGACCTCCGCTCCTGGGAGTGCAGGATGAGGTCTCTCACCAGGAGCAGGTTGTCGTTGATGGACCTACCGGGGACGCTACAGGTTTGGTCAGGGGCTATAACTGAGGGGAGGAGGGTTTGAAACCGTTGGGTGAGGGCTTTTGTCATAATTTTATAGTCCACTGGGAGGAGATTGATGGGGCGCCAGTTCCGGAGGTCCTTGAGGTCCCCTTTCTTGGGGATCAGTGTGACCGTACTCTGTCTCATTGACTCTCCAAGCCTCCCTTCCCTGTAGACGGCTTTGAAGACCTCCGCCAAGTCCTCCTTGAGGAGATCCCAGAGAGTCTTGTAGAACTCTGCTGGGATCCCATCCGGTCCAGGGGCCTTGTGTGTATTCAAGGAGTGCACGGCCCGGGTGAGCTCCTCCGTGGTCAGCTCTGGGTTCTCACTCTCACCACCCTCGGGGACCCGGTCCAGACCATCCAGGAAGGTGGCCATGAGAGTCTTGTCGGTTGTCTTGATGTTGTAGAGACTCTCGTAGAACTCTCTTGCCACCCCCGGGATGTTGCCTCTGTCTGACACGGTGTCCCCATTGGTGTCGTATAGGGACAGGATAGGCTTGTGTTTTGACCGTGCCTTGCGGAAGAAGTGGCGTGTGCATTTCTCCTCCTCCTCCAGGCCCTGGAGTTTTTCCCTGAACTGTTTCTTTTGTTGTTGCTCCCGGTAGAGGGTGGCAAGGTGTTGTTTGGTCTCAGCCAGTTCTCGGGCCACATCCAGACCACCCAGTTGTAGGAGACTTAGGCGTTGGAGGGCCGCGTTGTGGTGTTGAAACCTGGCCCTCTGTTCTGCCGCTTTCCTCCTTCCGACTGACCCGAAGTAGCCCTTTGTCCTGGCCTTAACCATCTCCCACCACTCTATCGGGGAGTCGAACAGTTCTTTTAGGGTCCTCCACTCCAGGTAGCGCCTGGAGAAGGAATGCACCACTGTTGGGTCCTGAAGGATCGATGTATTCATCCTCCAGGTACCCCTACCCGCTCTTGTTTGGCCATCCCATTCCAGGGACACTGTCAACATCCTGTGGTCCGAGAAGTGGGCCGCCTGGCTGGTCAGGGTTCCCATCCTCAGACCTGGCGAGAGCAAGAACATGTCTATCCTGGAGGAAGAATTCCCGGAGGAACTCACCCTTGTGTGTGTCGGCGGGGAGGTGCCACCGGCGTCTACCAGTTGGAAGTCGTCTATGATGGACTGAAGTTCTGTAGTGGATCGGTCTCTCCTGGGCCTGCTGCGGTCCTCATCCCGGAGGGCACAGTTGAAATCTCCCCCCACTAGGACTGGTGTGGGGATGAGGAGGAGAGACCGAAGTTTCTTGAAAAGGGAGACTCTCTTGGCCACGTTGGTTGGGCCGTACACATTGATGACCCTCAGCGGCGAACCCTGGATCTCTAGGTCCAGAACCAGGATTCGCCCGCTCTCTACAACCTCCCCCTTTTTGGTCTGCAGAAAAGGGTTGGCCACCAAAATGCCGACCCCATCAGCTCTATCAATGTTTGAGCCTGACCAGAGAGAGTCCCCCCGTGTCCATTCCTCCTCCAGGGTGGCGTCCATCTCCTTGAATGGGATGGCGCACTCCTGGAGGATATACATGTCTGACTGATGTTGGGTGATGTACTGGTAGACGACCTCCCGTTTGTCTGGTTGCCGGAGGCTTCTGGTGTTGAGAGATGAGATTGTTATCCTCATGGTTCTTGGATTTGGTTTGTTCCAATTTTTGCTAAACTATTGCACATGAGGTTGAGGCCCTCCAATGGGTCGTTGGGGGCCAGATAGTGTGGTACCTCCCCTTGGCTGCTCATGGTGTGGGGGTTGTCTCCCCTCTGACTGCCTGGTGGCCCCCTCATCTGTGTTGTTGATGAGGTGATTTTCGGTGGCCCGTACGGTCCGGTGAGCATGGACTGGGGGTGGCTGGTGGGCTGTGCAGGGTGAGGAGCATGTGATGACTGGAGAGAGGAAGAGGGTGGGGAGGAGGGTTTGGGGGGGGGAGCCGGCTTACCTGTATGGCGTTGGGGTTTGGGTTCTGGAGTAGTCTTTTTGTCTGGTTTTTTCCGGATTGCCTTTTTTTGTGGTCTTTTGCGTTTTGGTTGAGCCAAGCTCCAGTCATTTTCACTGTCTGATTGGGAGGGGAGGTGGATCTGCGGTGTGCTGCTGGTGGCTATCTCAATAGAGGCCGGCTCCCCCTTCATGGTGTTTTTGCAGGGGGTGGAGGTGGCCATGGGGTTTAGGAGGGGGTGGGTGTTGAGGTTGTCTGTAGGGGGTGCTGGGACGGTTGGTTCCTCTCCTTCTCCTTCTCCGTCGCTCGAGCTCTGATCGTCCCCTCCATCGCTCGGGCGCCGGTCCTCCTCCGTCTCTCCCTTCTCTTCCTCCATGTTGGGTGTGGGTTGGGGTGTGGGTTGGGGTGGGGGTTGGGGTGGGGGTTGGGGTGGGGGTGGGGGTGTGGGTTGGGGTGGGGGTGGGGGTTGGGGTGGTGGTTGGTTGGATTTATAGCCCCGGGCTCTACTTGCATAGGAACTTGGGCAGTCACGGTAAAGATGCCCCTGTCCCCCGCACAGGTTGCAAGGTCTGGTCGTGGTGCACTCCGACGTCGGGTGGTCTTGGCGGCAGATTTTACATACCACGGCCTTGCAGGCCGCTGCCAGATGGCCCAATTGGCCGCAGTTCCTGCAGAGCTTCGGCATACCGTAGTAGTAGACGGAGCCCCTGTTGTTCCCCAGGTTGATGGTGCTGGGGATATGTTGGACTCCGCCTATCCCCTCCGGGTCCGGACGGAGTTGCACCAGCCATTTCTTGGCCCCCGTCCACACTCCGTCTTCATCCAGGACCATCCGGGCCCCCGATTTAAGGGTGGCATGACGGTGTAGCCACACCTCAATATCATATTCCTGAATCACCTCATTGTGGAATTGAATTGTGACCACTTTTGATTCTAAATCCGTTAGTGGGTGGGCTGTAAAACGGTTAAGTGGGGGTTTGTGTTCATTAATCCTATGAAAGGTCCAGAATTCCTCTAACAGTTGGGGGGTTTTAAAGCTAACTTCAAAACATTCATTCGGCCCAGGGGGCTTCACCAGGCAGTTTAGATCAGACGGCACAAAGCCCATACCTCTCTGTAGAACCGCCCTGCTGAATTCCAGGCGGGTCATCGTTGTTACTGGTCTGGCAGTCTTCTGTTGGGGGGCTCCATCCCTGGCAGCCTCCTCAGTTGGGTTGAGCGTCAACCTGACGGCGTTGTAGCGCCGCATCGCTCCGGGGTTCATCGTTGGAGTGGGGTGGGGGGGGTGGGGGATCAGGGAGGAAGGAGGGAGAGGAATAGGGTTAGGGGGAGGTTGTAGATAATTTTTTGGGGGGGGGAATAGGGTACTTGCCGTTAGGTTAGGGGTGTTGTTCCTCTCAGGTCCTCACGGCAGATTTTGGACTCTGGCTTGGGTCTGGAACTGGGTTCCCGTCTGGGGACAAAAGAGGGACACCTGAGAGCGAGTGGGGACACCAGGTGGCCAGAGACCTACGGTCTTCAAAGCACTCCCCTGTGTCCCTCTCGCTCCTAGCTTAGATGTTATAGTTGTCCTCCCTCCTGGTCTGGTTGGGGTCCACTGGCTCAGCTGGGTCGGCTGGTGGGTGTTGGGCCCTCTCTCACCTCTGGCGTGCTTGGGGGAGTCGAGGTCTTCGGAAGCTCCTCTCGGGGTCCGGCCTTTCCGCTCTTTTGAGGGGGGCTGCCCAGCGGCCGAACTGCCCCAGTGGTGAAAAGGCCACCTACTGGAAGAGTCGCGGGTCTCCGGCAGCTCCTCTCGGATCCCGGCCTGTTCCGCTCAAAGAGGGGGGGTGGGTCGGGGGAGCCACCTCCCAGCAGCGGACAAGCCACCTACTGAGAAGACGTGCTCCCCGACCAAGAATAGAAAAAAAGGAGGGGCATAGAGCCTAGTGAGGAAAAAGGAAAAACCCTAGATTTCTCAAAAAAACACAAAAACCCACACCCCACCGGAGACTAGCTTTAATAGAAGTCTCTAGTAAGGGCGAAAGGCCTGTGCGTTTCTTGAAGAGAAACCAGAGTTTGCTCTTAGCCAAAAGGTCGATGCGTGGAGTGGACGGAGCAAGTGTATCAGATATTAAACTGATAAGAACAGATACTACACTTGATCTTAGCCAAAAGGCCGAGAAGCGATAACCCATAAATTGAACCGCGCCCACCTCCGCCGCCATTATGGTCAAAGTGTGAAAAATGGGTTGACCTGTGACCTGTGACCTGTGACCTGTGACCTGTGACCCCCACCTGGCTTACCTTGAAACACGGATATGGGCTCAGCGAGACGCAGAGCCTGCCAAAAATAGCTTGAACTCGTAAGTGTTCCTCTCCACAGAAGTCTTTAGTAAAAGGCGAAAGGCTTGTGCGTTTTTTGTGGGTAGTGGTGGTCTAGTGGATAGTGAGTTGGACTTGTGATTGGAAGGTTGTGAGTTCAAATCCCGCCTGAAACCACACCACTACTAGTGTGCCCTTCAGTTCTTCTTCTTCTTCTTCTTCTTCTTCTTCTTCTTAGTGGGTAGTGGTGGTCTAGTGGATAGTGAGTTGGACTTGTGATCGGAAGGTTGTGAGTTCAAATCCCGCCTGAAACCACACCACTACTAGTGTGCCCTTGAGTTCTTCTTCTTCTTCTTCTTCTTCTTCTTCTTCTTCTTCTTCTTAGTGGGTAGTGGTGGTCTAGTGGATAGTGAGTTGGACTTGTGATCGGAAGGTTGTGAGTTCAAATCCCGCCTGAAACCACACCACTACTAGTGTGCCCTTGAGTTCTTCTTCTTCTTCTTCTTCTTCTTCTTCTTCTTCTTCTTCTTCTTCTTAGTGGGTAGTGGTGGTCTAGTGGATAGTGAGTTGGACTTGTGATCGGAAGGTTGTGAGTTCAAATCCCGCCTGAAACCACACCACTACTAGTGTGCCCTTGAGTTCTTCTTCTTCTTCTTCTTCTTCTTCTTCTTCTTAGTGGGTAGTGGTGGTCTAGTGGATAGTGAGTTGGACTTGTGATCGGAAGGTTGTGAGTTCAAATCCCGCCTGAAACCACACCACTACTAGTGTGCCCTTGAGTTCTTCTTCTTCTTCTTCTTCTTCTTCTTCTTCTTAGTGGGTAGTGGTGGTCTAGTGGATAGTGAGTTGGACTTGTGATCGGAAGGTTGTGAGTTCAAATCCCGCCTGAAACCACACCACTACTAGTGTGCCCTTGAGTTCTTCTTCTTCTTCTTCTTCTTCTTCTTCTTCTTAGTGGGTAGTGGTGGTCTAGTGGATAGTGAGTTGGACTTGTGATCGGAAGGTTGTGAGTTCAAATCCCGCCTGAAACCACACCACTACTAGTGTGCCCTTGTCTTCTTCTTCTTCTTCTTCTTCTTCTTCTTCTTCTCCTTCTTCTTCTTCTTCTTCTTCTTCTTCTTCTAAGTGGGTAGTGGTGGTCTAGTGGATAGTGAGTTGGACTTGTGATCGGAAGGTTGTGAGTTCAAATCCCGCCTGAAACCACACCACTACTAGTGTGCCCTTGAGTTCTTCTTCTTCTTCTTCTTCTTCTTCTTCTTAGTGGGTAGTGGTGGTCTAGTGGATAGTGAGTTGGACTTGTGATCGGAAGGTTGTGAGTTCAAATCCCGCCTGAAACCACACCACTACTAGTGTGCCCTTGAGTTCTGGTGGTCTAGTGGATAGTGAGTTGGACTTGTGATCGGAAGGTTGTGAGTTCAAATCCCGCCTGAAACCACACCACTACTAGTGTGCCCTTGAGTTCTTCTTCTTCTTCTTCTTCTTCTTCTTCTTCTTAGTGGGTAGTGGTGGTCTAGTGGATAGTGAGTTGGACTTGTGATCGGAAGGTTGTGAGTTCAAATCCCGCCTGAAACCACACCACTACTAGTGTGCCCTTGAGTTCTTCTTCTTCTTCTTCTTCTTCTTCTTAGTGGGTAGTGGTGGTCTAGTGGATAGTGAGTTGGACTTGTGATCGGAAGGTTGTGAGTTCAAATCCCGCCTGAAACCACACCACTACTAGTGTGCCCTTGAGTTCTGGTGGTCTAGTGGATAGTGAGTTGGACTTGTGATCGGAAGGTTGTGAGTTCAAATCCCGCCTGAAACCACACCACTACTAGTGTGCCCTTGAGTTCTTCTTCTTCTTCTTCTTCTTCTTCTTCTTCTTCTTAGTGGGTAGTGGTGGTCTAGTGGATAGTGAGTTGGACTTGTGATCGGAAGGTTGTGAGTTCAAATCCCGCCTGAAACCACACCACTACTAGTGTGCCCTTGAGTTCTTCTTCTTCTTCTTCTTCTTCTTCTTCTTCGCTGAGTTGGAACCTGGGGTTGGTGCTGGGGTGACGTGGTGGTTCCCGCCGGTCTCTGCTCCTGGGTCTGGAAGCCTGGGTAGGTGTCAGAGCTGGATATGACATGTGCCTGAAAAGATACAGGAGTGAGAGAAGGGAGGTGTGCATGGTTTGTGTAGTGTGCATTTTGGTGTCAGTGTTTTTTATTGGTTTTTATAAAAACGCAACACCGTGTATACAATCAATTAATCAAACAATCCGACATTTAAGACATTACATTCAACAACAACCAACATTAAACTAACTAAAGTGCTCAGTGTTCAGTGTATTGTCCAGTGTAGTGTAATGTTCAGTGTTCAGTGTTCAGTGTCCAGGTTCCAGTGTCGGTAGGAGGCAGGGGTAAAAAACCTGTTCGCTGTGCATCCGGGAAAAAATTCCCCTGCAGCCCTCTAGTTGTAGAGCGACTACTATCCAGTTTGACCACCAGTGCAAAGCCGTGGCTCCCCCACCTCCCTCCCCCGAGGGACCCCACACACCCGACTCACCCGACCCATCACCGGCGCGTCCGGCCCAGCCCACCAGGCTCAGACTCCTGTAGCCCTTCACGAGGCTAGCCGGACCAGGTGCCCCAGCGGCGGAGCAGATCGAGCACGCAGGCCGACCGGAGGCCCCTGAGGAGAGGCCCAGAGAGCTCGGCGCATGGCAGGCAAGCAGAGGCGAAAAACCTGTACACAGCTTATCCAGGGAAAAAGCTCCCTGGCTCTTCTCAGCTTGTTCCGGGCTGGGGGTTGGGGGTTGGCGGGTAGGGGACTGGGCCTGTAGCTGGGGGCCTGGAGTTGGGGGGGGGGGGCCCGGAACAGGGGGTTTGGGGTCGCTGAGTTGGAACCTGGGGTTGGTGCTGGGGTGACGTGGTGGTTCCCGCCGGTCTCTGCTCCTGGGTCTGGAAGCCTGGGTAGGTGTCAGAGCTGGATATGACATGTGCCTGAAAAGATACAGGAGTGAGAGAAGGGAGGTGTGCATGGTTTGTGTAGTGTGCATTTTGGTGTCAGGCGGGTGATCAGTACTTCCCTGTGACCCAGTGGTGTTGGTCATCCTGGTGCTGGTGGTGCTGGCAGAGACGGCTGGTTCGGCTGTGGGTTGTGTGTGTTGATATTCTGGTGAGAGTAGGAAGTGGGTCAGTGCTGTGTACATGTGTAGGTGGTGGAAGGTGCAGTAAACTTCCCTGTTGGTGTTGTGCGCTGCTCCTCTCCTGGTCCTTGTGATGGTGATACTGCTGACCAGGGCTTGTGCTGGAACAGTGGTGAAGGTGATAGTGCAGGAACTGGTGGTGTAGTGAGGTAGGCCCGGGGTGGGGGGGGGTTGGTCGATGCGGCGCGGCATGGGGGGGGGTTTAGAGGATGACGTCCTTCCATCTCTCCACCCCCCACACCGCTCTTGCTTGATCCGGGTTATTTTTAAAGTCAACAATAGCATGGTCCCTGAGGCAGAGGGTGATTCTCCTCCTCAGGGTTGTCAGGTGGACGCTCTGTTTCTGATAGACCCTGATGTTCCTCGTCTCCCAGAGTACCTGCTTGACGGCGCTGATGATCCTCCACTGTTGTTGTAGTTGGGGGGTTGTGCACCCCCCGGGAGGACCATACAGGATGTTATCGCCCGTCAAGCGGGGCAGGGTCAGCAGGCTGTTTAGGGAGACAGAGGGAACAAACAGGGCCCAGACCCGCCTGGCCACGGAGCACTCACAGAACAGGTGGTTAATGTGTTCTGTGTCCGTGCATCCGTGGGGGCATTTCTCAGTCGTTGCGATGTGCCGCCTATGCAAGAATTCCCTAGTGGGGAGACAACCATGAGCAGCCATCCAGGCAATGTCTTTTTGTTTATTGTTAGTACATTTATGATTAATGTTTTTCCATACCTGTTTGGAGTCCACGGCTGTGCTGGCCTTGGGGTGAGTAATGGTTTCCTTCGACCTTATGAAGGTCATAATGTCTTTGTATTTCCATGAGGCCAGCCCAGCCGCGGACAATCCTGTCTTGAAGGCAAAGTCTTCAGATATTAAGGTGTTTTTTATTGGTTTTTATAAAAACACAACACCGTATATACAATCAATTAATCAAACCATCAGACATTTAAGACATTACATTCAACAACAACCAACATTAAACTAACTAAAGTGCTCAGTGTTCAGTGTATTGTCCAGTGTAGTGTAATGTTCAGTGTTCAGTGTTCAGTGTCCAGGTTCCAGTGTCGGTAGGAGGCAGGGGTAAAAAAACCTGTTCGCTGTGCATCCGGGAAAAAAATTCCCCTGCAGCCCTCTAGTTGTAGAGCGACTACTATCCAGTTTGCCCACCAGTGCAAAGCCGTGGCTCCCCCACCTCCCTCCCCCGAGGGACCCCACACACCCGACTCACCCGACCCGCCCCACCACCGGCGCATCCGGCCCAGCCCACCAGGCTCAGACTCCTGTAGCCCTTCACGAGGCTAGCCGGACCAGGCGCCCCAGCGGCGGAGCAGATCGAGCACGCAGGCCGACCGGAGGCCCCTGAGGAGAGGCCCAGAGAGCTCGGCGCATGGCAGGCAAGCAGAGGCGAAAAACCTGTACACAGCTTATCCAGGGAAAAAGCTCCCTGGCTCTTCTCGGCTTGTTCCGGGCTGGGGGTTGGGGGTTGGCGGGTAGGGGACTGGGCCTGTAGCTGGGGGCCTGGGGCCCGGAACAGGGGGTTTGGGGTCGCTGAGTTGGAACCTGGGGTTGGTGCTGGGGTGACGTGGTGGTTCCCGCCGGTCTCTGCTCCTGGGTCTGGAAGCCTGGGTAGGTGTCAGAGCTGGATATGACATGTGCCTGAAAAGATACAGGAGTGAGAGAAGGGAGGTGTGCATGGTTTGTGTAGTGTGCATTTTGGTGTCAGGCGGGTGATCAGTACTTCCCTGTGACCCAGTGGTGTTGGTCATCCTGGTGCTGGTGGTGCTGGCAGAGACGGCTGGTTCGGCTGTGGGTTGTGTGTGGTGATATTCTGGGATTTGAACTCACAACCTTCGGATCACAAGTCCAACTCACTATCCACTAGACCACCACTACACAGTCTTCAGATATTAAACTGATAAGAACAGGTGTTTTTTTTTGGTTTTTATAAAAACACAACACCGTATATACAATCAATTAATCAAACAATCAGACATTTAAGACATTACATTCAACAACAACCAACATTAAACTAACTAAAGTGCTCAGTGTTCAGTGTATTGTCCAGTGTAGTGTAATGTTCAGTGTTCAGTGTTCAGTGTCCAGGTTCCAGTGTCGGTAGGAGGCAGGGGTAAAAAACCTGTTCGCTGTGCATCCGGGAAAAAATTCCCCTGCAGCCCTCTAGTTGTAGAGCGACTACTATCCAGTTTGCCCACCAGTGCAAAGCCGTGGCTCCCCCACCTCCCTCCCCCGAGGGACCCCACACACCCGACTCACCCGACCCGCCCCACCACCGGCGCATCCGGCCCAGCCCACCAGGCTCAGACTCCTGTAGCCCTTCACGAGGCTAGCCGGACCAGGCGCCCCAGCGGCGGAGCAGATCGAGCACGCAGGCCGACCGGAGGCCCCTGAGGAGAGGCCCAGAGAGCTCGGCGCATGGCAGGCAAGCAGAGGCGAAAAACCTGTACACAGCTTATCCAGGGAAAAAGCTCCCTGGCTCTTCTCAGCTTGTTCCGGGCTGGGGGTTGGGGGTTGGCGGGTAGGGGACTGGGCCTGTAGCTGGGGGCCTGGAGTTGGGGGGGGGGGGCCCGGAACAGGGGGTTTGGGGTCGCTGAGTTGGAACCTGGGGTTGGTGCTGGGGTGACGTGGTGGTTCCCGCCGGTCTCTGCTCCTGGGTCTGGAAGCCTGGGTAGGTGTCAGAGCTGGATATGACATGTGCCTGAAAAGATACAGGTGTTTTTTATTGGTTTTTATAAAAACACAACACCGTATATACAATCAATTAATCAAACAATCAGACATTTAAGACATTACATTCAACAACAACCAACATTAAACTAACTAAAGTGCTCAGTGTTCAGTGTATTGTCCAGTGTAGTGTAATGTTCAGTGTTCAGTGTTCAGTGTCCAGGTTCCAGTGTCGGTAGGAGGCAGGGGTAAAAAACCTGTTCGCTGTGCATCCGGGAAAAAAATTCCCCTGCAGCCCTCTAGTTGTAGAGCGACTACTATCCAGTTTGCCCACCAGTGCAAAGCCGTGGCTCCCCCACCTCCCTCCCCCGAGGGACCCCACACACCCGACTCACCCGACCCGCCCCACCACCGGCGCATCCGGCCCAGCCCACCAGGCTCAGACTCCTGTAGCCCTTCACGAGGCTAGCCGGACCAGGCGCCCCAGCGGCGGAGCAGATCGAGCACGCAGGCCGACCGGAGGCCCCTGAGGAGAGGCCCAGAGAGCTCGGCGCATGGCAGGCAAGCAGAGGCGAAAAACCTGTACACAGCTTATCCAGGGAAAAAGCTCCCTGGCTCTTCTCAGCTTGTTCCGGGCTGGGGGTTGGGGGTTGGCGGGTAGGGGACTGGGCCTGTAGCTGGGGGCCTGGAGTTGGGGGGGGGGGGCCCGGAACAGGGGGTTTGGGGTCGCTGAGTTGGAACCTGGGGTTGGTGCTGGGGTGACGTGGTGGTTCCCGCCGGTCTCTGCTCCTGGGTCTGGAAGCCTGGGTAGGTGTCAGAGCTGGATATGACATGTGCCTGAAAAGATACAGGAGTGAGAGAAGGGAGGTGTGCATGGTTTGTGTAGTGTGCATTTTGGTGTCAGGCGGGTGATCAGTACTTCCCTGTGACCCAGTGGTGTTGGTCATCCTGGTGCTGGTGGTGCTGGCAGAGACGGCTGGTTCGGCTGTGGGTTGTGTGTGGTGATATTCTGGTGAGGGTAGGAAGTGGGTCAGTGCTGTGTACATGTGTAGGTGGTGGAAGGTGCAGTAAACTTCCCTGTTGGTGTTGTGCGCTGCTCCTCTCCTGGTCCTTGTGATGGTGATACTGCTGACCAGGGCTTGTGCTGGAACGGTGGTGAAGGTGATAGTGCAGGAACTGGTGGTGTAGTGAGGTAGGCCCGGGGTGGGGGGGGGTTGGGCGATGCGGCGCGGCATGGGGGGGGGGTTTAGAGGATGACGTCCTTCCATCTCTCCACCCCCCACACCGCTCTTGCTTGATCCGGGTTATTTTTAAAGTCAACAATAGCATGGTCCCTGAGGCAGAGGGTGATTCTCCTCCTCAGGGTTGTCAGGTGGACGCTCTGTTTCTGATAGACCCTGATGTTCCTCGTCTCCCAGAGTACCTGCTTGACGGCGCTGATGATCCTCCACTGTTGTTGTAGTTGGGGGGTTGTGCACCCCCCGGGAGGACCATACAGGATGTTCTCGCTCGTCAAGCGGGGCAGGGTCAGCAGGCTGTTTAGGGAGACAGAGGGAACAAACAGGGCCCAGACCCGCCTGGCCACGGGGCACTCACAGAACAGGTGGTTAATGTGTTCTGTGTCCGTGCATCCGTGGGGGCATTTCTCAGTCGTTGCGATGTGCCGCCTATGCAAGAATTCCCTAGTGGGGAGACAACCATGAGCAGCCATCCAGGCAATGTCTTTTTGTTTATTGTTAGTACATTTATGATTAATGTTTTTCCATACCTGTTTGGAGTCCACGGCTGTGCTGGCCTTGGGGTGAGTAATGGTTTCCTTCGACCTTATGAAGGTCATAATGTCTTTGTATTTCCATGAGGCCAGCCCAGCCGCGGACAATCCTGTCTTGAAGGCAAAGTCCCTCCATATCTTGTAGACTGGAGGGGGGTCCCAGCTGTAGGGCACAGTGTGATTTATTGATGCGGTCACCCTGAGTGTCCGGAGGATGGGTGTGGCATAGTATATTTCAAAGAACCTGGCTTTCCTATCTTTGTTGTTGATGTTGTTGATGAGGTTGGAGAGTCCCTGTGCCCTAATGATGTTTAGGATGTCTGGGACCCCTTTCCCCCCATTCTCCACTGTTTTGTACAGGGTGGTGCGTTTTAGTTTTTCCATCTGGCTCCCCCAGACAAAGGTAAACATGATCCTTTCGATGGTTTTGGATACTGCTCTGTCTGGGGGAAACACCCTGCCCAGGTAAAGGAGAATGGGAAGAACAATAGCCTTCCGGACCAGGATCTTGCCTGTCATTGTGAGAGGCCGTGCACTCCACTCACAGATCTTCTTTTGGACCTGGCGGATGGTCTCCTTCCAGCTGCCGGAGGCTCCTCCATCTTTCTGGTAGGTGATCCCCAGCAGCTTAATGTTTTCCGTCTTTACAGGGAAGGAGGTTGCCAGGTTCTCCTGCCAGTGCTGCGACAGAAACAGCTCACACTTACCCCTATTGATCAGGGCGCCAGTGGCTGCACAGTAGTCCTCCACCACTTTCGTTGCTGTGGAAATGGAGCGACTATCTGTGCCGACGATGGTAATGTCGTCCATGTACGCCACCACCTTGAGCCTCTCCCCCCGGGCCCCTGGTAGAGGGTAGCCCATGATGTTGGGGGAGCTCCTGATCTTCCGTAGGAACGGCTCCAGGTAGATGACGTACAGTAGAGGGGCCAAGGGGCATCCCTGCCGTACTCCAGCTTTGATGGGGAAGGGGTCTGTCAACTGGTTGTTGATCCGAACTCTGCTCGTGATGTTGTTGTAGCAGAGTTCGGTCCAGTTGAGCAGGTGCTGGGGGAAGTTCATGCCCCTCAGCACCCTCTGCAGGAAACCATGGCTAACCCTGTCAAAGGCCTTCTCCTGATCCAGGCTGAGAAGGCCTAAAGGGGACCTCCGCTCCTGGGAGTGCAGGATGAGGTCTCTCACCAGGAGCAGGTTGTCGTTGATGGACCTACCGGGGACGCTACAGGTTTGGTCAGGGGCTATAACTGAGGGGAGGAGGGTTTGAAACCGTTGGGTGAGGGCTTTTGTCATAATTTTATAGTCCACTGGGAGGAGATTGATGGGGCGCCAGTTCCGGAGGTCCTTGAGGTCCCCTTTCTTGGGGATCAGTGTGACCGTACTCTGTCTCATTGACTCTCCAAGCCTCCCTTCCCTGTAGACGGCTTTGAAGACCTCCGCCAAGTCCTCCTTGAGGAGATCCCAGAGAGTCTTGTAGAACTCTGCTGGGATCCCATCCGGTCCAGGGGCCTTGTGTGTATTCAAGGAGTGCACGGCCCGGGTGAGCTCCTCCGTGGTCAGCTCTGGGTTCTCACTCTCACCACCCTCGGGGACCCGGTCCAGACCATCCAGGAAGGTGGCCATGAGAGTCTCGTCGGTTGTCTTGATGTTGTAGAGACTCTCGTAGAACTCTCTTGCCACCCCCGGGATGTTGCCTCTGTCTGACACGGTGTCCCCATTGGTGTCGTATAGGGACAGGATAGGCTTGTGTTTTGACCGTGCCTTGCGGAAGAAGTGGCGTGTGCATTTCTCCTCCTCCTCCAGGCCCTGGAGTTTTTCCCTGAACTGTTTCTTTTGTTGTTGCTCCCGGTAGAGGGTGGCAAGGTGTTGTTTGGTCTCAGCCAGTTCTCGGGCCACATCCAGACCACCCAGTTGTAGGAGACTTAGGCGTTGGAGGGCCGCGTTGTGGTGTTGAAACCTGGCCCTCTGTTCTGCCGCTTTCCTCCTTCCGACTGACCCGAAGTAGCCCTTTGTCCTGGCCTTAACCATCTCCCACCACTCTATCGGGGAGTCGAACAGTTCTTTTAGGGTCCTCCACTCCAGGTAGCGCCTGGAGAAGGAATGCACCACTGTTGGGTCCTGAAGGATCGATGTATTCATCCTCCAGGTACCCCTACCCGCTCTTGTTTGGCCATCCCATTCCAGGGACACTGTCAACATCCTGTGGTCCGAGAAGTGGGCCGCCTGGCTGGTCAGGGTTCCCATCCTCAGACCTGGCGAGAGCAAGAACATGTCTATCCTGGAGGAAGAATTCCCGGAGGAACTCACCCTTGTGTGTGTCGGCGGGGAGGTGCCACCGGCGTCTACCAGTTGGAAGTCGTCTATGATGGACTGAAGTTCTGTAGTGGATCGGTCTCTCCTGGGCCTGCTGCGGTCCTCATCCCGGAGGGCACAGTTGAAATCTCCCCCCACTAGGACTGGTGTGGGGATGAGGAGGAGAGACCGAAGTTTCTTGAAAAGGGAGACTCTCTTGGCCACGTTGGTTGGGCCGTACACATTGATGACCCTCAGCGGCGAACCCTGGATCTCTAGGTCCAGAACCAGGATTCGCCCGCTCTCTACAACCTCCCCCTTTTTGGTCTGCAGAAAAGGGTTGGCCACCAAAATGCCGACCCCATCAGCTCTATCAATGTTTGAGCCTGACCAGAGAGAGTCCCCCCGTGTCCATTCCTCCTCCAGGGTGGCGTCCATCTCCTTGAATGGGATGGCGCACTCCTGGAGGATATACATGTCTGACTGATGTTGGGTGATGTACTGGTAGACGACCTCCCGTTTGTCTGGTTGCCGGAGGCTTCTGGTGTTGAGAGATGAGATTGTTATCCTCATGGTTCTTGGATTTGGTTTGTTCCAATTTTTGCTAAACTATTGCACATGAGGTTGAGGCCCTCCAATGGGTCGTTGGGGGCCAGATAGTGTGGTACCTCCCCTTGGCTGCTCATGGTGTGGGGGTTGTCTCCCCTCTGACTGCCTGGTGGCCCCCTCATCTGTGTTGTTGATGAGGTGATTTTCGGTGGCCCGTACGGTCCGGTGAGCATGGACTGGGGGTGGCTGGTGGGCTGTGCAGGGTGAGGAGCATGTGATGACTGGAGAGAGGAAGAGGGTGGGGAGGAGGGTTTGGGGGGGGGAGCCGGCTTACCTGTATGGCGTTGGGGTTTGGGTTCTGGAGTAGTCTTTTTGTCTGGTTTTTTCCGGATTGCCTTTTTTTGTGGTCTTTTGCGTTTTGGTTGAGCCAAGCTCCAGTCATTTTCACTGTCTGATTGGGAGGGGAGGTGGATCTGCGGTGTGCTGCTGGTGGCTATCTCAATAGAGGCCGGCTCCCCCTTCATGGTGTTTTTGCAGGGGGTGGAGGTGGCCATGGGGTTTAGGCCGTGCACTCCACTCACAGATCTTCTTTTGGACCTGGCGGATGGTCTCCTTCCAGCTGCCGGAGGCTCCTCCATCTTTCTGGTAGGTGATCCCCAGCAGCTTAATGTTTTCCGTCTTTACAGGGAAGGAGGTTGCCAGGTTCTCCTGCCAGTGCTGCGACAGAAACAGCTCACACTTACCCCTATTGATCAGGGCGCCAGTGGCTGCACAGTAGTCCTCCTGGGGGAATTTTTTCCCGGATGCACAGCGAACAGGTTTTTTACCCCTGCCTCCTACCGACACTGGAACCTGGACACTGAACACTGAACACTGAACATTACACTACACTGGACAATACACTGAACACTGAGCACTTTAGTTAGTTTAATGTTGGTTGTTGTTGAATGTAATGTCTTAAATGTCTGATTGTTTGATTAATTGATTGTATACACGGTGTTGTGTTTTTATAAAAACCAATAAAAAACACCTGTTCTTATCAGTTTAATATCTGATACGTCCCCTACCCGGGGACCATATATTAAATTGATTTTTGCAACAGGGAGCTGGAATCGGGGCTTGCTCCGTCCACTCCACGCATCGACCTGGTATTGCAGTACATCCAGGAACGGTGCACTCCTATCTCATGTGAAGAAGAAGAAGAAGAAGAAGAAAGAAGAAGAAGAAGAACTCAAGGGCACACTAGTAGTGGTGTGGTTTCAGGCGGGATTTGAACTCACAACCTTCCGATCACAAGTCCAACTCACTATCCACTAGACCACCACTACCCACTAAGAAGAAGAAGAAGAAGAAGAAGAAGAAGAAGAAGAAGAAGAAGAAGAAGAAGAAGAAGAAGAAGAAGAAGAACTGAAGGGCACACTAGTAGTGGTGTGGTTTCAGGCGGGATTTGAACTCACAACCTTCCAATCACAAGTCCAACTCACTATCCACTAGACCACCACTACCCACAAAAAACGCACAAGCCTTTCGCCTTTTACTAAAGACTTCTGTGGAGAGGAACACTTACGAGTTCAAGCTATTTTTGGCAGGCTCTGCGTCTCGCTGAGCCCATATCCGTGTTTCAAGGTAAGCCAGGTGGGGGTCACAGGTCACAGGTCACAGGTCACAGGTCACAGGTCAACCCATTTTTCACACTTTGACCATAATGGCGGCGGAGGTGGGCGCGGTTCAATTTATGGGTTATCGCTTCTCGGCCTTTTGGCTAAGATCAAGTGTAGTATCTGTTCTTATCAGTTTAGGAGCTCCCCCAACATCATGGGCTACCCTCTACCAGGGGCCCGGGGGGAGAGGCTCAAGGTGGTGGCGTACATGGACGACATTACCATCGTCGGCACAGATAGTCGCTCCATTTCCACAGCAACGAAAGTGGTGGAGGACTACTGTGCAGCCACTGGCGCCCTGATCAATAGGGGTAAGTGTGAGCTGTTTCTGTCGCAGCACTGGCAGGAGAACCTGGCAACCTCCTTCCCTGTAAAGACGGAAAACATTAAGCTGCTGGGGATCACCTACCAGAAAGATGGAGGAGCCTCCGGCAGCTGGAAGGAGACCATCCGCCAGGTCCAAAAGAAGATCTGTGAGTGGAGTGCACGGCCTCTCACAATGACAGGCAAGATCCTGGTCCTGAAGGCTATTGTTCTTCCCATTCTCCTTTACCTGGGCAGGGTGTTTCCCCCAGACAGAGCAGTATCCAAAACCATCGAAAGGATCATGTTTACCTTTGTCTGGGGGAGCCAGATGGAAAAACTAAAACGCACCACCCTGTACAAAACAGTGGAGAATGGGGGGAAAGGGGTCCCAGACATCCTAAACATCATTAGGGCACAGGGACTCTCCAACCTCATCAACAACATCAACAACAAAGATAGGAAAGCCAGGTTCTTTGAAATATACTATGCCACACCCATCCTCCGGACACTCAGGGTGACCGCATCAATAAATCACACTGTGCCCTACAGCTGGGACCCCCCTCCAGTCTACAAGATATGGAGGGACTTTGCCTTCAAGACAGGATTGTCCGCGGCTGGGCTGGCCTCATGGAAATACAAAGACATTATGACCTTCATAAGGTCGAAGGAAACCATTACTCACCCCAAGGCCAGCACAGCCGTGGACTCCAAACAGGTATGGAAAAACATTAATCATAAATGTACTAACAATAAACAAAAAGACATTGCCTGGATGGCTGCTCATGGTTGTCTCCCCACTAGGGAATTCTTGCATAGGCGGCACATCGCAACGACTGATAAATGCCCCCACGGATGCACGGACACAGAACACATTAACCACCTGTTCTGTGAGTGCTCCGTGGCCAGGCGGGTCTGGGCCCTGTTTGTTCCCTCTGTCTCCCTAAACAGCCTGCTGACCCTGCCCCGCTTGACGAGCGAGAACATCCTGTATGGTCCTCCCGGGGGGTGCACAACCCCCCAACTACAACAACAGTGGAGGATCATCAGCGCCGTCAAGCAGGTACTCTGGGAGACGAGGAACATCAGGGTCTATCAGAAACAGAGCGTCCACCTGACAACCCTGAGGAGGAGAATCACCCTCTGCCTCAGGGACCATGCTATTGTTGACTTTAAAAATAACCCGGATCAAGCAAGAGCGGTGTGGGGGGTGGAGAGATGGAAGGACGTCATCCTCTAAATCCCCCCCCCATGCCGCGCCGCATCGCCCAACCCCCCCCCACCCCGGGCCTACCTCACTACACCACCAGTTCCTGCACTATCACCTTCACCACCGTTCCAGCACAAGCCCTGGTCAGCAGTATCACCATCACAAGGACCAGGAGAGGAGCAGCGCACAACACCAACAGGGAAGTTTACTGCACCTTCCACCACCTACACATGTACACAGCACTGACCCACTTCCTACCCTCACCAGAATATCACCACACACAACCCACAGCCGAACCAGCCGTCTCTGCCAGCACCACCAGCACCAGGATGACCAACACCACTGGGTCACAGGGAAGTACTGATCACCCGCCTGACACCAAAATGCACACTACACAAACCATGCACACCTCCCTTCTCTCACTCCTGTATCTTTTCAGGCACATGTCATATCCAGCTCTGACACCTACCCAGGCTTCCAGACCCAGGAGCAGAGACCGGCGGGAACCACCACGTCACCCCAGCACCAACCCCAGGTTCCAACTCAGCGACCCCAAACCCCCTGTTCCGGGCCCCCCCCCCCCAACTCCAGGCCCCCAGCTACAGGCCCAGTCCCCTACCCGCCAACCCCCAACCCCCAGCCCGGAACAAGCTGAGAAGAGCCAGGGAGCTTTTTCCCTGGATAAGCTGTGTACAGGTTTTTCGCCTCTGCTTGCCTGCCATGCGCCGAGCTCTCTGGGCCTCTCCTCAGGGGCCTCCGGTCGGCCTGCGTGCTCGATCTGCTCCGCCGCTGGGGCGCCTGGTCCGGCTAGCCTCGTGAAGGGCTACAGGAGTCTGAGCCTGGTGGGCTGGGCCGGATGCGCCGGTGGTGGGGCGGGTCGGGTGAGTCGGGTGTGTGGGGTCCCTCGGGGGAGGGAGGTGGGGGAGCCACGGCTTTGCACTGGTGGGCAAACTGGATAGTAGTCGCTCTACAACTAGAGGGCTGCAGGGGAATTTTTTCCCGGATGCACAGCGAACAGGTTTTTTACCCCTGCCTCCTACCGACACTGGAACCTGGACACTGAACACTGAACACTGAACATTACACTACACTGGACAATACACTGAACACTGAGCACTTTAGTTAGTTTAATGTTGGTTGTTGTTGAATGTAATGTCTTAAATGTCTGATTGTTTGATTAATTGATTGTATATACGGTGTTGTGTTTTTATAAAAACCAATAAAAAACACCTGTTCTTATCAGTTTAATATCTGATACGTCCCCTACCCGGGGACCATATATTAAATTGATTTTTGCAACAGGGAGCTGGAATCGGGGCTTGCTCCGTCCACTCCACGCATCGACCTGGTATTGCAGTACATCCAGGAACGGTGCACTCCTATCTCATGTGAAGAAGAAGAAGAAGAAGAAGAAGAAGAAGAACTCAAGGGCACACTAGTAGTGGTGTTTCAGGCGGGATTTGAACTCACAACCTTCCGATCACAAGTCCAACTCACTATCCACTGCGCCAGGCGAGGGGAACGATAGTCTGTTAAGGGTGGGGAAGAAAGTGAAAGAGGGGGAAGAAGGGGGAAGAAGAAAAGTGAGGAAAAAGAGAGGAAAAGGGGAGAAAAAGAGGGAAAAGAAAAGGAAGAGAGAGAAATTCAGGCTTCTTTTCCATTATCTACATGTTTAATAGTCTCAATGTATTCTAAACAATTAATGCACAATAAAAAATGTCGCCATTGCCATTTTTGTATGGGGGGGAAGAATGGTTCAGAAGGTCACCGGTTCAAATCCCACCATAAACAAGAACAATTAAAAATGTCTCCAAAAGTGTTGTTTTGTGTAAATTCAAAATCACTTGAGCCAAAAGTTGCTTTTTGTGACATAACAGAAGTTTATAGACACTAGCTGTTGTTTTATTGATGTTTAAACATCAATAAAAAGAATAATAGTATAATATTATATATTATAATAATAGTACAAATAAACAAGTTAGCCTCTTAAAAGCCCTGAGGTTGAATGAATAACTTTTTTACAAAGAGAAGAAGAGAGAGCTACTCAGAATCAGAATCAGAATCAGAATTGCTTTTATTGCACCAATGTACAGGTACACAGAGTAAAATTCTTGGGTTCAGGTTCATTCAACATTGGCATTGCAGCAGAATACAAGATCAGTAATAAAATAAAGTATGATATAAAAACAACAAAATCAACAATCAATAAGCAGGATATGAGAACAACAAAATAAACAATCAATAATAGCAGCAATAGTATCAGTAGCATCAATAGCAGCAGAATGCAAATCAACAATAAAAGTAAATGAGTAGGGTGATAAGAGACTACAGCAGTACTACAGCTGCACCAGTCATGCTGCTGTAGAACAGTGGTGTAAACAGCTGTGCAGATTCCAATGACATGGGATGTAATATCATACAGTATGCAATAATATAGTTCAGATATGATACAGTACATGTTCAAGTAGTAGTCAGGTGGTGCATAAAATGCTGTGCAGGTAGCAGTGAGATGTAATACACTGTCATACACACCGTCTATGTCTCACTGCTACCTGATGTAATACACTGTCATACACACCGTCTATGTCTCACTGCTACCTGCACAGCATGTTATGCACCACCTGACTACTACTTGAACTTGTGCAATATGGTACAGATAAGGAGCAGTACATATGTTTCAGTAGAAGTAGTGTTCAAGTAATCAGGCAGTATGTAGTTAGTTATAATACATATTATTAATGCAGTGGGGTTGGTTTGGAGGAGACAGACGTTTGCCTTCCTACTTCCTCATCTTATCCAACTAGTGCTCCTTAGTCAGAGACTAAACGAGGGACAATGCCAGATGAGGGGCAGGTGGACCTTTGGGACAGCCAGATGAGGGGCAGGTGGAGCAAACAGGGTTGAGAAAACGACAGGAGGGACAGCAAAGACAAGGGCGGTAGGGGGGGGGGGGGTTGGTGGTGGGACGCAAAGTAAAAAATGAAAGTGGGGTCAATGGCGTCTTGGAAGTCCTCATCCTCTAGTTCCTCCTTCGTGGCCAGGTCCTCCAGCAGCTGGTCAATATCCTCTGCCTCAGGGTCCATGTCCTGCAGGGTTCTCCCTGTCTGCCTGTACAGGTAGTCCACACCAATCATCTCTCCTGTTGACGAAAGCAATAATCTTGTTAGTATAAACATACACACAGGCACAGATATGTACAGTCAAAATACAATACTCCAGAATTGTTACAGCACTACTGGTTAGATGCTGAACTGCATTTGATTGTCTGGTACTTGTACTCTGCAATGACAATAATGTTGAATCTAATCTAATCTAATCTAATATCTATCCCTTCCCGTCCCCTGACTATAACCATATACAATACACAGTACCGTGAAGGCTATACACTGGGACTGATCTATACCTATGCCTCTATGCCTGAGCTTTAAAGAGCAAATAATAACGTTTGGATGAGTAGGAAAATATTAATAATAACAATATAATAATAATTAATAATAAGTCATCAATCAAATACCAAAACGACTCAAAGTTAGAGGCTCTACACACAACATACAGTATGACATAGTACAGTATGCGTAATGTAACACTTACAGACTATTTATAGACAATAACCCACTACACATCAGGCACACACAACAAATGTGCCAGTACAAAATCTTTCCACATTATAATGCACTGTTAATACAATCACATCTCTAATATCCGATCTCGTCAGCACATAAATACATGAAGGCTCGCGCAGCTGAGCTCAATGACAGCCAAGTTATGAATATTTCGCCAGCAAACCAGTGACAACCACATATTTCATCATGAGATATTAGTCATTCAACTAATACAAGATAGCTCTGATTTAATAACTCATTATCGTTGTCTTTATGCCCTGTTTTCAACAAACGTAGAACTAGCTATCTATCGGCGGGCATCACCGCGTCTGTCTCTCGTCAAAAACGAGAGGTGCAAAGTGTTGCTATGAACTGACAACACCGTATTAATTTATATTAACAATTCCGTTGATAAAAACAATTCATAAAGCCAAGCTCAGTATCTGGACTTACCATAAACGGATGCAGTGAAGCTGAAGGTGACAAAACCGATGGACTGACAGTTCGAAATGTCATGAGTTGTTTGCATATGACGTGCACCACCAATAAAGCATTTGGGCAACATGATTGGCCACCACCACTAAAAGCATTCTAAAGACATGATTGGCCACCACCACTAAAGCATTCTAAAGCATTGATTGGCTGCACTAAAGGAACCACTAAAATGCGGGCGACATGATTGGACACCACTAAAGCACTTGGCGATATGATTGGATGTGCACGTTCTAATGAACCAGACTAACGTGCTCTAGGTAGCGCCACCACTACCCACTAAGAAGAAGAAGAAGAAGAAGAAGAACTCAAGGGCACACTAGTAGTGGTGTGGTTTCAGGCGGGATTTGAACTCACAACCTTCCGATCACAAGTCCAACTCACTATCCACTAGACCACCACTACCCACTAAGAAGAAGAAGAAGAAGAAGAAGAAGAAGAAGAAGAAGAAGAAGAAGAAGAAGAAGAAGAAGAAGAAGAAGAAGAAGAACTCAAGGGCACACTAGTAGTGGTGTGGTTTCAGGCGGGATTTGAACTCACAACCTTCCGATCACAAGTCCAACTCACTATCCACTAGACCACCACTACCCACTAAGAAGAAGAAGAAGAAGAAGAAGAAGAAGAAGAACTCAAGGGCACACTAGTAGTGGTGTGGTTTCAGGCGGGATTTGAACTCACAACCTTCCGATCACAAGTCCAACTCACTATCCACTAGACCACCACTACCCACTAAGAAGAAGAAGAAGAAGAAGAAGAACTGAAGGGCACACTAGTAGTGGTGTGGTTTCAGGCGGGATTTGAACTCACAACCTTCCGATCACAAGTCCAACTCACTATCCACTAGACCACCAGAACTCAAGGGCACACTAGTAGTGGTGTGGTTTCAGGCGGGATTTGAACTCACAACCTTCCGATCACAAGTCCATCTCACTATCCACTAGACCACCACTACCCACTAAGAAGAAGAAGAAGAAGAAGAACTCAAGGGCACACTAGTAGTGGTGTGGTTTCAGGCGGGATTTGAACTCACAACCTTCCGATCACAAGTCCAACTCACTATCCACTAGACCACCACTACCCACTAAGAAGAAGAAGAAGAAGAAGAAGAAGAAGAAGAAGAAGAACTCAAGGGCACACTAGTAGTGGTGTGGTTTCAGGCGGGATTTGAACTCACAACCTTCCGATCACAAGTCCAACTCACTATCCACTAGACCACCACTACCCACTAAGAAGAAGAAGAAGAAGAAGAAGAAGAAGAAGAAGAAGAAGAAGAACTCAAGGGCACACTAGTAGTGGTGTGGTTTCAGGCGGGATTTGAACTCACAACCTTCCGATCACAAGTCCAACTCACTATCCACTAGACCACCACTACCCACTAAGAAGAAGAAGAAGAAGAAGAAGAAGAAGAAGAACTGAAGGGCACACTAGTAGTGGTGTGGTTTCAGGCGGGATTTGAACTCACAACCTTCCAATCACAAGTCCAACTCACTATCCACTAGACCACCACTACCCACAAAAAACGCACAAGCCT
This sequence comes from Nansenia antarctica, assembly GCF_963989245.1. NCBI lineage: Eukaryota > Metazoa > Chordata > Actinopteri > Argentiniformes > Microstomatidae > Nansenia > Nansenia antarctica. The sequence continues at coordinate 33,843,394 of NC_137681.1, read as the reverse complement.
TTCGCCTTTTACTAAAGACTTCTGTGGAGAGGAACACTTACGAGTTCAAGCTATTTTTGGCAGGCTCTGCGTCTCGCTGAGCCCATATCCGTGTTTCAAGGTAAGCCAGGTGGGGGTCACAGGTCACAGGTCACAGGTCACAGGTCACAGGTCAACCCATTTTTCACACTTTGACCATAATGGCGGCGGAGGTGGGCGCGGTTCAATTTATGGGTTATCGCTTCTCGGCCTTTTGGCTAAGAACAAACTCTGGTTTCTCTTCAGGAAACGCACAGGCCTTTCGCCCTTACTAGAGACTTCTATTAAAGCTAGTCTCCGGTGGGGTGTGGGTTTTTGTGTTTTTTTGAGAAATCTAGGGTTTTTCCTTTTTCCTCACTAGGCTCTATGCCCCTCCTTTTTTTCTATTCTTGGTCGGGGAGCACGTCTTCTCAGTAGGTGGCTTGTCCGCTGCTGGGAGGTGGCTCCCCCGACCCACCCCCCCTCTTTGAGCGGAACAGGCCGGGATCCGAGAGGAGCTGCCGGAGACCCGCGACTCTTCCAGTAGGTGGCCTTTTCACCACTGGGGCAGTTCGGCCGCTGGGCAGCCCCCCTCCAAAGAGCGGAAAGGCCGGACCCCGAGAGGAGCTTCCAAAGACCGCGACTCTTCCAGTAGGTGACCAGTAGGTGGCCTGCCCGCCACTGGAGCCACTGGAGCACGAGTTCGGCCCCTGGGCAGCCCCCCTCCAAAGAGCGGAAAGGCCGGACCCCGAGAGGAGCTTCCAAAGACCGCGACTCTTCCAGTAGGTGACCAGTAGGTGGCCTGCCCGCCACTGGAGCCACTGGAGCACGAGTTCGGCCCCTGGGCAGCCCCCCTCCAAAGAGCGGACAGGCCGGACCCCGAGAGGAGCTTCCAAAGACCGCGACTCTTTCAGTAGGTGGCCTGCCCGCCACTGGAGCACGAGTTCGGCCCCTGGGCAGCCCCCCTCAAAAGAGCGGAAAGGCCGGACCCCGAGAGGAGCTTCCGAAGACCTCGACTCCCCCAAGCACGCCAGAGGTGAGAGAGGGCCCAACACCCACCAGCCGACCCAGCTGAGCCAGTGGACCCCAACCAGACCAGGAGGGAGGACAACTATAACATCTAAGCTAGGAGCGAGAGGGACACAGGGGAGTGCTTTGAAGACCGTAGGTCTCTGGCCACCTGGTGTCCCCACTCGCTCTCAGGTGTCCCTCTTTTGTCCCCAGACGGGAACCCAGTTCCAGACCCAAGCCAGAGTCCAAAATCTGCCGTGAGGACCTGAGAGGAACAACACCCCTAACCTAACGGCAAGTACCCTATTCCCCCCCCCAAAAAATTATCTACAACCTCCCCCTAACCCTATTCCTCTCCCTCCTTCCTCCCTGATCCCCCACCCCCCCCACCCCACTCCAACGATGAACCCCGGAGCGATGCGGCGCTACAACGCCGTCAGGTTGACGCTCAACCCAACTGAGGAGGCTGCCAGGGATGGAGCCCCCCAACAGAAGACTGCCAGACCAGTAACAACGATGACCCGCCTGGAATTCAGCAGGGCGGTTCTACAGAGAGGTATGGGCTTTGTGCCGTCTGATCTAAACTGCCTGGTGAAGCCCCCTGGGCCGAATGAATGTTTTGAAGTTAGCTTTAAAACCCCCCAACTGTTAGAGGAATTCTGGACCTTTCATAGGATTAATGAACACAAACCCCCACTTAACCGTTTTACAGCCCACCCACTAACGGATTTAGAATCAAAAGTGGTCACAATTCAATTCCACAATGAGGTGATTCAGGAATATGATATTGAGGTGTGGCTACACCGTCATGCCACCCTTAAATCGGGGGCCCGGATGGTCCTGGATGAAGACGGAGTGTGGACGGGGGCCAAGAAATGGCTGGTGCAACTCCGTCCGGACCCGGAGGGGATAGGCGGAGTCCAACATATCCCCAGCACCATCAACCTGGGGAACAACAGGGGCTCCGTCTACTACTACGGTATGCCGAAGCTCTGCAGGAACTGCGGCCAATTGGGCCATCTGGCAGCGGCCTGCAAGGCCGTGGTATGTAAAATCTGCCGCCAAGACCACCCGACGTCGGAGTGCACCACGACCAGACCTTGCAACCTGTGCGGGGGACAGGGGCATCTTTACCGTGACTGCCCAAGTTCCTATGCAAGTAGAGCCCGGGGCTATAAATCCAACCAACCACCACCCCAACCCCCACCCCCACCCCAACCCACACCCCCACCCCCACCCCAACCCCCACCCCAACCCCCACCCCAACCCACACCCCAACCCACACCCAACATGGAGGAAGAGAAGGGAGAGACGGAGGAGGACCGGCGCCCGAGCGATGGAGGGGACGATCAGAGCTCGAGCGACGGAGAAGGAGAAGGAGAGGAACCAACCGTCCCAGCACCCCCTACAGACAACCTCAACACCCACCCCCTCCTAAACCCCATGGCCACCTCCACCCCCTGCAAAAACACCATGAAGGGGGAGCCGGCCTCTATTGAGATAGCCACCAGCAGCACACCGCAGATCCACCTCCCCTCCCAATCAGACAGTGAAAATGACTGGAGCTTGGCTCAACCAAAACGCAAAAGACCACAAAAAAAGGCAATCCGGAAAAAACCAGACAAAAAGACTACTCCAGAACCCAAACCCCAACGCCATACAGGTAAGCCGGCTCCCCCCCCCAAACCCTCCTCCCCACCCTCTTCCTCTCTCCAGTCATCACATGCTCCTCACCCTGCACAGCCCACCAGCCACCCCCAGTCCATGCTCACCGGACCGTACGGGCCACCGAAAATCACCTCATCAACAACACAGATGAGGGGGCCACCAGGCAGTCAGAGGGGAGACAACCCCCACACCATGAGCAGCCAAGGGGAGGTACCACACTATCTGGCCCCCAACGACCCATTGGAGGGCCTCAACCTCATGTGCAATAGTTTAGCAAAAATTGGAACAAACCAAATCCAAGAACCATGAGGATAACAATCTCATCTCTCAACACCAGAAGCCTCCGGCAACCAGACAAACGGGAGGTCGTCTACCAGTACATCACCCAACATCAGTCAGACATGTATATCCTCCAGGAGTGCGCCATCCCATTCAAGGAGATGGACGCCACCCTGGAGGAGGAATGGACACGGGGGGACTCTCTCTGGTCAGGCTCAAACATTGATAGAGCTGATGGGGTCGGCATTTTGGTGGCCAACCCTTTTCTGCAGACCAAAAAGGGGGAGGTTGTAGAGAGCGGGCGAATCCTGGTTCTGGACCTAGAGATCCAGGGTTCGCCGCTGAGGGTCATCAATGTGTACGGCCCAACCAACGTGGCCAAGAGAGTCTCCCTTTTCAAGAAACTTCGGTCTCTCCTCCTCATCCCCACACCAGTCCTAGTGGGGGGAGATTTCAACTGTGCCCTCCGGGATGAGGACCGCAGCAGGCCCAGGAGAGACCGATCCACTACAGAACTTCAGTCCATCATAGACGACTTCCAACTGGTAGACGCCGGTGGCACCTCCCCGCCGACACACACAAGGGTGAGTTCCTCCGGGAATTCTTCCTCCAGGATAGACATGTTCTTGCTCTCGCCAGGTCTGAGGATGGGAACCCTGACCAGCCAGGCGGCCCACTTCTCGGACCACAGGATGTTGACAGTGTCCCTGGAATGGGATGGCCAAACAAGAGCGGGTAGGGGTACCTGGAGGATGAATACATCGATCCTTCAGGACCCAACAGTGGTGCATTCCTTCTCCAGGCGCTACCTGGAGTGGAGGACCCTAAAAGAACTGTTCGACTCCCCGATAGAGTGGTGGGAGATGGTTAAGGCCAGGACAAAGGGCTACTTCGGGTCAGTCGGAAGGAGGAAAGCGGCAGAACAGAGGGCCAGGTTTCAACACCACAACGCGGCCCTCCAACGCCTAAGTCTCCTACAACTGGGTGGTCTGGATGTGGCCCGAGAACTGGCTGAGACCAAACAACACCTTGCCACCCTCTACCGGGAGCAACAACAAAAGAAACAGTTCAGGGAAAAACTCCAGGGCCTGGAGGAGGAGGAGAAATGCACACGCCACTTCTTCCGCAAGGCACGGTCAAAACACAAGCCTATCCTGTCCCTATACGACACCAATGGGGACACCGTGTCAGACAGAGGCAACATCCCGGGGGTGGCAAGAGAGTTCTACGAGAGTCTCTACAACATCAAGACAACCGACGAGACTCTCATGGCCACCTTCCTGGATGGTCTGGACCGGGTCCCCGAGGGTGGTGAGAGTGAGAACCCAGAGCTGACCACGGAGGAGCTCACCCGGGCCGTGCACTCCTTGAATACACACAAGGCCCCTGGACCGGATGGGATCCCAGCAGAGTTCTACAAGACTCTCTGGGATCTCCTCAAGGAGGACTTGGCGGAGGTCTTCAAAGCCGTCTACAGGGAAGGGAGGCTTGGAGAGTCAATGAGACAGAGTACGGTCACACTGATCCCCAAGAAAGGGGACCTCAAGGACCTCCGGAACTGGCGCCCCATCAATCTCCTCCCAGTGGACTATAAAATTATGACAAAAGCCCTCACCCAACGGTTTCAAACCCTCCTCCCCTCAGTTATAGCCCCTGACCAAACCTGTAGCGTCCCCGGTAGGTCCATCAACGACAACCTGCTCCTGGTGAGAGACCTCATCCTGCACTCCCAGGAGCGGAGGTCCCCTTTAGGCCTTCTCAGCCTGGATCAGGAGAAGGCCTTTGACAGGGTTAGCCATGGTTTCCTGCAGAGGGTGCTGAGGGGCATGAACTTCCCCCAGCACCTGCTCAACTGGACCGAACTCTGCTACAACAACATCACGAGCAGAGTTCGGATCAACAACCAGTTGACAGACCCCTTCCCCATCAAAGCTGGAGTACGGCAGGGATGCCCCTTGGCCCCTCTACTGTACGTCATCTACCTGGAGCCGTTCCTACGGAAGATCAGGAGCTCCCCCAACATCATGGGCTACCCTCTACCAGGGGCCCGGGGGGAGAGGCTCAAGGTGGTGGCGTACATGGACGACATTACCATCGTCGGCACAGATAGTCGCTCCATTTCCACAGCAACGAAAGTGGTGGAGGACTACTGTGCAGCCACTGGCGCCCTGATCAATAGGGGTAAGTGTGAGCTGTTTCTGTCGCAGCACTGGCAGGAGAACCTGGCAACCTCCTTCCCTGTAAAGACGGAAAACATTAAGCTGCTGGGGATCACCTACCAGAAAGATGGAGGAGCCTCCGGCAGCTGGAAGGAGACCATCCGCCAGGTCCAAAAGAAGATCTGTGAGTGGAGTGCACGGCCTCTCACAATGACAGGCAAGATCCTGGTCCTGAAGGCGATTGTTCTTCCCATTCTCCTTTACCTGGGCAGGGTGTTTCCCCCAGACAGAGCAGTATCCAAAACCATCGAAAGGATCATGTTTACCTTTGTCTGGGGGAGCCAGATGGAAAAACTAAAACGCACCACCCTGTACAAAACAGTGGAGAATGGGGGGAAAGGGGTCCCAGACATCCTAAACATCATTAGGGCACAGGGACTCTCCAACCTCATCAACAACATCAACAACAAAGATAGGAAAGCCAGGTTCTTTGAAATATACTATGCCACACCCATCCTCCGGACACTCAGGGTGACCGCATCAATAAATCACACTGTGCCCTACAGCTGGGACCCCCCTCCAGTCTACAAGATATGGAGGGACTTTGCCTTCAAGACAGGATTGTCCGCGGCTGGGCTGGCCTCATGGAAATACAAAGACATTATGACCTTCATAAGGTCGAAGGAAACCATTACTCACCCCAAAGCCAGCACAGCCGTGGACTCCAAACAGGTATGGAAAAACATTAATCATAAATGTACTAACAATAAACAAAAAGACATTGCCTGGATGGCTGCTCATGGTTGTCTCCCCACTAGGGAATTCTTGCATAGGCGGCACATCGCAACGACTGATAAATGCCCCCACGGATGCACGGACACAGAACACATTAACCACCTGTTCTGTGAGTGCTCCGTGGCCAGGCGGGTCTGGGCCCTGTTTGTTCCCTCTGTCTCCCTAAACAGCCTGCTGACCCTGCCCCGCTTGACGAGCGAGAACATCCTGTATGGTCCTCCCGGGGGGTGCACAACCCCCCAACTACAACAACAGTGGAGGATCATCAGCGCCGTCAAGCAGGTACTCTGGGAGACGAGGAACATCAGGGTCTATCAGAAACAGAGCGTCCACCTGACAACCCTGAGGAGGAGAATCACCCTCTGCCTCAGGGACCATGCTATTGTTGACTTTAAAAATAACCCGGATCAAGCAAGAGCGGTGTGGGGGGTGGAGAGATGGAAGGACGTCATCCTCTAAATCCCCCCCCCATGCCGCGCCGCATCGCCCAACCCCCCCCCACCCCGGGCCTACCTCACTACACCACCAGTTCCTGCACTATCACCTTCACCACCGTTCCAGCACAAGCCCTGGTCAGCAGTATCACCATCACAAGGACCAGGAGAGGAGCAGCGCACAACACCAACAGGGAAGTTTACTGCACCTTCCACCACCTACACATGTACACAGCACTGACCCACTTCCTACCCTCACCAGAATATCACCACACACAACCCACAGCCGAACCAGCCGTCCCTGCCAGCACCACCAGCACCAGGATGACCAACACCACTGGGTCACAGGGAAGTACTGATCACCCGCCTGACACCAAAATGCACACTACACAAACCATGCACACCTCCCTTCTCTCACTCCTGTATCTTTTCAGGCACATGTCATATCCAGCTCTGACACCTACCCAGGCTTCCAGACCCAGGAGCAGAGACCGGCGGGAACCACCACGTCACCCCAGCACCAACCCCAGGTTCCAACTCAGCGACCCCAAACCCCCTGTTCCGGGCCCCCCCCGCCCAACTCCAGGCCCCCAGCTACAGGCCCAGTCCCCTACCCGCCAACCCCCAACCCCCAGCCCGGAACAAGCTGAGAAGAGCCAGGGAGCTTTTTCCCTGGATAAGCTGTGTACAGGTTTTTCGCCTCTGCTTGCCTGCCATGCGCCGAGCTCTCTGGGCCTCTCCTCAGGGGCCTCCGGTCGGCCTGCGTGCTCGATCTGCTCCGCCGCTGGGGCGCCTGGTCCGGCTAGCCTCGTGAAGGGCTACAGGAGTCTGAGCCTGGTGGGCTGGGCCGGATGCGCCGGTGGTGGGGCGGGTCGGGTGAGTCGGGTGTGTGGGGTCCCTCGGGGGAGGGAGGTGGGGGAGCCACGGCTTTGCACTGGTGGGCAAACTGGATAGTAGTCGCTCTACAACTAGAGGGCTGCAGGGGAATTTTTTTCCCGGATGCACAGCGAACAGGTTTTTTACCCCTGCCTCCTACCGACACTGGAACCTGGACACTGAACACTGAACACTGAACATTACACTACACTGGACAATACACTGAACACTGAGCACTTTAGTTAGTTTAATGTTGGTTGTTGTTGAATGTAATGTCTTAAATGTCTGATTGTTTGATTAATTGATTGTATATACGGTGTTGTGTTTTTATAAAAACCAATAAAAAACACCTGTTCTTATCAGTTTAAGATCCACTACAGAACTTCAGTCCATCATAGACGACTTCCAACTGGTAGACGCCGGTGGCACCTCCCCGCCGACACACACAAGGGTGAGTTCCTCCGGGAATTCTTCCTCCAGGATAGACATGTTCTTGCTCTCGCCAGGTCTGAGGATGGGAACCCTGACCAGCCAGGCGGCCCACTTCTCGGACCACAGGATGTTGACAGTGTCCCTGGAATGGGATGGCCAAACAAGAGCGGGTAGGGGTACCTGGAGGATGAATACATCGATCCTTCAGGACCCAACAGTGGTGCATTCCTTCTCCAGGCGCTACCTGGAGTGGAGGACCCTAAAAGAACTGTTCGACTCCCCGATAGAGTGGTGGGAGATGGTTAAGGCCAGGACAAAGGGCTACTTCGGGTCAGTCGGAAGGAGGAAAGCGGCAGAACAGAGGGCCAGGTTTCAACACCACAACGCGGCCCTCCAACGCCTAAGTCTCCTACAACTGGGTGGTCTGGATGTGGCCCGAGAACTGGCTGAGACCAAACAACACCTTGCCACCCTCTACCGGGAGCAACAACAAAAGAAACAGTTCAGGGAAAAACTCCAGGGCCTGGAGGAGGAGGAGAAATGCACACGCCACTTCTTCCGCAAGGCACGGTCAAAACACAAGCCTATCCTGTCCCTATACGACACCAATGGGGACACCGTGTCAGACAGAGGCAACATCCCGGGGGTGGCAAGAGAGTTCTACGAGAGTCTCTACAACATCAAGACAACCGACGAGACTCTCATGGCCACCTTCCTGGATGGTCTGGACCGGGTCCCCGAGGGTGGTGAGAGTGAGAACCCAGAGCTGACCACGGAGGAGCTCACCCGGGCCGTGCACTCCTTGAATACACACAAGGCCCCTGGACCGGATGGGATCCCAGCAGAGTTCTACAAGACTCTCTGGGATCTCCTCAAGGAGGACTTGGCGGAGGTCTTCAAAGCCGTCTACAGGGAAGGGAGGCTTGGAGAGTCAATGAGACAGAGTACGGTCACACTGATCCCCAAGAAAGGGGACCTCAAGGACCTCCGGAACTGGCGCCCCATCAATCTCCTCCCAGTGGACTATAAAATTATGACAAAAGCCCTCACCCAACGGTTTCAAACCCTCCTCCCCTCAGTTATAGCCCCTGACCAAACCTGTAGCGTCCCCGGTAGGTCCATCAACGACAACCTGCTCCTGGTGAGAGACCTCATCCTGCACTCCCAGGAGCGGAGGTCCCCTTTAGGCCTTCTCAGCCTGGATCAGGAGAAGGCCTTTGACAGGGTTAGCCATGGTTTCCTGCAGAGGGTGCTGAGGGGCATGAACTTCCCCCAGCACCTGCTCAACTGGACCGAACTCTGCTACAACAACATCACGAGCAGAGTTCGGATCAACAACCAGTTGACAGACCCCTTCCCCATCAAAGCTGGAGTACGGCAGGGATGCCCCTTGGCCCCTCTACTGTACGTCATCTACCTGGAGCCGTTCCTACGGAAGATCAGGAGCTCCCCCAACATCATGGGCTACCCTCTACCAGGGGCCCGGGGGGAGAGGCTCAAGGTGGTGGCGTACATGGACGACATTACCATCGTCGGCACAGATAGTCGCTCCATTTCCACAGCAACGAAAGTGGTGGAGGACTACTGTGCAGCCACTGGCGCCCTGATCAATAGGGGTAAGTGTGAGCTGTTTCTGTCGCAGCACTGGCAGGAGAACCTGGCAACCTCCTTCCCTGTAAAGACGGAAAACATTAAGCTGCTGGGGATCACCTACCAGAAAGATGGAGGAGCCTCCGGCAGCTGGAAGGAGACCATCCGCCAGGTCCAAAAGAAGATCTGTGAGTGGAGTGCACGGCCTCTCACAATGACAGGCAAGATCCTGGTCCTGAAGGCTATTGTTCTTCCCATTCTCCTTTACCTGGGCAGGGTGTTTCCCCCAGACAGAGCAGTATCCAAAACCATCGAAAGGATCATGTTTACCTTTGTCTGGGGGAGCCAGATGGAAAAACTAAAACGCACCACCCTGTACAAAACAGTGGAGAATGGGGGGAAAGGGGTCCCAGACATCCTAAACATCATTAGGGCACAGGGACTCTCCAACCTCATCAACAACATCAACAACAAAGATAGGAAAGCCAGGTTCTTTGAAATATACTATGCCACACCCATCCTCCGGACACTCAGGGTGACCGCATCAATAAATCACACTGTGCCCTACAGCTGGGACCCCCCTCCAGTCTACAAGATATGGAGGGACTTTGCCTTCAAGACAGGATTGTCCGCGGCTGGGCTGGCCTCATGGAAATACAAAGACATTATGACCTTCATAAGGTCGAAGGAAACCATTACTCACCCCAAGGCCAGCACAGCCGTGGACTCCAAACAGGTATGGAAAAACATTAATCATAAATGTACTAACAATAAACAAAAAGACATTGCCTGGATGGCTGCTCATGGTTGTCTCCCCACTAGGGAATTCTTGCATAGGCGGCACATCGCAACGACCGACAAATGCCCCCACGGATGCACGGACACAGAACACATTAACCACCTGTTCTGTGAGTGCTCCGTGGCCAGGCGGGTCTGGGCCCTGTTTGTTCCCTCTGTCTCCCTAAACAGCCTGCTGACCCTGCCCCGCTTGACGAGCGAGAACATCCTGTATGGTCCTCCCGGGGGGTGCACAACCCCCCAACTACAACAACAGTGGAGGATCATCAGCGCCGTCAAGCAGGTACTCTGGGAGACGAGGAACATCAGGGTCTATCAGAAACAGAGCGTCCACCTGACAACCCTGAGGAGGAGAATCACCCTCTGCCTCTGATGGCCTTCTGATGGCCTGCGTGCTCGATCTGCTCCGCCGCTGGGGCACCTGGTCCGGCTAGCCTCGTGAAGGGCTACAGGAGTCTGAGCCTGGTGGGCTGGGCCGGACGCGCCGGTGGTGGGTCGGGTGAGTCGGGTGTGTGGGGTCCCTCGGGGGAGGGAGGTGGGGGAGCCACGGCTTTGCACTGGTGGGCAAACTGGATAGTAGTCGCTCTACAACTAGAGGGCTGCAGGGGAATTTTTTCCCGGATGCACAGCGAACAGGTTTTTTACCCCTGCCTCCTACCGACACTGGAACCTGGACACTGAACACTGAACACTGAACATTACACTACACTGGACAATACACTGAACACTGAGCACTTTAGTTAGTTTAATGTTGGTTGTTGTTGAATGTAATGTCTTAAATGTCTGATTGTTTGATTAATTGATTGTATACACGGTGTTGCGTTTTTATAAAAACCAATAAAAAAAAACACTGTTCTTATCAGTTCTGTTCTTATCTGTTCTTATCAGTTTCTCATCACCTCATGTGCAATAGTTTAGCAAAAATTGGAACAAACCAAATCCAAGAACCATGAGGATAACAATCTCATCCCTCAACACCAGAAGCCTCCGGCAACCAGACAAACGGGAGGTCGTCTACCAGTACATCACCCAACATCAGTCAGACATGTATATCCTCCAGGAGTGCGCCATCCCATTCAAGGAGATGGACGCCACCCTGGAGGAGGAATGGACACGGGGGGACTCTCTCTGGTCAGGCTCAAACATTGATAGAGCTGATGGGGTCGGCATTTTGGTGGCCAACCCTTTTCTGCAGACCAAAAAGGGGGAGGTTGTAGAGAGCGGGCGAATCCTGGTTCTGGACCTAGAGATCCAGGGTTCGCCGCTGAGGGTCATCAATGTGTACGGCCCAACCAACGTGGCCAAGAGAGTCTCCCTTTTCAAGAAACTTCGGTCTCTCCTCCTCATCCCCACACCAGTCCTAGTGGGGGGAGATTTCAACTGTGCCCTCCGGGATGAGGACCGCAGCAGGCCCAGGAGAGACCGATCCACTACAGAACTTCAGTCCATCATAGACGACTTCCAACTGGTAGACGCCGGTGGCACCTCCCCGCCGACACACACAAGGGTGAGTTCCTCCGGGAATTCTTCCTCCAGGATAGACATGTTCTTGCTCTCGCCAGGTCTGAGGATGGGAACCCTGACCAGCCAGGCGGCCCACTTCTCGGACCACAGGATGTTGACAGTGTCCCTGGAATGGGATGGCCAAACAAGAGCGGGTAGGGGTACCTGGAGGATGAATACATCGATCCTTCAGGACCCAACAGTGGTGCATTCCTTCTCCAGGCGCTACCTGGAGTGGAGGACCCTAAAAGAACTGTTCGACTCCCCGATAGAGTGGTGGGAGATGGTTAAGGCCAGGACAAAGGGCTACTTCGGGTCAGTCGGAAGGAGGAAAGCGGCAGAACAGAGGGCCAGGTTTCAACACCACAACGCGGCCCTCCAACGCCTAAGTCTCCTACAACTGGGTGGTCTGGATGTGGCCCGAGAACTGGCTGAGACCAAACAACACCTTGCCACCCTCTACCGGGAGCAACAACAAAAGAAACAGTTCAGGGAAAAACTCCAGGGCCTGGAGGAGGAGGAGAAATGCACACGCCACTTCTTCCGCAAGGCACGGTCAAAACACAAGCCTATCCTGTCCCTATACGACACCAATGGGGACACCGTGTCAGACAGAGGCAACATCCCGGGGGTGGCAAGAGAGTTCTACGAGAGTCTCTACAACATCAAGACAACCGACGAGACTCTCATGGCCACCTTCCTGGATGGTCTGGACCGGGTCCCCGAGGGTGGTGAGAGTGAGAACCCAGAGCTGACCACGGAGGAGCTCACCCGGGCCGTGCACTCCTTGAATACACACAAGGCCCCTGGACCGGATGGGATCCCAGCAGAGTTCTACAAGACTCTCTGGGATCTCCTCAAGGAGGACTTGGCGGAGGTCTTCAAAGCCGTCTACAGGGAAGGGAGGCTTGGAGAGTCAATGAGACAGAGTACGGTCACACTGATCCCCAAGAAAGGGGACCTCAAGGACCTCCGGAACTGGCGCCCCATCAATCTCCTCCCAGTGGACTATAAAATTATGACAAAAGCCCTCACCCAACGGTTTCAAACCCTCCTCCCCTCAGTTATAGCCCCTGACCAAACCTGTAGCGTCCCCGGTAGGTCCATCAACGACAACCTGCTCCTGGTGAGAGACCTCATCCTGCACTCCCAGGAGCGGAGGTCCCCTTTAGGCCTTCTCAGCCTGGATCAGGAGAAGGCCTTTGACAGGGTTAGCCATGGTTTCCTGCAGAGGGTGCTGAGGGGCATGAACTTCCCCCAGCACCTGCTCAACTGGACCGAACTCTGCTACAACAACATCACGAGCAGAGTTCGGATCAACAACCAGTTGACAGACCCCTTCCCCATCAAAGCTGGAGTACGGCAGGGATGCCCCTTGGCCCCTCTACTGTACGTCATCTACCTGGAGCCGTTCCTACGGAAGATCAGGAGCTCCCCCAACATCATGGGCTACCCTCTACCAGGGGCCCGGGGGGAGAGGCTCAAGGTGGTGGCGTACATGGACGACATTACCATCGTCGGCACAGATAGTCGCTCCATTTCCACAGCAACGAAAGTGGTGGAGGACTACTGTGCAGCCACTGGCGCCCTGATCAATAGGGGTAAGTGTGAGCTGTTTCTGTCGCAGCACTGGCAGGAGAACCTGGCAACCTCCTTCCCTGTAAAGACGGAAAACATTAAGCTGCTGGGGATCACCTACCAGAAAGATGGAGGAGCCTCCGGCAGCTGGAAGGAGACCATCCGCCAGGTCCAAAAGAAGATCTGTGAGTGGAGTGCACGGCCTCTCACAATGACAGGCAAGATCCTGGTCCTGAAGGCTATTGTTCTTCCCATTCTCCTTTACCTGGGCAGGGTGTTTCCCCCAGACAGAGCAGTATCCAAAACCATCGAAAGGATCATGTTTACCTTTGTCTGGGGGAGCCAGATGGAAAAACTAAAACGCACCACCCTGTACAAAACAGTGGAGAATGGGGGGAAAGGGGTCCCAGACATCCTAAACATCATTAGGGCACAGGGACTCTCCAACCTCATCAACAACATCAACAACAAAGATAGGAAAGCCAGGTTCTTTGAAATATACTATGCCACACCCATCCTTCGGACACTCAGGGTGACCGCATCAATAAATCACACTGTGCCCTACAGCTGGGACCCCCCTCCAGTCTACAAGATATGGAGGGACTTTGCCTTCAAGACAGGATTGTCCGCGGCTGGGCTGGCCTCATGGAAATACAAAGACATTATGACCTTCATAAGGTCGAAGGAAACCATTACTCACCCCAAGGCCAGCACAGCCGTGGACTCCAAACAGGTATGGAAAAACATTAATCATAAATGTACTAACAATAAACAAAAAGACATTGCCTGGATGGCTGCTCATGGTTGTCTCCCCACTAGGGAATTCTTGCATAGGCGGCACATCGCAACGACTGATAAATGCCCCCACGGATGCACGGACACAGAACACATTAACCACCTGTTCTGTGAGTGCTCCGTGGCCAGGCGGGTCTGGGCCCTGTTTGTTCCCTCTGTCTCCCTAAACAGCCTGCTGACCCTGCCCCGCTTGACGAGCGAGAACATCCTGTATGGTCCTCCCGGGGGGTGCACAACCCCCCAACTACAACAACAGTGGAGGATCATCAGCGCCGTCAAGCAGGTACTCTGGGAGACGAGGAACATCAGGGTCTATCAGAAACAGAGCGTCCACCTGACAACCCTGAGGAGGAGAATCACCCTCTGCCTCAGGGACCATGCTATTGTTGACTTTAAAAATAACCCGGATCAAGCAAGAGCGGTGTGGGGGGTGGAGAGATGGAAGGACGTCATCCTCTAAACCCCCCCCCATGCCGCGCCGCATCGACCAACCCCCCCCCACCCCGGGCCTACCTCACTACACCACCAGTTCCTGCACTATCACCTTCACCACTGTTCCAGCACAAGCCCTGGTCAGCAGTATCACCATCACAAGGACCAGGAGAGGAGCAGCGCACAACACCAACAGGGAAGTTTACTGCACCTTCCACCACCTACACATGTACACAGCACTGACCCACTTCCTACTCTCACCAGAATATCAACACACACAACCCACAGCCGAACCAGCCGTCTCTGCCAGCACCACCAGCACCAGGATGACCAACACCACTGGGTCACAGGGAAGTACTGATCACCCGCCTGACACCAAAATGCACACTACACAAACCATGCACACCTCCCTTCTCTCACTCCTGTATCTTTTCAGGCACATGTCATATCCAGCTCTGACACCTACCCAGGCTTCCAGACCCAGGAGCAGAGACCGGCGGGAACCACCACGTCACCCCAGCACCAACCCCAGGTTCCAACTCAGCGACCCCAAACCCCCTGTTCCGGGCCCCCCCCCCCCAACTCCAGGCCCCCAGCTACAGGCCCAGTCCCCTACCCGCCAACCCCCAACCCCCAGCCCGGAACAAGCTGAGAAGAGCCAGGGAGCTTTTTCCCTGGATAAGCTGTGTACAGGTTTTTCGCCTCTGCTTGCCTGCCATGCGCCGAGCTCTCTGGGCCTCTCCTCAGGGGCCTCCGGTCGGCCTGCGTGCTCGATCTGCTCCGCCGCTGGGGCACCTGGTCCGGCTAGCCTCGTGAAGGGCTACAGGAGTCTGAGCCTGGTGGGCTGGGCCGGACGCGCCGGTGGTGGGTCGGGTGAGTCGGGTGTGTGGGGTCCCTCGGGGGAGGGAGGTGGGGGAGCCACGGCTTTGCACTGGTGGGCAAACTGGATAGTAGTCGCTCTACAACTAGAGGGCTGCAGGGGAATTTTTCCCCGGATGCACAGCGAACAGGTTTTTTACCCCTGCCTCCTACCGACACTGGAACCTGGACACTGAACACTGAACACTGAACATTACACTACACTGGACAATACACTGAACACTGAGCACTTTAGTTAGTTTAATGTTGGTTGTTGTTGAATGTAATGTCTTAAATGTCTGATTGTTTGATTAATTGATTGTATACACGGTGTTGCGTTTTTATAAAAACCAATAAAAAACACTTAATATCTGATACGTCCCCTACCCGGGGACCATATATTAAATTGATTTTTGCAACAGGGAGCTGGAATCGGGGCTTGCTCCGTCCACTCCACGCATCGACCTGGTATTGCAGTACATCCAGGAACGGTGCACTCCTATCTCATGTGAAGAAGAAGAAGAAGAAGAAGAAAAAATGTATAGAAGAGAAGAAGAACTCAAGGGCACACTAGTAGTGGTGTGGTTTCAGGCGGGATTTGTCCAACTCACTATCCACTAGACCACCACTACCCACGACGAAGAAGAAGAAGAAGAAGAAGAAGAAGAAGAAGAAGAAGAAGAAGAAGAAGAAGAAGAAGAAGAAGAAGAAGAAGAAGAAGAAGAAGAAGAAGAAGAAGAAGAAGAAGAAGAAGAAGAAGAAGAAGAAGAAGAAGAAGAAGAAGAAGAAGAAGAAGAAGAATAAGAAGAAGAAGAAGAACTCAAGGGCACACTAGTAGTGGTGTGGTTTCAGGCGGGATTTGAACTCACAACCTTCCGATCACAAGTCCAACTCACTATCCACTAGACCACCACTACCCACGACGACGAAGAAGAAGAAGAAGAAGAAGAAGAAGAAATTTTTAATTAAAAAAAAAATTATAGAAGAGAAGAAGAAGTCAAGGGCACACTAGTAGTGGTGTGGTTTCAGGTGGGATTTGAACGCACAACCTTCCGATCACAAGTCCAACTCACTATCCACTAGACCACCACTACCCACAAAAAACGCACAAGCCTTTCGCCTTTTACTAAAGACTTCTGTGGAGAGGAACACTTACGAGTTCAAGCTATTTTTGGCAGGCTCTGCGTCTAGCTGAGCCCATATCCGTGTTTCAAGGTAAGCCAGGTGGGGGTCACAGGTCACAGGTCACAGGTCAACCCAGCTTTCACACTTTGACCTTAATGGCGGCGGAGGTGGGCGCGGTTCAATTTCTGGGTTATCGCTTCTCGGCCTTTTGGCTAAGATCAAGTGTAGTATCTGTTCTGTGTC
Organism: Nansenia antarctica; assembly: GCF_963989245.1. Lineage (NCBI taxonomy): Eukaryota > Metazoa > Chordata > Actinopteri > Argentiniformes > Microstomatidae > Nansenia > Nansenia antarctica. Next base: position 33,826,821 of record NC_137681.1, on the reverse strand, counting down.
GCCAGGGGTACCTGGAGGATGAATACATCGATCCTTCAGGACCCAACAGTGGTGCATTCCTTCTCCAGGCGCTACCTGGAGTGGAGGACCCTAAAAGAACTGTTCGACTCCCCGATAGAGTGGTGGGAGATGGTTAAGGCCAGGACAAAGGGCTACTTCGGGTCAGTCGGAAGGAGGAAAGCGGCAGAACAGAGGGCCAGGTTTCAACACCACAACGCGGCCCTCCAACGCCTAAGTCTCCTACAACTGGGTGGTCTGGATGTGGCCCGAGAACTGGCTGAGACCAAACAACACCTTGCCACCCTCTACCGGGAGCAACAACAAAAGAAACAGTTCAGGGAAAAACTCCAGGGCCTGGAGGAGGAGGAGAAATGCACACGCCACTTCTTCCGCAAGGCACGGTCAAAACACAAGCCTATCCTGTCCCTATACAACACCAATGGGGACACCGTGTCAGACAGAGGCAACATCCCGGGGGTGGCAAGAGAGTTCTACGAGAGTCTCTACAACATCAAGACAACCGACGAGACTCTCATGGCCACCTTCCTGGATGGTCTGGACCGGGTCCCCGAGGGTGGTGAGAGTGAGAACCCAGAGCTGACCACGGAGGAGCTCACCCGGGCCGTGCACTCCTTGAATACACACAAGGCCCCTGGACCGGATGGGATCCCAGCAGAGTTCTACAAGACTCTCTGGGATCTCCTCAAGGAGGACTTGGCGGAGGTCTTCAAAGCCGTCTACAGGGAAGGGAGGCTTGGAGAGTCAATGAGACAGAGTACGGTCACACTGATCCCCAAGAAAGGGGACCTCAAGGACCTCCGGAACTGGCGCCCCATCAATCTCCTCCCAGTGGACTATAAAATTATGACAAAAGCCCTCACCCAACGGTTTCAAACCCTCCTCCCCTCAGTTATAGCCCCTGACCAAACCTGTAGCGTCCCCGGTAGGTCCATCAACGACAACCTGCTCCTGGTGAGAGACCTCATCCTGCACTCCCAGGAGCGGAGGTCCCCTTTAGGCCTTCTCAGCCTGGATCAGGAGAAGGCCTTTGACAGGGTTAGCCATGGTTTCCTGCAGAGGGTGCTGAGGGGCATGAACTTCCCCCAGCACCTGCTCAACTGGACCGAACTCTGCTACAACAACATCACGAGCAGAGTTCGGATCAACAACCAGTTGACAGACCCCTTCCCCATCAAAGCTGGAGTACGGCAGGGATGCCCCTTGGCCCCTCTACTGTACGTCATCTACCTGGAGCCGTTCCTACGGAAGATCAGGAGCTCCCCCAACATCATGGGCTACCCTCTACCAGGGGCCCGGGGGGAGAGGCTCAAGGTGGTGGCGTACATGGACGACATTACCATCGTCGGCACAGATAGTCGCTCCATTTCCACAGCAACGAAAGTGGTGGAGGACTACTGTGCAGCCACGGGCGCCCTGATCAATAGGGGTAAGTGTGAGCTGTTTCTGTCACAGCACTGGCAGGAGAACCTGGCAACCTCCTTCCCTGTAAAGACGGAAAACATTAAGCTGCTGGGGATCACCTACCAGAAAGATGGAGGAGCCTCCGGCAGCTGGAAGGAGACCATCCGCCAGGTCCAAAAGAAGATCTGTGAGTGGAGTGCACGGCCTCTCACAATGACAGGCAAGATCCTGGTCCTGAAGGCTATTGTTCTTCCCATTCTCCTTTACCTGGGCAGGGTGTTTCCCCCAGACAGAGCAGTATCCAAAACCATCGAAAGGATCATGTTTACCTTTGTCTGGGGGAGCCAGATGGAAAAACTAAAACGCACCACCCTGTACAAAACAGTGGAGAATGGGGGGAAAGGGGTCCCAGACATCCTAAACATCATTAGGGCACAGGGACTCTCCAACCTCATCAACAACATCAACAACAAAGATAGGAAAGCCAGGTTCTTTGAAATATACTATGCCACACCCATCCTCCGGACACTCAGGGTGACCGCATCAATAAATCACACTGTGCCCTACAGCTGGGACCCCCCTCCAGTCTACAAGATATGGAGGGACTTTGCCTTCAAGACAGGATTGTCCGCGGCTGGGCTGGCCTCATGGAAATACAAAGACATTATGACCTTCATAAGGTCGAAGGAAACCATTACTCACCCTAAGGCCAGCACAGCCGTGGACTCCAAACAGGTATGGAAAAACATTAATCATAAATGTACTAACAATAAACAAAAAGACATTGCCTGGATGGCTGCTCATGGTTGTCTCCCCACTAGGGAATTCTTGCATAGGCGGCACATCGCAACGACTGATAAATGCCCCCACGGATGCACGGACACAGAACACATTAACCACCTGTTCTGTGAGTGCTCCGTGGCCAGGCGGGTCTGGGCCCTGTTTGTTCCCTCTGTCTCCCTAAACAGCCTGCTGACCCTGCCCCGCTTGACGAGCGAGAACATCCTGTATGGTCCTCCCGGGGGGTGCACAACCCCCCAACTACAACAACAGTGGAGGATCATCAGCGCCGTCAAGCAGGTACTCTGGGAGACGAGGAACATCAGGGTCTATCAGAAACAGAGCGTCCACCTGACAACCCTGAGGAGGAGAATCACCCTCTGCCTCAGGGACCATGCTATTGTTGACTTTAAAAATAACCCGGATCAAGCAAGAGCGGTGTGGGGGGTGGAGAGATGGAAGGACGTCATCCTCTAAATCCCCCCCCCCATGCCGCGCCGCATCGCCCAACCCCCCCCCACCCCGGGCCTACCTCACTACACCACCAGTTCCTGCACTATCACCTTCACCACCGTTCCAGCACAAGCCCTGGTCAGCAGTATCACCATCACAAGGACCAGGAGAGGAGCAGCGCACAACACCAACAGGGAAGTTTACTGCACCTTCCACCACCTACACATGTACACAGCACTGACCCACTTCCTACCCTCACCAGAATATCACCACACACAACCCACAGCCGAACCAGCCGTCTCTGCCAGCACCACCAGCACCAGGATGACCAACACCACTGGGTCACAGGGAAGTACTGATCACCCGCCTGACACCAAAATGCACACTACACAAACCATGCACACCTCCCTTCTCTCACTCCTGTATCTTTTCAGGCACATGTCATATCCAGCTCTGACACCTACCCAGGCTTCCAGACCCAGGAGCAGAGACCGGCGGGAACCACCACGTCACCCCAGCACCAACCCCAGGTTCCAACTCAGCGACCCCAAACCCCCTGTTCCGGGCCCCCCCCCCCCAACTCCAGGCCCCCAGCTACAGGCCCAGTCCCCTACCCGCCAACCCCCAACCCCCAGCCCGGAACAAGCTGAGAAGAGCCAGGGAGCTTTTTCCCTGGATAAGCTGTGTACAGGTTTTTCGCCTCTGCTTGCCTGCCATGCGCCGAGCTCTCTGGGCCTCTCCTCAGGGGCCTCCGGTCGGCCTGCGTGCTCGATCTGCTCCGCCGCTGGGGCGCCTGGTCCGGCTAGCCTCGTGAAGGGCTACAGGAGTCTGAGCCTGGTGGGCTGGGCCGGATGCGCCGGTGGTGGGGCGGGTCGGGTGAGTCGGGTGTGTGGGGTCCCTCGGGGGAGGGAGGTGGGGGAGCCACGGCTTTGCACTGGTGGGCAAACTGGATAGTAGTCGCTCTACAACTAGAGGGCTGCAGGGGAATTTTTTTCCCGGATGCACAGCGAACAGGTTTTTTTGCCCTTGCCTCCTACCGACACTGGAACCTGGACACTGAACACTGAACACTGAACATTACACTACACTGGACAATACACTGAACACTGAGCACTTTAGTTAGTTTAATGTTGGTTGTTGTTGAATGTAATGTCTTAAATGTCTGATTGTTTGATTAATTGATTGTATATACGGTGTTGTGTTTTTATAAAAACCAATAAAAAACACCTGTTCTGTGTCGCACGTCGCCCATTCGGAGGAGGGGGTCAGAGGCCCACCATAGAGGTCCGGCCCTGACTGCGCGAGTGCCACCGCTGCCATGGTTGAGGGTCTCCTCTGGGAGCCTGAAACGGCGGTCGCGGGGAACTGTTCATGAAGGCGGGCGAGGCAGTCTTGATAAGGACTCACCCCGCTCCTGTACAACAGCCATGTTTTTTTAAACATGTAATGTCATAACGTGTACTTGTAATTTTTACAATAAAACCTTTCGAAAGAAAAAATCTGTTCTTATCAGTTTAATATCTGATACGTCCCCTACCCGGGGACCATATATTAAATTGATTTTTGCAACAGGGAGCTGGAATCGGGGCTTGCTCCGTCCACTCCACGCATCGACCTGGTATTGCAGTACATCCAGGAACGGTGCACTCCTATCTCATGTGAAGAAGAAGAAGAAGAAGAAGAAGAAGAAAAAATGTATAGAAGAGAAGAAGAACTCAAGGGCACACTAGTAGTGGTGTGGTTTCAGGCGGGATTTGAACTCACAACCTTCCGATCACCACTACCCACTAAGAAGAAGAAGAAGAAGAAGAAGAAGAAGAAGAAGAAGAAGAACTCAAGGGCACACTAGTAGTGGTGTGGTTTCAGGCGGGATTTGAACTCACAACCTTCCGATCACAAGTCCAACTCACTATCCACTAGACCACCACTACCCACGACGACGAAGAAGAAGAAGAAGAAGAAGAAGAAGAAATTTTTAATTAAAAAAAAAATTATAGAAGAGAAGAAGAAGTCAAGGGCACACTAGTAGTGGTGTGGTTTCAGGTGGGATTTGAACGCACAACCTTCCGATCACAAGTCCAACTCACTATCCACTAGACCACCACTACCCACAAAAAACGCACAAGCCTTTCGCCTTTTACTAAAGACTTCTGTGGAGAGGAACACTTACGAGTTCAAGCTATTTTTGGCAGGCTCTGCGTCTAGCTGAGCCCATATCCGTGTTTCAAGGTAAGCCAGGTGGGGGTCACAGGTCACAGGTCACAGGTCAACCCAGCTTTCACACTTTGACCTTAATGGCGGCGGAGGTGGGCGCGGTTCAATTTATGGGTTATCGCTTCTCGGCCTTTTGGCTAAGATCAAACTCTGGTTTCTCTTCAAGAAACGCACAGGCCTTTCGCCCTTACTAGAGACTTCTATTAAAGCTAGTCTCCGGTGGGGTGTGGGTTTTTGTGTTTTTTTTTTTGAGAAATCTAGGGTTTTTCCTTTTTCCTCACTAGGCTCTATGCCCCTCTTTTTTTTCTATTCTTAGTCGGGGAGCACGTCTTCTCAGTAGGTGGCTTGTCCGCTGCTGGGAGGTGGCTCCCCCGACCCACCCCCCCTCTTTGAGCGGAACAGGCCGGGATCCGAGAGGAGCTGCCGGAGACCCGCGACTCTTCCAGTAGGTGGCCTTTTCACCACTGGGGCAGTTCGGCCGCTGGGCAGCCCCCCTCCAAAGAGCGGAAAGGCCGGACCCCGAGAGGAGCTTCCAAAGACCGCGACTCTTCCAGTAGGTGACCAGTAGGTGGCCTGCCCGCCACTGGAGCCACTGGAGCACGAGTTCGGCCCCTGGGCAGCCCCCCTCCAAAGAGCGGAAAGGCCGGACCCCGAGAGGAGCTTCCAAAGACCGCGACTCTTCCAGTAGGTGACCAGTAGGTGGCCTGCCCGCCACTGGAGCCACTGGAGCACGAGTTCGGCCCCTGGGCACCCCCCCTCCAAAGAGCGGACAGGCCGGACCCCGAGAGGAGCTTCCAAAGACCGCGACTCTTTCAGTAGGTGGCCTGCCCGCCACTGGAGCACGAGTTCGGCCCCTGGGCAGCCCCCCTCAAAAGAGCGGAAAGGCCGGACCCCGAGAGGAGCTTCCGAAGACCTCGACTCTCCCAAGCACGCCAGAGGTGAGAGAGGGCCCAACACCCACCAGCCGACCCAGCTGAGCCAGTGGACCCCAACCAGACCAGGAGGGAGGACAACTATAACATCTAAGCTAGGAGCGAGAGGGACACAGGGGAGTGCTTTCAAGACCGTAGGTCTTTGGCCACCTGGTGTCCCCACTCGCTCTCAGGTGTCCCTCTTTTGTCCCCAGACGGGAACCCAGTTCCAGACCCAAGCCAGAGTCCAAAATCTGCCGTGAGGACCTGAGAGGAACAACACCCCTAACCTAACGGCAAGTACCCTATTCCCCCCCCAAAAAAATTATCTACAACCTCCCCCTAACCCTATTCCTCTCCCTCCTTCCTCCCTGATCCCCCACCCCCCCCACCCCACTCCAACGATGAACCCCGGAGCGATGCGGCGCTACAACGCCGTCAGGTTGACGCTCAACCCAACTGAGGAGGCTGCCATGGATGGAGCCCCCCAACAGAAGACTGCCAGACCAGTAACAACGATGACCCGCCTGGAATTCAGCAGGGCGGTTCTACAGAGAGGTATGGGCTTTGTGCCGTCTGATCTAAACTGCCTGGTGAAGCCCCCTGGGCCGAATGAATGTTTTGAAGTTAGCTTTAAAACCCCCCAACTGTTAGAGGAATTCTGGACCTTTCATAGGATTAATGAACACAAACCCCCACTTAACCGTTTTACAGCCCACCCACTAACGGATTTAGAATCAAAAGTGGTCACAATTCAATTCCACAATGAGGTGATTCAGGAATATGATATTGAGGTGTGGCTACACCGTCATGCCACCCTTAAATCGGGGGCCCGGATGGTCCTGGATGAAGACGGAGTGTGGACGGGGGCCAAGAAATGGCTGGTGCAACTCCGTCCGGACCCGGAGGGGATAGGCGGAGTCCAACATATCCCCAGCACCATCAACCTGGGGAACAACAGGGGCTCCGTCTACTACTACGGTATGCCGAAGCTCTGCAGGAACTGCGGCCAATTGGGCCATCTGGCAGCGGCCTGCAAGGCCGTGGTATGTAAAATCTGCCGCCAAGACCACCCGACGTCGGAGTGCACCACGACCAGACCTTGCAACCTGTGCGGGGGACAGGGGCATCTTTACCGTGACTGCCCAAGTTCCTATGCAAGTAGAGCCCGGGGCTATAAATCCAACCAACCACCACCCCAACCCCCACCCCCACCCCAACCCACACCCCCACCCCCACCCCAACCCCCACCCCAACCCCCACCCCAACCCACACCCCAACCCACACCCAACATGGAGGAAGAGAAGGGAGAGACGGAGGAGGACCGGCGCCCGAGCGATGGAGGGGACGATCAGAGCTCGAGCGACGGAGAAGGAGAAGGAGAGGAACCAACCGTCCCAGCACCCCCTACAGACAACCTCAACACCCACCCCCTCCTAAACCCCATGGCCACCTCCACCCCCTGCAAAAACACCATGAAGGGGGAGCCGGCCTCTATTGAGATAGCCACCAGCAGCACACCGCAGATCCACCTCCCCTCCCAATCAGACAGTGAAAATGACTGGAGCTTGGCTCAACCAAAACGCAAAAGACCACAAAAAAAGGCAATCCGGAAAAAACCAGACAAAAAGACTACTCCAGAACCCAAACCCCAACGCCATACAGGTAAGCCGGCTCCCCCCCCCCAAACCCTCCTCCCCACCCTCTTCCTCTCTCCAGTCATCACATGCTCCTCACCCTGCACAGCCCACCAGCCACCCCCAGTCCATGCTCACCGGACCGTACGGGCCACCGAAAATCACCTCATCAACAACACAGATGAGGGGGCCACCAGGCAGTCAGAGGGGAGACAACCCCCACACCATGAGCAGCCAAGGGGAGGTACCACACTATCTGGCCCCCAACGACCCATTGGAGGGCCTCAACCTCATGTGCAATAGTTTAGCAAAAATTGGAACAAACCAAATCCAAGAACCATGAGGATAACAATCTCATCTCTCAACACCAGAAGCCTCCGGCAACCAGACAAACGGGAGGTCGTCTACCAGTACATCACCCAACATCAGTCAGACATGTATATCCTCCAGGAGTGCGCCATCCCATTCAAGGAGATGGACGCCACCCTGGAGGAGGAATGGACACGGGGGGACTCTCTCTGGTCAGGCTCAAACATTGATAGAGCTGATGGGGTCGGCATTTTGGTGGCCAACCCTTTTCTGCAGACCAAAAAGGGGGAGGTTGTAGAGAGCGGGCGAATCCTGGTTCTGGACCTAGAGATCCAGGGTTCGCCGCTGAGGGTCATCAATGTGTACGGCCCAACCAACGTGGCCAAGAGAGTCTCCCTTTTCAAGAAACTTCGGTCTCTCCTCCTCATCCCCACACCAGTCCTAGTGGGGGGAGATTTCAACTGTGCCCTCCGGGATGAGGACCGCAGCAGGCCCAGGAGAGACCGATCCACTACAGAACTTCAGTCCATCATAGACGACTTCCAACTGGTAGACGCCGGTGGCACCTCCCCGCCGACACACACAAGGGTGAGTTCCTCCGGGAATTCTTCCTCCAGGATAGACATGTTCTTGCTCTCGCCAGGTCTGAGGATGGGAACCCTGACCAGCCAGGCGGCCCACTTCTCGGACCACAGGATGTTGACAGTGTCCCTGGAATGGGATGGCCAAACAAGAGCGGGTAGGGGTACCTGGAGGATGAATACATCGATCCTTCAGGACCCAACAGTGGTGCATTCCTTCTCCAGGCGCTACCTGGAGTGGAGGACCCTAAAAGAACTGTTCGACTCCCCGATAGAGTGGTGGGAGATGGTTAAGGCCAGGACAAAGGGCTACTTCGGGTCAGTCGGAAGGAGGAAAGCGGCAGAACAGAGGGCCAGGTTTCAACACCACAACGCGGCCCTCCAACGCCTAAGTCTCCTACAACTGGGTGGTCTGGATGTGGCCCGAGAACTGGCTGAGACCAAACAACACCTTGCCACCCTCTACCGGGAGCAACAACAAAAGAAACAGTTCAGGGAAAAACTCCAGGGCCTGGAGGAGGAGGAGAAATGCACACGCCACTTCTTCCGCAAGGCACGGTCAAAACACAAGCCTATCCTGTCCCTATACGACACCAATGGGGACACCGTGTCAGACAGAGGCAACATCCCGGGGGTGGCAAGAGAGTTCTACGAGAGTCTCTACAACATCAAGACAACCGACGAGACTCTCATGGCCACCTTCCTGGATGGTCTGGACCGGGTCCCCGAGGGTGGTGAGAGTGAGAACCCAGAGCTGACCACGGAGGAGCTCACCCGGGCCGTGCACTCCTTGAATACACACAAGGCCCCTGGACCGGATGGGATCCCAGCAGAGTTCTACAAGACTCTCTGGGATCTCCTCAAGGAGGACTTGGCGGAGGTCTTCAAAGCCGTCTACAGGGAAGGGAGGCTTGGAGAGTCAATGAGACAGAGTACGGTCACACTGATCCCCAAGAAAGGGGACCTCAAGGACCTCCGGAACTGGCGCCCCATCAATCTCCTCCCAGTGGACTATAAAATTATGACAAAAGCCCTCACCCAACGGTTTCAAACCCTCCTCCCCTCAGTTATAGCCCCTGACCAAACCTGTAGCGTCCCCGGTAGGTCCATCAACGACAACCTGCTCCTGGTGAGAGACCTCATCCTGCACTCCCAGGAGCGGAGGTCCCCTTTAGGCCTTCTCAGCCTGGATCAGGAGAAGGCCTTTGACAGGGTTAGCCATGGTTTCCTGCAGAGGGTGCTGAGGGGCATGAACTTCCCCCAGCACCTGCTCAACTGGACCGAACTCTGCTACAACAACATCACGAGCAGAGTTCGGATCAACAACCAGTTGACAGACCCCTTCCCCATCAAAGCTGGAGTACGGCAGGGATGCCCCTTGGCCCCTCTACTGTACGTCATCTACCTGGAGCCGTTCCTACGGAAGATCAGGAGCTCCCCCAACATCATGGGCTACCCTCTACCAGGGGCCCGGGGGGAGAGGCTCAAGGTGGTGGCGTACATGGACGACATTACCATCGTCGGCACAGATAGTCGCTCCATTTCCACAGCAACGAAAGTGGTGGAGGACTACTGTGCAGCCACTGGCGCCCTGATCAATAGGGGTAAGTGTGAGCTGTTTCTGTCGCAGCACTGGCAGGAGAACCTGGCAACCTCCTTCCCTGTAAAGACGGAAAACATTAAGCTGCTGGGGATCACCTACCAGAAAGATGGAGGAGCCTCCGGCAGCTGGAAGGAGACCATCCGCCAGGTCCAAAAGAAGATCTGTGAGTGGAGTGCACGGCCTCTCACAATGACAGGCAAGATCCTGGTCCTGAAGGCTATTGTTCTTCCCATTCTCCTTTACCTGGGCAGGGTGTTTCCCCCAGACAGAGCAGTATCCAAAACCATCGAAAGGATCATGTTTACCTTTGTCTGGGGGAGCCAGATGGAAAAACTAAAACGCACCACCCTGTACAAAACAGTGGAGAATGGGGGGAAAGGGGTCCCAGACATCCTAAACATCATTAGGGCACAGGGACTCTCCAACCTCATCAACAACATCAACAACAAAGATAGGAAAGCCAGGTTCTTTGAAATATACTATGCCACACCCATCCTCCGGACACTCAGGGTGACCGCATCAATAAATCACACTGTGCCCTACAGCTGGGACCCCCCTCCAGTCTACAAGATATGGAGGGACTTTGCCTTCAAGACAGGATTGTCCGCGGCTGGGCTGGCCTCATGGAAATACAAAGACATTATGACCTTCATAAGGTCGAAGGAAACCATTACTCACCCCAAGGCCAGCACAGCCGTGGACTCCAAACAGGTATGGAAAAACATTAATCATAAATGTACTAACAATAAACAAAAAGACATTGCCTGGATGGCTGCTCATGGTTGTCTCCCCACTAGGGAATTCTTGCATAGGCGGCACATCGCAACGACTGAGAAATGCCCCCACGGATGCACGGACACAGAACACATTAACCACCTGTTCTGTGAGTGCTCCGTGGCCAGGCGGGTCTGGGCCCTGTTTGTTCCCTCTGTCTCCCTAAACAGCCTGCTGACCCTGCCCCGCTTGACGAGCGAGAACATCCTGTATGGTCCTCCCGGGGGGTGCACAACCCCCCAACTACAACAACAGTGGAGGATCATCAGCGCCGTCAAGCAGGTACTCTGGGAGACGAGGAACATCAGGGTCTATCAGAAACAGAGCGTCCACCTGACAACCCTGAGGAGGAGAATCACCCTCTGCCTCAGGGACCATGCTATTGTTGACTTTAAAAATAACCCGGATCAAGCAAGAGCGGTGTGGGGGGTGGAGAGATGGAAGGACGTCATCCTCTAAATCCCCCCCCCATGCCGCGCCGCATCGCCCAACCCCCCCCCACCCCGGGCCTACCTCACTACACCACCAGTTCCTGCACTATCACCTTCACCACCGTTCCAGCACAAGCCCTGGTCAGCAGTATCACCATCACAAGGACCAGGAGAGGAGCAGCGCACAACACCAACAGGGAAGTTTACTGCACCTTCCACCACCTACACATGTACACAGCACTGACCCACTTCCTACCCTCACCAGAATATCACCACACACAACCCACAGCCGAACCAGCCGTCTCTGCCAGCACCACCAGCACCAGGATGACCAACACCACTGGGTCACAGGGAAGTACTGATCACCCGCCTGACACCAAAATGCACACTACACAAACCATGCACACCTCCCTTCTCTCACTCCTGTATCTTTTCAGGCACATGTCATATCCAGCTCTGACACCTACCCAGGCTTCCAGACCCAGGAGCAGAGACCGGCGGGAACCACCACGTCACCCCAGCACCAACCCCAGGTTCCAACTCAGCGACCCCAAACCCCCTGTTCCGGGCCCCCCCCCCCCAACTCCAGGCCCCCAGCTACAGGCCCAGTCCCCTACCCGCCAACCCCCAACCCCCAGCCCGGAACAAGCTGAGAAGAGCCAGGGAGCTTTTTCCCTGGATAAGCTGTGTACAGGTTTTTCGCCTCTGCTTGCCTGCCATGCGCCGAGCTCTCTGGGCCTCTCCTCAGGGGCCTCCGGTCGGCCTGCGTGCTCGATCTGCTCCGCCGCTGGGGCGCCTGGTCCGGCTAGCCTCGTGAAGGGCTACAGGAGTCTGAGCCTGGTGGGCTGGGCCGGATGCGCCGGTGGTGGGGCGGGTCGGGTGAGTCGGGTGTGTGGGGTCCCTCGGGGGAGGGAGGTGGGGGAGCCACGGCTTTGCACTGGTGGGCAAACTGGATAGTAGTCGCTCTACAACTAGAGGGCTGCAGGGGAATTTTTTTCCCGGATGCACAGCGAACAGGTTTTTTACCCCTGCCTCCTACCGACACTGGAACCTGGACACTGAACACTGAACACTGAACATTACACTACACTGGACAATACACTGAACACTGAGCACTTTAGTTAGTTTAATGTTGGTTGTTGTTGAATGTAATGTCTTAAATGTCTGATTGTTTGATTAATTGATTGTATATACGGTGTTGTGTTTTTATAAAAACCAATAAAAAACACCTGTTCTTATCAGTTTAATATCTGATACGTCCCCTACCCGGGGACCATATATTAAATTGATTTTTGCAACAGGGAGCTGGAATCGGGGCTTGCTCCGTCCACTCCACGCATCGACCTGGTATTGCAGTACATCCAGGAACGGTGCACTCCTATCTCATGTGAAGAAGAAGAAGAAGAAGAAGAAGAAAAAATGTATAGAAGAGAAGAAGAACTCAAGGGCACACTAGTAGTGGTGTGGTTTCAGGCGGGATTTGTCCAACTCACTATCCACTAGACCACCACTACCCACGACGAAGAAGAAGAAGAAGAAGAAGAAGAAGAAGAAGAAGAAGAAGAAGAAGAAGAAGAAGAAGAAGAAGAAGAAGAAGAAGAAGAAGAAGAAGAAGAAGAAGAAGAAGAAGAAGAAGAAGAAGAAGAAGAAGAAGAAGAAGAAGAAGAAGAAGAAGAAGAAGAAGAAGAAGAAGAAGAAGAAGAAGAAGAAGAAGAAGAAGAAGAAGAAGAAGAAGAAGAAGAAGAAGAAGAAGAAGAAGAAGAAGAAGAAGAAGAACTCAAGGGCACACTAGTAGTGGTGTGGTTTCAGGCGGGATTTGAACTCACAACCTTCCGATCACAAGTCCAACTCACTATCCACTAGACCACCACTACCCACGACAACGAAGAAGAAGAAGAAGAAGAAGAAGAAGAAGAAATTTTTAATTAAAAAAAAAATTATAGAAGAGAAGAAGAAGTCAAGGGCACACTAGTAGTGGTGTGGTTTCAGGTGGGATTTGAACGCACAACCTTCCGATCACAAGTCCAACTCACTATCCACTAGACCACCACTACCCACAAAAAACGCACAAGCCTTTCGCCTTTTACTAAAGACTTCTGTGGAGAGGAACACTTACGAGTTCAAGCTATTTTTGGCAGGCTCTGCGTCTAGCTGAGCCCATATCCGTGTTTCAAGGTAAGCCAGGTGGGGGTCACAGGTCACAGGTCACAGGTCAACCCAGCTTTCACACTTTGACCTTAATGGCGGCGGAGGTGGGCGCGGTTCAATTTCTGGGTTATCGCTTCTCGGCCTTTTGGCTAAGATCAAGTGTAGTATCTGTTCTGTGTCGCACGTCGCCCATTCGGAGGAGGGGGTCAGAGGCCCACCATAGAGGTCCGGCCCTGACTGCGCGAGTGCCACCGCTGCCATGGTTGAGGGTCTCCTCTGGGAGCCTGAAACGGCGGTCGCGGGGAACTGTTCATGAAGGCGGGCGAGGCAGTCTTGATAAGGACTCACCCCGCTCCTGTACAACAGCCATGTTTTTTTAAACATGTAATGTCATAACGTGTACTTGTAATTTTTACAATAAAACCTTTCGAAAGAAAAAATCTGTTCTTATCAGTTTAATATCTGATACGTCCCCTACCCGGGGACCATATATTAAATTGATTTTTGCAACAGGGAGCTGGAATCGGGGCTTGCTCCGTCCACTCCACGCATCGACCTGGTATTGCAGTACATCCAGGAACGGTGCACTCCTATCTCATGTGAAGAAGAAGAAGAAGAAGAAGAAGAAGAAAAAATGTATAGAAGAGAAGAAGAACTCAAGGGCACACTAGTAGTGGTGTGGTTTCAGGCGGGATTTGAACTCACAACCTTCCGATCACCACTACCCACTAAGAAGAAGAAGAAGAAGAAGAAGAAGAAGAAGAAGAAGAAGAAGAAGAAGAAGAAGAAGAAGAAGAACTCAAGGGCACACTAGTAGTGGTGTGGTTTCAGGCGGGATTTGAACTCACAACCTTCCGATCACAAGTCCAACTCACTATCCACTAGACCACCACTACCCACGACGACGAAGAAGAAGAAGAAGAAGAAGAAGAAGAAGAAGATTTTTAATTAAAAAAAAAATTATAGAAGAGAAGAAGAAGTCAAGGGCACACTAGTAGTGGTGTGGTTTCAGGTGGGATTTGAACGCACAACCTTCCGATCACAAGTCCAACTCACTATCCACTAGACCACCACTACCCACAAAAAACGCACAAGCCTTTCGCCTTTTACTAAAGACTTCTGTGGAGAGGAACACTTACGAGTTCAAGCTATTTTTGGCAGGCTCTGCGTCTAGCTGAGCCCATATCCGTGTTTCAAGGTAAGCCAGGTGGGGGTCACAGGTCACAGGTCACAGGTCAACCCAGCTTTCACACTTTGACCTTAATGGCGGCGGAGGTGGGCGCGGTTCAATTTATGGGTTATCGCTTCTCGGCCTTTTGGCTAAGATCAAGTGTAGTATCTGTTCTGTGTCGCACGTCGCCCATTCGGAGGAGGGGGTCAGAGGCCCACCATAGAGGTCCGGCCCTGACTGCGCGAGTGCCACCGCTGCCATGGTTGAGGGTCTCCTCTGGGAGCCTGAAACGGCGGTCGCGGGGAACTGTTCATGAAGGCGGGCGAGGCAGTCTTGATAAGGACTCACCCCGCTCCTGTACAACAGCCATGTTTTTTTAAACATGTAATGTCATAACGTGTACTTGTAATTTTTACAATAAAACCTTTCGAAAGAAAAAATCTGTTCTTATCAGTTTAATATCTGATACGTCCCCTACCCGGGGACCATATATTAAATTGATTTTTGCAACAGGGAGCTGGAATCGGGGCTTGCTCCGTCCACTCCACGCATCGACCTGGTATTGCAGTACATCCAGGAACGGTGCACTCCTATCTCATGTGAAGAAGAAGAAGAAGAAGAAGAAGAAGAAGAAAAAATGTATAGAAGAGAAGAAGAACTCAAGGGCACACTAGTAGTGGTGTGGTTTCAGGCGGGATTTGAACTCACAACCTTCCGATCACCACTACCCACTAAGAAGAAGAAGAAGAAGAAGAAGAAGAAGAAGAAGAAGAAGAACTCAAGGGCACACTAGTAGTGGTGTTCAGGCGGGATTTGAACTCACAACCTTCCGATCACAAGTCCAACTCACTATCCACTAGACCACCACTACCCACGACGACGAAGAAGAAGAAGAAGAAGAAGAAGAAGAAGAAATTTTTAATTAAAAAAAAAATTATAGAAGAGAAGAAGAAGTCAAGGGCACACTAGTAGTGGTGTGGTTTCAGGTGGGATTTGAACGCACAACCTTCCGATCACAAGTCCAACTCACTATCCACTAGACCACCACTACCCACAAAAAACGCACAAGCCTTTCGCCTTTTACTAAAGACTTCTGTGGAGAGGAACACTTACGAGTTCAAGCTATTTTTGGCAGGCTCTGCGTCTAGCTGAGCCCATATCCGTGTTTCAAGGTAAGCCAGGTGGGGGTCACAGGTCACAGGTCACAGGTCAACCCAGCTTTCACACTTTGACCTTAATGGCGGCGGAGGTGGGCGCGGTTCAATTTATGGGTTATCGCTTCTCGGCCTTTTGGCTAAGATCAAGTGTAGTATCTGTTCTTATCAGGTTTTTCGCCTCTGCTTGCCTGCCATGCGCCGAGCTCTCTGGGCCTCTCCTCAGGGGCCTCCGGTCGGCCTGCGTGCTCGATCTGCTCCGCCGCTGGGGCGCCTGGTCCGGCTAGCCTCGTGAAGGGCTACAGGAGTCTGAGCCTGGTGGGCTGGGCCGGATGCGCCGGTGGTGGGGCGGGTCGGGTGAGTCGGGTGTGTGGGGTCCCTCGGGGGAGGGAGGTGGGGGAGCCACGGCTTTGCACTGGTGGGCAAACTGGATAGTAGTCGCTCTACAACTAGAGGGCTGCAGGGGAATTTTTTTCCCGGATGCACAGCGAACAGGTTTTTTACCCCTGCCTCCTACCGACACTGGAACCTGGACACTGAACACTGAACACTGAACATTACACTACACTGGACAATACACTGAACACTGAGCACTTTAGTTAGTTTAATGTTGGTTGTTGTTGAATATAATGTCTTAAATGTCTGATTGTTTGATTAATTGATTGTATATACGGTGTTGTGTTTTTATAAAAACCAATAAAAAACACCTGTTCTTATCAGTTTAAGAACATTATTCAGCAGGGCGGTTCTACAGAGAGGTATGGGCTTTGTGCCGTCTGATCTAAACTGCCTGGTGAAGCCCCCTGGGCCGAATGAATGTTTTGAAGTTAGCTTTAAAACCCCCCAACTGTTAGAGGAATTCTGGACCTTTCATAGGATTAATGAACACAAACCCCCACTTAACCGTTTTACAGCCCACCCACTAACGGATTTAGAATCAAAAGTGGTCACAATTCAATTCCACAATGAGGTGATTCAGGAATATGATATTGAGGTGTGGCTACACCGTCATGCCACCCTTAAATCGGGGGCCCGGATGGTCCTGGATGAAGACGGAGTGTGGACGGGGGCCAAGAAATGGCTGGTGCAACTCCGTCCGGACCCGGAGGGGATAGGCGGAGTCCAACATATCCCCAGCACCATCAACCTGGGGAACAACAGGGGCTCCGTCTACTACTACGGTATGCCGAAGCTCTGCAGGAACTGCGGCCAATTGGGCCATCTGGCAGCGGCCTGCAAGGCCGTGGTATGTAAAATCTGCCGCCAAGACCACCCGACGTCGGAGTGCACCACGACCAGACCTTGCAACCTGTGCGGGGGACAGGGGCATCTTTACCGTGACTGCCCAAGTTCCTATGCAAGTAGAGCCCGGGGCTATAAATCCAACCAACCACCACCCCAACCCCCACCCCCACCCCAACCCACACCCCCACCCCCACCCCAACCCCCACCCCAACCCCCACCCCAACCCACACCCCAACCCACACCCAACATGGAGGAAGAGAAGGGAGAGACGGAGGAGGACCGGCGCCCGAGCGATGGAGGGGACGATCAGAGCTCGAGCGACGGAGAAGGAGAAGGAGAGGAACCAACCGTCCCAGCACCCCCTACAGACAACCTCAACACCCACCCCCTCCTAAACCCCATGGCCACCTCCACCCCCTGCAAAAACACCATGAAGGGGGAGCCGGCCTCTATTGAGATAGCCACCAGCAGCACACCGCAGATCCACCTCCCCTCCCAATCAGACAGTGAAAATGACTGGAGCTTGGCTCAACCAAAACGCAAAAGACCACAAAAAAAGGCAATCCGGAAAAAACCAGACAAAAAGACTACTCCAGAACCCAAACCCCAACGCCATACAGGTAAGCCGGCTCCCCCCCCCAAACCCTCCTCCCCACCCTCTTCCTCTCTCCAGTCATCACATGCTCCTCACCCTGCACAGCCTACCAGCCACCCCCAGTCCATGCTCACCGGACCGTACGGGCCACCGAAAATCACCTCATCAACAACACAGATGAGGGGGCCACCAGGCAGTCAGAGGGGAGACAACCCCCACACCATGAGCAGCCAAGGGGAGGTACCACACTATCTGGCCCCCAACGACCCATTGGAGGGCCTCAACCTCATGTGCAATAGTTTAGAAAAAGGTGTTTTTTATTGGTTTTTATAAAAACACAACACCGTATATACAATCAATTAATCAAACAATCAGACATTTAAGACATTACATTCAACAAGGTTGTAGAGAGCGGGCGAATCCTGGTTCTGGACCTAGAGATCCAGGGTTCGCCGCTGAGGGTCATCAATGTGTACGGCCCAACCAACGTGGCCAAGAGAGTCTCCCTTTTCAAGAAACTTCGGTCTCTCCTCCTCATCCCCACACCAGTCCTAGTGGGGGGAGATTTCAACTGTGCCCTCCGGGATGAGGACCGCAGCAGGCCCAGGAGAGACCGATCCACTACAGAACTTCAGTCCATCATAGACGACTTCCAACTGGTAGACGCCGGTGGCACCTCCCCGCCGACACACACAAGGGTGAGTTCCTCCGGGAATTCTTCCTCCAGGATAGACATGTTCTTGCTCTCGCCAGGTCTGAGGATGGGAACCCTGACCAGCCAGGCGGCCCACTTCTCGGACCACAGGATGTTGACAGTGTCCCTGGAATGGGAAGGCCAAACAAGAGCGGGTAGGGGTACCTGGAGGATGAATACATCGATCCTTCAGGACCCAACAGTGGTGCATTCCTTCTCCAGGCGCTACCTGGAGTGGAGGACCCTAAAAGAACTGTTCGACTCCCCGATAGAGTGGTGGGAGATGGTTAAGGCCAGGACAAAGGGCTACTTCGGGTCAGTCGGAAGGAGGAAAGCGGCAGAACAGAGGGCCAGGTTTCAACACCACAACGCGGCCCTCCAACGCCTAAGTCTCCTACAACTGGGTGGTCTGGATGTGGCCCGAGAACTGGCTGAGACCAAACAACACCTTGCCACCCTCTACCGGGAGCAACAACAAAAGAAACAGTTCAGGGAAAAACTCCAGGGCCTGGAGGAGGAGGAGAAATGCACACGCCACTTCTTCCGCAAGGCACGGTCAAAACACAAGCCTATCCTGTCCCTATACGACACCAATGGGGACACCGTGTCAGACAGAGGCAACATCCCGGGGGTGGCAAGAGAGTTCTACGAGAGTCTCTACAACATCAAGACAACCGACGAGACTCTCATGGCCACCTTCCTGGATGGTCTGGACCGGGTCCCCGAGGGTGGTGAGAGTGAGAACCCAGAGCTGACCACGGAGGAGCTCACCCGGGCCGTGCACTCCTTGAATACACACAAGGCCCCTGGACCGGATGGGATCCCAGCAGAGTTCTACAAGACTCTCTGGGATCTCCTCAAGGAGGACTTGGCGGAGGTCTTCAAAGCCGTCTACAGGGAAGGGAGGCTTGGAGAGTCAATGAGACAGAGTACGGTCACACTGATCCCCAAGAAAGGGGACCTCAAGGACCTCCGGAACTGGCGCCCCATCAATCTCCTCCCAGTGGACTATAAAATTATGACAAAAGCCCTCACCCAACGGTTTCAAACCCTCCTCCCCTCAGTTATAGCCCCTGACCAAACCTGTAGCGTCCCCGGTAGGTCCATCAACGACAACCTGCTCCTGGTGAGAGACCTCATCCTGCACTCCCAGGAGCGGAGGTCCCCTTTAGGCCTTCTCAGCCTGGATCAGGAGAAGGCCTTTGACAGGGTTAGCCATGGTTTCCTGCAGAGGGTGCTGAGGGGCATGAACTTCCCCCAGCACCTGCTCAACTGGACCGAACTCTGCTACAACAACATCACGAGCAGAGTTCGGATCAACAACCAGTTGACAGACCCCTTCCCCATCAAAGCTGGAGTACGGCAGGGATGCCCCTTGGCCCCTCTACTGTACGTCATCTACCTGGAGCCGTTCCTACGGAAGATCAGGAGCTCCCCCAACATCATGGGCTACCCTCTACCAGGGGCCCGGGGGGAGAGGCTCAAGGTGGTGGCGTACATGGACGACATTACCATCGTCGGCACAGATAGTCGCTCCATTTCCACAGCAACGAAAGTGGTGGAGGACTACTGTGCAGCCACTGGCGCCCTGATCAATAGGGGTAAGTGTGAGCTGTTTCTGTCGCAGCACTGGCAGGAGAACCTGGCAACCTCCTTCCCTGTAAAGACGGAAAACATTAAGCTGCTGGGGATCACCTACCAGAAAGATGGAGGAGCCTCCGGCAGCTGGAAGGAGACCATCCGCCAGGTCCAAAAGAAGATCTGTGAGTGGAGTGCACGGCCTCTCACAATGACAGGCAAGATCCTGGTCCTGAAGGCGATTGTTCTTCCCATTCTCCTTTACCTGGGCAGGGTGTTTCCCCCAGACAGAGCAGTATCCAAAACCATCGAAAGGATCATGTTTACCTTTGTCTGGGGGAGCCAGATGGAAAAACTAAAACGCACCACCCTGTACAAAACAGTGGAGAATGGGGGGAAAGGGGTCCCAGACATCCTAAACATCATTAGGGCACAGGGACTCTCCAACCTCATCAACAACATCAACAACAAAGATAGGAAAGCCAGGTTCTTTGAAATATACTATGCCACACCCATCCTCCGGACACTCAGGGTGACCGCATCAATAAATCACACTGTGCCCTACAGCTGGGACCCCCCTCCAGTCTACAAGATATGGAGGGACTTTGCCTTCAAGACAGGATTGTCCGCGGCTGGGCTGGCCTCATGGAAATACAAAGACATTATGACCTTCATAAGGTCGAAGGAAACCATTACTCACCCCAAGGCCAGCACAGCCGTGGACTCCAAACAGGTATGGAAAAACATTAATCATAAATGTACTAACAATAAACAAAAAGACATTGCCTGGATGGCTGCTCATGGTTGTCTCCCCACTAGGGAATTCTTGCATAGGCGGCACATCGCAACGACTGATAAATGCCCCCACGGATGCACGGACACAGAACACATTAACCACCTGTTCTGTGAGTGCTCCGTGGCCAGGCGGGTCTGGGCCCTGTTTGTTCCCTCTGTCTCCCTAAACAGCCTGCTGACCCTGCCCCGCTTGACGAGCGAGAACATCCTGTATGGTCCTCCCGGGGGGTGCACAACCCCCCAACTACAACAACAGTGGAGGATCATCAGCGCCGTCAAGCAGGTACTCTGGGAGACGAGGAACATCAGGGTCTATCAGAAACAGAGCGTCCACCTGACAACCCTGAGGAGGAGAATCACCCTCTGCCTCAGGGACCATGCTATTGTTGACTTTAAAAATAACCCGGATCAAGCAAGAGCGGTGTGGGGGGTGGAGAGATGGAAGGACGTCATCCTCTAAATCCCCCCCCCATGCCGCGCCGCATCGCCCAACCCCCCCCCACCCCGGGCCTACCTCACTACACCACCAGTTCCTGCACTATCACCTTCACCACCGTTCCAGCACAAGCCCTGGTCAGCAGTATCACCATCACAAGGACCAGGAGAGGAGCAGCGCACAACACCAACAGGGAAGTTTACTGCACCTTCCACCACCTACACATGTACACAGCACTGACCCACTTCCTACCCTCACCAGAATATCACCACACACAACCCACAGCCGAACCAGCCGTCCCTGCCAGCACCACCAGCACCAGGATGACCAACACCACTGGGTCACAGGCACATGTCATATCCAGCTCTGACACCTACCCAGGCTTCCAGACCCAGGAGCAGAGACCGGCGGGAACCACCACGTCACCCCAGCACCAACCCCAGGTTCCAACTCAGCGACCCCAAACCCCCTGTTCCGGGCCCCCCCCCCCCAACTCCAGGCCCCCAGCTACAGGCCCAGTCCCCTACCCGCCAACCCCCAACCCCCAGCCCGGAACAAGCTGAGAAGAGCCAGGGAGCTTTTTCCCTGGATAAGCTGTGTACAGGTTTTTCGCCTCTGCTTGCCTGCCATGCGCCGAGCTCTCTGGGCCTCTCCTCAGGGGCCTCCGGTCGGCCTGCGTGCTCGATCTGCTCCGCCGCTGGGGCGCCTGGTCCGGCTAGCCTCGTGAAGGGCTACAGGAGTCTGAGCCTGGTGGGCTGGGCCGGATGCGCCGGTGGTGGGGCGGGTCGGGTGAGTCGGGTGTGTGGGGTCCCTCGGGGGAGGGAGGTGGGGGAGCCACGGCTTTGCACTGGTGGGCAAACTGGATAGTAGTCGCTCTACAACTAGAGGGCTGCAGGGGAATTTTTTTCCCGGATGCACAGCGAACAGGTTTTTTACCCCTGCCTCCTACCGACACTGGAACCTGGACACTGAACACTGAACACTGAACATTACACTACACTGGACAATACACTGAACACTGAGCACTTTAGTTAGTTTAATGTTGGTTGTTGTTGAATGTAATGTCTTAAATGTCTGATTGTTTGATTAATTGATTGTATATACGGTGTTGTGTTTTTATAAAAACCAATAAAAAACACCTGTTCTTATCAGTTTAATATCTGATACGTCCCCTACCCGGGGACCATATATTAAATTGATTTTTGCAACAGGGAGCTGGAATCGGGGCTTGCTCCGTCCACTCCACGCATCGACCTGGTATTGCAGTACATCCAGGAACGGTGCACTCCTATCTCATGTGAAGAAGAAGAAGAAGAAGAAGAAGAAGAAGAAGAAAAAATGTATAGAAGAGAAGAAGAACTCAAGGGCACACTAGTAGTGGTGTGGTTTCAGGCGGGATTTGAACTCACAACCTTCCGATCACCACTACCCACTAAGAAGAAGAAGAAGAAGAAGAAGAAGAAGAAGAAGAAGAAGAAGAAGAACTCAAGGGCACACTAGTAGTGGTGTGGTTTCAGGCGGGATTTGAACTCACAACCTTCCGATCACAAGTCCAACTCACTATCCACTAGACCACCACTACCCACGACGACGAAGAAGAAGAAGAAGAAGAAGAAGAAGAAGAAGAAGAAGAAGAAATTTTTAATTAAAAAAAAAATTATAGAAGAGAAGAAGAAGTCAAGGGCACACTAGTAGTGGTGTGGTTTCAGGTGGGATTTGAACGCACAACCTTCCGATCACAAGTCCAACTCACTATCCACTAGACCACCACTACCCACAAAAAACGCACAAGCCTTTCGCCTTTTACTAAAGACTTCTGTGGAGAGGAACACTTACGAGTTCAAGCTATTTTTGGCAGGCTCTGCGTCTAGCTGAGCCCATATCCGTGTTTCAAGGTAAGCCAGGTGGGGGTCACAGGTCACAGGTCACAGGTCAACCCAGCTTTCACACTTTGACCTTAATGGCGGCGGAGGTGGGCGCGGTTCAATTTATGGGTTATCGCTTCTCGGCCTTTTGGCTAAGATCAAGTGTAGTATCTGTTCTTATCAGGTTTTTCGCCTCTGCTTGCCTGCCATGCGCCGAGCTCTCTGGGCCTCTCCTCAGGGGCCTCCGGTCGGCCTGCGTGCTCGATCTGCTCCGCCGCTGGGGCGCCTGGTCCGGCTAGCCTCGTGAAGGGCTACAGGAGTCTGAGCCTGGTGGGCTGGGCCGGATGCGCCGGTGGTGGGGCGGGTCGGGTGAGTCGGGTGTGTGGGGTCCCTCGGGGGAGGGAGGTGGGGGAGCCACGGCTTTGCACTGGTGGGCAAACTGGATAGTAGTCGCTCTACAACTAGAGGGCTGCAGGGGAATTTTTTTCCCGGATGCACAGCGAACAGGTTTTTTACCCCTGCCTCCTACCGACACTGGAACCTGGACACTGAACACTGAACACTGAACATTACACTACACTGGACAATACACTGAACACTGAGCACTTTAGTTAGTTTAATGTTGGTTGTTGTTGAATATAATGTCTTAAATGTCTGATTGTTTGATTAATTGATTGTATATACGGTGTTGTGTTTTTATAAAAACCAATAAAAAACACCTGTTCTTATCAGTTTAAGAACATTATTCAGCAGGGCGGTTCTACAGAGAGGTATGGGCTTTGTGCCGTCTGATCTAAACTGCCTGGTGAAGCCCCCTGGGCCGAATGAATGTTTTGAAGTTAGCTTTAAAACCCCCCAACTGTTAGAGGAATTCTGGACCTTTCATAGGATTAATGAACACAAACCCCCACTTAACCGTTTTACAGCCCACCCACTAACGGATTTAGAATCAAAAGTGGTCACAATTCAATTCCACAATGAGGTGATTCAGGAATATGATATTGAGGTGTGGCTACACCGTCATGCCACCCTTAAATCGGGGGCCCGGATGGTCCTGGATGAAGACGGAGTGTGGACGGGGGCCAAGAAATGGCTGGTGCAACTCCGTCCGGACCCGGAGGGGATAGGCGGAGTCCAACATATCCCCAGCACCATCAACCTGGGGAACAACAGGGGCTCCGTCTACTACTACGGTATGCCGAAGCTCTGCAGGAACTGCGGCCAATTGGGCCATCTGGCAGCGGCCTGCAAGGCCGTGGTATGTAAAATCTGCCGCCAAGACCACCCGACGTCGGAGTGCACCACGACCAGACCTTGCAACCTGTGCGGGGGACAGGGGCATCTTTACCGTGACTGCCCAAGTTCCTATGCAAGTAGAGCCCGGGGCTATAAATCCAACCAACCACCACCCCAACCCCCACCCCCACCCCAACCCACACCCCCACCCCCACCCCAACCCCCACCCCAACCCCCACCCCAACCCCCACCCCAACCCACACCCCAACCCACACCCAACATGGAGGAAGAGAAGGGAGAGACGGAGGAGGACCGGCGCCCGAGCGATGGAGGGGACGATCAGAGCTCGAGCGACGGAGAAGGAGAAGGAGAGGAACCAACCGTCCCAGCACCCCCTACAGACAACCTCAACACCCACCCCCTCCTAAACCCCATGGCCACCTCCACCCCCTGCAAAAACACCATGAAGGGGGAGCCGGCCTCTATTGAGATAGCCACCAGCAGCACACCGCAGATCCACCTCCCCTCCCAATCAGACAGTGAAAATGACTGGAGCTTGGCTCAACCAAAACGCAAAAGACCACAAAAAAAGGCAATCCGGAAAAAACCAGACAAAA
Source organism: Nansenia antarctica (assembly GCF_963989245.1). Classification (NCBI taxonomy): domain Eukaryota; kingdom Metazoa; phylum Chordata; class Actinopteri; order Argentiniformes; family Microstomatidae; genus Nansenia; species Nansenia antarctica. The sequence goes on along the minus strand of NC_137681.1, from coordinate 33,802,172 downwards.
AGACTACTCCAGAACCCAAACCCCAACGCCATACAGGTAAGCCGGCTCCCCCCCCCAAACCCTCCTCCCCACCCTCTTCCTCTCTCCAGTCATCACATGCTCCTCACCCTGCACAGCCCACCAGCCACCCCCAGTCCATGCTCACCGGACCGTACGGGCCACCGAAAATCACCTCATCAACAACACAGATGAGGGGGCCACCAGGCAGTCAGAGGGGAGACAACCCCCACACCATGAGCAGCCAAGGGGAGGTACCACACTATCTGGCCCCCAACGACCCATTGGAGGGCCTCAACCTCATGTGCAATAGTTTAGCAAAAATTGGAACAAACCAAATCCAAGAACCATGAGGATAACAATCTCATCCCTCAACACCAGAAGCCTCCGGCAACCAGACAAACGGGAGGTCGTCTACCAGTACATCACCCAACATCAGTCAGACATGTATATCCTCCAGGAGTGCGCCATCCCATTCAAGGAGATGGACGCCACCCTGGAGGAGGAATGGACACGGGGGGACTCTCTCTGGTCAGGCTCAAACATTGATAGAGCTGATGGGGTCGGCATTTTGGTGGCCAACCCTTTTCTGCAGACCAAAAAGGGGGAGGTTGTAGAGAGCGGGCGAATCCTGGTTCTGGACCTAGAGATCCAGGGTTCGCCGCTGAGGGTCATCAATGTGTACGGCCCAACCAACGTGGCCAAGAGAGTCTCCCTTTTCAAGAAACTTCGGTCTCTCCTCCTCATCCCCACACCAGTCCTAGTGGGGGGAGATTTCAACTGTGCCCTCCGGGATGAGGACCGCAGCAGGCCCAGGAGAGACCGATCCACTACAGAACTTCAGTCCATCATAGACGACTTCCAACTGGTAGACGCCGGTGGCACCTCCCCGCCGACACACACAAGGGTGAGTTCCTCCGGGAATTCTTCCTCCAGGATAGACATGTTCTTGCTCTCGCCAGGTCTGAGGATGGGAACCCTGACCAGCCAGGCGGCCCACTTCTCGGACCACAGGATGTTGACAGTGTCCCTGGAATGGGATGGCCAAACAAGAGCGGGTAGGGGTACCTGGAGGATGAATACATCGATCCTTCAGGACCCAACAGTGGTGCATTCCTTCTCCAGGCGCTACCTGGAGTGGAGGACCCTAAAAGAACTGTTCGACTCCCCGATAGAGTGGTGGGAGATGGTTAAGGCCAGGACAAAGGGCTACTTCGGGTCAGTCGGAAGGAGGAAAGCGGCAGAACAGAGGGCCAGGTTTCAACACCACAACGCGGCCCTCCAACGCCTAAGTCTCCTACAACTGGGTGGTCTGGATGTGGCCCGAGAACTGGCTGAGACCAAACAACACCTTGCCACCCTCTACCGGGAGCAACAACAAAAGAAACAGTTCAGGGAAAAACTCCAGGGCCTGGAGGAGGAGGAGAAATGCACACGCCACTTCTTCCGCAAGGCACGGTCAAAACACAAGCCTATCCTGTCCCTATACGACACCAATGGGGACACCGTGTCAGACAGAGGCAACATCCCGGGGGTGGCAAGAGAGTTCTACGAGAGTCTCTACAACATCAAGACAACCGACGAGACTCTCATGGCCACCTTCCTGGATGGTCTGGACCGGGTCCCCGAGGGTGGTGAGAGTGAGAACCCAGAGCTGACCACGGAGGAGCTCACCCGGGCCGTGCACTCCTTGAATACACACAAGGCCCCTGGACCGGATGGGATCCCAGCAGAGTTCTACAAGACTCTCTGGGATCTCCTCAAGGAGGACTTGGCGGAGGTCTTCAAAGCCGTCTACAGGGAAGGGAGGCTTGGAGAGTCAATGAGACAGAGTACGGTCACACTGATCCCCAAGAAAGGGGACCTCAAGGACCTCCGGAACTGGCGCCCCATCAATCTCCTCCCAGTGGACTATAAAATTATGACAAAAGCCCTCACCCAACGGTTTCAAACCCTCCTCCCCTCAGTTATAGCCCCTGACCAAACCTGTAGCGTCCCCGGTAGGTCCATCAACGACAACCTGCTCCTGGTGAGAGACCTCATCCTGCACTCCCAGGAGCGGAGGTCCCCTTTAGGCCTTCTCAGCCTGGATCAGGAGAAGGCCTTTGACAGGGTTAGCCATGGTTTCCTGCAGAGGGTGCTGAGAGGCATGAACTTCCCCCAGCACCTGCTCAACTGGACCGAACTCTGCTACAACAACATCACGAGCAGAGTTCGGATCAACAACCAGTTGACAGACCCCTTCCCCATCAAAGCTGGAGTACGGCAGGGATGCCCCTTGGCCCCTCTACTGTACGTCATCTACCTGGAGCCGTTCCTACGGAAGATCAGGAGCTCCCCCAACATCATGGGCTACCCTCTACCAGGGGCCCGGGGGGAGAGGCTCAAGGTGGTGGCGTACATGGACGACATTACCATCGTCGGCACAGATAGTCGCTCCATTTCCACAGCAACGAAAGTGGTGGAGGACTACTGTGCAGCCACTGGCGCCCTGATCAATAGGGGTAAGTGTGAGCTGTTTCTGTCGCAGCACTGGCAGGAGAACCTGGCAACCTCCTTCCCTGTAAAGACGGAAAACATTAAGCTGCTGGGGATCACCTACCAGAAAGATGGAGGAGCCTCCGGCAGCTGGAAGGAGACCATCCGCCAGGTCCAAAAGAAGATCTGTGAGTGGAGTGCACGGCCTCTCACAATGACAGGCAAGATCCTGGTCCTGAAGGCTATTGTTCTTCCCATTCTCCTTTACCTGGGCAGGGTGTTTCCCCCAGACAGAGCAGTATCCAAAACCATCGAAAGGATCATGTTTACCTTTGTCTGGGGGAGCCAGATGGAAAAACTAAAACGCACCACCCTGTACAAAACAGTGGAGAATGGGGGGAAAGGGGTCCCAGACATCCTAAACATCATTAGGGCACAGGGACTCTCCAACCTCATCAACAACATCAACAACAAAGATAGGAAAGCCAGGTTCTTTGAAATATACTATGCCACACCCATCCTTCGGACACTCAGGGTGACCGCATCAATAAATCACACTGTGCCCTACAGCTGGGACCCCCCTCCAGTCTACAAGATATGGAGGGACTTTGCCTTCAAGACAGGATTGTCCGCGGCTGGGCTGGCCTCATGGAAATACAAAGACATTATGACCTTCATAAGGTCGAAGGAAACCATTACTCACCCCAAGGCCAGCACAGCCGTGGACTCCAAACAGGTATGGAAAAACATTAATCATAAATGTACTAACAATAAACAAAAAGACATTGCCTGGATGGCTGCTCATGGTTGTCTCCCCACTAGGGAATTCTTGCATAGGCGGCACATCGCAACGACTGATAAATGCCCCCACGGATGCACGGACACAGAACACATTAACCACCTGTTCTGTGAGTGCTCCGTGGCCAGGCGGGTCTGGGCCCTGTTTGTTCCCTCTGTCTCCCTAAACAGCCTGCTGACCCTGCCCCGCTTGACGAGCGAGAACATCCTGTATGGTCCTCCCGGGGGGTGCACAACCCCCCAACTACAACAACAGTGGAGGATCATCAGCGCCGTCAAGCAGGTACTCTGGGAGACGAGGAACATCAGGGTCTATCAGAAACAGAGCGTCCACCTGACAACCCTGAGGAGGAGAATCACCCTCTGCCTCAGGGACCATGCTATTGTTGACTTTAAAAATAATCAAGCAAGAGCGGTGTGGGGGGTGGAGAGATGGAAGGACGTCATCCTCTAAACCCCCCCCCATGCCGCGCCGCATCGACCAACCCCCCCCCACCCCGGGCCTACCTCACTACACCACCAGTTCCTGCACTATCACCTTCACCACTGTTCCAGCACAAGCCCTGGTCAGCAGTATCACCATCACAAGGACCAGGAGAGGAGCAGCGCACAACACCAACAGGGAAGTTTACTGCACCTTCCACCACCTACACATGTACACAGCACTGACCCACTTCCTACTCTCACCAGAATATCAACACACACAACCCACAGCCGAACCAGCCGTCTCTGCCAGCACCACCAGCACCAGGATGACCAACACCACTGGGTCACAGGGAAGTACTGATCACCCGCCTGACACCAAAATGCACACTACACAAACCATGCACACCTCCCTTCTCTCACTCCTGTATCTTTTCAGGCACATGTCATATCCAGCTCTGACACCTACCCAGGCTTCCAGACCCAGGAGCAGAGACCGGCGGGAACCACCACGTCACCCCAGCACCAACCCCAGGTTCCAACTCAGCGACCCCAAACCCCCTGTTCCGGGCCCCCCCCCCCCAACTCCAGGCCCCCAGCTACAGGCCCAGTCCCCTACCCGCCAACCCCCAACCCCCAGCCCGGAACAAGCTGAGAAGAGCCAGGGAGCTTTTTCCCTGGATAAGCTGTGTACAGGTTTTTCGCCTCTGCTTGCCTGCCATGCGCCGAGCTCTCTGGGCCTCTCCTCAGGGGCCTCCGGTCGGCCTGCGTGCTCGATCTGCTCCGCCGCTGGGGCGCCTGGTCCGGCTAGCCTCGTGAAGGGCTACAGGAGTCTGAGCCTGGTGGGCTGGGCCGGATGCGCCGGTGGTGGGGCGGGTCGGGTGAGTCGGGTGTGTGGGGTCCCTCGGGGGAGGGAGGTGGGGGAGCCACGGCTTTGCACTGGTGGGCAAACTGGATAGTAGTCGCTCTACAACTAGAGGGCTGCAGGGGAATTTTTTTCCCGGATGCACAGCGAACAGGTTTTTTACCCCTGCCTCCTACCGACACTGGAACCTGGACACTGAACACTGAACACTGAACATTACACTACACTGGACAATACACTGAACACTGAGCACTTTAGTTAGTTTAATGTTGGTTGTTGTTGAATGTAATGTCTTAAATGTCTGATTGTTTGATTAATTGATTGTATACACGGTGTTGTGTTTTTATAAAAACCAATAAAAAACACCTGTAGTATCTGTTCTTATCAGTTTAATATCTGATACGTCCCCTACCCGGGGACCATATATTAAATTGATTTTTGCAACAGGGAGCTGGAATCGGGGCTTGCTCCGTCCACTCCACGCATCGACCTGGTATTGCAGTACATCCAGGAACGGTGCACTCCTATCTCATGTGTAGAAGAAGAAGAAGAAGAAGAAGAAGAAAAAATGTATAGAAGAGAAGAAGAACTCAAGGGCACACTAGTAGTGGTGTGGTTTCAGGCGGGATTTGAACTCACAACCTTCCGATCACAAGTCCAACTCACTATCCACTAGACCACCACTACCCACTAAGAAGAAGAAGAAGAAGAAGAAGAAGAAGAAGAAGAAGAAGAAGAAGAAGAAGAAGAAGAAGAAGAAGAAGAAGAAGAAGAAGAAGAAGAAGAAGAAGAAGAAGAAGAAGAAGAAGAAGAAGAAGAAGAAGAAGAAGAAGAAGAAGAAGAAGAAGAAGAAGAAGAAGAAGAAGAAGAAGAAGAAGAAGAAGAAGAAGAAGAAGAAGAAGAAGAAGAACTCAAGGGCACACTAGTAGTGGTGTGGTTTCAGGCGGGATTTGAACTCACAACCTTCCGATCACAAGTCCAACTCACTATCCACTAGACCACCACTACCCACGACGACGAAGAAGAAGAAGAAGAAGAAGAAGAAGAAGAAGAAGAAGAAATTTTTAATTAAAAAAAAAATTATAGAAGAGAAGAAGAAGTCAAGGGCACACTAGTAGTGGTGTGGTTTCAGGTGGGATTTGAACGCACAACCTTCCGATCACAAGTCCAACTCACTATCCACTAGACCACCACTACCCACAAAAAACGCACAAGCCTTTCGCCTTTTACTAAAGACTAGTACACTCTGGTTTCTCTTCAGATCACAGTGATTGCTTCTCGGCCTTTTGGCTAAGAGCAAACTCTGGTTTCTCTTCAAGAAACGCACAGGCCTTTCGCCCTTACTAGAGACTTCTATTAAAGCTAGTCTTCGGTGGGGTGTGGGTTTTTGTGTTTTTTTTGAGAAATCTAGGGTTTTTCCTTTTTCCTCACTAGGCTCTATGCCCCTCCTTTTTTTCTATTCTTGGTCGGGGAGCACGTCTTCTCAGTAGGTGGCTTGACCGCTGCTGGGAGGTGGCTCCCCCGACCCACCCCCCCCTCTTTGAGCGGAACAGGCCGGGATCCGAGAGGAGCTGCCGGAGACCCGCGACTCTTCCAGTAGGTGGCCTTTTCACCACTGGGGCAGTTCGGCCGCTGGGCAGCCCCCCTCCAAAGAGCGGAAAGGCCGGACCCCGAGAGGAGCTTCCAAAGACCGCGACTCTTCCAGTAGGTGACCAGTAGGTGGCCTGCCCGCCACTGGAGCACGAGTTCGGCCCCTGGGCAGCCCCCCTCCAAAGAGCGGAAAGGCCGGACCCCGAGAGGAGCTTCCAAAGACCGCGACTCTTCCAGTAGGTGACCAGTAGGTGGCCTGCCCGCCACTGGAGCCACTGGAGCACGAGTTCGGCCCCTGGGCAGCCCCCCTCCAAAGAGCGGACAGGCCGGACCCCGAGAGGAGCTTCCAAAGACCGCGACTCTTTCAGTAGGTGGCCTGCCCGCCACTGGAGCACGAGTTCGGCCCCTGGGCAGCCCCCCTCAAAAGAGCGGAAAGGCCGGACCCCGAGAGGAGCTTCCGAAGACCTCGACTCTCCCAAGCACGCCAGAGGTGAGAGAGGGCCCAACACCCACCAGCCGACCCAGCTGAGCCAGTGGACCCCAACCAGACCAGGAGGGAGGACAACTATAACATCTAAGCTAGGAGCGAGAGGGACACAGGGGAGTGCTTTCAAGACCGTAGGTCTTTGGCCACCTGGTGTCCCCACTCGCTCTCAGGTGTCCCTCTTTTGTCCCCAGACGGGAACCCAGTTCCAGACCCAAGCCAGAGTCCAAAATCTGCCGTGAGGACCTGAGAGGAACAACACCCCTAACCTAACGGCAAGTACCCTATTCCCCCCCCCAAAAAAATTATCTACAACCTCCCCCTAACCCTATTCCTCTCCCTCCTTCCTCCCTGATCCCCCACCCCCCCCACCCCACTCCAACGATGAACCCCGGAGCGATGCGGCGCTACAACGCCGTCAGGTTGACGCTCAACCCAACTGAGGAGGCTGCCATGGATGGAGCCCCCCAACAGAAGACTGCCAGACCAGTAACAACGATGACCCGCCTGGAATTCAGCAGGGCGGTTCTACAGAGAGATATGGGCTTTGTGCCGTCTGATCTAAACTGCCTGGTGAAGCCCCCTGGGCTGAATGAATGTTTTGAAGTGAGCTTTAAAACCCCCCAACTGTTAGAGGAATTCTGGACCTTTCATAGGATTAATGAACACAAACCCCCACTTAACCGTTTTACAGCCCACCCACTAACGGATTTAGAATCAAAAGTGGTCACAATTCAATTCCACAATGAGGTGATTCAGGAATATGATATTGAGGTGTGGCTACACCGTCATGCCACCCTTAAATCGGGGGCCCGGATGGTCCTGGATGAAGACGGAGTGTGGACGGGGGCCAAGAAATGGCTGGTGCAACTCCGTCCGGACCCGGAGGGGATAGGCGGAGTCCAACATATCCCCAGCACCATCAACCTGGGGAACAACAGGGGCTCCGTCTACTACTACGGTATGCCGAAGCTCTGCAGGAACTGCGGCCAATTGGGCCATCTGGCAGCGGCCTGCAAGGCCGTGGTATGTAAAATCTGCCGCCAAGACCACCCGACGTCGGAGTGCACCACGACCAGACCTTGCAACCTGTGCGGGGGACAGGGGCATCTTTACCGTGACTGCCCAAGTTCCTATGCAAGTAGAGCCCGGGGCTATAAATCCAACCAACCACCACCCCAACCCCCACCCCCACCCCAACCCACACCCCCACCCCAACCCCCACCCCAACCCACACCCCAACCCACACCCCAACCCACACCCAACATGGAGGAAGAGAAGGGAGAGACGGAGGAGGACCGGCGCCCGAGCGATGGAGGGGACGATCAGAGCTCGAGCGACGGAGAAGGAGAAGGAGAGGAACCAACCGTCCCAGCACCCCCTACAGACAACCTCAACACCCACCCCCTCCTAAACCCCATTGCCACCTCCACCCCCTGCAAAAACACCATGAAGGGGGAGCCGGCCTCTATTGAGATAGCCACCAGCAGCACACCGCAGATCCACCTCCCCTCCCAATCAGACAGTGAAAATGACTGGAGCTTGGCTCAACCAAAACGCAAAAGACCACAAAAAAAGGCAATCCGGAAAAAACCAGACAAAAAGACTACTCCAGAACCCAAACCCCAACGCCATACAGGTAAGCCGGCTCCCCCCCCCAAACCCTCCTCCCCACCCTCTTCCTCTCTCCAGTCATCACATGCTCCTCACCCTGCACAGCCCACCAGCCACCCCCAGTCCATGCTCACCGGACCGTACGGGCCACCGAAAATCACCTCATCAACAACACAGATGAGGGGGCCACCAGGCAGTCAGAGGGGAGACAACCCCCACACCATGAGCAGCCAAGGGGAGGTACCACACTATCTGGCCCCCAACGACCCATTGGAGGGCCTCAACCTCATGTGCAATAACTTAGCAAAAATTGGAACAAACCAAATCCAAGAACCATGAGGATAACAATCTCATCTCTCAACACCAGAAGCCTCCGGCAACCAGACAAACGGGAGGTCGTCTACCAGTACATCACCCAACATCAGTCAGACATGTATATCCTCCAGGAGTGCGCCATCCCATTCAAGGAGATGGACGCCACCCTGGAGGAGGAATGGACACGGGGGGACTCTCTCTGGTCAGGCTCAAACATTGATAGAGCTGATGGGGTCGGCATTTTGGTGGCCAACCCTTTTCTGCAGACCAAAAAGGGGGAGGTTGTAGAGAGCGGGCGAATCCTGGTTCTGGACCTAGAGATCCAGGGTTCGCCGCTGAGGGTCATCAATGTGTACGGCCCAACCAACGTGGCCAAGAGAGTCTCCCTTTTCAAGAAACTTCGGTCTCTCCTCCTCATCCCCACACCAGTCCTAGTGGGGGGAGATTTCAACTGTGCCCTCCGGGATGAGGACCGCAGCAGGCCCAGGAGAGACCGATCCACTACAGAACTTCAGTCCATCATAGACGACTTCCAACTGGTAGACGCCGGTGGCACCTCCCCGCCGACACACACAAGGGTGAGTTCCTCCGGGAATTCTTCCTCCAGGATAGACATGTTCTTGCTCTCGCCAGGTCTGAGGATGGGAACCCTGACCAGCCAGGCGGCCCACTTCTCGGACCACAGGATGTTGACAGTGTCCCTGGAATGGGATGGCCAAACAAGAGCGGGTAGGGGTACCTGGAGGATGAATACATCGATCCTTCAGGACCCAACAGTGGTGCATTCCTTCTCCAGGCGCTACCTGGAGTGGAGGACCCTAAAAGAACTGTTCGACTCCCCGATAGAGTGGTGGGAGATGGTTAAGGCCAGGACAAAGGGCTACTTCGGGTCAGTCGGAAGGAGGAAAGCGGCAGAACAGAGGGCCAGGTTTCAACACCACAACGCGGCCCTCCAACGCCTAAGTCTCCTACAACTGGGTGGTCTGGATGTGGCCCGAGAACTGGCTGAGACCAAACAACACCTTGCCACCCTCTACCGGGAGCAACAACAAAAGAAACAGTTCAGGGAAAAACTCCAGGGCCTGGAGGAGGAGGAGAAATGCACACGCCACTTCTTCCGCAAGGCACGGTCAAAACACAAGCCTATCCTGTCCCTATACGACACCAATGGGGACACCGTGTCAGACAGAGGCAACATCCCGGGGGTGGCAAGAGAGTTCTACGAGAGTCTCTACAACATCAAGACAACCGACGAGACTCTCATGGCCACCTTCCTGGATGGTCTGGACCGGGTCCCCGAGGGTGGTGAGAGTGAGAACCCAGAGCTGACCACGGAGGAGCTCACCCGGGCCGTGCACTCCTTGAATACACACAAGGCCCCTGGACCGGATGGGATCCCAGCAGAGTTCTACAAGACTCTCTGGGATCTCCTCAAGGAGGACTTGGCGGAGGTCTTCAAAGCCGTCTACAGGGAAGGGAGGCTTGGAGAGTCAATGAGACAGAGTACGGTCACACTGATCCCCAAGAAAGGGGACCTCAAGGACCTCCGGAACTGGCGCCCCATCAATCTCCTCCCAGTGGACTATAAAATCATGACAAAAGCCCTCACCCAACGGTTTCAAACCCTCCTCCCCTCAGTTATAGCCCCTGACCAGACCTGTAGCGTCCCCGGTAGGTCCATCAACGACAACCTGCTCCTGGTGAGAGACCTCATCCTGCACTCCCAGGAGCGGAGGTCCCCTTTAGGCCTTCTCAGCCTGGATCAGGAGAAGGCCTTTGACAGGGTTAACCATGGTTTCCTGCAGAGGGTGCTGAGAGGCATGAACTTCCCCCAGCACCTGCTCAACTGGACCGAACTCTGCTACAACAACATCACGAGCAGAGTTCGGATCAACAACCAGTTGACAGACCCCTTCCCCATCAAAGCTGGAGTACGGCAGGGATGCCCCTTGGCCCCTCTACTGTACGTCATCTACCTGGAGCCGTTCCTACGGAAGATCAGGAGCTCCCCCAACATCATGGGCTACCCTCTACCAGGGGCCCGGGGGGAGAGGCTCAAGGTGGTGGCGTACATGGACGACATTACCATCGTCGGCACGGATAGTCGCTCCATTTCCACAGCAACGAAAGTGGTGGAGGACTACTGTGCAGCCACGGGCGCCCTGATCAATAGGGGTAAGTGTGAGCTGTTTCTGTCGCAGCACTGGCAGGAGAACCTGGCAACCTCCTTCCCTGTAAAGACGGAAAACATTAAGCTGCTGGGGATCACCTACCAGAAAGATGGAGGAGCCTCCGGCAGCTGGAAGGAGACCATCCGCCAGGTCCAAAAGAAGATCTGTGAGTGGAGTGCACGGCCTCTCACAATGACAGGCAAGATCCTGGTCCTGAAGGCTATTGTTCTTCCCATTCTCCTTTACCTGGGCAGGGTGTTTCCCCCAGACAGAGCAGTATCCAAAACCATCGAAAGGATCATGTTTACCTTTGTCTGGGGGAGCCAGATGGAAAAACTAAAACGCACCACCCTGTACAAAACAGTGGAGAATGGGGGGAAAGGGGTCCCAGACATCCTAAACATCATTAGGGCACAGGGACTCTCCAACCTCATCAACAACATCAACAACAAAGATAGGAAAGCCAGGTTCTTTGAAATATACTATGCCACACCCATCCTCCGGACACTCAGGGTGACCGCATCAATAAATCACACTGTGCCCTACAGCTGGGACCCCCCTCCTGTCTACAAGATATGGAGGGACTTTGCCTTCAAGACAGGATTGTCCGCGGCTGGGCTGGCCTCATGGAAATACAAAGACATTATGACCTTCATAAGGTCGAAGGAAACCATTACTCACCCCAAGGCCAGCACAGCCGTGGACTCCAAACAGGTATGGAAAAACATTAATCATAAATGTACTAACAATAAACAAAAAGACATTGCCTGGATGGCTGCTCATGGTTGTCTCCCCACTAGGGAATTCTTGCATAGGCGGCACATCGCAACGACTGAGAAATGCCCCCACGGATGCACGGACACAGAACACATTAACCACCTGTTCTGTGAGTGCCCCGTGGCCAGGCGGGTCTGGGCCCTGTTCGTTCCCTCTGTCTCCCTTAACAGCCTGCTGACCCTGCCCCGCTTGACGGGCGAGAACATCCTGTATGGTCCTCCCGGGGGGTGCACAACCCCCCAACTACAACAACAGTGGAGGATCATCAGCGCCGTCAAGCAGGTACTCTGGGAGACGAGGAACATCAGGGTCTATCAGAAACAGAGCGTCCACCTGACAACCCTGAGGAGGAGAATCACCCTCTGCCTCAGGGACCATGCTATTGTTGACTTTAAAAATAACCCGGATCAAGCAAGAGCGGTGTGGGGGGTGGAGAGATGGAAGGACGTCATCCTCTAAACCCCCCCCCATGCCGCGCCGCATCGACCAACCCCCCCCCACCCCGGGCCTACCTCACTACACCACCAGTTCCTGCACTATCACCTTCACCACCGTTCCAGCACAAGCCCTGGTCAGCAGTATCACCATCACAAGGACCAGGAGAGGAGCAGCGCACAACACCAACAGGGAAGTTTACTGCACCTTCCACCACCTACACATGTACACAGCACTGACCCACTTCCTACCCTCACCAGAATATCACCACACACAACCCACAGCCGAACCAGCCGTCTCTGCCAGCACCACCAGCACCAGGATGACCAACACCACTGGGTCACAGGGAAGTACTGATCACCCGCCTGACACCAAAATGCACACTACACAAACCATGCACACCTCCCTTCTCTCACTCCTGTATCTTTTCAGGCACATGTCATATCCAGCTCTGACACCTACCCAGGCTTCCAGACCCAGGAGCAGAGACCGGCGGGAACCACCACGTCACCCCAGCACCAACCCCAGGTTCCAACTCAGCGACCCCAAACCCCCTGTTCCGGGCCACCCCCCCCCAACTCCAGGCCCCCAGCTACAGGCCCAGTCCCCTACCCGCCAACCCCCAACCCCCAGCCCGGAACAAGCTGAGAAGAGCCAGGGAGCTTTTTCCCTGGATAAGCTGTGTACAGGTTTTTCGCCTCTGCTTGCCTGCCATGCGCCGAGCTCTCTGGGCCTCTCCTCAGGGGCCTCCGGTCGGCCTGCGTGCTCGATCTGCTCCGCCGCTGGGGCGCCTGGTCCGGCTAGCCTCGTGAAGGGCTACAGGAGTCTGAGCCTGGTGGGCTGGGCCGGATGCGCCGGTGGTGGGGCGGGTCGGGTGAGTCGGGTGTGTGGGGTCCCTCGGGGGAGGGAGGTGGGGGAGCCACGGCTTTGCACTGGTGGGCAAACTGGATAGTAGTCGCTCTACAACTAGAGGGATGCAGGGGAATTTTTTTCCCGGATGCACAGCGAACAGGTTTTTTACCCCTGCCTCCTACCGACACTGGAACCTGGACACTGAACACTGAACACTGAACATTACACTACACTGGACAATACACTGAACACTGAGCACTTTAGTTAGTTTAATGTTGGTGGTTGTTGAATGTAATGTCTTAAATGTCTGATTGTTTGATTAATTGATTGTATACACGGTGTTGCGTTTTTATAAAAACCAATAAAAAACACTGTTCTTATCAGTTTAATATCTGATACGTCCCCTACCCGGGGACCATATATTAAATTGATTTTTGCAACAGGGAGCTGGAATCGGGGCTTGCTCCGTCCACTCCACGCATCGACCTGGTATTGCAGTACATCCAGGAACGGTGCACTCCTATCTCATGTGAAGAAGAAGAAGAAAAAATGTATAGAAGAGAAGAAGAACTCAAGGGCACACTAGTAGTGGTGTGGTTTCAGGCGGGATTTGAACTCACAACCTTCCGATCACAAGTCCAACTCACTATCCACTAGACCACCACTACCCACTAAGAAGAAGAAGAAGAAGAAGAAGAAGAAGAAGAAGAAGAAGAAGAAGAAGAAGAAGAAGAAGAAGAAGAAGAAGAAGAAGAAGAAGAAGAAGAAGAAGAAGAAGAAGAAGAAGAAGAAGAAGAAGAATTCAATTTATGGGTTATCGCTTCTCGGCCTTTTGGCTAAGATCAAGTGTAGTATCTGTTCTTATCAGTTTAATATCTGATACGTCCCCTACCCGGGGACCATATATTAAATTGATTTTTGCAACAGGGAGCTGGAATCGGGGCTTGCTCCGTCCACTCCACGCATCGACCTGGTATTGCAGTACATCCAGGAACGGTGCACTCCTATCTCATGTGAAGAAGAAGAAGAAGAAGAAGAAGAAGAAAAAATGTATAGAAGAGAAGAAGAACTCAAGGGCACACTAGTAGTGGTGTGGTTTCAGGCGGGATTTGTCCAACTCACTATCCACTAGACCACCACTACCCACGACGAAGAAGAAGAAGAAGAAGAAGAAGAAGAAGAAGAAGAAGAAGAAGAAGAAGAAGAACTCAAGGGCACACTAGTAGTGGTGTGGTTTCAGGCGGGATTTGAACTCACAACCTTCCGATCACAAGTCCAACTCACTATCCACTAGACCACCACTACCCACGACGACGAAGAAGAAGAAGAAGAAGAAGAAGAAATTTTTAATTAAAAAAAAAATTATAGAAGAGAAGAAGAAGTCAAGGGCACACTAGTAGTGGTGTGGTTTCAGGTGGGATTTGAACGCACAACCTTCCGATCACAAGTCCAACTCACTATCCACTAGACCACCACTACCCACAAAAAACGCACAAGCCTTTCGCCTTTTACTAAAGACTTCTGTGGAGAGGAACACTTACGAGTTCAAGCTATTTTTGGCAGGCTCTGCGTCTAGCTGAGCCCATATCCGTGTTTCAAGGTAAGCCAGGTGGGGGTCACAGGTCACAGGTCACAGGTCAACCCAGCTTTCACACTTTGACCTTAATGGCGGCGGAGGTGGGCGCGGTTCAATTTATGGGTTATCGCTTCTCGGCCTTTTGGCTAAGATCAAGTGTAGTATCTGTTCTTATCAGTTTACTCACTCATCTCTCAACACCAGAAGCCTCCGGCAACCAGACAAACGGGAGGTCGTCTACCAGTACATCACCCAACATCAGTCAGACATGTATATCCTCCAGGAGTGCGCCATCCCATTCAAGGAGATGGACGCCACCCTGGAGGAGGAATGGACACGGGGGGACTCTCTCTGGTCAGGCTCAAACATTGATAGAGCTGATGGGGTCGGCATTTTGGTGGCCAACCCTTTTCTGCAGACCAAAAAGGGGGAGGTTGTAGAGAGCGGGCGAATCCTGGTTCTGGACCTAGAGATCCAGGGTTCGCCGCTGAGGGTCATCAATGTGTACGGCCCAACCAACGTGGCCAAGAGAGTCTCCCTTTTCAAGAAACTTCGGTCTCTCCTCCTCATCCCCACACCAGTCCTAGTGGGGGGAGATTTCAACTGTGCCCTCCGGGATGAGGACCGCAGCAGGCCCAGGAGAGACCGATCCACTACAGAACTTCAGTCCATCATAGACGACTTCCAACTGGTAGACGCCGGTGGCACCTCCCCGCCGACACACACAAGGGTGAGTTCCTCCGGGAATTCTTCCTCCAGGATAGACATGTTCTTGCTCTCGCCAGGTCTGAGGATGGGAACCCTGACCAGCCAGGCGGCCCACTTCTCGGACCACAGGATGTTGACAGTGTCCCTGGAATGGGATGGCCAAACAAGAGCGGGTAGGGGTACCTGGAGGATGAATACATCGATCCTTCAGGACCCAACAGTGGTGCATTCCTTCTCCAGGCGCTACCTGGAGTGGAGGACCCTAAAAGAACTGTTCGACTCCCCGATAGAGTGGTGGGAGATGGTTAAGGCCAGGACAAAGGGCTACTTCGGGTCAGTCGGAAGGAGGAAAGCGGCAGAACAGAGGGCCAGGTTTCAACACCACAACGCGGCCCTCCAACGCCTAAGTCTCCTACAACTGGGTGGTCTGGATGTGGCCCGAGAACTGGCTGAGACCAAACAACACCTTGCCACCCTCTACCGGGAGCAACAACAAAAGAAACAGTTCAGGGAAAAACTCCAGGGCCTGGAGGAGGAGGAGAAATGCACACGCCACTTCTTCCGCAAGGCACGGTCAAAACACAAGCCTATCCTGTCCCTATACGACACCAATGGGGACACCGTGTCAGACAGAGGCAACATCCCGGGGGTGGCAAGAGAGTTCTACGAGAGTCTCTACAACATCAAGACAACCGACGAGACTCTCATGGCCACCTTCCTGGATGGTCTGGACCGGGTCCCCGAGGGTGGTGAGAGTGAGAACCCAGAGCTGACCACGGAGGAGCTCACCCGGGCCGTGCACTCCTTGAATACACACAAGGCCCCTGGACCGGATGGGATCCCAGCAGAGTTCTACAAGACTCTCTGGGATCTCCTCAAGGAGGACTTGGCGGAGGTCTTCAAAGCCGTCTACAGGGAAGGGAGGCTTGGAGAGTCAATGAGACAGAGTACGGTCACACTGATCCCCAAGAAAGGGGACCTCAAGGACCTCCGGAACTGGCGCCCCATCAATCTCCTCCCAGTGGACTATAAAATTATGACAAAAGCCCTCACCCAACGGTTTCAAACCCTCCTCCCCTCAGTTATAGCCCCTGACCAAACCTGTAGCGTCCCCGGTAGGTCCATCAACGACAACCTGCTCCTGGTAAGAGACCTCATCCTGCACTCCCAGGAGCGGAGGTCCCCTTTAGGCCTTCTCAGCCTGGATCAGGAGAAGGCCTTTGACAGGGTTAGCCATGGTTTCCTGCAGAGGGTGCTGAGGGGCATGAACTTCCCCCAGCACCTGCTCAACTGGACCGAACTCTGCTACAACAACATCACGAGCAGAGTTCGGATCAACAACCAGTTGACAGACCCCTTCCCCATCAAAGCTGGAGTACGGCAGGGATGCCCCTTGGCCCCTCTACTGTACGTCATCTACCTGGAGCCGTTCCTACGGAAGATCAGGAGCTCCCCCAACATCATGGGCTACCCTCTACCAGGGGCCCGGGGGGAGAGGCTCAAGGTGGTGGCGTACATGGACGACATTACCATCGTCGGCACAGATAGTCGCTCCATTTCCACAGCAACGAAAGTGGTGGAGGACTACTGTGCAGCCACTGGCGCCCTGATCAATAGGGGTAAGTGTGAGCTGTTTCTGTCGCAGCACTGGCAGGAGAACCTGGCAACCTCCTTCCCTGTAAAGACGGAAAACATTAAGCTGCTGGGGATCACCTACCAGAAAGATGGAGGAGCCTCCGGCAGCTGGAAGGAGACCATCCGCCAGGTCCAAAAGAAGATCTGTGAGTGGAGTGCACGGCCTCTCACAATGACAGGCAAGATCCTGGTCCTGAAGGCTATTGTTCTTCCCATTCTCCTTTACCTGGGCAGGGTGTTTCCCCCAGACAGAGCAGTATCCAAAACCATCGAAAGGATCATGTTTACCTTTGTCTGGGGGAGCCAGATGGAAAAACTAAAACGCACCACCCTGTACAAAACAGTGGAGAATGGGGGGAAAGGGGTCCCAGACATCCTAAACATCATTAGGGCACAGGGACTCTCCAACCTCATCAACAACATCAACAACTAAGATAGGAAAGCCAGGTTCTTTGAAATATACTATGCCACACCCATCCTCCGGACACTCAGGGTGACCGCATCAATAAATCACACTGTGCCCTACAGCTGGGACCCCCCTCCAGTCTACAAGATATGGAGGGACTTTGCCTTCAAGACAGGATTGTCCGCGGCTGGGCTGGCCTCATGGAAATACAAAGACATTATGACCTTCATAAGGTCGAAGGAAACCATTACTCACCCCAAGGCCAGCACAGCCGTGGACTCCAAACAGGTATGGAAAAACATTAATCATAAATGTACTAACAATAAACAAAAAGACATTGCCTGGATGGCTGCTCATGGTTGTCTCCCCACTAGGGAATTCTTGCATAGGCGGCACATCGCAACGACTGATAAATGCCCCCACGGATGCACGGACACAGAACACATTAACCACCTGTTCTGTGAGTGCTCCGTGGCCAGGCGGGTCTGGGCCCTGTTTGTTCCCTCTGTCTCCCTAAACAGCCTGCTGACCCTGCCCCGCTTGACGAGCGAGAACATCCTGTATGGTCCTCCCGGGGGGTGCACAACCCCCCAACTACAACAACAGTGGAGGATCATCAGCGCCGTCAAGCAGGTACTCTGGGAGACGAGGAACATCAGGGTCTATCAGAAACAGAGCGTCCACCTGACAACCCTGAGGAGGAGAATCACCCTCTGCCTCAGGGACCATGCTATTGTTGACTTTAAAAATAACCCGGATCAAGCAAGAGCGGTGTGGGGGGTGGAGAGATGGAAGGACGTCATCCTCTAAATCCCCCCCCCATGCCGCGCCGCATCGCCCAACCCCCCCCCACCCCGGGCCTACCTCACTACACCACCAGTTCCTGCACTATCACCTTCACCACCGTTCCAGCACAAGCCCTGGTCAGCAGTATCACCATCACAAGGACCAGGAGAGGAGCAGCGCACAACACCAACAGGGAAGTTTACTGCACCTTCCACCACCTACACATGTACACAGCACTGACCCACTTCCTACCCTCACCAGAATATCACCACACACAACCCACAGCCGAACCAGCCGTCTCTGCCAGCACCACCAGCACCAGGATGACCAACACCACTGGGTCACAGGGAAGTACTGATCACCCGCCTGACACCAAAATGCACACTACACAAACCATGCACACCTCCCTTCTCTCACTCCTGTATCTTTTCAGGCACATGTCATATCCAGCTCTGACACCTACCCAGGCTTCCAGACCCAGGAGCAGAGACCGGCGGGAACCACCACGTCACCCCAGCACCAACCCCAGGTTCCAACTCAGCGACCCCAAACCCCCTGTTCCGGGCCCCCCCCCCCCAACTCCAGGCCCCCAGCTACAGGCCCAGTCCCCTACCCGCCAACCCCCAACCCCCAGCCCGGAACAAGCTGAGAAGAGCCAGGGAGCTTTTTCCCTGGATAAGCTGTGTACAGGTTTTTCGCCTCTGCTTGCCTGCCATGCGCCGAGCTCTCTGGGCCTCTCCTCAGGGGCCTCCGGTCGGCCTGCGTGCTCGATCTGCTCCGCCGCTGGGGCACCTGGTCCGGCTAGCCTCGTGAAGGGCTACAGGAGTCTGAGCCTGGTGGGCTGGGCCGGACGCGCCGGTGGTGGGTCGGGTGAGTCGGGTGTGTGGGGTCCCTCGGGGGAGGGAGGTGGGGGAGCCACGGCTTTGCACTGGTGGGCAAACTGGATAGTAGTCGCTCTACAACTAGAGGGCTGCAGGGGAATTTTTTCCCGGATGCACAGCGAACAGGTTTTTTACCCCTGCCTCCTACCGACACTGGAACCTGGACACTGAACACTGAACACTGAACATTACACTACACTGGACAATACACTGAACACTGAGCACTTTAGTTAGTTTAATGTTGGTTGTTGTTGAATGTAATGTCTTAAATGTCTGATTGTTTGATTAATTGATTGTATACACGGTGTTGCGTTTTTATAAAAACCAATAAAAAACACTGTTCTTATCAGTTTAATATCTGATACGTCCCCTACCCGGGGACCATATATTAAATTGATTTTTGCAACAGGGAGCTGGAATCGGGGCTTGCTCCGTCCACTCCACGCATCGACCTGGTATTGCAGTACATCCAGGAACGGTGCACTCCTATCTCATGTGAAGAAGAAGAAGAAGAAGAAGAAGAAAAAATGTATAGAAGAGAAGAAGAACTCAAGGGCACACTAGTAGTGGTGTGGTTTCAGGCGGGATTTGAACTCACAACCTTCCGATCACAAGTCCAACTCACTATCCACTAGACCACCACTACCCACTAAGAAGAAGAAGAAGAAGAAGAAGAAGAAGAAGAAGAAGAAGAAGAAGAAGAAGAAGAAGAAGAAGAAGAAGAAGAAGAAGAAGAAGAAGAAGAAGAAGAAGAAGAAGAAGAAGAAGAAGAAGAACTCAAGGGCACACTAGTAGTGGTGTGGTTTCAGGCGGGATTTGAACTCACAACCTTCCGATCACAAGTCCAACTCACTATCCACTAGACCACCACTACCCACTAAGAAGAAGAAGAAGAAGAAGAAGAAGAAGAAGAAGAAGAAGAAGAAGAAGAAGAAGAAGAAGAAGAAGAAGAAGAAGAACTCAAGGGCACACTAGTAGTGGTGTGGTTTCAGGCGGGATTTGAACTCACAACCTTCCGATCACAAGTCCAACTCACTATCCACTAGACCACCACTACCCACGAAGAAGAAGAAGAAGAAGAAGAAGAAGAAGAAGAAGAAGAAGAAGAAGAAGAAGAAGAAGAAGAAGAAGAAGAAGAAGAAGAAGAAGAAGAAGAAGAAGAAGAAGAAGAAGAAGAATTCAATTTATGGGTTATCGCTTCTCGGCCTTTTGGCTAAGATCAAGTGTAGTATCTGTTCTTATCAGTTTAATATCTGATACGTCCCCTACCCGGGGACCATATATTAAATTGATTTTTGCAACAGGGAGCTGGAATCGGGGCTTGCTCCGTCCACTCCACGCATCGACCTGGTATTGCAGTACATCCAGGAACGGTGCACTCCTATCTCATGTGAAGAAGAAGAAGAAGAAGAAGAAAAAATGTATAGAAGAGAAGAAGAACTCAAGGGCACACTAGTAGTGGTGTGGTTTCAGGCGGGATTTGCACTCACAACCTTCCGATCACAAGTCCAACTCACTATCCACTAGACCACCACTACCCACGAAGAAGAAGAAGAAGAAGAAGAAGAAGAAGAAGAAGAAGAAGAAGAAGAAGAAGAAGAAGAAGAAGAAGAAGAAGAAGAAGAAGAAGAAGAAGAAGAAGAAGAAGAAGAAGAAGAAGAATTCAATTTATGGGTTATCGCTTCTCGGCCTTTTGGCTAAGATCAAGTGTAGTATCTGTTCTTATCAGTTTAATATCTGATACGTCCCCTACCCGGGGACCATATATTAAATTGATTTTTGCAACAGGGAGCTGGAATCGGGGCTTGCTCCGTCCACTCCACGCATCGACCTGGTATTGCAGTACATCCAGGAACGGTGCACTCCTATCTCATGTGAAGAAGAAGAAGAAGAAGAAGAAGAAAAAATGTATAGAAGAGAAGAAGAACTCAAGGGCACACTAGTAGTGGTGTGGTTTCAGGCGGGATTTGAACTCACAACCTTCCGATCACAAGTCCAACTCACTATCCACTAGACCACCACTACCCACTAAGAAGAAGAAGAAGAAGAAGAAGAAGAAGAAGAAGAAGAAGAAGAAGAAGAAGAAGAAGAAGAAGAAGAAGAACTCAAGGGCACACTAGTAGTGGTGTGGTTTCAGGCGGGATTTGAACTCACAACCTTCCGATCACAAGTCCAACTCACTATCCACTAGACCACCACTACCCACTAAGAAG
Source organism: Nansenia antarctica (assembly GCF_963989245.1). Classification (NCBI taxonomy): domain Eukaryota; kingdom Metazoa; phylum Chordata; class Actinopteri; order Argentiniformes; family Microstomatidae; genus Nansenia; species Nansenia antarctica. Next base: position 33,781,168 of record NC_137681.1, on the reverse strand, counting down.
AAGAAGAAGAAGAAGAAGAAGAAGAAGAAGAAGAAGAAGAAGAAGAAGAAGAAGAAGAAGAAGAAGAACTCAAGGGCACACTAGTAGTGGTGTGGTTTCAGGCGGGATTTGAACTCACAACCTTCCGATCACAAGTCCAACTCACTATCCACTAGACCACCACTACCCACGAAGAAGAAGAAGAAGAAGAAGAAGAAGAAGAAGAAGAAGAAGAAGAAGAAGAAGAAGAAGAAGAAGAAGAAGAAGAAGAAGAAGAAGAATTCAATTTATGGGTTATCGCTTCTCGGCCTTTTGGCTAAGATCAAGTGTAGTATCTGTTCTTATCAGTTTAATATCTGATACGTCCCCTACCCGGGGACCATATATTAAATTGATTTTTGCAACAGGGAGCTGGAATCGGGGCTTGCTCCGTCCACTCCACGCATCGACCTGGTATTGCAGTACATCCAGGAACGGTGCACTCCTATCTCATGTGAAGAAGAAGAAGAAGAAGAAGAAGAAGAAAAAATGTATAGAAGAGAAGAAGAACTCAAGGGCACACTAGTAGTGGTGTGGTTTCAGGCGGGATTTGAACTCACAACCTTCCGATCACAAGTCCAACTCACTATCCACTAGACCACCACTACCCACTAAGAAGAAGAAGAAGAAGAAGAAGAAGAAGAAGAAGAAGAAGAAGAAGAAGAAGAAGAAGAAGAAGAAGAAGAAGAAGAAGAAGAAGAAGAAGAAGAAGAACTCAAGGGCACACTAGTAGTGGTGTGGTTTCAGGCGGGATTTGAACTCACAACCTTCCGATCACAAGTCCAACTCACTATCCACTAGACCACCACTACCCACTAAGAAGAAGAAGAAGAAGAAGAAGAAGAAGAAGAAGAAGAAGAAGAAGAAGAAGAAGAAGAAGAAGAAGAAGAAGAAGAAGAATTCAATTTATGGGTTATCGCTTCTCGGCCTTTTGGCTAAGATCAAGTGTAGTATCTGTTCTTATCAGTTTAATATCTGATACGTCCCCTACCCGGGGACCATATATTAAATTGATTTTTGCAACAGGGAGCTGGAATCGGGGCTTGCTCCGTCCACTCCACGCATCGACCTGGTATTGCAGTACATCCAGGAACGGTGCACTCCTATCTCATGTGAAGAAGAAGAAGAAGAAGAAGAAGAAGAAAAAATGTATAGAAGAGAAGAAGAACTCAAGGGCACACTAGTAGTGGTGTGGTTTCAGGCGGGATTTGAACTCACAACCTTCCGATCACAAGTCCAACTCACTATCCACTAGACCACCACTACCCACGAAGAAGAAGAAGAAGAAGAAGAAGAAGAAGAAGAAGAAGAAGAAGAAGAAGAAGAAGAAGAAGAAGAAGAAGAAGAAGAAGAAGAAGAAGAAGAAGAAGAAGAAGAAGAAGAAGAAGAAGAAGAAGAAGAAGAAGAAGAAGAAGAATTCAATTTATGGGTTATCGCTTCTCGGCCTTTTGGCTAAGATCAAGTGTAGTATCTGTTCTTATCAGTTTAATATCTGATACGTCCCCTACCCGGGGACCATATATTAAATTGATTTTTGCAACAGGGAGCTGGAATCGGGGCTTGCTCCGTCCACTCCACGCATCGACCTGGTATTGCAGTACATCCAGGAACGGTGCACTCCTATCTCATGTGAAGAAGAAGAAGAAGAAGAAGAAGAAGAAAATGTATAGAAGAGAAGAAGAACTCAAGGGCACACTAGTAGTGGTGTGGTTTCAGGCGGGATTTGAACTCACAACCTTCCGATCACAAGTCCAACTCACTATCCACTAGACCACCACTACCCACTAAGAAGAAGAAGAAGAAGAAGAAGAAGAAGAAGAAGAAGAAGAAGAAGAAGAAGAAGAAGAAGAAGAAGAAGCAGAAGAAGAAGAAGAAGAAGAAGAAGAAGAACTCAAGGGCACACTAGTAGTGGTGTGGTTTCAGGCGGGATTTGAACTCACAACCTTCCGATCACAAGTCCAACTCACTATCCACTAGACCACCAGAACTCAAGGGCACACTAGTAGTGGTGTGGTTTCAGGCGGGATTTGAACTCACAACCTTCCGATCACAAGTCCAACTCACTATCCACTAGACCACCACTACCCACTAAGAAGAAGACACAACCTTCCGATCACAAGTCCAACTCACTATCCACTAGACCACCACTACCCACTAAGAAGAAGAAGAAGAAGAACTCAAGGGCACACTAGTAGTGGTGTGGTTTCAGGCGGGATTTGAACTCACAACCTTCCGATCACAAGTCCAACTCACTATCCACTAGACCACCACTACCCACTAAGAAGAAGAAGAAGAAGAAGAAGAAGAAGAAGAAGAAGAAGAAGAACTCAAGGGCACACTAGTAGTGGTGTGGTTTCAGGCGGGATTTGAACTCACAACCTTCCGATCACAAGTCCAACTCACTATCCACTAGACCACCACTACCCACTAAGAAGAAGAAGAAGAAGAAGAAGAAGAAGAAGAAGAAGAACTCAAGGGCACACTAGTAGTGGTGTGGTTTCAGGCGGGATTTGAACTCACAACCTTCCGATCACAAGTCCAACTCACTATCCACTAGACCACCACTACCCACTAAGAAGAAGAAGAAGAAGAAGAAGAAGAAGACAAGGGCACACTAGTAGTGGTGTGGTTTCAGGCGGGATTTGAACTCACAACCTTCCGATCACAAGTCCAACTCACTATCCACTAGACCACCACTACCCACTAAGAAGAAGAAGAAGAAGAAGAAGAAGAAGAAGAAGACAAGGGCACACTAGTAGTGGTGTGGTTTCAGGCGGGATTTGAACTCACAACCTTCCGATCACAAGTCCAACTCACTATCCACTAGACCACCACTACCCACTAAGAAGAAGAAGAAGAAGAAGAAGAAGAAGAAGAACTCAAGGGCACACTAGTAGTGGTGTGGTTTCAGGCGGGATTTGAACTCACAACCTTCCGATCACAAGTCCAACTCACTATCCACTAGACCACCACTACCCACTAAGAAGAAGAAGAAGAAGAAGAAGAAGAAGAAGAAGAAGAAGAACTCAAGGGCACACTAGTAGTGGTGTGGTTTCAGGCGGGATTTGAACTCACAACCTTCCGATCACAAGTCCAACTCACTATCCACTAGACCACCACTACCCACTAAGAAGAAGAAGAAGAAGAAGAAGAAGAAGAACTCAAGGGCACACTAGTAGTGGTGTGGTTTCAGGCGGGATTTGAACTCACAACCTTCCGATCACAAGTCCAACTCACTATCCACTAGACCACCAGAACTCAAGGGCACACTAGTAGTGGTGTGGTTTCAGGCGGGATTTGAACTCACAACCTTCCGATCACAAGTCCAACTCACTATCCACTAGACCACCACTACCCACTAAGAAGAAGAAGAAGAAGAAGAAGAACTCAAGGGCACACTAGTAGTGGTGTGGTTTCAGGCGGGATTTGAACTCACAACCTTCCGATCACAAGTCCAACTCACTATCCACTAGACCACCACTACCCACTAAGAAGAAGAAGAAGAAGAAGAAGAAGAAGAAGAAGACAAGGGCACACTAGTAGTGGTGTGGTTTCAGGCGGGATTTGAACTCACAACCTTCCGATCACAAGTCCAACTCACTATCCACTAGACCACCACTACCCACTAAGAAGAAGAAGAAGAAGAAGAAGAAGAAGAACTCAAGGGCACACTAGTAGTGGTGTGGTTTCAGGCGGGATTTGAACTCACAACCTTCCGATCACAAGTCCAACTCACTATCCACTAGACCACCACTACCCACTAAGAAGAAGAAGAAGAAGAAGAAGAAGAAGAAGAACTCAAGGGCACACTAGTAGTGGTGTGGTTTCAGGCGGGATTTGAACTCACAACCTTCCGATCACAAGTCCAACTCACTATCCACTAGACCACCACTACCCACTAAGAAGAAGAAGAAGAAGAAGAAGAAGAAGAAGAAGAACTGAAGGGCACACTAGTAGTGGTGTGGTTTCAGGCGGGATTTGAACTCACAACCTTCCGATCACAAGTCCAACTCACTATCCACTAGACCACCACTACCCACGAAGAAGAAGAAGAAGAAGAAGAAGAAGAAGAAGAAGAAGAAGAAGAAGAACTCAAGGGCACACTAGTAGTGGTGTGGTTTCAGGCGGGATTTGAACTCACAACCTTCCGATCACAAGTCCAACTCACTATCCACTAGACCACCACTACCCACTAAGAAGAAGAAGAAGAAGAAGAAGAAGAAGAAGAAGAAGAAGAAGAAGAAGAACTGAAGGGCACACTAGTAGTGGTGTGGTTTCAGGCGGGATTTGAACTCACAACCTTCCAATCACAAGTCCAACTCACTATCCACTAGACCACCACTACCCACAAAAAACGCACAAGCCTTTCGCCTTTTACTAAAGACTTCTGTGGAGAGGAACACTTACGAGTTCAAGCTATTTTTGGCAGGCTCTGCGTCTCGCTGAGCCCATATCCGTGTTTCAAGGTAAGCCAGGTGGGGGTCACAGGTCACAGGTCACAGGTCACAGGTCAACCCATTTTTCACACTTTGACCATAATGGCGGCGGAGGTGGGCGCGGTTCAATTTATGGGTTATCGCTTCTCGGCCTTTTGGCTAAGATCAAGTGTAGTATCTGTTCTTATCAGTGAGCAGACTGCTGTAACTTGCAAAGGCAAATCAAGTGTTGTATCTTGATTCTGCCGGGAAAGCAGAAAATGGAGAAAGAGTCGGGCCCAGAGGCCGGAAAGGTTAACGTGATTCGATTTGCATGGAGAGACCAGACGGAGGACATCCAGCTGAGGGATACCTTCACCCGGGTGGTGTTGCTGGGGCAACTGAAACTGACGGTCCCGGAAATCTTTTGCCTGATGGGCAATAGGCGGGAGAATGCCTTCGACGTGACCTTTCACTCGGCGGCCATGATCAGAAGGGTGATGGACATGGTTACCGTCGGGGCCGAGACCATGCCTCTGTCGCTCTACAGGGTGACAGACATGGGGAAAAATAATTTCAGGGTCATGACGGTGACCGTGTTCAACGCGTATGTGAAGGATGAAGCCGTGGAGGGGTTCCTGAGCCGCTACTGCAGGGTCACGTCGGGGGCACGCCACATCAGGGACGCCCGGGGGATATGGACCGGGACTCGTCAGTACCAGGTGCTCCTACGGCCAGAAGAGGGAGGCTTCGACGGCTACGCACACCCCCCGGCACTTTTCTCGCTGGGGGCGGACAGGGGCAACCTGTACTATGCCCGGCAGGCCCCTTTCTGCAAAAAGTGTATGCAGACGGGTCACGGGCAGGGGGACTGCCCTGGGATGAGGTGCAGGAACTGCAACGCCAAGGACCACGTGGCAAAAGACTGCACCCAGCCCAGGGAATGCCACAGTTGTGGCCTGAGAGGACACTTGTACAGGGACTGCCCAACCCGCCCTAAGCCGAAATCCTACGCCGATGCAGCAGGGGGGGCTAAGCCGAGGGACCAAGGAGCCGGAAGAGCACCGAGCGGAGGCGCCCCCAGCACCTCCACCCCCACAACCCCCCCCGCCCCCAAACCCACCCCCCGCACCCGTCCCCCACCCCCCTCCCCCCCCCCCTCCCCCCCTTCCTCCCCCCCCCCTCCCCCTCCCCCCCCCGCCTCCCCCCCCCTCCCCCCCCCCTCCTCCCCCTTCCCCCCCGCCGCCTCACCCTCTCCCCCTTCCCCCTCCACCCCCTCCCCCCCCCCCCGCCCCCCCAGACTGAAGGACCCGGAGAACCAACCTCCGGTAGCAGGCCCTGAGGTGGGTGAGGCCCTGGAGGCCCTGGAGGCCCTGGAGAGGGAGCTGAGGGCGGCCCGGGGGAAACAGTCCCTGGATGCCCTGGAGAGGGAGCTGAATGTGCTCCTGGGGGAAGAAGACCCGCCCCAGGTTTTCGTGACACCTCTGGGGGGCACGCAGCAGGAGTCGACCCCCAGGAAGCAGCGGAAGAGGCTGCGGAAGAAGGAGAAGGACAGGGAGAGGAGGGCGGACAGGGGCCGCAGCAGGAGCCGCAGTGGGAGCAGTGAGGAGAGCCCGGGTGGGGGGTCTAAGCGGGTGAGTCGTTTTGACCTGCCGCATGTGAGTCACCTGCACCTGCTGATCGCTGGTCCCCCTGCCCAGGGGGAAAGTGGGGAAAATCTGGGGGTGAGAGGGGGGCCTCAGGCGGTTCTGAGGATGCCGGAGCCCCCGGTCTCGGGCCCTACATGGGCTACACAGATGGAGCGGGAGGAGGCGGAGGGGGCCATGGAGACGGATGGAGGGGCGGATGGGACTGATGGGACTGATGAGAGTTCTGGAGGACAATGCGATTGAGGAGGACCTTTGCCCCTTGGGGTGAAGTATGATTGTCTGTTGAGTTGTGTTGAACATTGAGGAGTGGGGTTGTCGTTTTGTTGTGCAAGGGTTTGTTGATTTGAAAATGTGCGGGTTTTGCATCCTGGCCCCCCACAGAAGGATGGGGGGCAACAGGTTTTGTTTTGGTTTTTTACAAAGTGGCTGATTGTGGAAGGAAAGTGCTGTTGTGTTTTGGTTTGCGCCTTGACCCCCCACAAAAGAACGGGGGGTGGACGTGTTTTGATTATTTTTGTGCAGTTTTATTGGAAAGGGGGAACAAGGTTCCCTGTGTAAGGAGAAATTGAAATAAAAACATTTAACAATCTGTTCTTATCAGTTTAATATCTGATACGTCCCCTACCCGGGGACCATATATTAAATTGATTTTTGCAACAGGGAGCTGGAATCGGGGCTTGCTCCGTCCACTCCACGCATCGACCTGGTATTGCAGTACATCCAGGAACGGTGCACTCCTATCTCATGTGAAGAAGAAGAAGAAGAAGAAAGAAGAAGAAGAAGAAGAAGAACTCAAGGGCACACTAGTAGTGGTGTGGTTTCAGGCGGGATTTGAACTCACAACCTTCCGATCACAAGTCCAACTCACTATCCACTAGACCACCACTCTTCACTAAGAAGAAGAAGAAGAAGAAGAAGAAGAAGAAGAAGAAGAAGAACTCAAGGGCACACTAGTAGTGGTGTGGTTTCAGGCGGGATTTGAACTCACAACCTTCCGATCACAAGTCCAACTCACTATCCACTAGACCACCACTACCCACTAAGAAGAAGAAGAAGAAGAAGAAGAAGAAGAAGAACTCAAGGGCACACTAGTAGTGGTGTGGTTTCAGGCGGGATTTGAACTCACAACCTTCCGATCACAAGTCCAACTCACTATCCACTAGACCACCAGAACTCAAGGGCACACTAGTAGTGGTGTGGTTTCAGGCGGGATTTGAACTCACAACCTTCCGATCACAAGTCCAACTCACTATCCACTAGACCACCACTACCCACTAAGAAGAAGAAGAAGAAGAAGAAGAAGAAGAACTCAAGGGCACACTAGTAGTGGTGTGGTTTCAGGCGGGATTTGAACTCACAACCTTCCGATCACAAGTCCAACTCACTATCCACTAGACCACCACTACCCACTAAGAAGAAGAAGAAGAAGAAGAAGAAGAAGAACTCAAGGGCACACTAGTAGTGGTGTGGTTTCAGGCGGGATTTGAACTCACAACCTTCCGATCACAAGTCCAACTCACTATCCACTAGACCACCACTACCCACTAAGAAGAAGAAGAAGAAGAAGAAGAAGAAGAAGAAGAAGAACTCAAGGGCACACTAGTAGTGGTGTGGTTTCAGGCGGGATTTGAACTCACAACCTTCCGATCACAAGTCCAACTCACTATCCACTAGACCACCACTACCCACTAAGAAGAAGAAGAAGAAGAAGAAGAAGAAGAACTCAAGGGCACACTAGTAGTGGTGTGGTTTCAGGCGGGATTTGAACTCACAACCTTCCGATCACAAGTCCAACTCACTATCCACTAGACCACCAGAACTCAAGGGCACACTAGTAGTGGTGTGGTTTCAGGCGGGATTTGAACTCACAACCTTCCGATCACAAGTCCAACTCACTATCCACTAGACCACCACTACCCACTAAGAAGAAGAAGAAGAAGAAGAAGAAGAAGAACTCAAGGGCACACTAGTAGTGGTGTGGTTTCAGGCGGGATTTGAACTCACAACCTTCCGATCACAAGTCCAACTCACTATCCACTAGACCACCAGAACTCAAGGGCACACTAGTAGTGGTGTGGTTTCAGGCGGGATTTGAACTCACAACCTTCCGATCACAAGTCCAACTCACTATCCACTAGACCACCACTACCCACTAAGAAGAAGAAGAAGAAGAAGAAGAAGAAGAAGAAGAACTCAAGGGCACACTAGTAGTGGTGTGGTTTCAGGCGGGATTTGAACTCACAACCTTCCGATCACAAGTCCAACTCACTATCCACTAGACCACCACTACCCACTAAGAAGAAGAAGAAGAAGAAGAAGAAGAAGAACTCAAGGGCACACTAGTAGTGGTGTGGTTTCAGGCGGGATTTGAACTCACAACCTTCCGATCACAAGTCCAACTCACTATCCACTAGACCACCACTACCCACTAAGAAGAAGAAGAAGAAGAAGAAGAATAAGAAGAAGAAGAAGAAGAAGAAGAACTCAAGGGCACACTAGTAGTGGTGTGGTTTCAGGCGGGATTTGAACTCACAACCTTCCGATCACAAGTCCAACTCACTATCCACTAGACCACCACTACCCACTAAGAAGAAGAAGAAGAAGAAGAAGAAGAACTCAAGGGCACACTAGTAGTGGTGTGGTTTCAGGCGGGATTTGAACTCACAACCTTCCGATCACAAGTCCAACTCACTATCCACTAGACCACCACTACCCACTAAGAAGAAGAAGAAGAAGAAGAAGAAGAAGAAGAAGAAGAAGAACTCAAGGGCACACTAGTAGTGGTGTGGTTTCAGGCGGGATTTGAACTCACAACCTTCCGATCACAAGTCCAACTCACTATCCACTAGACCACCACTACCCACTAAGAAGAAGAAGAAGAAGAAGAAGAAGAAGAAGAAGAAGAACTCAAGGGCACACTAGTAGTGGTGTGGTTTCAGGCGGGATTTGAACTCACAACCTTCCGATCACAAGTCCAACTCACTATCCACTAGACCACCACTACCCACTAAGAAGAAGAAGAAGAAGAAGAAGAAGAAGAAGAAGAAGAACTCAAGGGCACACTAGTAGTGGTGTGGTTTCAGGCGGGATTTGAACTCACAACCTTCCGATCACAAGTCCAACTCACTATCCACTAGACCACCACTACCCACTAAGAAGAAGAAGAAGAAGAAGAAGAAGAAGAAGAAGAACTCAAGGGCACACTAGTAGTGGTGTGGTTTCAGGCGGGATTTGAACTCACAACCTTCCGATCACAAGTCCAACTCACTATCCACTAGACCACCAGAACTCAAGGGCACACTAGTAGTGGTGTGGTTTCAGGCGGGATTTGAACTCACAACCTTCCGATCACAAGTCCAACTCACTATCCACTAGACCACCACTACCCACTAAGAAGAAGAAGAAGAAGAAGAAGAAGAAGAAGAAGAACTCAAGGGCACACTAGTAGTGGTGTGGTTTCAGGCGGGATTTGAACTCACAACCTTCCGATCACAAGTCCAACTCACTATCCACTAGACCACCAGAACTCAAGGGCACACTAGTAGTGGTGTGGTTTCAGGCGGGATTTGAACTCACAACCTTCCGATCACAAGTCCAACTCACTATCCACTAGACCACCACTACCCACTAAGAAGAAGAAGAAGAAGAAGAAGAAGAAGAAGAACTCAAGGGCACACTAGTAGTGGTGTGGTTTCAGGCGGGATTTGAACTCACAACCTTCCGATCACAAGTCCAACTCACTATCCACTAGACCACCACTACCCACTAAGAAGAAGAAGAAGAAGAAGAAGAAGAAGAAGAAGAAGAAGAACTCAAGGGCACACTAGTAGTGGTGTGGTTTCAGGCGGGATTTGAACTCACAACCTTCCGATCACAAGTCCAACTCACTATCCACTAGACCACCACTACCCACTAAGAAGAAGAAGAAGAAGAAGAAGAAGAAGAAGAAGAACTCAAGGGCACACTAGTAGTGGTGTGGTTTCAGGCGGGATTTGAACTCACAACCTTCCGATCACAAGTCCAACTCACTATCCACTAGACCACCACTACCCACTAAGAAGAAGAAGAAGAAGAAGAAGAAGAAGAACTCAAGGGCACACTAGTAGTGGTGTGGTTTCAGGCGGGATTTGAACTCACAACCTTCCGATCACAAGTCCAACTCACTATCCACTAGACCACCACTACCCACTAAGAAGAAGAAGAAGAAGAAGAAGAAGAAGAAGAAGAAGAAGAAGAACTCAAGGGCACACTAGTAGTGGTGTGGTTTCAGGCGGGATTTGAACTCACAACCTTCCGATCACAAGTCCAACTCACTATCCACTAGACCACCAGAACTCAAGGGCACACTAGTAGTGGTGTGGTTTCAGGCGGGATTTGAACTCACAACCTTCCGATCACAAGTCCAACTCACTATCCACTAGACCACCACTACCCACTAAGAAGAAGAAGAAGAAGAAGAAGAAGAAGAACTCAAGGGCACACTAGTAGTGGTGTGGTTTCAGGCGGGATTTGAACTCACAACCTTCCGATCACAAGTCCAACTCACTATCCACTAGACCACCAGAACTCAAGGGCACACTAGTAGTGGTGTGGTTTCAGGCGGGATTTGAACTCACAACCTTCCGATCACAAGTCCAACTCACTATCCACTAGACCACCACTACCCACTAAGAAGAAGAAGAAGAAGAAGAAGAAGAAGAAGAACTCAAGGGCACACTAGTAGTGGTGTGGTTTCAGGCGGGATTTGAACTCACAACCTTCCGATCACAAGTCCAACTCACTATCCACTAGACCACCACTACCCACTAAGAAGAAGAAGAAGAAGAAGAAGAAGAAGAACTCAAGGGCACACTAGTAGTGGTGTGGTTTCAGGCGGGATTTGAACTCACAACCTTCCGATCACAAGTCCAACTCACTATCCACTAGACCACCACTACCCACTAAGAAGAAGAAGAAGAAGAATAAGAAGAAGAAGAAGAAGAAGAAGAACTCAAGGGCACACTAGTAGTGGTGTGGTTTCAGGCGGGATTTGAACTCACAACCTTCCGATCACAAGTCCAACTCACTATCCACTAGACCACCACTACCCACTAAGAAGAAGAAGAAGAAGAAGAAGAACTCAAGGGCACACTAGTAGTGGTGTGGTTTCAGGCGGGATTTGAACTCACAACCTTCCGATCACAAGTCCAACTCACTATCCACTAGACCACCAGAACTCAAGGGCACACTAGTAGTGGTGTGGTTTCAGGCGGGATTTGAACTCACAACCTTCCGATCACAAGTCCAACTCACTATCCACTAGACCACCACTACCCACTAAGAAGAAGAAGAAGAAGAAGAAGAAGAAGAAAAAGAAGAAGAAGAAGAAGAAGAAGAACTCAAGGGCACACTAGTAGTGGTGTGGTTTCAGGCGGGATTTGAACTCACAACCTTCCGATCACAAGTCCAACTCACTATCCACTAGACCACCAGAACTCAAGGGCACACTAGTAGTGGTGTGGTTTCAGGCGGGATTTGAACTCACAACCTTCCGATCACAAGTCCAACTCACTATCCACTAGACCACCACTACCCACTAAGAAGAAGAAGAAGAAGAAGAAGAAGAAGAAGAAGAAGAAGAAGAAGAATAAGAAGAAGAAGAAGAAGAACTCAAGGGCACACTAGTAGTGGTGTGGTTTCAGGCGGGATTTGAACTCACAACCTTCCGATCACAAGTCCAACTCACTATCCACTAGACCACCACTACCCACTAAGAAGAAGAAGAAGAAGAAGAAGAAGAAGAAGAAGAAGAAGAACTCAAGGGCACACTAGTAGTGGTGTGGTTTCAGGCGGGATATGAACTCACAACCTTCCGATCACAAGTCCAACTCACTATCCACTAGACCACCAGAACTCAAGGGCACACTAGTAGTGGTGTGGTTTCAGGCGGGATTTGAACTCACAACCTTCCGATCACAAGTCCAACTCACTATCCACTAGACCACCACTACCCACTAAGAAGAAGAAGAAGAAGAAGAAGAAGAAGAAAAAGAAGAAGAAGAAGAAGAAGAAGAAGAACTCAAGGGCACACTAGTAGTGGTGTGGTTTCAGGCGGGATTTGAACTCACAACCTTCCGATCACAAGTCCAACTCACTATCCACTAGACCACCACTACCCACTAAGAAGAAGAAGAAGAAGAAGAAGAAGAAGAACTCAAGGGCACACTAGTAGTGGTGTGGTTTCAGGCGGGATTTGAACTCACAACCTTCCGATCACAAGTCCAACTCACTATCCACTAGACCACCACTACCCACTAAGAAGAAGAAGAAGAAGAAGAAGAAGAACTCAAGGGCACACTAGTAGTGGTGTGGTTTCAGGCGGGATTTGAACTCACAACCTTCCGATCACAAGTCCAACTCACTATCCACTAGACCACCACTACCCACTAAGAAGAAGAAGAAGAAGAAGAAGAAGAAGAAGACAAGGGCACACTAGTAGTGGTGTGGTTTCAGGCGGGATTTGAACTCACAACCTTCCGATCACAAGTCCAACTCACTATCCACTAGACCACCACTACCCACTAAGAAGAAGAAGAAGAAGAAGAAGAAGAAGAAGAACTCAAGGGCACACTAGTAGTGGTGTGGTTTCAGGCGGGATTTGAACTCACAACCTTCCGATCACAAGTCCAACTCACTATCCACTAGACCACCACTACCCACTAAGAAGAAGAAGAAGAAGAAGAACTCAAGGGCACACTAGTAGTGGTGTGGTTTCAGGCGGGATTTGAACTCACAACCTTCCGATCACAAGTCCAACTCACTATCCACTAGACCACCACTACCCACTAAGAAGAAGAAGAAGAAGAAGAAGAAGAAGAAGAACTCAAGGGCACACTAGTAGTGGTGTGGTTTCAGGCGGGATTTGAACTCACAACCTTCCGATCACAAGTCCAACTCACTATCCACTAGACCACCAGAACTCAAGGGCACACTAGTAGTGGTGTGGTTTCAGGCGGGATTTGAACTCACAACCTTCCGATCACAAGTCCAACTCACTATCCACTAGACCACCACTACCCACTAAGAAGAAGAAGAAGAAGAAGAAGAAGAAGAAGAAGAACTCAAGGGCACACTAGTAGTGGTGTGGTTTCAGGCGGGATTTGAACTCACAACCTTCCGATCACAAGTCCAACTCACTATCCACTAGACCACCACTACCCACTAAGAAGAAGAAGAAGAAGAAGAAGAAGAAGAACTCAAGGGCACACTAGTAGTGGTGTGGTTTCAGGCGGGATTTGAACTCACAACCTTCCGATCACAAGTCCAACTCACTATCCACTAGACCACCACTACCCACTAAGAAGAAGAAGAAGAAGAAGAAGAAGAAGAAGAAGAAGAAGAACTCAAGGGCACACTAGTAGTGGTGTGGTTTCAGGCGGGATTTGAACTCACAACCTTCCGATCACAAGTCCAACTCACTATCCACTAGACCACCACTACCCACTAAGAAGAAGAAGAAGAAGAAGAAGAAGAAGAAGAAGAACTCAAGGGCACACTAGTAGTGGTGTGGTTTCAGGCGGGATTTGAACTCACAACCTTCCGATCACAAGTCCAACTCACTATCCACTAGACCACCAGAACTCAAGGGCACACTAGTAGTGGTGTGGTTTCAGGCGGGATTTGAACTCACAACCTTCCGATCACAAGTCCAACTCACTATCCACTAGACCACCACTACCCACTAAGAAGAAGAAGAAGAAGAAGAAGAAGAAGAAGAAGAAGAAGAACTCAAGGGCACACTAGTAGTGGTGTGGTTTCAGGCGGGATTTGAACTCACAACCTTCCGATCACAAGTCCAACTCACTATCCACTAGACCACCAGAACTCAAGGGCACACTAGTAGTGGTGTGGTTTCAGGCGGGATTTGAACTCACAACCTTCCGATCACAAGTCCAACTCACTATCCACTAGACCACCACTACCCACTAAGAAGAAGAAGAAGAAGAAGAAGAAGAAGAAGAAGAACTCAAGGGCACACTAGTAGTTGTGTGGTTTCAGGCGGGATTTGAACTCACAACCTTCCGATCACAAGTCCAACTCACTATCCACTAGACCACCACTACCCACTAAGAAGAAGAAGAAGAAGAAGAAGAAGAAGAAGAACTCAAGGGCACACTAGTAGTGGTGTGGTTTCAGGCGGGATTTGAACTCACAACCTTCCGATCACAAGTCCAACTCACTATCCACTAGACCACCACTACCCACTAAGAAGAAGAAGAAGAAGAAGAAGAATAAGAAGAAGAAGAAGAAGAAGAAGAACTCAAGGGCACACTAGTAGTGGTGTGGTTTCAGGCGGGATTTGAACTCACAACCTTCCGATCACAAGTCCAACTCACTATCCACTAGACCACCACTACCCACTAAGAAGAAGAAGAAGAAGAAGAAGAACTCAAGGGCACACTAGTAGTGGTGTGGTTTCAGGCGGGATTTGAACTCACAACCTTCCGATCACAAGTCCAACTCACTATCCACTAGACCACCACTACCCACTAAGAAGAAGAAGAAGAAGAAGAAGAAGAAGAAGAAGAAGAACTCAAGGTTACACTAGTAGTGGTGTGGTTTCAGGCGGGATTTGAACTCACAACCTTCCGATCACAAGTCCAACTCACTATCCACTAGACCACCACTACCCACTAAGAAGAAGAAGAAGAAGAAGAAGAAGAAGAAGAAGAAGAACTCAAGGGCACACTAGTAGTGGTGTGGTTTCAGGCGGGATTTGAACTCACAACCTTCCGATCACAAGTCCAACTCACTATCCACTAGACCACCACTACCCACTAAGAAGAAGAAGAAGAAGAAGAAGAAGAAGAACTCAAGGGCACACTAGTAGTGGTGTGGTTTCAGGCGGGATTTGAACTCACAACCTTCCGATCACAAGTCCAACTCACTATCCACTAGACCACCACTACCCACTAAGAAGAAGAAGAAGAAGAAGAAGAAGAAGAAGAAGAAGAAGAACTCAAGGGCACACTAGTAGTGGTGTGGTTTCAGGCGGGATTTGAACTCACAACCTTCCGATCACAAGTCCAACTCACTATCCACTAGACCACCAGAACTCAAGGGCACACTAGTAGTGGTGTGGTTTCAGGCGGGATTTGAACTCACAACCTTCCGATCACAAGTCCAACTCACTATCCACTAGACCACCACTACCCACTAAGAAGAAGAAGAAGAAGAAGAAGAAGAAGAACTCAAGGGCACACTAGTAGTGGTGTGGTTTCAGGCGGGATTTGAACTCACAACCTTCCGATCACAAGTCCAACTCACTATCCACTAGACCACCAGAACTCAAGGGCACACTAGTAGTGGTGTGGTTTCAGGCGGGATTTGAACTCACAACCTTCCGATCACAAGTCCAACTCACTATCCACTAGACCACCACTACCCACTAAGAAGAAGAAGAAGAAGAAGAAGAAGAAGAACTCAAGGGCACACTAGTAGTGGTGTGGTTTCAGGCGGGATTTGAACTCACAACCTTCCGATCACAAGTCCAACTCACTATCCACTAGACCACCACTACCCACTAAGAAGAAGAAGAAGAAGAAGAAGAAGAAGAAGAAGAACTCAAGGGCACACTAGTAGTGGTGTGGTTTCAGGCGGGATTTGAACTCACAACCTTCCGATCACAAGTCCAACTCACTATCCACTAGACCACCACTACCCACTAAGAAGAAGAAGAAGAAGAAGAATAAGAAGAAGAAGAAGAAGAAGAACTCAAGGGCACACTAGTAGTGGTGTGGTTTCAGGCGGGATTTGAACTCACAACCTTCCGATCACAAGTCCAACTCACTATCCACTAGACCACCACTACCCACTAAGAAGAAGAAGAAGAAGAAGAAGAAGAAGAAGAACTCAAGGGCACACTAGTAGTGGTGTGGTTTCAGGCGGGATTTGAACTCACAACCTTCCGATCACAAGTCCAACTCACTATCCACTAGACCACCAGAACTCAAGGGCACACTAGTAGTGGTGTGGTTTCAGGCGGGATTTGAACTCACAACCTTCCGATCACAAGTCCAACTCACTATCCACTAGACCACCACTACCCACTAAGAAGAAGAAGAAGAAGAAGAAGAAGAAGAAAAAGAAGAAGAAGAAGAAGAAGAAGAACTCAAGGGCACACTAGTAGTGGTGTGGTTTCAGGCGGGATTTGAACTCACAACCTTCCGATCACAAGTCCAACTCACTATCCACTAGACCACCAGAACTCAAGGGCACACTAGTAGTGGTGTGGTTTCAGGCGGGATTTGAACTCACAACCTTCCGATCACAAGTCCAACTCACTATCCACTAGACCACCACTACCCACTAAGAAGAAGAAGAAGAAGAAGAAGAAGAAGAAGAAGAAGAATAAGAAGAAGAAGAAGAAGAACTCAAGGGCACACTAGTAGTGGTGTGGTTTCAGGCGGGATTTGAACTCACAACCTTCCGATCACAAGTCCAACTCACTATCCACTAGACCACCACTACCCACTAAGAAGAAGAAGAAGAAGAAGAAGAAGAAGAAGAAGAACTCAAGGGCACACTAGTAGTGGTGTGGTTTCAGGCGGGATATGAACTCACAACCTTCCGATCACAAGTCCAACTCACTATCCACTAGACCACCAGAACTCAAGGGCACACTAGTAGTGGTGTGGTTTCAGGCGGGATTTGAACTCACAACCTTCCGATCACAAGTCCAACTCACTATCCACTAGACCACCACTACCCACTAAGAAGAAGAAGAAGAAGAAGAAGAAGAAGAAAAAGAAGAAGAAGAAGAAGAAGAAGAACTCAAGGGCACACTAGTAGTGGTGTGGTTTCAGGCGGGATTTGAACTCACAACCTTCCGATCACAAGTCCAACTCACTATCCACTAGACCACCACTACCCACTAAGAAGAAGAAGAAGAAGAAGAAGAAGAAGACAAGGGCACACTAGTAGTGGTGTGGTTTCAGGCGGGATTTGAACTCACAACCTTCCGATCACAAGTCCAACTCACTATCCACTAGACCACCACTACCCACTAAGAAGAAGAAGAAGAAGAAGAAGAAGAAGAACTCAAGGGCACACTAGTAGTGGTGTGGTTTCAGGCGGGATTTGAACTCACAACCTTCCGATCACAAGTCCAACTCACTATCCACTAGACCACCACTACCCACTAAGAAGAAGAAGAAGAAGAAGAAGAAGAAGAAGAAGACAAGGGCACACTAGTAGTGGTGTGGTTTCAGGCGGGATTTGAACTCACAACCTTCCGATCACAAGTCCAACTCACTATCCACTAGACCACCACTACCCACTAAGAAGAAGAAGAAGAAGAAGAAGAAGAAGAAGAAGAAGAACTCAAGGGCACACTAGTAGTGGTGTGGTTTCAGGCGGGATTTGAACTCACAACCTTCCGATCACAAGTCCAACTCACTATCCACTAGACCACCACTACCCACTAAGAAGAAGAAGAAGAAGAAGAAGAAGAAGAACTCAAGGGCACACTAGTAGTGGTGTGGTTTCAGGCGGGATTTGAACTCACAACCTTCCGATCACAAGTCCAACTCACTATCCACTAGACCACCACTACCCACTAAGAAGAAGAAGAAGAAGAAGAAGAAGAAGAAGAAGAACTCAAGGGCACACTAGTAGTGGTGTGGTTTCAAGCGGGATTTGAACTCACAACCTTCCGATCACAAGTCCAACTCACTATCCACTAGACCACCACTACCCACTAAGAAGAAGAAGAAGAAGAAGAAGAACTGAAGGGCACACTAGTAGTGGTGTGGTTTCAGGCAGGATTTGAACTCACAACCTTCCAATCACAAGTCCAACTCACTATCCACTAGACCACCACTACCCACAAAAAACGCACAAGCCTTTCGCCTTTTACTAAAGACTTCTGTGGAGAGGAACACTTACGAGTTCAAGCTATTTTTGGCAGGCTCTGCGTCTCGCTGAGCCCATATCCGTGTTTCAAGGTAAGCCAGGTGGGGGTCACAGGTCACAGGTCACAGGTCACAGGTCACAGGTCACAGGTCAACCCATTTTTCACACTTTGACCATAATGGCGGCGGAGGTGGGCGCGGTTCAATTTATGGGTTATCGCTTCTCGGCCTTTTGGCTAAGATCAAGTGTAGTATCTGTTCTTATCAGTTTAATATCTGATACGTCCCCTACCCGGGGACCATATATTAAATTGATTTTTGCAACAGGGAGCTGGAATCGGGGCTTGCTCCGTCCACTCCACGCATCGACCTGGTATTGCAGTACATCCAGGAACGGTGCACTCCTATCTCATGTGAAGAAGAAGAAGAAGAAGAAAGAAGAAGAAGAAGAAGAAGAAGAAGAAGAAGAAGAAGAAGAAGAAGAAGAACTCAAGGGCACACTAGTAGTGGTGTGGTTTCAGGCGGGATTTGAACTCACAACCTTCCGATCACAAGTCCAACTCACTATCCACTAGACCACCACTACCCACTAAGAAGAAGAAGAAGAAGAAGAAGAAGAAGAAGAAGAAGAAGAAGAAGAAGAAGAAGAAGAAGAAGAAGAAGAAGAAGAAGAAGAAGAAGAAGAAGAAGAAGAAGAAGAAGAAGAAGAAGAAGAAGAAGAAGAAGAAGAAGAAGAAGAAGAAGAAGAACTCAAGGGCACACTAGTAGTGGTGTGGTTTCAGGCGGGATTTGAACTCACAACCTTCCGATCACAAGTCCAACTCACTATCCACTAGACCACCACTACCCACTAAGAAGAAGAAGAAGAAGAAGAAGAAGAAGAAGAAGAAGAAGAAGAACTCAAGGGCACACTAGTAGTGGTGTGGTTTCAGGCGGGATTTGAACTCACAACCTTCCGATCACAAGTCCAACTCACTATCCACTAGACCACCACTACCCACTAAGAAGAAGAAGAAGAAGAAGAAGAAGAAGAAGAAGAACTCAAGGGCACACTAGTAGTGGTGTGGTTTCAGGCGGGATTTGAACTCACAACCTTCCGATCACAAGTCCAACTCACTATCCACTAGACCACCAGAACTCAAGGGCACACTAGTAGTGGTGTGGTTTCAGGCGGGATTTGAACTCACAACCTTCCGATCACAAGTCCAACTCACTATCCACTAGACCACCACTACCCACTAAGAAGAAGAAGAAGAAGAAGAAGAAGAAGAAAAAGAAGAAGAAGAAGAAGAAGAAGAACTCAAGGGCACACTAGTAGTGGTGTGGTTTCAGGCGGGATTTGAACTCACAACCTTCCGATCACAAGTCCAACTCACTATCCACTAGACCACCACTACCCACTAAGAAGAAGAAGAAGAAGAAGAAGAAGAAGAAGAAGAAGACAAGGGCACACTAGTAGTGGTGTGGTTTCAGGCGGGATTTGAACTCACAACCTTCCGATCACAAGTCCAACTCACTATCCACTAGACCACCACTACCCACTAAGAAGAAGAAGAAGAAGAAGAAGAAGAAGAAGAAGAAGAAGAAGAACTCAAGGGCACACTAGTAGTGGTGTGGTTTCAGGCGGGATTTGAACTCACAACCTTCCGATCACAAGTCCAACTCACTATCCACTAGACCACCACTACCCACTAAGAAGAAGAAGAAGAAGAAGAAGAAGAAGAAGAAGAACTCAAGGGCACACTAGTAGTGGTGTGGTTTCAGGCGGGATTTGAACTCACAACCTTCCGATCACAAGTCCAACTCACTATCCACTAGACCACCACTACCCACTAAGAAGAAGAAGAAGAAGAAGAAGAAGAAGAAGAAGAAGAAGAAGAACTCAAGGGCACACTAGTAGTGGTGTGGTTTCAGGCGGGATTTGAACTCACAACCTTCCGATCACAAGTCCAACTCACTATCCACTAGACCACCACTACCCACTAAGAAGAAGAAGAAGAAGAAGAAGAAGAAGAAGAACTCAAGGGCACACTAGTAGTGGTGTGGTTTCAAGCGGGATTTGAACTCACAACCTTCCGATCACAAGTCCAACTCACTATCCACTAGACCACCACTACCCACTAAGAAGAAGAAGAAGAAGAAGAAGAAGAAGAAGAAGAACTGAAGGGCACACTAGTAGTGGTGTGGTTTCAGGCGGGATTTGAACTCACAACCTTCCAATCACAAGTCCAACTCACTATCCACTAGACCACCACTACCCACAAAAAACGCACAAGCCTTTCGCCTTTTACTAAAGACTTCTGTGGAGAGGAACACTTACGAGTTCAAGCTATTTTTGGCAGGCTCTGCGTCTCGCTGAGCCCATATCCGTGTTTCAAGGTAAGCCAGGTGGGGGTCACAGGTCACAGGTCACAGGTCACAGGTCACAGGTCACAGGTCAACCCATTTTTCACACTTTGACCATAATGGCGGCGGAGGTGGGCGCGGTTCAATTTATGGGTTATCGCTTCTCGGCCTTTTGGCTAAGATCAAGTGTAGTATCTGTTCTTATCAGTTTAATATCTGATACGTCCCCTACCCGGGGACCATATATTAAATTGATTTTTGCAACAGGGAGCTGGAATCGGGGCTTGCTCCGTCCACTCCACGCATCGACCTGGTATTGCAGTACATCCAGGAACGGTGCACTCCTATCTCATGTGAAGAAGAAGAAGAAGAAAGAAGAAGAAGAAGAAGAAGAAGAAGAACTCAAGGGCACACTAGTAGTGGTGTGGTTTCAGGCGGGATTTGAACTCACAACCTTCCGATCACAAGTCCAACTCACTATCCACTAGACCACCACTACCCACTAAGAAGAAGAAGAAGAAGAAGAAGAAGAAGAAGAAGAAGAAGAAGAAGAAGAAGAAGAAGAAGAAGAAGAAGAAGAAGAAGAAGAAGAAGAAGAAGAAGAAGAAGAAGAAGAAGAAGAAGAAGAAGAAGAAGAAGAAGAAGAAGAAGAAGAAGAAGAAGAAGAAGAAGAAGAAGAACTCAAGGGCACACTAGTAGTGGTGTGGTTTCAGGCGGGATTTGAACTCACAACCTTCCGATCACAAGTCCAACTCACTATCCACTAGACCACCACTACCCACTAAGAAGAAGAAGAAGAAGAAGAAGAAGAAGAAGAAGAAGAACTCAAGGGCACACTAGTAGTGGTGTGGTTTCAGGCGGGATTTGAACTCACAACCTTCCGATCACAAGTCCAACTCACTATCCACTAGACCACCACTACCCACTAAGAAGAAGAAGAAGAAGAAGAAGAAGAAGAAGAGAAGAAGAACTCAAGGGCACACTAGTAGTGGTGTGGTTTCAGGCGGGATTTGAACTCACAACCTTCCGATCACAAGTCCAACTCACTATCCACTAGACCACCACTACCCACTAAGAAGAAGAAGAAGAAGAAGAAGAAGAAGAAGAAGAACTCAAGGGCACACTAGTAGTGGTGTGGTTTCAGGCGGGATTTGAACTCACAACCTTCCGATCACAAGTCCAACTCACTATCCACTAGACCACCACTACCCACTAAGAAGAAGAAGAAGAAGAAGAAGAAGAAGAAGAAGAAGAACTCAAGGGCACACTAGTAGTGGTGTGGTTTCAGGCGGGATTTGAACTCACAACCTTCCGATCACAAGTCCAACTCACTATCCACTAGACCACCACTACCCACTAAGAAGAAGAAGCAGAAGAAGAAGAAGAAGAAGAAGAACTCAAGGGCACACTAGTAGTGGTGTGGTTTCAGGCGGGATTTGAACTCACAACCTTCCGATCACAAGTCCAACTCACTATCCACTAGACCACCAGAACTCAAGGGCACACTAGTAGTGGTGTGGTTTCAGGCGGGATTTGAACTCACAACCTTCCGATCACAAGTCCAACTCACTATCCACTAGACCACCACTACCCACTAAGAAGAAGAAGAAGAAGAAGAAGAAGAAGAAGAAAAAGAAGAAGAAGAAGAAGAAGAAGAAGAACTCAAGGGCACACTAGTAGTGGTGTGGTTTCAGGCGGGATTTGAACTCACAACCTTCCGATCACAAGTCCAACTCACTATCCACTAGACCACCACTACCCACTAAGAAGAAGAAGAAGAAGAAGAAGAAGAAGAAGAAGAAGAAGACAAGGGCACACTAGTAGTGGTGTGGTTTCAGGCGGGATTTGAACTCACAACCTTCCGATCACAAGTCCAACTCACTATCCACTAGACCACCACTACCCACTAAGAAGAAGAAGAAGAAGAAGAAGAAGAAGAAGAAGAAGAAGAACTCAAGGGCACACTAGTAGTGGTGTGGTTTCAGGCGGGATTTGAACTCACAACCTTCCGATCACAAGTCCAACTCACTATCCACTAGACCACCACTACCCACTAAGAAGAAGAAGAAGAAGAAGAAGAAGAAGAAGAACTCAAGGGCACACTAGTAGTGGTGTGGTTTCAGGCGGGATTTGAACTCACAACCTTCCGATCACAAGTCCAACTCACTATCCACTAGACCACCACTACCCACTAAGAAGAAGAAGAAGAACTCAAGGGCACACTAGTAGTGGTGTGGTTTCAGGCGGGATTTGAACTCACAACCTTCCGATCACAAGTCCAACTCACTATCCACTAGACCACCACTACCCACTAAGAAGAAGAAGAAGAAGAAGAAGAAGAAGAACTCAAGGGCACACTAGTAGTGGTGTGGTTTCAAGCGGGATTTGAACTCACAACCTTCCGATCACAAGTCCAACTCACTATCCACTAGACCACCACTACCCACTAAGAAGAAGAAGAAGAAGAAGAAGAAGAAGAAGAACTGAAGGGCACACTAGTAGTGGTGTGGTTTCAGGCGGGATTTGAACTCACAACCTTCCAATCACAAGTCCAACTCACTATCCACTAGACCACCACTACCCACAAAAAACGCACAAGCCTTTCGCCTTTTACTAAAGACTTCTGTGGAGAGGAACACTTACGAGTTCAAGCTATTTTTGGCAGGCTCTGCGTCTCGCTGAGCCCATATCCGTGTTTCAAGGTAAGCCAGGTGGGGGTCACAGGTCACAGGTCACAGGTCACAGGTCACAGGTCAACCCATTTTTCACACTTTGACCATAATGGCGGCGGAGGTGGGCGCGGTTCAATTTATGGGTTATCGCTTCTCGGCCTTTTGGCTAAGAGCAAACTCTGGCTTCTCTTCAAGAAGCGCACAGGCCTTTCGCCCTTACTAGAGACTTCTATTAAAGCTAGTCTCCGGTGGGGTGTGGGTTTTTGTGTTTTTTTGAGAAATCTAGGGTTTTTCCTTTTTCCTCACTAGGCTCTATGCCCCTCCTTTTTTTCTATTCTTGGTCGGGGAGCACGTCTTCTCAGTAGGTGGCTTGTCCGCTGCTGGGAGGTGGCTCCCCCGACCCACCCCCCCTCTCTGAGCGGAACAGGCCGGGATCCGAGAGGAGCTGCCGGAGACCCGCGACTCTTCCAGTAGGTGGCCTTTTCACCACTGGGGCAGTTCGGCCGCTGGGCAGCCCCCCTCCAAAGAGCGGAAAGGCCGGACCCCGAGAGGAGCTTCCAAAGACCGCGACTCTTCCAGTGGATGACCAGTAGGTGGCCTGCCCGCCACTGGAGCCACTGGAGCACGAGTTCGGCCCCTGGGCAGCCCCCCTCCAAAGAGCGGAAAGGCCGGACCCCGAGAGGAGCTTCCAAAGACCGCGACTCTTCCAGTAGGTGACCAGTAGGTGGCCTGCCCGCCACTGGAGCACGAGTTCGGCCCCTGGGCAGCCCCCCTCCAAAGAGCGGACAGGCCGGACCCCGAGAGGAGCTTCCAAAGACCGCGACTCTTTCAGTAGGTGGCCTGCCCGCCACTGGAGCACGAGTTCGGCCCCTGGGCAGCCCCCCTCAAAAGAGCGGAAAGGCCGGACCCCGAGAGGAGCTTCCGAAGACCTCGACTCCCCCAAGCACACCAGAGGTGAGAGAGGGCCCAACACCCACCAGCCGACCCAGCTGAGCCAGTGGACCCCAACCAGACCAGGAGGGAGGACAACTATAACATCTAAGCTAGGAGCGAGAGGGACACAGGGGAGTGCTTTGAAGACCGTAGGTCTCTGGCCACCTGGTGTCCCCACTCGCTCTCAGGTGTCCCTCTTTTGTCCCCAGACGGGAACCCAGTTCCAGACCCAAGCCAGAGTCCAAAATCTGCCGTGAGGACCTGAGAGGAACAACACCCCTAACCTAACGGCAAGTACCCTATTCCCCCCCCCAAAAAATTATCTACAACCTCCCCCTAACCCTATTCCTCTCCCTCCTTCCTCCCTGATCCCCCACCCCACTCCAACGATGAACCCCGGAGCGATGCGGCGCTACAACGCCGTCAGGTTGACGCTCAACCCAACTGAGGAGGCTGCCAGGGATGGAGCCCCCCAACAGAAGACTGCCAGACCAGTAACAACGATGACCCGCCTGGAATTCAGCAGGGCGGTTCTACAGAGAGGTATGGGCTTTGTGCCGTCTGATCTAAACTGCCTGGTGAAGCCCCCTGGGCCGAATGAATGTTTTGAAGTTAGCTTTAAAACCCCCCAACTGTTAGAGGAATTCTGGACCTTTCATAGGATTAATGAACACAAACCCCCACTTAACCGTTTTACAGCCCACCCACTAACGGATTTAGAATCAAAAGTGGTCACAATTCAATTCCACAATGAGGTGATTCAGGAATATGATATTGAGGTGTGGCTACACCGTCATGCCACCCTTAAATCGGGGGCCCGGATGGTCCTGGATGAAGACGGAGTGTGGACGGGGGCCAAGAAATGGCTGGTGCAACTCCGTCCGGACCCGGAGGGGATAGGCGGAGTCCAACATATCCCCAGCACCATCAACCTGGGGAACAACAGGGGCTCCGTCTACTACTACGGTATGCCGAAGCTCTGCAGGAACTGCGGCCAATTGGGCCATCTGGCAGCGGCCTGCAAGGCCGTGGTATGTAAAATCTGCCGCCAAGACCACCCGACGTCGGAGTGCACCACGACCAGACCTTGCAACCTGTGCGGGGGACAGGGGCATCTTTACCGTGACTGCCCAAGTTCCTATGCAAGTAGAGCCCGGGGCTATAAATCCAACCAACCACCACCCCAACCCCCACCCCCACCCCAACCCCCACCCCAACCCCCACCCCAACCCACACCCCAACCCACACCCAACATGGAGGAAGAGAAGGGAGAGACGGAGGAGGACCGGCGCCCGAGCGATGGAGGGGACGATCAGAGCTCGAGCGACGGAGAAGGAGAAGGAGAGGAACCAACCGTCCCAGCACCCCCTA
Organism: Nansenia antarctica; assembly: GCF_963989245.1. Taxonomy (NCBI): domain Eukaryota; kingdom Metazoa; phylum Chordata; class Actinopteri; order Argentiniformes; family Microstomatidae; genus Nansenia; species Nansenia antarctica. The sequence goes on along the minus strand of NC_137681.1, from coordinate 33,755,873 downwards.
CAGACAACCTCAACACCCACCCCCTCCTAAACCCCATGGCCACCTCCACCCCCTGCAAAAACACCATGAAGGGGGAGCCGGCCTCTATTGAGATAGCCACCAGCAGCACACCGCAGATCCACCTCCCCTCCCAATCAGACAGTGAAAATGACTGGAGCTTGGCTCAACCAAAACGCAAAAGACCACAAAAAAAGGCAATCCGGAAAAAACCAGACAAAAAGACTACTCCAGAACCCAAACCCCAACGCCATACAGGTAAGCCGGCTCCCCCCCCCAAACCCTCCTCCCCACCCTCTTCCTCTCTCCAGTCATCACATGCTCCTCACCCTGCACAGCCCACCAGCCACCCCCAGTCCATGCTCACCGGACCGTACGGGCCACCGAAAATCACCTCATCAACAACACAGATGAGGGGGCCACCAGGCAGTCAGAGGGGAGACAACCCCCACACCATGAGCAGCCAAGGGGAGGTACCACACTATCTGGCCCCCAACGACCCATTGGAGGGCCTCAACCTCATGTGCAACAGTTTAGCAAAAATTGGAACAAACCAAATCCAAGAACCATGAGGATAACAATCTCATCTCTCAACACCAGAAGCCTCCGGCAACCAGACAAACGGGAGGTCGTCTACCAGTACATCACCCAACATCAGTCAGACATGTATATCCTCCAGGAGTGCGCCATCCCATTCAAGGAGATGGACGCCACCCTGGAGGAGGAATGGACACGGGGGGACTCTCTCTGGTCAGGCTCAAACATTGATAGAGCTGATGGGGTCGGCATTTTGGTGGCCAACCCTTTTCTGCAGACCAAAAAGGGGGAGGTTGTAGAGAGCGGGCGAATCCTGGTTCTGGACCTAGAGATCCAGGGTTCGCCGCTGAGGGTCATCAATGTGTACGGCCCAACCAACGTGGCCAAGAGAGTCTCCCTTTTCAAGAAACTTCGGTCTCTCCTCCTCATCCCCACACCAGTCCTAGTGGGGGGAGATTTCAACTGTGCCCTCCGGGATGAGGACCGCAGCAGGCCCAGGAGAGACCGATCCACTACAGAACTTCAGTCCATCATAGACGACTTCCAACTGGTAGACGCCGGTGGCACCTCCCCGCCGACACACACAAGGGTGAGTTCCTCCGGGAATTCTTCCTCCAGGATAGACATGTTCTTGCTCTCGCCAGGTCTGAGGATGGGAACCCTGACCAGCCAGGCGGCCCACTTCTCGGACCACAGGATGTTGACAGTGTCCCTGGAATGGGATGGCCAAACAAGAGCGGGTAGGGGTACCTGGAGGATGAATACATCGATCCTTCAGGACCCAACAGTGGTGCATTCCTTCTCCAGGCGCTACCTGGAGTGGAGGACCCTAAAAGAACTGTTCGACTCCCCGATAGAGTGGTGGGAGATGGTTAAGGCCAGGACAAAGGGCTACTTCGGGTCAGTCGGAAGGAGGAAAGCGGCAGAACAGAGGGCCAGGTTTCAACACCACAACGCGGCCCTCCAACGCCTAAGTCTCCTACAACTGGGTGGTCTGGATGTGGCCCGAGAACTGGCTGAGACCAAACAACACCTTGCCACCCTCTACCGGGAGCAACAACAAAAGAAACAGTTCAGGGAAAAACTCCAGGGCCTGGAGGAGGAGGAGAAATGCACACGCCACTTCTTCCGCAAGGCACGGTCAAAACACAAGCCTATCCTGTCCCTATACGACACCAATGGGGACACCGTGTCAGACAGAGGCAACATCCCGGGGGTGGCAAGAGAGTTCTACGAGAGTCTCTACAACATCAAGACAACCGACGAGACTCTCATGGCCACCTTCCTGGATGGTCTGGACCGGGTCCCCGAGGGTGGTGAGAGTGAGAACCCAGAGCTGACCACGGAGGAGCTCACCCGGGCCGTGCACTCCTTGAATACACACAAGGCCCCTGGACCGGATGGGATCCCAGCAGAGTTCTACAAGACTCTCTGGGATCTCCTCAAGGAGGACTTGGCGGAGGTCTTCAAAGCCGTCTACAGGGAAGGGAGGCTTGGAGAGTCAATGAGACAGAGTACGGTCACACTGATCCCCAAGAAAGGGGACCTCAAGGACCTCCGGAACTGGCGCCCCATCAATCTCCTCCCAGTGGACTATAAAATTATGACAAAAGCCCTCACCCAACGGTTTCAAACCCTCCTCCCCTCAGTTATAGCCCCTGACCAAACCTGTAGCGTCCCCGGTAGGTCCATCAACGACAACCTGCTCCTGGTAAGAGACCTCATCCTGCACTCCCAGGAGCGGAGGTCCCCTTTAGGCCTTCTCAGCCTGGATCAGGAGAAGGCCTTTGACAGGGTTAGCCATGGTTTCCTGCAGAGGGTGCTGAGGGGCATGAACTTCCCCCAGCACCTGCTCAACTGGACCGAACTCTGCTACAACAACATCACGAGCAGAGTTCGGATCAACAACCAGTTGACAGACCCCTTCCCCATCAAAGCTGGAGTACGGCAGGGATGCCCCTTGGCCCCTCTACTGTACGTCATCTACCTGGAGCCGTTCCTACGGAAGATCAGGAGCTCCCCCAACATCATGGGCTACCCTCTACCAGGGGCCCGGGGGGAGAGGCTCAAGGTGGTGGCGTACATGGACGACATTACCATCGTCGGCACAGATAGTCGCTCCATTTCCACAGCAACGAAAGTGGTGGAGGACTACTGTGCAGCCACTGGCGCCCTGATCAATAGGGGTAAGTGTGAGCTGTTTCTGTCGCAGCACTGGCAGGAGAACCTGGCAACCTCCTTCCCTGTAAAGACGGAAAACATTAAGCTGCTGGGGATCACCTACCAGAAAGATGGAGGAGCCTCCGGCAGCTGGAAGGAGACCATCCGCCAGGTCCAAAAGAAGATCTGTGAGTGGAGTGCACGGCCTCTCACAATGACAGGCAAGATCCTGGTCCTGAAGGCTATTGTTCTTCCCATTCTCCTTTACCTGGGCAGGGTGTTTCCCCCAGACAGAGCAGTATCCAAAACCATCGAAAGGATCATGTTTACCTTTGTCTGGGGGAGCCAGATGGAAAAACTAAAACGCACCACCCTGTACAAAACAGTGGAGAATGGGGGGAAAGGGGTCCCAGACATCCTAAACATCATTAGGGCACAGGGACTCTCCAACCTCATCAACAACATCAACAACAAAGATAGGAAAGCCAGGTTCTTTGAAATATACTATGCCACACCCATCCTCCGGACACTCAGGGTGACCGCATCAATAAATCACACTGTGCCCTACAGCTGGGACCCCCCTCCAGTCTACAAGATATGGAGGGACTTTGCCTTCAAGACAGGATTGTCCGCGGCTGGGCTGGCCTCATGGAAATACAAAGACATTATGACCTTCATAAGGTCGAAGGAAACCATTACTCACCCCAAGGCCAGCACAGCCGTGGACTCCAAACAGGTATGGAAAAACATTAATCATAAATGTACTAACAATAAACAAAAAGACATTGCCTGGATGGCTGCTCATGGTTGTCTCCCCACTAGGGAATTCTTGCATAGGCGGCACATCGCAACGACTGATAAATGCCCCCACGGATGCACGGACACAGAACACATTAACCACCTGTTCTGTGAGTGCTCCGTGGCCAGGCGGGTCTGGGCCCTGTTTGTTCCCTCTGTCTCCCTAAACAGCCTGCTGACCCTGCCCCGCTTGACGAGCGAGAACATCCTGTATGGTCCTCCCGGGGGGTGCACAACCCCCCAACTACAACAACAGTGGAGGATCATCAGCGCCGTCAAGCAGGTACTCTGGGAGACGAGGAACATCAGGGTCTATCAGAAACAGAGCGTCCACCTGACAACCCTGAGGAGGAGAATCACCCTCTGCCTCAGGGACCATGCTATTGTTGACTTCAAAAATAACCCGGATCAAGCAAGAGCGGTGTGGGGGGTGGAGAGATGGAAGGACGTCATCCTCTAAACCCCCCCCCATGCCGCGCCGCATCGACCAACCCCCCCCCACCCCGGGCCTACCTCACTACACCACCAGTTCCTGCACTATCACCTTCACCACCGTTCCAGCACAAGCCCTGGTCAGCAGTATCACCATCACAAGGACCAGGAGAGGAGCAGCGCACAACACCAACAGGGAAGTTTACTGCACCTTCCACCACCTACACATGTACACAGCACTGACCCACTTCCTACCCTCACCAGAATATCACCACACACAACCCACAGCCGAACCAGCCGTCTCTGCCAGCACCACCAGCACCAGGATGACCAACACCACTGGGTCACAGGGAAGTACAGATCACCCGCCTGACACCAAAATGCACACTACACAAACCATGCACACCTCCCTTCTCTCACTCCTGTATCTTTTCAGGTACATGTCATATCCAGCTCTGACACCTACCCAGGCTTCCAGACCCAGGAGCAGAGACCGGCGGGAACCACCACGTCACCCCAGCACCAACCCCAGGTTCCAACTCAGCGACCCCAAACCCCCTGTTCCGGGCCCCCCCCCCCCTACTCCAGGCCCCCAGCTACAGGCCCAGTCCCCTACCCGCCAACCCCCAACCCCCAGCCCGGAACAAGCTGAGAAGAGCCAGGGAGCTTTTTCCCTGGATAAGCTGTGTACAGGTTTTTCGCCTCTGCTTGCCTGCCATGCGCCGAGCTCTCTGGGCCTCTCCTCAGGGGCCTCCGGTCGGCCTGCGTGCTCGATCTGCTCCGCCGCTGGGGCGCCTGGTCCGGCTAGCCTCGTGAAGGGCTACAGGAGTCTGAGCCTGGTGGGCTGGGCCGGATGCGCCGGTGGTGGGGCGGGTCGGGTGAGTCGGGTGTGTGGGGTCCCTCGGGGGAGGGAGGTGGGGGAGCCACGGCTTTGCACTGGTGGGCAAACTGGATAGTAGTCGCTCTACAACTAGAGGGCTGCAGGGGAATTTTTTTTCCCGGATGCACAGCGAACAGGTTTTTTACCCCTGCCTCCTACCGACACTGGAACCTGGACACTGAACACTGAACACTGAACATTACACTACACTGGACAATACACTGAACACTGAGCACTTTAGTTAGTTTAATGTTGGTTGTTGTTGAATGTAATGTCTTAAATGTCTGATTGTTTGATTAATTGATTGTATACACGGTGTTGTGTTTTTATAAAAACCAATAAAAAACACCTGTTCTTATCAGTTTAATATCTGATACGTCCCCTACCCGGGGACCATATATTAAATTGATTTTTGCAACAGGGAGCTGGAATCGGGGCTTGCTCCGTCCACTCCACGCATCGACCTGGTATTGCAGTACATCCAGGAACGGTGCACTCCTATCTCATGTGAAGAAGAAGAAGAAGAAGAAGAGTTCCGTGGAGAGGAACACTTACGAGTTCAAGCTATTTTTGGCAGGCTCTGCGTCTAGCCGAGCCCATATCCGTGTTTCAAGGTAAGCCAGGTGGGGGTCACAGGTCAACCCAGCTTTCACACTTTGACCTGAATGGTGTGGTTTCAGGCGGGATTTGAACACACAACCTTCCGATCACAAGAAGAAGAAGAAGAAGAAGAAGAAGAACTCAAGGGCACACTAGTAGTGGTGTGGTTTCAGGCGGGATTTGAACTCACAACCTTCCGATCACAAGTCCAACTCACTATCCACTAGACCACCACTACCCACGAAGAAGAAGAAGAAGAAGAAGAAGAAGAAGAAGAAGAAGAAGAAGAAGAAGAAGAAGAAGAAGAAGAAGAAGAAGAAGAAGAAGAAGAAGAAGAAGAAGAAGAAGAAGAAGAAGAAGAAGAAGAAGAAGAAGAAGAAGAAGAAGAAGAAGAAGAAGAAGAAGAAGAAGAAGAAGAAGAAGAAGAAGAAGAAGAAGAAGAAGAAGAAGAAGAAGAAGAAGAAGAAGAAGAAGAAGAAGAAGAAGAAGAAGAAGAAGAAGAAGAAGAAGAAGAAGAAGAAGAAGAAGAAGAAGAAGAAGAAGAAGAAGAAGAAGAAGAACACACACTAAAATAAAATAGAGTCACATTACGGGGCGTATAACTCTGGCTATGAATGTGTTAGAAACACGCGGTTTACGACCCCGGGAAGTCATGTTAAACTGAAGTTACAGACGACAAGAAGTCCAAAATAGATAGGGAAATAGAGTCACACTACGGGGCGTATAACTCTGGCTATGAATGTGTTAGAAACACGCGGTTTTCATATTTAAGTTCATTAGGTCTACACGGTCATTTTAAGCCTAACCCCGGGTCTCTGCGACCCCGGGAAGTCATGTTAAACTGAAGTTACAGACGACAGATGTGTCAAAAAAACAAAAAAATGCTAATGCTAAATAAACATGCTAATTAGCTGTATGTTAATGAGATGTATGTTAATTAGCTGTGTGTATGTTAATGAGCTGTATGCTAATGAGATTCATGCTAATGAGATTCATGCTAATGAGCTGTATGTTAATGAGCTGTATGTTAATGAGCTGTGTGTGTATGTTAATGAGCTGTATGTTAATGAGCTTCATGCTAATGAGCTGTATGTTAATGAGATGTATGTTAATGAGCTGTGTGTGTATGTTAATGAGCTGTATGTTAATGAGCTTCATGCTAATGAGCTGTATGTTAATGAGATGTATGTTAATGAGCTGTGTGTGTATGTTAATGAGCTGTATGTTAATGAGATTCATGCTAATGA